>NC_141877.1:361219209-361844209 GCF_056163025.1 Triticum urartu
CCAATGTCCCTTCAACGATTTCTAGATCTCGCTTAAAGTGACAAGTGACTAATGTGGTCTTCAAAACCTAGTATGACAAAGGCATTCACATATGTTCATTTTCTTTGCTGCCGGTTTAGTGCAATTTTCAATTTTCGGTGGACAGCGTACTATCGAAGGAAGAAGATGACCAACATAATTTTCGATGTAATTTTTTGTATTGATCATTTTGTGTCAAATTATCTTTTTTCTATCTATCGTAATTAGCTGTTTTTCTTAATAATTATCAAATCTAATATGCGATTTGGGTGTATTTTGTAGAAAAACCCATAGATCCAAACACACCCAAACAAAACTTGTCGAAAGAAGCGGCCGCCTCCAGCGTGGCAGCCGGCAGGGGAACCTTGGAATGCACACTAGCGAGAGGCCGGCCCCAACGTCACCAACCGGTTCAGTTCAATCCAGCAAAAACAATTTCAATTTCAAATTTCCTCCTCCTCCTCCTCCTCCGCCGCAGCCGCACCCACCAGCGCCAAACCCCCACGGGAGCCGGCCACGGGCCCAAACCCTAACGAAATCCGCAGGCCGCCGCCGTCCCCCGTCCAGCCCGGTGCCCGGATCCGATGGGGTTCGTGGATCCGGCGGCGCCGCTGCTCGCCACGTGCGGCGGCGACACGGTGAAGCTCTTCGACGTCACGGTGGAGTCCGGCGACCCCTGCGTCCTCGCCTACTCCCCCGCTCCCGGCCACCCCGTCAACGCCGTCAAGTGGAACCACACCAGTCAGTAACCATCTCCCTCCCCCCAGCTCGCTCGCTGCCCTCTCTCACCCCCGTTCTCAGATCTCCCCAATTCGCTTGCTTTGCGTCTACGCGAGGATCTTCGTGTGCGAGCTAGAGCTTCGATCCTTTCGTCGTGTCTTGCGTGCCATCAGCCTCTAGCGTTGTCACCGAGTTTTCAATCTTTTGGGACGGTAATATAAGTTATTTGCCTAAATTTCTCATCCTATAGACCCAGGATCAAAATGTAGCTCATATGCTTCCTAACGGTATGTGGACGGGATAAACAAAAGGTATTTTGGAGATATCAACATTGATGGATGGATCTACTCGGTTTGCCAACAGTAATTTTTGTTGTTTGTAAGAGCTCTGTTTGCTCGAAAGACAATAACTGACGAAGAAATAGTATCAGTACTGTTGCATCTCATGATATACACAACAACAGATACTTTTCCGAGTATTATTATATTTATAATTACACACTCCATTACTATCAGCTGCCTATTGATGCATGATTACAGTGATTATACAACCACTATTTTCTGCTATAGTGATGAGCTAGTCTGCAGTTTCATTTCACTTGGCTTGTTCCATAGACCTTGCATTTTGCATTTCTATGCACGTGAATTTGGGTTGTGTTCATGGTTGCTGGTTTCTTTGCAGTGCGATTCTTATAATAGCTCCTTGTAATTCCTAGGTCCTGTTTGAGAGGGATATCATCCTGCAGAAGCTAGCTTCTGTAAAGAAAGGTAGTGGAGAGGTTCTTCACCTTCCTTGTACGTTGAACCCTAGAAGACACATTTGAGGAGTTGCCACATCTTTTTTAGATGAGTTTGGAGTCCCCCCAGATAGGGCCTTGAAATAGCATATTATCTGTTCCGTAGGAAAGCTATTCCTAGGTCCTGTTGATTTTGCAAATTATTTGTTTAGTCATGTGGCATTACTTGTAGTACAACAACCTCGAGCAATCAAACTAAAATTTTAACTTCCAATCTTCCCATGATCAATTGTCATGGTCTGTAGTTGTTTTTGTTGTTGTTGTAGGAGGTTGGCAAGATGCAGTGTGCATCCTTCATGCCCTTTTTTGGTTTTGTATTAAATCTCAATGAAGTATACATAATGCATATTAGGGAAAACATGATATCTATAAAGTTATAACGATGTTCTTGTATTTTAATCTTAGTGCAATGTTTGTTATGTCACTCTTGAGTCTAATGATGTGTTTCCTGAATTGACTAAGTTTTCTTACAAGAAGTTTAAACTCATTATCTTAATGAAATGGTTCCATAATCTAATTGCATAATGAATCTAAGTAATAACACCAACTCATTGCCGTATTAAACCTGCAGATCTAATCGTAGCAAGTGCTGGGGATGATAAAAAGATCTCATTGTGGCATAAAAAGGGTCAAAATGTAGGACAGCTACCGACATCAACTGTTGATCGTGGGGATGACATTGAGGTATCAGTGCATTCTTATGATTTTGTGCTCACGTCTTTAACTGTCAGACATGTGTGGTAGTCATTTTCATGTAACATTCTGTTGCTAATTCGTGTAGCAGTTCCAATTTCGTCTGTCATTTATTTGTATGACAGGCCTGCAGTTTCAGCTGCCTGTCCATTGATGTTGTTGCATAGGTATCTTGTTGCTTCAAATGAGCAGTTTGGTAATACAACCAAAAGGTGTACCTAATATTGTTTGCTCTGGCAGCAATGCAACAACCAGACTTACAGTGATACTGATACCTTTTATAGCATTGTTTCTGTTACTGGCTTGTTCTATTATATACCCATGATGTAAGTTTAAAAGCATGCTTGTTTTTTTTCTGCCTCTTTACTCTACAAAAACAGCTTTATTTTACTCTCTAACTTGAAATACGGTAATGGGGCTTTCACTTATTTTCTCATACCCCATGATATGTACCAGCTGCCTTTCTGTACTAGACAATCGGCCGATGACATCTTGAATATATTATTTCCTATATATAAGCTGGGGCTGAGCACGACAAATTGTATTTTCTTGGCAGGAATCCATATATTCCATCAGTTTTAGCAACAAAGGTTCTCGATATCTTTGTTCTGGTGGGAGTGGCCATATTGTTAGGATATGGGATTTGCAACGGAAGAGATGTATCAAATGGCTAAGTGGTCACACTGACACCATTACTGGTGTAATGTATAACTGCAAAGATGAACATTTGGCATCAATAAGCATGAAGGGCGACCTGATTCTTCACAATCTTGCTTCTGGAGCACGTGCTGCTGAACTTAGTGATCCAAATGGACAGGTAATATATATATTTTTTGTAAATGACAATGCCTCACAGTATGCTCTAGCTATACTGGAATTCTGGAAATTTTGATTCTGACCTTATGAGCTTTCTTTTATTTTTTTCTGCAAGGCCAGGTTTTGAGAGTGCTCGATTATTCACGTAATAGTAGGCATATATTGGCGACAGCAGGCGATGATGGTTCTGTGCATCTTTGGGATACAACCGCGAGGACTCCAAAGGTAAGCAATATTGCCTTGGTAACTAGTTAGGTTCTACCTGTTATTCTAGTGTTCACCCTATGACATGGGTGTTCCCATTTTGTTGTATTTAATGCCAAAGTAGAATGCAGAATTGAGATAGCAAAAATATGTGAAAAGGGAAAGTTGAGTTTCAATACCTCTCTAAACTTTGAATGTATGCTTGCCGACAACGTGTATTATAGATCATTTTCCTTTCTTGCACTTCAATCATCTTTTTCTGAAGAACAATGAACGTACATTTCATCCTCAGCTTCCTTTGCAGTCTGTCCCTTTGTGATGATGATTTTGATATGAAAGTTATGTTGCCGTATCGCCTTATCTGAGATTCTCTTCATTTCTTGGAGAAACTTCTGACAGGAGCTTCATTTGAAGTTTCAAGTTTGACAAGTTAGATTGAAGGAAACTGATGCAGATACACCTAGGATTTTTGTAGTATTTAGCAAAGCTGAGATCAAGATTCACTATTTGTTGATTGACATCTTCTATATCTAAATAACTAGCCCCCACTAACCTATTTCTCTCAACATTCAAGCATGCCACCTCATCACACAACATGCATGGAGAGGGCCCACCCTCACTAACCTATTTCTTTAAACATGCAAGCATGCCACATTATCATGCAACATGCATGGGAAAAGACTCACCTCAACATGCAAACATGCATGGGAATTTCCATCCTATCGTGATATTTATATTTAATAAATAGTATACAACTGTACAATAATCAAACACAATAAGTCGTATGTATTTTCAGTTCTAGCTCTCCAAATATTCATGTTTCATACAAGGAATCTCATTGAAATAAGTTGCAAACTATCCCGCAACAACGTGCGGGGTATCATCTAGTTAGTAAAACTGCTTGCTTCACTGTTTAGTGTAAAAGGTTGAGATTAGTTATGTGAACTGTTCTTGCTGTTTATGACTTGATGTGTTAACCCGGATTTATCATGGTGTATTTGTGCTTTCTTCAATGCTACTCTTGAATCGACTAATGCCTTGTGCAGGTCTCATGGCTGAAGCAACATTCTGCACCCACAAGTGGTGTTTGTATCTCACCCTCCAGTGACAAGGTTTATTTTAGTATTATGCTTGGCGTTTGAAGTTTGATTTTTTTACTGGCCATAAATAATCTTTATCATATTTGGTTCATTTAGATAATTGCTACAGTTGGCCTCGATAAGAAGCTATACACACTCGATTCTGCATCAAGAAGAGCAACACACACTATTCCTCATGATGCCCCTTTCTCATCATTGGCATATAATGATGATGGCACAATATTGGCAGCTGGCACAAATAGTGGGCGTGTGGTATTCTATGATGTTCGGGGCAAACCCCAGCCATTGACAATTCTTCGTGCATACAATAGCTCAGAGGTGGGGAACCTTACATGTCTCTTTTCCTCATTGGTGCCCTGCGATTTATTGTTTACATAGAAATGCTGTTCTCTGGTGGATATATGTACACATATTAGTGCAACACTTCCAGTTGTATAAAAGTATGCCAACTACCACTGTTCAATATTTTATTAGTTCAGCGCAGATGATTAACAAAAGCGCTGCCTCTGGTTATAGCGTATGCTGCACCATAATAAGAGAACAAATTGTTCATTCCTTTTGAAAATAGAAACCTGCATGGAGATGGAATTGTATGAACAATGTTGCTGGTCAAATTTAATAAACTTAATATTAACAATAGCATTTCTACTTCTTAGTCTATGCTTAAATGTTATTTCTAACTCTCATATTGTATGTAAATCTGTAAAACAACAACAACAACAACAACATAGCCTTTGGTCCCAAACAAGTTGGGGTAGGCTAGAGGTGAAACCCATAAGATGTCGCGACCAACTCATGGCTCTGGCACATGGATATCAAGCTTCCACGCACCCCTGTCCATAGCTAGTTCTTTGGTGATACTCCAATCCTTCAGGTCTCTCTTAACGGACTCCTCCAATGGCATTCTCCGCACGCTTTAGCCGTCCGCTATGCACTGGAGTTCCTGGAGGCCTGTGCCGAATATGCCCAAACCATCTCAGACGATGTTGGACAAGCTTCTCTTCAATTGGTGCTACCCCAACTCTAGCTCGTATATCATCATTTTGTAAATCTGTAAAACATGTTTCGCAAATCAATTCGCTATTTTGTTCTTGTGCGCTCAATGTTGGGAATAATATTAGTGACTTTCATATATTTTATAATTTTGTTATGCTTGCACAGAAATTTATGCACTTTGCAGAGTCCCTGTTTGTGAAATTTGATAGCTTCCTAGTTAAACAAGGTTAAAAGACTGCCATGGGCTTTGATGTGTAACTGTTTAACAAGTTCCATTATATCTGCTCTCTTGAGTTGTTTAACATTTTCGAATTTACATTGCTTTCCAGGCTGTGACAAGTTTATGCTGGCAACGGGCAAAGCCTGTCATTGTTAGCGAGAACAGTTCTTCAGAAGTTGCCCTTCTGGGGGGAACTAGTGAAGATTCTATTCTTATGCCAGATCCTTTGCCTTCAGCAACACCTTCAACTTTTCCATCTGGAGCAGGCATTACGAGTCTTCGCTCTTCTTTGACAGGGAACACAAGTGGATTTCTTTCCACTTCAAAATCTTCTACTGCAGAGGAAACTCCATATAGGGCCCGTCCATTGTCTGGTGGACCATTATCAAAGCTACAGGCTCCTCGTGGCAACTTCAGTATAAAGGATGATATGGATGTATTTTCTCCACTTGTTGATGTCCAGCCTTTCACACCATCCAGCAACAGCTGGTGGGATGAGCACGGGAGTGATGAAGCAAAAAAAGATGATAAATCTGGAGATAAGAAATTATCAGCAACTAGGAAGTTCCAGTATATGGAAGGGAACAGTGAGCCACATCCAATCTCGGACTGGAGGTCTAATTCCGTTTCAAGACAGGTTTCTTTCTTCTGGAAAACCTATTATTGTTTCGACCACTACAAATCTGTTGTCAGATTTTTTACCATGGCAAATCGAACGTTTTTCATGACAAATTATGCGCTCTGAGGATGGCAGGTTCAGTTGGCGAGCATGACAAATCTGCCTCAGTTCAGTTTTTGTCAGAAAATTGCCGTGCTTGCAAGCTAAATTTACCATCATCGTGCCAATATAAATTGCCATGAAAAACGTCAGATTTGCCATGCCTAAAAATTTGACGTCAGATTTGTAGTGTTTTCATATTATTTTCACTGTCTCTGTTCTCTGTCATCTCAGGATGCCAATTGAGCCTTCTTAACTTTGTTCTGCAGGATGGCGCCTCATCTGCGAGTAGCTCACCCGTGCCATCATGGAAGAGTGAACCATCTATCTCCCCACCAGAATCATCAACTGGAAATGCATTGCCCGACAGGCTAACACATCGTCAACAAATCTCACGCTTTGGGCAATCAGCCTTTCAGACTGGCAGTTTGGCGTTTGCAGGTTTACAGGATTCAGCTTCATCCACCAGTCTCTCATTGAAAGGTTCTCTAACAAGTAACATTTTAATGAACTTACAAAACAAGGGCATCTTGAGCAATGCGCAGTCTTCCCTAGAGACATCATCTGGTAGCCTACAGGCTTCAGTTTCCTCATCCTTTATGTCCAAGACCGTGCCATCGGTGAATTCTGATTTGCCAGGAGCAGCACTTCCCAAATCCGCATGGAAACCCTCAACTTTGACTGATAGATTGAGCACATCCTCTGTTTTTAGTGAAGGGTTAGCTTCAGCATTTGGTTCGCCAAAATCAAAGAAGACTGGAGCAGAAACAAAAGATGAACTGCTTACTAGTCTATTATCAAGACAGGAGGCACCAATGACCTCTTCGTCTGGAAGCCTTCTAGCAAGCAACGTAAGAATTATTTGTTAATTTTTTGACTTAAAAATGTAAACACAACTATTTACTAATGGAGTGTCCATATGCAATTTTATTAGGGGGTGGTGCCACCTCAATTGCCAACCTCAGGTTCGTCAGCTGATCAACAGGGAGCTTCTTCATTCTCCCTTCAGTATGTTCAGCGCATGCTCGAGGAATCTCTAGGATCGGTTCACAAGTCTATACATGAGGATGTGAGAAATCTCCACATTGAACTTCTAAGACAGTTTCACATGCAGGAGGTAAGAAAACTGTAGGTTCTGTTTTGTGTAGTTGCTTTGTGGCCTTGTTCTTTCTTGTTGTCAATTGCAAGCACCACTGTCAGAAATTATCGTTGTTTTTTATTGTGTGGCGTACACTACTGTCCTTGCTAATGGTATCTAGCTGTATCAACCCATGTATCACCATCATCACCTGTTGGTAAATGCAATTCAAAACATCAGCATTCAACATGACAACTTGGCAAACACATGCAGCTCTTGGTATTATCTCAAAATCACCTATATGTAGTTAGCCAAAACAGGATTTTCAACATAGTATACTCTAGAGTTACTGGTATGGCATGCATCATTTTCTTGACCTAGGCAAACTGAACGTTTTCGTGTATTTGGAAACTTGGCCAACTCGTGGCAACAGTCCACTATGCGAGTGATAAGATCCCTGGTGTTTATCGTTCTACCAGTTGCCTTTATTTTAATAATGCATCTTACTACCTCTCTCTCAGTTTACAGGGCGTGCGCGTGCCCCTAGGTCGTCAATTTGACCGACCTAATACAGGTCATATATTACAAAAAATATATCAATATAAACTTCAGAAGTTCTATTTTCAAACCGTATAATTTTTGTGTTATATAGTTTATATTAAGATGATAAAATTGGTAACCTAGGTATACGCGTAGGACTTGTAAACTGAAACGGAGGTAGTACTATTATTTGGTGCTTTTGTTCCTTTTGACACAATTGTTACTACCAGGTCAGTTCAGCCCATGGAATGGAGAATTTATTAGATTGTTTAGTTGTGCTAGTTAAGTTTAGTACATGTATTTAACATAACGAACTTTTCCGCAACAAGCAGATGGAAACATCTGGCGTTATGAACTTGGTCCTGGAGAAGCTGGAAGGCCTGACCAAGGAAGTGCAGCAACTGAGAAGGGAAAACCAGCAGCTCCGGCATCAGCTTCTCTGATTTGTAGTTCTGGTGATCAATTTGATATCGTTGTCCATTGTGGAAGAGTGCAATCCTCGCTGGATTCCGGGAATGGCTTGGCGTTGGCGACGGCGATTGATTCTTATATTTGGTGTTTGTTTAGTTGATTCTTTTTGGAGCAAGTTTGTCTAGCCCAGGAAATTCATTTTAGACACGGTTGTACATAGCATCTTTCAGTTTAGAAGCATCTTGTTTATTTTTTGTTTTATTGTTTGTTTGCTTGCATATCCCTCAACTTTCTTTCCTTAGGATTCATATGTAGTTTTCATAGGAAAGTTTTCATCCACTCTAACCTTGCGTGAAGATCCTATGTTTTTCTTGCGCACAATCAATCGTCCAAACTAATTGTGTAGTATTGAAAAGACATACTGCTATATTCTCTGTCTATAATTCATGAGAATCAAAGAGACCCTTGGAGAAATCATCTGAACTAGAGAAGCCTTTATATACAGCTGCGATGTTGGTGTGAGCAAACTGATGCATTAATCAAAGAGACCCTTGGAGAAATCATCTGAACTAGAGAAGCCTTTATATACAGTTGCGATGTTGGTGTGAGCAAACTGATGCATACTTGTAATACCTGGTCTAAAGTGCAATAAGCTGCATCTTACCCCTTTCCTTTATATATATACTCCCTTCGTAAAGAATATAAGAGCGTTTAGATCACTACTCCGGGTAATTCATATTCTTACCTAATATTAAAGGGAGAAGTGTTTTTGCCAAAAAAAAATCATATGTCATTGGGTTTGCCCCTATTTTTGGTCGAAATTATAGTGATTGCCACTGCCAAGTGAAACAACTGTTCACACAGTTGCTTTGTCCGTTTGACCGTTACTTAATTTTTTTTCGTATGTCACCCCCACCCGGGCCAATCTCACCACCTCCATGTTGGAAATATGCCCTAGAGGCAATAATAAATTAGTTATTATTATATTTCCTTGTTCATAATAATCGTTTATTATCCATGCTAGAATTGTATTGATAGGAAACTCAGATACATGTGTGGATACATAGACAACACCATGTCCCTACTAAGCCTCTAGTTGACTAGCTCGTTGATCAATAGATGGTTACGGTTTCCTGACCATGGACATTGGATGTCGTTGATAACGGGATCACATCATTAGGAGAATGATGTGATGGACAAGACCCAATCCTAAGCCTAGCACAAGATCGTGTAGTTCGTATGCTAAAAGTTTTTCTAATGTCAAGTATCATTTCCTTAGACCATGAGATTGTGCAACTCCCGGATATCATATGAATGCTTTGGGTGTACCAAACGTCACAACGTAACTGGGTGGCTATAAAGGTGTACTGTGGGTATCTCCGAAAGTGTCTGTTGGGTTGGCACGAATCGAGACTGGGATTTGTCACTCCGTGTAAACGGAGAGGTATCTCTGGGCCCACTCGGTAGGACATCATCATAATGTGCACAATGTGACCAAGGAGTTGATCACGGGATGATGTGTTACGGAACGAGTAAAGAGACTTGCCGGTAACGAGATTGAACGAGGTATCGGGATACCGACGATCGAATCTCGGGCAAGTATCGTACCGATAGACAAAGGGAATTAAATACGGGATTGATTGAATCCTCGACATCGTGGTTCATCCGATGAGATCATCGTGGATCATGTGGGAGCCAACATGGGTATCCAGATCCCGATGTTGGTTATTGACCGGAGAGTTGTCTCGATCATGTCTACATGTCTCCGAACCCGTAGGGTCTACACACTTAAGGTTCGGTGACGCTAGAGTTGTAGAGATATTAGTATGCGGTTAACCGAAAGTTGTTCGGAGTCCCGGATGAGATCACGGACGTCACGAGGAGTTCCAGAATGGTCCAGAGGTAAAGATTTATATATATGAAGTCCAGTTTCGGCCACCGGGAGAGTTTCAGGAGTCATCGGTATTGTATCGGGACCACCGGAAGGGTCCCGGGGGTCCACCGGGTGGGGCCACCTATCCCGGAGGGCCCCATGGGCTGAAGGGCGTGGGAACCAGCCCCTGGTGGGCTGGTGCGCCCCCCCTTGGGCCTCCCATGCGCCTAGGGTTGGAAACCCTAAGGGATGGGGGCGCCTCCACTTGGCTTGGAGGCCAAGCCACCCCTGGGGCTGCCGCCCCCCTCCCTAGATGGGATCTACAAGGGGCCGGCGTCCCCCCTAGGCCCCTATATATAGTGGAGGGGAGGGAGGGCAGCCGCACCTGAAGCCCTGGCGCCTCCCTCCCTCCCGTGTCACCTCTTCCTCCCCGCTTGTGCTTGGTGAAGCCCTGCCGGGATCCCGCTACTTCCACCACCACGCCGCCGTGTTGCTGGATCTCCATCAACTTCTCCTCCCCCCTTGCTGGATCAAGGAGGAGACGTCTCCGCTCCATACATGTGTTGAACGCGGAGGTGCCGTCCGTTCGGCGCTAGGATCATCGGTGATTTGGATCACGACGAGTATGACTCCATCAACCCCGTTCTCTTGAACGCTTCCGCTTAGCGATCTTCAAGGGTATGAAGATGCACTCCCTCTCTCTCGTTGCTAGATGACTCCATAGATTGATTTTGGTGATGCGTAGAAAATTTTAAATTTCTGCTACGTTCCCCAACAGTGGCATCATGAGCTAGGTCTATGCGTAGTTTCTATGCACGAGTAGAACACAAAGTAGTTGTGGGCGATGATTTGTTCAATTTGCTTGCCGTTACTAGTCTTATCTTGATTCGACGGCATTGTGGGATGAAGCGGCCCGGACCGACCTTACACGTACGCTTACGTGAGACAGGTTCCACCAACTGACATGCACTTGATGCATAAGGTGGCTGGCGGGTGTCTATCTCTCCCACTTTAGTCGGATCGGATTCGATGAAAATGGTCCTTATGAAGGGTAAATAGCAATTGGCATATCACCGTTGTGGTTTTGCGTAGGTAAGAAACGTTCTTGCTAGAAACCCATAGCAGCCACGTAAAACATGCAACAACAATTAGAGGACGTCTAACTTGTTTTTGCAGGGTATGCTATGTGATGTGATATGGCCAAAAGGATGTGATGTATGAGATTGATCATGTTCTTGTAATAGGAATCACGACTTGCATGTCGATGAGTATGACAATCGGCAGGAGCCATAGGAGTTTTCTTAATTTATTTATGACCTGCGTGTCAATGAAAACGTCATGTAATTACTTTACTTTATTGCTAACCGTTAGCCATAGTAGTAGAAGTAATAGTTGGCGAGGCAACTTCATGAAGACACGATGATGGAGATCATGATGATGGAGATCATGGTGTCATGCCGGTGACGAAGGTGATCATGCCGCGCCTCGAAGATGGAGATCAAAAGGCGCAAGGTGATATTGGCCATATCATGTCACTTTATGATTTGCATGTGATGTTTGTCATGTTTACATCTTATTTGCTTAGAACGACGGTAGCATAAATAAGATGATCCCTCGCTGAAATTTCAAGAAAAGTGTTCCCCCTAACTGTGCACCATTGCGAAGGTTCGTTGTTTCGAAGCACCACATGATGATCGGGTGTGATAGATTCTAACGTTCGCATACAACGGGTGTAAGCCAGATTTACACATGCGAAACACTTAAGTTGACTTGACGAGCCTAGCATGTACAGACTGTTGGGTTTCGTAGTAATTTCAAAAAAATTCCTACGCACACGCAAGATCATGGTGATGCATAGCAACGAGAGGGGAGAGGGTTGTCTACGTACCCACGCAGACCGACTGCGGAAGCGTTGACACAACGTAGAGGAAGTAGTCGTACGTCTTCGCGATCCAACCGATCAAGCACCGAAACTACGGCACCTCCGAGTTCGAGCACACGTTCAGCTCGATGACGATCCCCGGACTCCGATCCAGCAAAGTGTCGGGGAAGAGTTCCGTCAGCACGACGGCGTGGTGACGATCTTGATGTACTACAGCAGCAGGGCTTCGCCTAAACTCCGCTACAGTATTATCGAGGACTATGGTGGCTGGGGGCACCGCACACGGCTAAGGAATAGATCACGTGGATCAACTTGTGTGTTCTAGGGTGCCTCTGCCTCAGTATATAAAGGACTAGAGGGGGGAGGCTGGCCGGCCAAGGTGTGGCGCGCCAGGAGAGTCCTACTCCTTCTGGGAGTAGAATTCCCCCCCCCCCAATCCTAGTTGGAATAGGATTCGCGGAGGGGGAAAAGAGAGAGAGGGGGGGCCGGCCACCTCTCCTAGTCCTAATAGGACTAGGGGAAGGGGGAGGCGCGCAGCCCATGTAGGGCTGCCTCTTCTCTTTTCCACTAAGGCCCATCATGGCCCATTTAGCTCCCGGGGGGTTCCGGTAACCTTCCCGATACTCCGGTAAAATCCCGATTTCACCCGGAACACTTCCGATATCCAAACATAGGCTTCCAATATATCAATCTTCACGTCTCGACCATTTCGAGACTCCTCCTCATGTCCGTGATCACATCCGGGACTCCGAACAACCTTCGGTACATCAAAATGCATAAACTCATAATATAACTGTCATCGTAACCTTAAGCGTGCGGACCCTACGGGTTCGAGAACAATGTAGACATGACCGAGACATGTCTCCGGTCAATAACCAATAGCGGGACCTGGATGCCCATATTGGCTCCTACATATTCTACGAAGATCTTTATCGGTCAGACCGCATAACAACATACGTTGTTCCCTTTGTCATCGGTATGTTACTTGCCTGAGATTCGATCGTCGGTATCCCATACCTAGTTCAATCTCGTTGCCGGCAAGTCTCTTTACTCGTTCCGTAATATATCATCTCGCAACTAACTCATTAGTTGCAATGCTTGCAAGGCTTATGTGATGTGCATTACCGAGAGGGCCCAGAGATACTCTCCGACAATCAGAGTGACAAAACCTAATCTCGAAATACGCCAACCCAACATGTACCTTTGGAGACACCTGTAGTACTCCTTTATAATCACCCAGTAACGTTGTGACGTTTGGTAGTACCCAAAGTGTTCCTCCGGTAAACGGGAGTTGCATAATCTCATAGTTATAGGAACATGTATAAGTCATGAAGAAAGCAATAGCAACATACTAAACGATCGGGTGCTAAGCTAATGGAATGGGTCATGTCAATCAGATCATTCTCTTAATGATGTGATCCCGTTAATCAAATAACAACCCATTGTTCATGGTTAGGAAACATAACCATCTTTGATTAACGAGCTAGTCAAGTAGAGGCATACTAGTGACACTTTGTTTGTCTATGTATTCACACATGTATTATGTTTCCGGTTAATACAATTCTACCATGAATAATAAACCTTTATCATGATTATAAGGAAATAAATAATAACTTTATTATTGCCTCTAGGGCATATTTCCTTCAGTCTCCCACTTGCACTAGAGTCAATAATCTAGATTACACTGTAATGATTCTAACACCCATGAAGCCTTGGTGCTGATCATGTTTTGCTCGTGGAAGAGGCTTAGTCAACGGGTCTGCAACATTCAGATCCGTATGTATCTTGCAAATCTCTATGTCTCCCACCTGGACTAGATCCCGGATGGAATTGAAGCGTCTCTTGATGTGCTTGGTTCTCTTGTGAAATCTGGATTCCTTTGTCAAGGCAATTGCACCAGTATTGTCACAAAAGATTTTCATTGGACCCGATGCACTAGGTATGACACCTAGATCGGATATGAACTCCTTCATCCAGACTCCTTCGTTCGCTGCTTCCGAAGCAGCTATGTACTCCGCTTCACATGTAGATCCCGCTACGACGCTTTGTTTAGAACTGCACCAACTGACAGCTCCACCGTTTAATGTAAACACGTATCCGGTTTGCGATTTAGAATCGTCCGGATCAGTGTCAAAGCTTGCATCAACGTAACCATTTACGACGAGCTCTTTGTCACCTCCATATACGAGAAACATATCCTTTGTCCTTTTCAGGTATTTCAGGATGTTCTTAACCGTTGTCCAGTGATCCACTCCTGGATTACTTTGGTACCTCCCTGCTAGACTTATAGCAAGGCACACATCGGGTCTGGTACACAGCATTTCATACATGATAGATCCTATGGTTGATGCATAGGGAACATCTTTCATATTCTCTCTATCTTCTGCAGTGGTCGGGCATTGAGTCTTACTCAATTTCACACCTTGTAACACAGGCAAGAATCCTTTCTTTGCTTGATCCATTTTGAACTTCTTCAAAATTTTGTCAAGGTATGTTGTTTGTGAAAGTCCAATTAAGCGTTTTGATCTATCTCTATAGATCTTTATGCCTAATATGTAAGCAGCTTCACCGAGGTCTTTCATTGAAAAACTCTTATTCAAGTATCCCTTTATGCTATCCAGAAATTCTATATCATTTCCAATTAGTAATATGTCATCCACATATAATATCAGAAATGCTACAGAGCTCCCACTCACTTTCTTGTAAATACAGGCTTCTCCGAAAGTCTGTATAAAACCAAATGCTTTGATCACACTATCAAAGCGTTTATTCCAACTCCGAGAGGCTTGCACCAGTCCATAAATGGATCGCTGGAGCTTGCACACTTTGTTAGCTCCTATTGGATCGACAAAACCTTCTGGTTGCATCATATACAACTCTTCTTCCAGAAATCCATTCAGGAATGCAGTTTTGACATCCATTTGCCAAATTTCATAATCATAAAATGCGGCAATTGCTAACATGATTCGGACGGACTTAAGCATTGCTACGGGTGAGAAGGTCTCATCGTAGTCAATCCCTTGAACTTGTCGAAAACCTTTTGCGACAAGTCGAGCTTTGTAGACAGTAATATTACCGTCAGCGTCAGTCTTCTTCTTGAAGATCCATTTATTCTCAATTGCTTGCCGATCATTGGGCAAGTCAACCAAAGTCCATACTTTGTTCTCATACATGGATCCCATCTCAGATTTCATGGCTTCAAGCCACTTTGGGGAATCTGGGCTCACCATCGCTTCTTCATAGTTCGTAGGTTCATCATGATCTAGTAGCATGATTTCCAGAACAGGATTACCGTACCACTCTGGCGCGGATCTCACTCTGGTTGATCTACGAGGTTCAGTAGTATCTTGATCTAAAGTTTCATGATCATTATCATTAGCTTCCTCACTAACTGGTGTAGGTGTCACTGAAATAGTTTTCTGTGATGTACTACTTTCCAATAAGGGAGCAGGTACAGTTACCTCGTCAAGTTCTACTTTCCTCCCACTCACTTCTTTCGAGAGAAACTCCTTCTCTAGAAAGTTTCCGAATTTAGCAACAAAAGTCTTGCCTTCGGATCTGTGATAGAAGGTGTATCCAATAGTTTCCTTTGGATATCCTATGAAGACACATTTCTCCGATTTGGGTTCGAGCTTATCAGGTTGAAGCTTTTTCACATAAGCATCGCAGCCCCAAACTTTCAGAAACGACAACTTTGGTTTCTTGCCAAACCACAGTTCATAAGGTGTCGTCTCAATGGATTTTGATGGTGCCCTATTTAACGTGAATGCGGCCGTCTCTAGAGCGTATCCCCAAAACGATAGCGGTAAATCAGTAAGAGACATCATAGATCGCACCATATCTAGTAAAGTACGATTACGACGTTCGGACACACCATTACGCTGAGGTGTTCCGGGTGGCGTGAGTTGCGAAACTATTCCACAATTTTTCAAATGTACACCAAACTCGTAACTCAAATATTCTCCTCCACGATCAGATCGTAGAAACTTTATTTTCTTGTTACGATGATTTTCAACTTCACTCTGAAATTCCTTGAACTTTTCAAATGTTTCAGACTTATGTTTCATTAAGTAGATATATTCATATCTGCTTAAATCATCTGTGAAGGTGAGAAAATAACGATATCCGCCACGAGTCTCAATATTCATCGGACCACATACATCTGTATGTATGATCTCCAACAAATCTGTTGCTCTCTCCATAATTCCGGAGAACGGTGTTTTAGTCATCTTGCCCATGAGGCACGGTTCGCAAGTACCAAGTGATTCATAATCAAGTGGTTCCAAAAGTCCATCAGAATGGAGTTTCTTCATGCGCTTTACACCGATATGACCTAAACGGCAGTGCCACAAATAAGTTGCACTCTCATTATCAACTCTGCATCTTTTGGCTTCAACATTATGAATATGTGTGTTACTACTATTGAGATTCAACAAGAATAGACCACTCTTCAAGGGTGCATGACCATAAAAGATATTACTCATATAAATAGAACAACCATTATTCTCTGATTTAAATGAATAACCGTCTCGCATCAAACAAGATCCAGATATAATGTTCATGCTTAACGCTGGCACCAAATAACAATTATTTAGGTCTAATACTAATCCCGAAGGTAGATGTAGAGGTAGCGTGCCGACTGCGATCACATCGACTTTGGAACCGTTTCTCACGCGCATCGTCACCTCGTCCTTGACCAATCTTCGCTTAATCTGTAGTCCCTGTTTCGAGTTGCAAATATTAGCAATAGAAGCAGTATCAAATACCCAGGTGCTACTGCGAGCATTAGTAAGGTACACATCAATAACATGTATATCATATATACCTTTGTTCACCTTGCCATCCTTCTTATCCGCCAAATACTTGGGGCAGTTCCGCTTCCAGTGACCAGTCTGCTTGCAATAGAAGCACTCAGTTTCAGGCTTAGGTCCAGGTTTGGGTTTCTTCTCTTGAGTAGCAACTTGCTTGCCGTTCTTTTTGAAGTTCCCCTTCTTCTTCCCTTTGCCCTTTTTCTTGAAACTAGTGGTCTTGTTGACCATCAACACTTGATGCTCCTTCTTGATTTCTACCTCCGCAGCTTTCAGCATCGCGAAGAGCTCGGGAATAGTCTTGTTCATCCCTTGCATATTATAGTTCATCACGAAGCTCTTGTAGCTTGGTGGCAGTGATTGAAGAATTCTGTCAATGACGCAATCATCTGGAAGATTAACTCCCAATTGAATCAAGTGATTATTATACCCAGACATTTTGAGTATATGCTCACTGACAGAACTGTTCTCCTCCATCTTGCAGCTATAGAACTTATTGGAGACTTCATATCTCTCAATCCAGGCATTTGCTTGAAATATTAACTTCAACTCCTGGAACATCTCATATGCTCCATGACGTTCAAAACGTCGTTGAAGTCCCGATTCTAAGCCATAAAGCATGGCACACCGAACTATCGAGTAGTCATCAGCTTTGCTCTGCCAGGCGTTCATAACATCGGGCGTTGCTCCTGCGCAGGCCTGGCACCCAGCGGTGCTTCCAGGACGTAATTCTTCTGTGCAGCAATGAGGATAATCCTCAAGTTACGGACCCAGTCCGTGTAATTGCTACCATCATCTTTCAACTTTGCTTTCTCAAGGAACGCATTAAAATTCAACGGAACAACAGCACGAGCCATCTATCTACAATCAAACATATACAAGCAAGATACTAATCAGGTACTAAGTTTCATGATAAATTTAAGTTCAGTTAATCAAATTAATTAAAGAACTCCCACTTAGATAGACATCCCTCTAATCCTCTAAGTGATTACGTGATCCAAATCAACTAAACCATAACCGATCATCACGTGAGATGGAGTAGTTTTCAATGGTGAACATCGTTATGTTGATCATATCTACTATATGATTCACGCTCGACCTTTCGGTCTCCGTGTTTCGAGGCCATATCTGTATATGCTTGGCTCGTCAAGTATAACATGAGTATTCTGCGTGTGCAACTATTTTGCACCCGTTGTATTTGAACGTAGAACCTATCACACCCGATCATCACGTGGTGTGTCAGCACGAAGAACTTTCGCAACGGTGCATACTCAGGGAGAACACTTCTTGATAATTTAGTGAGAGATCATCTTATAATGCTACCGTCAATCAAAGCAAGATAAGATGCATAAAAGGATAAACATCACATGCAATCAATATAAGTGATATGATATGGCCATCATCATCTTGTGCTTGTGATCTCCATCTCCGAAGCACCATCGTGATCACCATCGTCACCGGCGTGACACCTTGATCTCCATCGTAGCATCGTTGTCATCTCGCCAAGCTTATGCTTCTACGACTATCACTACCGCTTAGTAATAAAGTAAAGCATTATATCGCGATTGCATTGCATACAATAAAGCGACAACCATATGGCTCCTGCCAGTTGCCGATAACTTGGTTACAAAACATGATCATCTCATACAATAAAATTCAGCATCATGTCTTGACCATATCACATCATAACATGCCCTGCAAAAACAAGTTAGACGTCCTCTACTTTGTTGTTGCAAGTTTTACGTGGCTGCTACGGGCTTAAGCAAGAACCAATCTCACCTACGCATCAAAACCACAACGATAGTTTGTCAAATAGACTCCGTTTTAACCTTCGCAAGGACCGGGCGTAGCCACACTTGGTTCAACTAAAGTTGGAGAGACAGTCGCCCGCAAGCCACCTATGTGCAAAGCACGTCGGGGGAACCGGTCTCGCGTAAGCGTACGCGTAATGTTGGTCCGGGTCGTCTCGTCCAACAATGCCGCCGAACCAAAGTATGACATGCTGGTAGGCAGTATGACTTATATCGCCCACAACTCACTTGTGTTCTACTCGTGCATATAACATCAACATAAATAACCTGGCTCTGATACCACTGTTGGGTTTCGTAGTAATTTCAAAAAATTTCCTACGCACATGCAAGATCATGGTGATGCATAGCAACGAGAGGGGAGAGTGTTGTCTACGTACCCACGCAGACCGACTGCGGAAGCGTTGACACAACGTAGAGGAAGTAGTCGTACGTCTTCGCGATCCAACCGATCAAGCACCGAAACTACGGCACCTCCGAGTTCGAGCACACGTTCAGCTCGATGACGATCCCCGGACTCCGATCCAGCAAAGTGTCGGGGAAGAGTTCCGTCAGCACAACGGCGTGGTGACGATCTTGATGTACTACAGCAGCAGGGCTTCGCCTAAACTCCGCTACAGTATTATCGAGGACTATGGTGGCTGGGGGCACCGCACACGGCTAAGGAATAGATCACGTGGATCAACTTGTGTGTTCTAGGGTGCCTCGGCCTCAGTATATAAAGGACTAGAGGGGGGAGGCTGGCCGGCCAAGGTGTGGCGCGCCAGGAGAGTCCTACTCCTTCTGGGAGTAGGATTCCCCCCCCCAATCCTAGTTGGAATAGGATTCGCGGAGGGGGAAAAGAGAGAGAGGGGGGGCCGGCCACCTCTCCTAGTCCTAATAGGACTAGGGGAAGGGGGAGGCGCGCAGCCCATGTAGGGCTGCCTCTTCTCTTTTCCACTAAGGCCCATCATGGCCCATTTAGCTCCCGGGGGGTTCCGGTAACCTTCCCGATACTCCGGTAAAATCCCGATTTCACCCGGAACACTTCCGATATCCAAACATAGGCTTCCAATATATCAATCTTCACGTCTCGACCATTTCGAGACTCCTCCTCATGTCCGTGATCACATCCGGGACTCCGAACAACCTTCGGTACATCAAAATGCATAAACTCATAATATAACTGTCATCGTAACCTTAAGCGTGCGGACCCTACGGGTTCGAGAACAATGTAGACATGACCGAGACATGTCTCCGGTCAATAACCAATAGCGGGACCTGGATGCCCATATTGGCTCCTACATATTCTACGAAGATCTTTATCGGTCAGACCGCATAACAACATACGTTGTTCCCTTTGTCATCGGTATGTTACTTGCCCGAGATTCGATCGTCGGTATCCCATACCTAGTTCAATCTCGTTGCCGGCAAGTCTCTTTACTCGTTCCGTAATATATCATCTCGCAACTAACTCATTAGTTGCAATGCTTGCAAGGCTTATGTGATGTGCATTACCGAGAGGGCCCAGAGATACCTCTCCGACAATCAGAGTGACAAAACCTAATCTCGAAATACGCCAACCCAACATGTACCTTTGGAGACACCTGTAGTACTCCTTTATAATCACCCAGTAACGTTGTGACGTTTGGTAGTACCCAAAGTGTTCCTCCGGTAAACGGGAGTTGCATAATCTCATAGTTATAGGAACATGTATAAGTCATGAAGAAAGCAATAGCAACATACTAAACGATCGGGTGCTAAGCTAATGGAATGGGTCATGTCAATCATATCATTCTCTTAATGATGTGATCCCGTTAATCAAATAACAACTCATTGTTCATGGTTAGGAAACATAACCATCTTTGATTAACGAGCTAGTCAAGTAGAGGCATACAAGTGACACTTTGTTTGTCTATGTATTCACACATGTATTATGTTTCCGGTTAATACAATTCTAGCATGAATAATAAACCTTTATCATGATTATAAGGAAATAAATAATAACTTTATTATTGCCTCTAGGGCATATTTCCTTCACAGACATGGCCTCGGAACACGGAAGACCGAAAGGTCGAACATGAGTCGTATAGTGGATACGATTAACATGAAGATGTTCACCGATGATGACTTGTCCGTCTCACGCGATGATCGGACACGGCCTAGTTGACTCGGATCATGTATCACTTAGATGACTAGAGGGATGTCTATCTAAGTGGGAGTTCATTGAATAATTTGATTAGATGAACTTAATTATCATGAACATAGTCAAAAGGTCTTTGCAAATTATGCCGTAGCTCACGCTTTGGTTCTACTGTTTTAGATATGTTCCTAGAGAAAATTTAGTTGAGAGTTAACAGTAGCAATTATGCGGACTGGGTCCGTGAACTGAGGATTGTCCTCGTTGCTGCACAGAAGGGCTATGTCCTTAATGCACTTAGTGCGTTGAACCTCGAGCGTCGTCTGTAGATGTTGGGAAACATCTGACATACACGTTTTGATGACTACGTGATAGTTCAGTGCGTAATACTAACGGTTTAGAATTGTGGCACCAAAGACGTTTTTGAAACGTCGCAGAACATATGAGATGTTCCAAAGACTGAAATCTGGATTTCAGACTAGTGCCCACGTCAAGAGGTATGAGACCTCTGACAAGTTTCTTAAGCCTGCAAACTAAGGGAGAAAAGCTCAATCGTTGAGCATGTGCTCAGATTGTCTGAGTACTACAATCGCTTGAATCGAGTGGGAGTTAATCTTCCAGATGAAATAGTGATGATTCTCCATAGTCACTGCCACCAAGCTATTGGAGCTTCGTGATGAACTATAACATATCAGGGATAGACATGATGATCCTTGAGCAACTCGCGATGTTTGACACCATGAAAGTAGAAATCAAGTAGGAGCGTCAATTGTTGATGGTTAAACCACTAGTTTTAAGAAGGGCAAGGGAAAGAATGGATACTTCATGAGACGGCAAATCAGTTGCTGCTCTAGTGAAGAAACCCAAGGTTGAACCAAACCCGAGACTAAGTGCTTCTGCAATGAGGGAACGGTCACTGAAGCAGAACTACCCTAGATACTTGGTAGATGAGAAGGCTGGCAAGGTCGACAGAAGTATTTTGGAAATACGTTATATTAATGTGTAATTTACTAGTACTCCTAGTAGCACCAGGGTATTAAAATACCGGTTCAGTTGCTAAGTGTTAGTAACTCGAAATAAAAGGCTACGGAATAAACTGAGACTAGCTGAAGGTGAGATGATGATATGTGTTGGAAGTGTTTCCAAGGTTGATGTGATCAAGCATCGCATGCTCCCTCTACCATCGAGATTGGTGTTAAACCTAAATAATTGTTATTTGGTGTTTGCGTTGAGCATAGACATGGTTGGATTATGTTTATCGCAATACGGTTATTCATTTAAAGAGAATAATGGTTACTCTGTTTATTTGAATAATACCTTCAATGGTCTTGCACCTAAAATGAATGGTTTATTGAATCTCAATCGTAGTGATACACATGTTCATGCCAAAAGATATAAGATAGTAATGATAGTACCACATACTTGTGGCACTGCTATTTGAGTCATGTTGGTATAAAACGCATGAAGAAGCTCCATGTTGATGGATCTTTGGACTCACTCATTTTTGAAAAGATTGAGACATGCGAACCATGTCTATTGGTAGATATGCATGAAGAAACTCCATACAGATGGATCATTTGGACTCACTTGATTTTGAATCACTTGAGACATGCAAATCATACCACATGGGCAAGATGACTGAAAGGCCTCGTTTTCAGTAAGATGGAACAAGAAAGCAACTTGTTGGAAGTAATACATTTGATGTGTGCAGTCCAATAAGTGCGGAGGCACGCAGTGGATATCGTTATGTTCTTACTTCACAGATGATTTGAGTAGATACTGAGTATATTTATTTGATGAAACACAAGTCTGAATTATTGAAAGGTTTAAGTAATTTCAGAGTGAAGTTGAAGATCGTCGTGACAAGATGATAAAATGTCTATGATATGATCATAGAGATGAATATCTGAGTTACGAGTTTGGCACACAATTAAGACATTGTGAAAATTGTTTCACAACTAATACCGCCTGGACCACCATAGTGTGATGGTGTGTCCGAACATCACAACTGCACCCTATTGGATATGGTGCATACCATGATGTCTCTTATCGAATTTCCACTATCGTTTACGGGTTAGGCATTAGGGACAACCGCACTCACTTTAAATAGGGCACCACACAATTCCGTTGAGACGACACCGTGCGAACTATGGTTTAGAGAAACCTAAACTGTCGTTTCTTGAAAGTTTTGGGCTGTGATGCTTATGTGAAAAGGTTTCAGGCTGATAAGCTCGAATCCAAAGCGGATAAATGCATCTTCATAGAATACCCAAAACAGTTGGGTATACCTCCTATTTTAGATCCGGAAGCAAAATTGATTGTTTCTAGAAACGGGTCCTTTCTCGAGGAAAAGTTTCTCTCAAAAGAATTGAGTGGGAGGATGGTGGAGACTTGATGAGGTTATTGAACCGTCACTTCAACTAGTGTGTAGCAGGGCATAGAAAGTTGTTCATGTGGCACCTACACCAATCGAAGTGGAAGCTTATGATAATGATCATGAAACTTCGGATCAAGTCACTACCAAACCTCATAGGTCGACAAGGATGTGTACTACTTTAGAGTGGTACGTAATCCTGTCTTGGAAATCATGTTGCTAGACAACAATGAACCTACGAGCTATGGAGAAGCGATGGTGGGCCCGGATTCCGACGAATGGCTCGAGGCCATAAAATCCGAGAGAGGATCCATGTATAAAACAAAGTATAGACTTTGAAAAGAACTACTTGATGGCCGTAAGGCTGTTGGGTGCAGATGGATTTTAAAAGGAAGACGGACAATGATGGTAAGTGTCACCATTAAGAAAGCTCGACTTGTCGTTAAGATGTTTCCCGACAAGCTCAAGGAGTTGACTACGATGAGACTTTCTCACTCATAGCGATGCTAAGAGTCTGTTGGAATTATGTTAGCAGTTACTGCATTATTTATGAAATCTTGCAGATAGGATGTCAAAACATTGTTTCCTCGACGTTTTTCTTGAGGAAAGGTTGTATGTGATACAACCAGAAGGTTTTGTCAATCCTGAAAGATGCTAACAAGTATGCAAAGCTCCAGCAATCCTTCTAAGGACTGGAGTAAGCATCTCGGAATTGGAATGTACGCTTTGATGATATGATCAAAGATTTTGGGTTTATACAAAGTTTATGAGAAACTTGTATTTCCAAAGAAGTGAGTGGGAGCACTATAGAATTTTTGATGAGTATATGTTGTTAACATATTGTTGATCAGAAATGATGTAGAATTTCTGGAAAGCATACAGGGTTATTTGAAAAGTGGTTTTTAATGGAAAACCTGGATTAAGCTACTTGAACATTGAGCATCAAGATCTATAAGGATAGATCAAAATCGCTTAATAGTACTTTCAAACGAATACATACCATGACAAAAAATTTGAAGGAGTTCAAAATAGATCGGCAAAGAAGGAGTTTTTGGCTATGTTATAAGGTATGAGTATTGAGTAAAACTCAAGACCTGACCACGGCAGAATAGAGAGAAAGGACGAAGGTCGTCCCCTATGCTTTAGACGTAGGCTCTAAAGTATGCAATGTTGTGTACCGCACCTGAAGCGTGCTAAGCCTTGAGTCAGTCAAGGGGTACAAGTGTGATCTTGAAATGGATCACAGGACAACGGTCAAGGTTATCCCTAGTAACTAGTGGACTAAGGAATTTTCTCGATTATGGAGGTGGTAAAAGAGTTCGTCGTAAAGGGTTACGCCGATGCAATCTTTGACACTAATCTGGATGATTCTGAGTAGTAAACCGGATTCGTATAGTAGAACGGTTATTTGGAATAGCTCCAAAAGAGCGTGGTAGCTGCATCTACAAGATGACATAGAGATTTGTAAAGCATACACGGATCTGAAAGGTTCAGACCCGTTGACTATAACATCTCTCACAAGCATAACATGATCAAAACCAGAACTCATTGAGTGTTAATCACATGGTAATGTGAACTAGATTATTGACTCTAGTAAACTCTTTGGGTGTTAGTCACATGGGGATGTGACCTTGAGTGTTAATCACATAGCGATGTGATGTGAACTGGATTATTGACTCTAGTGCAAGTGGGAGACTGTTGGAAATATGCCCTAGAGGCAATAATAAATTAGTTGTTATTATATTTCCTTGTTCATAATAATCGTTTATTATCCATGCTAGAATTGTATTGATAGGAAACTCAGATACATGTGTGGATACATAGACAACACCATGTCCCTAGTAAGCCTCTAGTTGACTAGCTCGTTGATCAATAGATGGTTACGGTTTCCTGACCATGGACATTGGATGTCGTTGATAATGGGATCACATCATTAGGAGAATGATGTGATGGACAAGACCCAATCCTAAGCCTAGCACAAGATCGTGTAGTTCGTATGCTAAAAGCTTTTCTAATGTCAAGTATCATTTCCTTAAACCATGAGATTGTGCAACTCCCGGATATCGTAGGAATTCTTTGGGTGTACCAAACGTCACAACGTAACTGGGTGGCTATAAAGGTGTACTGCGGGTATCTCCGAAAGTGTCTGTTGGGTTGGCACGAATCGAGACTGGGATTTGTCACTCCGTGTAAACGGAGAGGTATCTCTGGGCCCACTCGGTAGGACATCATCATAATGTGCACAATGTGACCAAGGAGTTGATCACGGGATGATGTGTTACGGAACGAGTAAAGAGACTTGCCGGTAACGAGATTGAACGAGGTATCGGGATACCGACGATCGAATCTCGGGCAAGTATCGTACCGATAGACAAAGGGAATTGAATACAGGATTGATTGAATCCTCGACATCGTGGTTCATCCGATGATATCATCGTGGAGCATGTGGGAGCCAACATGGGTATCCAGATCCCGCTGTTGGTTATTGACCGGAGAGTTGTCTCGGTCATGTCTACATGTCTCCGAACCCGTAGGGTCTACACACTTAAGGTTCGGTGACGCTAGAGTTGTAGAGATATTAGTATGCGGTTAACCGAAAGTTGTTCGGAGTCCCGGATGAGATCCCGGACGTCACGAGGAGTTCCGGAATGGTCCGGAGGTAAAGATTTATATATATGAAGTCCAGTTTCGGCCACCGGGAGAGTTTCAGGAGTCATCGGTATTGTATCGGGACCACCGGAAGGGTCCCGGGGGTCCACCGGGTGGGGCCACCTATCCCGGAGGGCCCCATGGACTGAAGGGCATGGGAACCAGCCCCTGGTGGGCTGGTGCGCCCCCCTTGGGCCTCCCATGCGCCTAGGGTTGGAAACCCTAAGGGGTGGGGGCGTCTCCACTTGGCTTGGAGGCCAAGCCACCCCTAGGGCTGCCGCCCCCCTCCCTAGATGGGATCTACAAGGGGCCGGCGCCCCGCTAGGCCCCTATATATAGTGGAGGGGAGGGAGGGCAGCCGCACCAGAAGCCCTGGCGCCTCCCTCCCTCCCGTGACACCTCTTCCTCCCCGCTTGTGCTTGGCGAAGCCCTGCCGGGATCCCGCTACTTCCACCACCACGCCATCGTGTTGCTGGATCTCCATCAACTTCTCCTTCCCCCTTGCTGGATCAAGAAGGAGGAGACGTCTCCGCTCCGTACATGTGTTGAACGCGGAGGTGCCGGCCGTTCGGCGCTAGGATCATCGGTGATTTGGATCACGACGAGTATGACTCAATCAACCCCGTTCTCTTGAACGCTTCCGCTTAGCGATCTTCAAAGGTATGAAGATGCACTCCCTCTCTCTCGTTGCTAGATGACTCCATAGATTGATCTTGGTGATGCGTAGAAAATTTTAAATTTCTGCTACGTTCCCCAACACTCCACCTCCCACGCATTGCCGCCTTCTGCCACCATTGCACTGTCTCCCAAATCGATATCTAATGTTGATGGGATCCCCGTCCTCCACGTTCCCCACTGTGAATACGGCACCATGAAAATCGTTATCGCCATCCTCACTCTTGTTGTCGCTGCTGCGCCCGTGGTCGTGCGGTCTAAATCCTCGAGCATTGACCTTCGTTGCACTTGCTCCACCGCTCGTACACAATCTTCTGGGCGTCATGGTCCACGTGTGTGTGTCGTCGTCCCGTCGACGCCGTAGCCACCTACGCCCCTGTCGCCGGGTGATTTAGCAGTTGCACCACAACTTTTGCATCGAGAGCCATCCCTGAATGCACCTCCGCACCGCGCCGCACACTTCCTCCCCTGTTGCGAACCACGCGCATCACATGTTTGGTGTTATGCCTATGAGAGAAATCTCGATGTATGGCGCATAAGGACGTGTTTGGTTTCCTGCATACTCCTTAGCCAGGCCCTGAGTATGCCACTTTGACCTGTTTGATTGCTTATGAACACTATTGGGCCTGCATAGTACAGAACTTAAAAACACCTCTCAGACAGTCCCCGAGCGGGCGCAAAAAGGAAATTGGTACTCATGTTGCATGTGGTATGTTCTACCACCTCCCATATTCTCATTTGCCTGATCCGTTCTAAACCACACAACTATACTTTGGTTCGAGATAAGTTCTACACAAAAAACATGCACATCGATGTTGTGATTCCATTCCCGTGATTGGTTCATAGTTCCGTTGACCGTTAATGTTCGGTTACATGTTCATATTACCTAGCTTTGCATGTGGTGTGTTTTACCCACCCTCTTTAACCTCCTTCACTTAATCCCCTGATCCCGTCTAATCTATATAACGGTGCTTCGATTCGAGACAAGTTGTGCACAAAAAAGATGCACATCGATGTTATAATGCCATTAGGCGGTTGGTTCATAGTTTTGTTGGCTGTAAATGTTTAGTTTCGTGTTCATATTGGAGCTTTTTAAGACTTTTTTGTCAAATTCGTCACACTCGATCGATCTTCTAAATTTTCCTTTGAGGAGTTGCTTCACCTCGTTATTTCACAGAACTTCGTGTTGTAAGTCTTCTGTTTCAATGCTCGTGTGCATCTCCAATTGTATTGTACTAACATGTTCTTGTGATGTGTGCGTGCTAGTTTAGATGAATTTTGCCAAAACCATCGCACAATGTCGTCCGTTTGAAATTTACTTTGATCATTAGCTTTATCTCGTTGTTCCACATAACTTCCATGTTGTAAGTTTTTCGTTTTGACACGCGTATACGAGTAGATCTATGTCTATCTACTCTACTGTAATGTTTGTTCATGTATGACTGCTAACTTAATCATGCCAAATCAGACCGAACGTGCAACCCAACACAACATCTTGCAAGAGCCTAGCCCAAATCCCAGAGCATGGTGCAGCCAAATGCAATGTAGAAAAATCCCCAATGTTGCGATCTGGGCTACCAAAGGAAGTGGAGAACATGACCTAAATGTTGTTTTTCAACGCGAAATTGATGTAACCAAATATGCCTTGGTATGATAAAACATGCAGGTGTGTGTGTGTGCGCGCGCTAACACGCTAGGTGAAAGCGTGCTGTAGGGATCGTAAGCCATCTACATTGCTTTGCTTGTATCCAGTTTCATGCAAACAAATCACCTCCCACCTGTTTCTGTCGAGAAACTATTGGGGACTCTTCACAACTGTCCTCTCACCCTTCTATCATCAATAAAGAAGCCCCAATATGAATCCACATGATACCTCTACGAACTTGTCTTTTCATTGGCAGCAACCCTTTGACTAGAGACATAATACACAACAAAGTTTTTCACTAAGGAATTGGGCCTGGATTGCCCCTCCTCAACTTTGTGAGAAGAAATGAGAGTAGTAATTAACACTATCTGATGGTTTGCATGGGATGTGTTTGGTTGCTCGTGTCGCTCCTCCCCCTGCATAAGTGGCTCGGTAGCTAGAGCACAAGTGAGCTAATACAACCTCTGAATCATGTTTTGCACTTTATTTGGTTGCCCACAAAGTTGCAAGCTGCATGAGAATAGAAACACAAGCACAATGTTTTGTGCAAGACATGCGGTGTGGTAAATCTCTTCATCGAGCGGTGATGTTATCAGCACACAGTCAGAGGCATGAAATAGCGGCAACAACAGTAAAGAGCAGATATTAAACCACATTGAACAAGCATGTGTATAATACACGTTAACCACATTCGCACAAGTTCAGGACCCACACATTATGAAGAGAGATTGCAAGCCCTTACTCACCAACCATGGAAACGGGTGGCTCGTGCTGGCCACACTTCATGAGCACCTCTACGCAGAAACGATCGAATATAGTGACCATAAAAGCACTGTAGGTCAGGACCTCGAATGTCAGGAAGTAGCCGATCTGCACCGGGTGAGCAATGGATCCCCCCCCCCTTGATCCATGACAACCCTCCCATTGAAAATCTAGAGCCTGATCTATCAATTGCATCTGGTGCTCGCCTTCAGAACGACATGCCGTGGGATGGTTCCCAGATGCTGACGATGAATTAGGGATGGGAAGTAAATCCAATTACGATGATAAGAACACCTTGCAGAAGTGGGCTGGAGATACCTCATGCGCGAGCACTCGATCGCCGCTAGCCTTCTCCTCCAGAGGCCGCTCCGGCCAGGAGCTTGTAGCCGAGCGCCACCTCTGGCTATTCTCCTCGAGGGAATCACCATGGTGGGCGGATCATGGAAGGAATGAGAGAGTGGGCGCTAGGAGAGAATAGGAGGAATTAAGTGAAAAACGTTCGTCTGAACGCCGGTTAGAGCGAACGCTTCAAACGCGTGACGTGACGATTCCTCCAGCACCAAGATTCGTGCGCCTGATCCAACGATGGGAGCGATGTTCGCTCGAATTTTCTAAAAACCTGACGTCTGTTGTATAGTCTTTGAGTTTCTTTTCTAATTTTAATATAACAGGAAGAAGGATTGAGCGTGTAGTCGTTTCGTTTGCTTAGCCTACTCTTTCACCTCGCCGTGTGGGGTACGCAGGCACGCGGCTGTCCCCGTCCGCGTGGCCTCCAACTCGACTCCTTCCCCTCGTCTCCCCAACCAGAAACCTAAACAGAATCCCAACCCACCCCCGCAGCCAATCCCACCGGACGCCAGCCAGCCCTCCCGGATCAGCCCCAATCTCGACTCCTCCGCCGCCTGAATCTGGTAAGCGCCCGCTCTCCGCTCTCGCTAGATCCGCCCCCTACCCCCCCGCGGGTGCGGTGCCCATCTCACTTTTTGCGTCGGTTCATCGCGGCTAGGTGGCTGGCTTCTCATCGGATCGGGGTCGTGGTGCTTCCGGGCTCGGTTGGCTCTGATGCTTTGGGTTTAGCTACGCCTATTACGATTGTTGTCGCAAATCACAACTGCTAGTTCATCTCCGTCGTTTTTGTAAGGAAACATTACTTTGCGCCCAAGTGATATCCTAGCTCGCGGGCTATATTTGTGTAGGCTGGTTCTAGTGCCGAATTTTTCATCTAGAATTTTCGTATCTAGCTGCTATTGGCTTCCTGTGTTGCGTTTTAATGCCAGATTGTGAGTCGCAAGCTCGTGTTTGTTGGCTATTCACCCTGCCGAGCACCAGATTTCTTTGAGCTTCTGTTCTCATAATTGTCCACTGAATGATTATACCTCACCATGCTTCTGTGTCAGCAGGTTCCAAGTCCATATTTGAGGTGCCACCATGTTCAACAGGTTATTTGGGAAGCCCAAGGAGCAGGCCAACGCCGGCGCGTTGGCCACTTTGGATAAGTTAAACGAGGTGAGGCGTCAAGTCTACTGTTTTGTTTTTCTTATACCGTCTACACTTTGGATAAATTAACGGAAATGCTAACTGGCGAACGTTCGCTGGGAGCGGGTAGCAAATCGAATGTTTTTATGGCAACTTAATTGTGGCGAGGATGGCAACTTTAGTTTGCAAACACAGCAAATTCTGGCCAAAAAATGAAATGAAGCGAATTTGCCATGTTCTCCAACTAAACTTGCCGCCCTTGGCAAACATAAATGGCCATGCAAATTGTTCGCAACTGCCATGCTTCTCAGCTGACGTTCACTGGATCAGAGGGTCCTGAATTAAAGAGGTAGTTAACCTTGCTAGCTTGTATAATTAAGTTGTTGAATGCACGATTAAGATTCTGACGGTCATTTTGTATCGCATTGGCAGCTTCTGATCAACTAGCTCTTTAATTTTCTGTCTTGGTATATGGGGAATTTAGTGTGTAGGAATTCTCATGTGATTTCAGCTTCGTTCAAGTGTATTTGGTGTGCAAACTTTGTATGATTAATAAACTCTTGTCCTTTCTTTCGTCGTCTGCTTCTGAAGTTGCAAACCTTAAGCTAGTAGCCTCTTAAGGAGGGAAGATGGCCTCTATTTGCTGATCTAGTGGTGAAGAACTATCCTAGCGTTACAATCAATTTTGGACACTTGCCTATTATATTATATAAACATTTTAGAATTCTCACAATTTTTTATGTATTTAGACTCTTGATATGCTGGAGAAGAAAGAGAAAGTGTTAGAGAAAAAAGCAGGTGCGGAGCTTGAGAGGGCCAAGGAGTTCTCAAAAGCAAAGAATAAAAGAGGTATGGTTGATCACCATAGCATGCCCCCCCCCCCCCCCCCCCCCCTCCTCCTGTTGATTGGAGGCAATGCTTTTCTCAAAGTAAAATGGTAAATCAACGTCTGTTATACACAGGCCATGGTCCTACTTCGCAATGATCATCTATGTTTCTGCATTTTGATCCAATGTGTATAAGGTGCATGTTTTGTGTAGTGTTTTATGGAAGCCAACCTTTACCGTCATTTTACTTAAAGCAGTGATGATTCTTCATGTAGCTAAATACAGCTTATTCATTTTGCTTCTGTCCACTCTTTCTTCTCCAGTTGAGAAAATCTGATTACCTTGGAATGTTATCTGGTCTTAATTATTATGTAATGTAGAATAGAGTATTACAGAACTGCAGAAATACCGCATGTCAATTGAATCACTGTTTTTCATCAGCGGCCATCCAATCATTGAAGAGGAAAAAACTTTATGAGCAGCAAATTGAGCAGCTTGGGAATTTCCAGTTGAGAATCCATGATCAGGTTACCTCCTAGTTCTAACTATGTTTTTCTCCTGATTGTTGCATCCATGTATCTCACAGTGTTAATCTTGTTATATAGATGATCATGTTAGAAGCTGCTAAAGCTACCACAGAGACTGTTGATGCATTGAGGACTGGAGCTAAAGCTATGAAAGCGATGCAAAAAGCAACGTGAGTATTGGTTCATTTTAATTTAGGATTTGCTCCACTAATTGTTTCCTGGAATTGAGGTCTCAAGATGAACATTTTTCTTTGTGCTACAGAAATATCGATGATGTCGACAAGACTATGGACGAAATTAATGAACAGACAGAAAACATGAAACAAATACAAGATGCTCTGTCAGCTCCTCTTGGAGCTTCTGCTGATTTTGACGAGGTAACTCACTAGCCAATTAGGATTTATGATCTTGGGGTTTAGATTTCATTCCTGTTCTGATGCATTTAATACCTACCACACTGAAAATTTGACAGGATGAACTGGAAGCGGAGCTGGAAGAGTTGGAGGGAGCAGAGTTGGAATCTCAACTACTGGAGCCTGTTGTAACTATTCCTATTCATACGACACCCGTCCCAGGCAAGGCACAACCAACTCGTCCTGCTCCACAGAAAGCATCGGCTGAGGAGGATGAGCTTGCTGCACTGCAAGCTGAAATGGCATTGTGATCAGGTCATTGATTTATCCTTTGTTTGATATTGTAATGTATTATGCTCTTCCGTCCATCTGACCAAACGCTTACTAATCGCTTGCTGAGTTTAGTAATTGAAATGATCTCAAATTCTATGGGTCACATATATCTTAAATCTTCTGCATAGATGCAGTCAGTAGCTAACTGCATAGTATGTACTCCCTGCGTAAAATTTTATAAGATCGTTTAGATCACTAAAGTAGTGATCTAAAAGATCTTATAAAAGTTTACAGAGGAAGTACCATAAGAGATTAACCCATGCAATTGTGTTCATTAGAATTTTCTGGGTCTAGTCAGGATTTAGGACACATACGATCTTTTTAAAACATGAACTGGCATTCTAGGTTGACATCTATCTGAGGGTGGTGGTGTAACCTGTTGGCTACTAGCCCCATGAAGAGTTGGCCAGGAGATCAACCGTCTAATCTGAGTTGTAGTGTTTTTTTCTCGAGAGTACGCAAATTGCGTACCATATTTTTATAGAAGGCAGCAAAGATAGTTTACAAGAGAACCTATCGGCATTGCACGACACTCCACACAAGAAAATTACTCTTATCGTGATACTGTCTAGAGACACCATACCCGGAACATTCCAGTCCCATAGTTCATCGATAATCTTAGACACTAAACAAATGACTGAATGTTGCTGCTCCCCATTGTGAAACATCCTAGCGTTGCGCTGCTTTCAAAGGCTCCAGGATATAAGAATGACCACCGAATCGAATCCTTTCCTTAGCGTCTTTGGCAACGGCTGTCTGGCTGTAGACCATCACTCTTCTAAACAGTCATTGGTCGTCGGAGCGGCGATCTGGATATTGAGTGCAGCAAGGCACTTATGCCAAGTTTCTCGAGCATAGACACACTGTGTGGGGATGTGATCTACCATGTCCAACTCCTAGAAGCAAGTGAAATATGAGAGGTTTGCTGTTGCAGCCCATGCCTGTGTCGACGGTCCGAGGTCCAACACTAAAATAAGTTCTTGATCTTAAGTTCAACTGCACCAACGAAAACAATTGGCACATTCAGGATGCATGTAGACCAATATGCTACGAACTTGTTAGAATTATCTTTAGCACTGAAAACATTTGTCATGCGCATTTTTACAATGAGGAAAAGGAGGAGAGGGGGTTGGTTGGTTGGTGTATTTCTTGAATCTCAAAGATGTTTGTACGGTGGGATTCTTTGGTCCAGCTGAACTGGTTCAGCAAAGCATTTCGCTTCACACTTGTTTGAGCTAGTTTGTTAGAATCACCAGAATAAATTCTTGCCTATCCAAGGTTATGCCATTTCCCTCTTGTGCGCGGGTAGCCTTCTCTTACGTTCTAGACGTGGTTACTTAAATTTTTGTCTGTTCTCTCATTTTATCTTCTCGCACCATCTTCCCTCATTTGATCAAACACCTCTAGGATTTGCAGTTTCTGGGAGGAACACATACAAGAAGGTTAGTTTCTTGACTCATGCATGTACTAAGCGAGCTGTGGCTGCTGGAGCCACTGCAGGGACAGCTACCTGGGAGTCAGGACCAGTTGGGTGGTGCTATCACTGATAGATTCACCAGATCATGTCTGTCAGCATGTCTGGAAACTCCTGAAGAGAGAACTGACTGCAAATTATATCCAGTTTAGGGAGCTGAGTGTAATTTTCAAAGCCAACTAATACTACTGTACAAATTCTTAAGCACCCGAAAACAATGTGTCACCCAGGTCACGTGTTACCCCCTTCATGCTTCTTACAAGAGACTAGAACCGTTTGTTTGAAATCGACATTGATTACATTTTCCTGGAATGAACTTGCTACTGTTATCAGATTTTACAGAATTTGTTTTATTCTGTTCAAGATGGATGATGTTGGAAGGATTTTCATTTATTACGGGAATTTTGTTACGCTGATTCTCCATTTTTTATATGCTCCTGCTTTGTGTTTGTATTTCTTTGCATGAACTCTCTTAACACTAACTGAAAACCCGCAGGCTCCCAGTGAAGAAAGAGTTGAAATGTACAAATGATTGGCTGGACGGTACGTGGTCGCAGGCCAGTCTGGCTACACATATATTTGCCCGTGTGTGTATAATCTTGGGTGGGAGACATTTGACGAACGAGGCAGGAAAGGCTGCTCCAGTCCAGTGTTTATTTCTATCTAGTTGTTTGATTGAAGGTCTGTTTCCCGGACATAATTTTTGGCACGGTCAGCTCCATTCCAGGTCGTGTGCAATGCTCATTGTTGTGGCACACTATTTACTGTTGACCCGTATTATCTCTTGCCATGTATCAAGTTATCTCATTCCAGTGTTCGCTAATTTGGTGTGTTGATGAGACAGTTCTTTCCTTTTAATTCTATATATACAACTCACCAGTACTATTGAGTTTGGCACTCCCTCCGTTTCTAAATTCAAGTCTTTCTAGAGATTCCAAAAGGGACTACGTACGAAGTAAAATGAGTGAATCTACACTCTAAAATATGTATGTATATCTGTATGTAGTACCTATTGAAATCTCTAAAAAGACTTGTATTTAGGAACAGAGGGAGTATTTATGATATCAAATTCTTGTGTAGCCAAAATCCAATTCCAGTTTCTTAAATCTAGGCCCAGTTCATAGGAGCCAGTGAAACTTCTGGTGCTCATTCTAGACCGATTCCCTAAATCCAGAACACTGTCACTTAACAATCCTATGGAAAGGGCAGGCAAAAGTGGGTAATCCTATGGTGGCCGATGACAACAGGCATCCATTTGGAGCTCTGAATTTCGACTAAACTTGCTGGGATGGTACTTCCAAATACTCCAGCTCACGAGAATAACATTTTTCACGAAAGAAAAAGGACGGGACTGCCAATTGACTCCTTTTTTTTTTGGCGAAACCAATCGACCATGTCATGGACTGCCAATTGACTCCTTTTTTTTGGCGAAACGAATCGACCCTTGACATGTTGCAATATACGGAAGGGACCCTCTTGGGATGGAATCACTACTCCCAACATGGCCCAATATTGTCGCAAGAGATACCAACATTCGTTTGATGAGAAACAAAAATGATATTGAGAATTCCCGTGTGTAAAAAGAGATGCACCAAACTCTCATCATTGCCTCTGGACACAAGAAATAGCCATATGTACGAAGATCCTTGTTCTTACTTAAATTAGTACTGTACGAATTCCCTGGTGTTTAGGCGATCCTTCGGCATCGAACAAAAGAAACCATCACGCTTATGTCGACAGGATGATTTCCATAGTCACCCAAAAAAGATATGAACTTCAGTATGTCTTGTTAGAGACATGCAGGCCTTAGCCGAAGACAAGATATGAACAATCCTTTTCTTTTTTCCAGTTTCTGAGAGATTTCGTGTCAGCTGCTAAAGATCAAGCAACTCATAGGCTTGCACTGAAAGTGAGAGCTGAAAAAGACGTGCAACACTGGGGAAGCTTTAGCCTTGGACATTAATTCTTCCTTCTTTTTGGAGTATGAGCATAGTTCAAGGAAGACAAGTGGAGATACTTAAAAGCCCCGGTAAAGCAGTCTTGAATGATTATTGTCTTGATAAAGCCATATTGGTTTCTTTGAATAAATTCTAAGATTACTTTTTGCAACCTAGTATGAGCCAAAAACTTTCTAATTATATTCATGGAATTGTGCAAAAGGGAAATAAGCGTGTAACCTTGGAGGGCACACCTTTCTCGGGCATCAGTGTTGTACATGAGTCATTGATGCCCTAAAGATACATTGTCCCGTTGGAATGCTTCACACAACTCATATAAATCCCTTGAGACAATGGAGCCAACCCTTTTTTGTAAAAAAGAAGACGGTGTTAGAAACCCATTTGGGCCCAAGGGTTTTACCAGAGGACAAGGACTTAACTACCCCAACAATCTCTTTTTTAGTTAAAGCTCCTCGAAAAGATTGAAATTATCAATTGCTTGTAAATGACTGTTCACATCAAAGTGCATTTGCTGAAAATCAAAGGTTCCCATCATCTCTTTACAAACATTCCAAAGCAGACCAACTTTACCTTTGATATGTGACTACACTTCCATCATGCAAACTTGTGACAAGTTTTTCTCTATACCTGATGGTGGCATTGGCATGAAAGAATTTTGTTCCTTGATCGCCAAACTTACCCATTTGATAGTGTCTATTTGCTTTTTCAATAAATTCTTTACTAGTTAAGAAGAGATCCAGGCTTAGCTTGCAGTTGTTGAATTGTGTTGTGCTTATTTATAAACTATTGTGAGAAACTAGCCTAAAACAAGCAAAAGCGGGTCAAACGAACGCTAAAATAAGAAAACAGATGGGAAAATGGGATTATATATCCATATTGTAGTTAGAGATATTCATATATATATATATATATATATATATATATATATATATATATATTTTCAAACAAGAGTGGGGCTTTACCTCAAAACTTGGAAGAGGTTTTGTGAATTGCAAAGAAAGAATCCACTTCATGGGATTAAAGATCACATTTTGCTTGACATATTTGTAATGGTCTAACCTCAGTATCTAGAATGCAACTAGAAGCTAAGTAACTTTTGGATAGTACCTCTAAAAGTTATGATGATTGGAACTCAAATGAGCTATTATCAACACCTACTCCCAAGAAAAGAAGTGTGCTTACATTGAGTAGAGATGATATGAATACATTGAGTAGAGATGATATGAAAGAAACTAAGAGATCTATGCAAGAAAGGAAAGGGGAAGGGGAAGAAAATTCTATGAACCTTTCCTTTTTTCGTTAAGTTCAAGTCTGACGAGAGTAATATTCTACAACTAACAACTCATTTATTTTGAGACCGACCCACTTCCTATCTAGGATTTTATTTACTAGTCCTTTATATTCCAACGTGTCAACCGCCAAATGCTTTGGCAATTTCCCCGGGTCCGATGAAGCAATATAATTTTGAACCAGACCTTTTGATCTTTGGTTATCTTTCGTAGTAATAATTAATTTATATATATTTCAACTGCCAAGTAAAGAAATTGCCTCCAATGGGTTACACTCTTCTAACTAATACATGTGGTCATGTAATTAGAGTTAATTATTTATATGAATTTGAGGACCTCCAATGGGTGACACTCTTCTAACCAATACTTGTGCTCTTGTCATTAGAATTAATTCTTTATATGAATTTGATGAAGGTGATATTTCAATTAATTAGAAAAATACCATTTCAACATGTACATTAAGAGGGATCTTTCTGAGAATTCTAATAGAATTGCAAATTTGTTCCTTAGAGAGGACCATGAATGATATCAAAGAAATTGTTAAACATTGTTCCATAATCTAAACTCAACCAGAACATGTTATGCAAACTCAGAAAATTAGAACTCAATAACCCACCGCAATGCCAAAAGCAACCTTAAGCTTGCCACTTATTAGCTTCTTGAGTTTCTAGCCACCACTTAGAGATCTCTGAATTCCTCGGTTGCTTCAAAGAGAGCTAGAGCTAATTTAATACTATTATCAATGTTAGCAAAGAGGACGGATAGCTGTGCTTGCCAGACTCTAACCATCCTCCCTTGATTATATAATTTGACTGCTAAATTCTTGGAATTGCTAGGCTGGTCGCTATGTTTGCTCTTTGTCGTTTGGCTGCTGGCTTGTGTGTTTGCTTTTGCGATGCTTATAGCTTTTATAAAGTGGGGGCTAGTTGTTTCGAGTCTTTGTTTACCTATGTCAACTGCCCTAGCTATCATTTTTTTGAGAAACCTTGTCGCAAGGGTAGGAGGTTCCTGGATTTCATTAAGAAGAAGAGGGATGATCCAATTTATAAGGAAAACCAGACACAAAACCTAATGTTCTCGGTTAATCAGGGAAACCGAGTGAACCCCCTCCCCCCAAAAAACCCCCCCAGAAAAAAGACACTAGAGTTGGGGATAGGGACAACGAAAAATGCAACATCAAGGGACGTCGTCTCAAGTGCAACATGATACGTCTCCAACGTATCTATAATTTTTGATTGTTCCATGCTATTATATTATATGTTTTGGATGTTTTATATGCATTAATATGCTATTTTATATGATTTTTGGGACTAACCCATTAACCTAGAGCCCAGTGCCAGTTTCTGTTTTTTTCCTTGTTTTAGAGTTTCGCAGAAAAGGAATACCAAACGGAATAAAACTTTCGCGATGATTTTTCTTGGACCAGAAGACACCCAAGAGACTTGGAGTGCAAGTCAGAAGAGCCACGAGGCGGCCGCAAGGGTGGAGGCGCGCCTAGAGGGGTAGGGCACGCCCCCGACCTTGTGGGCCCCTCGGTGACCCCCTGACCTAGATCTTCCTCCTATATATTCTCATATACCCCGAAAACTTCCAGGGGAGCCACAAAACCACTTTTCCACCACCGCAACCTTCTGTACCCGTGAGTGAAGGAAGTATGCCCTAGAGGCAATCATAAAGTTGTTATTTTATATTTCCTTATATCATGATAAATGTTTATTATCCATGCTAGAATTGTATTAACCGGAAACTTGATACATGTGTGGATACATAGACAAAACACCATGTCCCTAGTAAGTCTCTACTAGACTAGCTCATTAATCAAAGATGGTTGAGTTTCCTAACCATAGACATGTGTTGTCATTTGATGAACAGGATCACATCATTAGGAGAATGATGTGGTGGACAAGACCCATCTGTTAGCTTAGCATGTTGATCGTTCAGTTTTATTGCTATTGCTTTCTTCATGACATATACATATTCCTTTGACTATGAGATTATGCAACTCCCGAATACCGGAGGAACACCTTGTGTGCTATCAAACGTCACAACATAACTGGGTGATTATAAAGATGCTCTACAGGTGTCTCTGAAGGTGTTTGTTGGGTTGGCATAGATCAAGATTAGGATTTGTCACTCCGTGTATCAAAGAGGTATCTCTGGGCCCTCTCGGTAATGCACATCACTATAAGCCTTGCAAGCAATGTGACTAATGAGTTAGTTACGGGATGATGCATTACGGAATGAGTAAAGAGACTTGCCGGTAACGAGATTGAACTAGGTATGATGATACCGATGATCGAATCTCGGGCAAGTAACATACCGATGACAAAGGGAATAACGTGTGTTGTTATTGCAGTTTGACCGATAAGGATCTTCGTAGAATATGTAGGAACCAATATGAGCATCCAGGTTCGGCTATTGGTTATTGACCTGAGATGTGTCTCGGTCATGTCTACATAGTTCTCGAACCCGTAGGGTCCGCACGCTTAACATTTGATAACGATTTATATTATGAGTTATGTGTTTTGGTGACCGAAGTTTGTTCAGAGTCCCGGATGAGACCACGGACATGACAAGCAGTCTCGAAATGGCCGAGAGGTAAAGATTGATATATTGGAAGGTGGTATTCGGACATCGGAATGGTTTCGAGTGGTTCGGGTATTTTACCAGAGTACCGAGGGGTTACCGGAACCCCCGGGGGGAATTATTGGGCCTACATGGGTGAAAGCACAAGTGCTCCCTGGGTGGTTTTGGTAATTAACGTCAACATATCTCTTGTTGGACTAACACTTTTACCTAGTATGTTTCAGATAAGTTCAACAATGGAGTGGCATGGACTAGAGGATGTGGAGCCCCTTCAAGATGCTAAGGACAAAGTATTGGCTCAAGCTTCAAGATCAAGACTCTGCATTTTCTATTTTAGTGATCCAAGATCACATTGAGTCTATAGGAAAGCCAATACTATTAAGAAGGGATGAGGTGTTGCTTAATGGCTTGCTTGCTCAAAGTGCTTAGTGATATGCTCCAAAGCCCTCAACCACTTTCTCACTTCCAAATATGTCCCACACCAAATATCCAACTCGGCCCCACCGATTCTTTCTATCCGGAGCCACCGAGTTCAGTTGACATAGCCACTGCCAGAAACCCTAATCAGTTCGGTCTCACCGATGGGATCTCGGTCTCACCGAGATGGGCTTGCAAACTCTCTGTTACCTGTTGCAATATTTTCGGTCCCACCGAGATATGCAATCGGCCCCACCGAGTTTGCTTGGCCAACTCTCTGTTTCGCTTATTACCCAAATCGGTCCCACCGAGTTTGAGTAATCGGTCAAACCGAGTTTTGGTTTTACCCTAACCCTAGCACATCGGTTCCACCGAGTTGAACTAGTCGGTCCCACCGAAAACCCTAACTGTCACTAGGTTTACTAAATCGGTCCGACCGAGTTTTTCCCTTCGGTCTCACCGAGATTGGTAAATTGAGTGTAATGGTTAGATTTTGTGTGGAGGCTATATATACCCCTCCACCCACTCTTCATTCATGGAGAGAGCCATCAGAACATACCTACACTTCCAATACACATTTTCTGAGAGAGAACCACCTACACTTGTGTTGAGGTCAAGATATTCCATTCCAACCATATGAATCTTGATCTCTAGCCTTCCCCAAGTTGCTTTCCACTCAAATCTTCTTTCCATCAAATCCAAATCCTGTGAGAGAGAGTTGAGTGTTGGGGAGACTATCATTTGAAGCACAAGAGCAAGGAGTTCATCATCAACACACCATTTGTTACTTCTTGGAGAGTGGTGTCTCCTAGATTGGCTAGGTGTCACTTGGGAGCCTCCAACAAGATTGTGGAGTTGAACCAAGGAGTTTGTAAGGGCAAGGAGATCGCCTACTTCGTGAAGATATACCGCTAGTGAGGCAAGTCCTTCGTGGGCGACGACCGTGATGGAATAGACAAGGTTGCTTCTTCATGGACCCTTCGTGGGTGGAGCCCTCCATGGACTCGCGCAACCGTTACCCTCCGTGGGTTGAAGTCTCCATCAACGTGGATGTACGATAGCACCACCTATCAGAACCACGACAAAAACATCCATGTCTCCAATTACGTTTGAATACTCCAAACCCTTCTCTTTACATTCTTGCAAGTTGCATGCTTTACTTCCCGCTGCTCATATACTCATTGCATGCTTGCTTGATATGTATTGTGTTTGTTAAACTTGTTCTTAAACTCCACTTAAACTTAAGAATATTAAAAACTACAACTTTTGGCACTTAGTGTCTAATCACCCCCCTCTAGACACCTCTTCTCGATCCTTTCAATGGGCCTTAGTGGAAAACGCCCAATAACTTTCCCGGGGGGTTCCGGTAACCTCCCGCTACTCCGAAAAATTCCCGGTCTTCTTCGGAACCATTTCAGTGTCCATATATAACCTTCCAATATATCAATCTTTACCTCTCTACCATTTCGAGACTCCTCGTCATGTCCGTGATCTCACCCGGGACTCCGAAGAAACTTCAGTCACCAAAACACATAGCTCATAATACAAATCATCATCGAACGTTAAGCGTCCGGACCCTACAGGTTCGGGAACTATGTAGACATGACCGAGACACATCTCCAGTCAATAACCAATAGCAGAACCTGGATGATCATATTGGCTCCTACATATTCTATGAAGATCTTTATCGGTCAAACCGCATAACAATATACGTCATTCCCTTTGTCATCGGTATGTTACTTGCCCGAGATTCGATCGTCGGTATCATCATACTTAGTTCAATCTCGTTACCGACAAGTATCTTTACTCGTTCCATAATGCATCATCCCGTAACTAACTCATTAGTCACATTGCTTGCAAGGCCTATAGTGATGTGCATTACCGAGAGGGCCCAGAGATACCTCTCCCATACACGAAGTGACAAATCCTAATATTGATCTATGCCAACTCAACAAACACCATCGGAGACACCTGTAGATCATCTTTATAATCACCCAGTTACGTTGTGACATTTTATAGCACACAAAGTGTTCCTCCGGTATTCGGGAGTTGGATAATCTCATAGTTAGAGGAACATGTATAAGTCATGAAGAAAGCAATAGCAATAAAACTAAACGATCATTATGCTAAGCTAACGGATGGGTCTTGTCCATCACATCATTCTCCAATGATGTGATCCCGTTCATCAAATGACAACACATGTCTATGGTCCGGAAACTTAACCATCTTTGATTAACGAGCTAGTCAAGTAGAGACATACTAGGGACACTCTGTTTGTCTATGTATTCACACATGTACTAAGTTTCCGGTTAATACAATTCTAGCGTGAATAATAAACATTTGTCATGATATAAGGAAATATAAATAAAAACTTTATTATTGCCTCTAGGGCATATTTCCTTCAGTCTCCCACTTGCACTAGAGTCCATAATCTAGATTACATAGTAACGATTCTAACACCCATGGAGTCTTGGTGTTGATCATGTTTTGCTCGTGAGAGAGGCATAGCCAAAGGATATGCAACATTCAGATCCGTATGTATCTTGGAAATCTCTATGTCTCCCTCCTTGACTTGATCGCGGATGGAATTGAAGCGTCTCTTGATGTGTTTAGTTCTCTTGTGAAATCTGGATTCCTTCGCCAAGGCAATTGCTTCAGTATTGTCACAAAAGATTTTCATTGGACCCAATGCACTAGGTATTACACCTAGATCAGATATGAACTCCTTCATCCAGATTCCTTCATTTGCTGCTTCCGAAGCAGCTATGAACTCCGCTTCACACGTAGATCCCGCCACGACGCTCTGCTTGGAACTGCACCAACTTACAGCTCCATTCAATATAAATACGTATCTGGTTTGTGACTTAGAGTCATCTGGATTTGTGTCAAAACTTGCATCGACGTAACCATTTAGGACGAGCTCTTTGTCACCTCCATAAACGAGAACCATATCCTTAGTCCTTTTCAGGTATTTCAGGATGTTTTTGACCGCTGTCCAGTGATCCACTCCTGGATTACTTTGGTACCTCCCTGCTAAACTTATAGCAAGGCACACATCAGGTCTGGTACACAGCATTGCATACATGATAGAACCTATGGCTGAGGCATAGTGAATGACTTTCATTTTCTCTCTATCTTCTAAAGTGGTCGGGCATTGAGTCTGACTCAACTTCACACCTTATAACACAGGCAAGAACCCTTTCTTTGACTGATCCATTTTGAACTTCTTCAAAACTTTATCAAGGTATGTGCTTTGCGAAAGTTCAATTAAGCGTCTTGATCTATCTCTATAGATCTTGATGCCCAATATATAAGCAGCTTCACCGAGGCCTTTCACTGAAAAATTCTTATTCAAGTATCCTTTTATGCTATCCAGAAATTATGTATTATTCCCAATCAATAGTATGTCATTCACATATAATATTAGAAATGCTACAGAGCTCCCACTCACTTTCTTGTAAGTACAGGCTTCTCAAAAAGTCTGTATAAAACCATATGCTTTGATCACACTATCAAAGCGTATATTTCAACTTCAAGAGGCCTGCACCAGTCCATAAATGGATCGCTGGAGCTTGCACACTTTATTAGCACCATTATGATCGACAAAACCTTCTGGTTGCATCATATACAACTCTTCTTTAAGATATCCATTAAGGAATGCAGTTTTGATATCCATTTGCCAAATTTCATAATCATAAAATGGGCAATTGCTAACATGATCCGGACAGACTTAAGCATCGCTATAGGTGAGAAGGTCTCATCATAGTCAACTCCTTGAACTTTTCGAAAACCTTTCGCGACAAGTCGAGCTTTGTAGACAGTAACATTACCGTCAGCGTCAGTCTTCTTCTTGAAGATCCATTTATTCTCTATGGCTTGCCGATCATCGGGTAAGTCAACCAAAGTCCATACTTTGTTCTCATACATGGAACCCATCTCATATTTCATGGCCTCAAGCCATTTCGCGGAATATGGGCTCATCATTGCTTCCTCATAGTTCGTAGGTTCGTCATGGTCAAGTAACATGACCTCTAGAACAGGATTACTGTACCACTCTAGTGCGGATCGTACTCTGGTTGACCTATGAGGGTTGGTAGTAACTTGATCTGAGGTTTCATGATCATCATCATTAGCTTCCTCACTGATTGGTGTAGGAATCACTGTAACTGATTTTTGTGATGAACTACTTTCCAATTCGGGAGAAGGTACAATTACCTCATCAAGTTCTACTTCCCTCCCACTCACTTCTTTCGAGAGAAACCCCTTCTCTAGAAAGGATCCATTTTTAGCAACGAATATCTTGCCTTCAGATCTGTGATAGAAGGTGTACCCAACAGTCTCCTTTGGGTATCCTATGAAGACACATTTCTCCGATTTTGGTTTGAGCTTATGAGGTTGAAGCTTTTTCACATAAGCATCGCAGCCCCAAACTGTAAGAAATGACAACTTAGGTTTCTTGCTAAACCATAGTTCATATGGTGTCGTCTCAAAGGATTTAGATGATGCCCTATTTAATGTGAATGCAGCCGTCTCTAAAGCATAACACCAAAATGATAGCGGTAAATCGGTAAGAGACATCATAGATCGCACCATATCTAATAAAGTACGGTTACGATGTTCGGACACACCATTACGCTGTGGTGTTACAGGTGGCGTGAGTTGCGAGACTATTCCACATTGTTTCAAATGAAGACCAAACTCATAACTCAAATATTCACCTCCACGATCAGATCGTAGAAACTTTATTTTCTTGTTACGATGATTTTCCACTTCACTCTGAAATTCTTTGAACTTTTCAAATGTTTCAGACTTATGTTTCATTAAGTAGATATACCCATATCTGCTCAAATCATCTGTGAAGGTTAGAAAGTAACGATACCCGCCGCGAGCCTCAACACTCATCGGACCGCATAGATCAATATGTATTATTTCCAATAAGTCAGTGGCTTGCTCCATTGTTCCGGAGAACGGAGTCTTAGTCATCTTGTCCATGAGGCATGTTCGCAAGCATCAAGTCATTCATAATCAAGTGATTCCAAAAGCCCATCAGCATGGAGTTTCTTCATGCGCTTTACACCAATATGACCTAAACGGCAGTGCCACAAATAAGTTGCACTATCATTATTAACTTTGCATCTTTTGTCTTCAATATTATGAATATGTGTATCACTACAATCGAGATTCAACAAAAATAGACCACTCGTCAAGGGTGCATGGCCATAAAAGATATTACTCATATAAATAGAACAACCATTATTCTACGATTTAAATGAATAACCGTCTCGCATCAAACAAGATCCAGATATAATGTTGATGCTCAACGCTGGCATCAAATAACATTTATTTAGGTCTAAAACTAATCCTGACGATAGGTGTAGAGGTAGTGTGCCGACGGGATCACATCGACTTTGGAACCATTTTCCACGCGCATCGTCACCTCGTCCTTAGCCAATCTTCATTTAATCCGTAGCCCCTGTTTCGAGTTGCAAATATGAGCAACAGAACCAGCATCAAATACCCAGGCGCTACTTCGAGCATTAGTAAGGTACACATCAATAACATGTGTATCAAATATACCTTTCACTTTGCCATCCTTCTTATCCGCCAAATACTTGGGGCAGTTCCGCTTCCAGTGACCAGTCCCTTTGCAGTAGAAGCACTCAGTCTTAGGCTTAGGTCCAGACTTGGGCTTCTTCCCTTAAGCAGCAACTGGCTTGCTGTTCTTCTTGAAGTTCCCCTTCTTCCCTTTGCCCTTTTTCTTGAAACTAGTGGTCTTGTTCACCATCAACACTTGATGCTCCTTCTTTATTTCTACCTCCGCAGCCTTTAGCATCACGAAGAGCTCGGGAATTGTCTTTTCCATCCCTTGCATATTATAGTTCATCACGAAGACTTTATAGCTTGGTGGCAGTGATTGAAGAACTCTGTCAATTACACTATCATTAGGAAGATTAACTCCTAGATGAGTCAAGTGGTTGTGGTACCAAGACATTCTGAGTATGTGTTCACTGACATAACTATTCTCCTCCATTTTGCAGCTATAGAACTTGTTGGAGACTTCATATCTCTCAACGCGGGCATTTGCTTGAAATATTAACTTCAACTCCTGGAACATCTCATATGCTCCATGACGTTCAAAACATCTTTGAAGTCCCGACTCTAAGCCGTAAAGCATGGCACACTGAACTATCGAGTAGTCATCAGCTTTGCTCTGCCAGACTTTCATAACATCCAGAGTTGCTCCTGCAGCGGGTCTTGCACCTAGCGGTGCTTCCACGATGTAATTCTTCTATGCAGCAATGAGGATAATCCTCAAGTTATGGACCCAGTCCGTGTAGTTGCTACCATCATATTTCAACTTAGCTTTCTCTAGGAATGCATTAAAACTCAAGGGAACGGTAGCACGGGCCATTGATCTACAACAACATAGATATGCAAAAAAAACTATCAGGTACTAAGATCATGATAAATTAAAGTTCAATTAATCATATTACTTAAGAAATCCCACTTAGATAGACATCCCTCTAGTCATCTAAATGATCAGGTGATCCATATCAACTAAACCATGTCCGATCATCACGTGAGATGGAGTAGTTTTCAATGGTGAACATCACTATGTTGATCATATCTACTATATGATTCACGATCGACCTTTTGGTCTCAGTATTCCGAGGCCATATCTGCATATGCTAGGCTCGTCAAGTTTAACCCGAGTATTCTACACGTGCAAAACTGGCTTGCACCCGTTGTATGTGAACATAGAGCTTATCACACCCGATCATCACGTGGTATCTCGACACGACGAACTGTAGCAACGGTGCATACTCAGGGAGAACACTTATACCTTGAAATTTAGTGAGGGATCATCTTATAATGCTACCACCGTACTAAGAAAAATAAGAAGCATAAAGGATAAACATCACATGCAATCAAAATATGTGACATGATATGGCCATCATCATCTTGTGCCTTTGATCTCCATCTCCAAAGCACCGTCGTGATCTCCATCGTCACTGGCTTGACACCTTGATCTCCATCATAGCATCGTTGTCGTCTCGCCAACTATTACTTCCACGATTATCGCTACCGCTTAGTGATAAAGTAAAGCAATTACATGGCGATTGCATTTCATACAATAAAGCGACAACCATAAGGCTCCTGCCAGTTGCCGATAACTTTTTACAAAACACGATCATCTCATACAACAATTTATATCTCATCACGTCTTGACCATATCACATCACAACATGCCGCAAAAACAAGTTAGACATCCTCTCCTTTGTTGTTGCAAGTTTTACGTGGCTGCTACGGGCTTCTAGCAAGAACCGTTCTTACCTACACATCAAAACCACAACGATTTTTCATCAAGTGTGCTGTTTTAACCATCAACAAGGACCGGCCGTAGTCAAACTCGATTCAACTAAAGTTGGAGAAACAGACACCCGCTAGCCACCTGTGTGCGAAGCACGTCGGTAGAACCAGTCTCATGAATGCGGTCATGTAATGTCGGTCTAGGCCGCTTCATCCAACAATACCGCCAAATCAAAGTAAGACGTTGGTGGTAAGCAGTATGACTATTATCGCCCACAACTCATTGTGTTTTACTCGTGCATATACCATCTACGCATAGACCTGGCTCGGATGCCACTATTTGGGAATGTAGTAATTCAAAAATTTCCTACGATCACGCAAGATCTAACTAGGAGATGCATAGCAAGGAGAGGGGAGAGTGTGTCCATGTACCCTCATAGACCGAAAGCGGAAGCGTTTAGTAATGCATTTGATGTAGTCGAACGTCTTCACGATCCAACCGATCCAAATACCGGACGTACGACACCTTCGTGTTCAGCACACGTTCAACACGATGACGTCCCTCAAGCTCTTGATCCAGTAGAGGGTCGAGGGAGAGTTCCGTCAGCACGATGGCATGGTGACGGTTTTGGTGATGTGATCTATGCAGGGCTTCGCCTAAGCACTACAATAATATGACCGAGGTGGTAAATTGTGGAGGGGGGCACCGCGCACGGCTAAGACAATTGATGTTGTACCTTTGGGGTGCCCTCTGCCCACGTATATAAAGGAGGGTGGGGGGGAGGAGGAGGCCGGACAAGGGGGAGGCGCGCCAAGGGGGGGAGTCCTACTAGGACTCCAAACCTAGTAGGATTCGGCCCCCCTTTCCATCCAACGGAGAGGGGGAAAGGGGAAAGGGGAAAGGAGGGACATGGAGAATGAAAGAGGGGGGCCGCGCCCCTCCCCTTGTCCAATTCGGATTGGGGGCAAGGGGGGCGCGCCCCACCTCCTGTGGCCTGCCTCCTCTCCTCCACTATGGCCCGTTAGAACTTTCCCGAGGGCTTTCAGTAACCTCCCGGTACTCCGAAAAATCCCCGATCTTCTTTGGAACCATTCCGGTGTCCGTATATAACCTTCCAATATATCAATCTTTACCTCTCGACCATTTTGAGACTCCTCATCATGTCCATGATCTCATCCGGGACTCCGAACAAACTTCGGTCACCAAAACACATAGCTCATAATACAAATCGTCATCGAACATTAAGCGTGCGGACCCTACGAGTTCGAGAACTATGTAGACATGACCGAGACACATCTTCTGTCAATAACCAATAGCGGAACCTGGATGCTCATATTGGCTCCTACATATTCTAGCGAAGATCTTTATCAGTCAAACCGCATAACAACATACGTCATTCCCTTTGTCATCGGTATGTTACTTGCCCGAGATTCGATCATCGGTATCATCATACCTAGTTCAATCTCATTACTGGCAAGTCTCTTTACTTGTTCCATAATGCATCATCCCGTAACTAACTCATTAGTCACATTTCTTGCAAGGCTTATAGTGATGTGCATTACCGAGAGGGCCCAGAGATACCTCTCCGATACATGAAGTGACAAATCCTAATCTTGATCTAGGCCAACTTAACAAACACCATCGAAGACACCTGTAGAGCATCTTTATAATCACCCAGTTACATTGTGACGTTTGATAGCACACAAAGTGTTCCTCCGGTATTCGGGAGTTGCATAATCTCATAGTCAGAGGAACATGTATGAGTCATGAAGAAAGCAATAGCAATAAAACTAAACGATCATTATGCTAAGATAACAGATGGGTCTTGTCCATCACATCATTCTCCAATGATGTGATCCCGTTCATCAAATGACAACACATGTCTATGGTCAGGAAACTTAACCATCTTTGATTAACGAGCTAGTCAAGTAGAGGCATACTAGGGACACTCTGTTTGTCTATGTATTCACACATGTACTAAGTTTTCGGTTAATACTATTCTAGCATGAATTCAAAACATTTATCATCATATAAGGAAATATAAGTAACAACTTTATTATTGCCTCTAGGGCATATTTCCTTCAGACAGATCTATTGCTGGAGCAGAAGCAAACGTTATGAACGTTTGACAAGCTCGGTATGATGACTACTTGATAGCTTAGTGCGCCATGCTTAACGGCTTAGAACCGGGACTTCAAAAATGTTTTGAATGCCACAGAGCATATGAGATGTTCCAAGAGCTGGAATTGGTATTTCAGACTCATGCCCGTGTCGAGAGGTATGAGACCTCTGACAAGTACTTTGCCTACAAGATGGAGGAGAATAGCTCAGGCAGTGAGCATGTGCTCAGAATCTCTGGGTACTACAATTGCTTGAATCAAGTGGGAGTTAATATTCCAAATAAGATAGTGATTGATAGAGTTCTCTAGTTACTTTCACCAAGTTACTAGAACTTCATGATGAACTATAATATGCAAGGGATGACAAAAACGATTCCCAAGCTCTTCGCGATGCTGAAATCGGCGAAGATTGAAATCAAGAAATAGCATCAAGTGTTGATGGTTAACAAGACCACTAGTTTCAAGAAAAAGGGCAAAGGAAATAAAGGGAACTTCAAGAATAATGGCAAGCAAGTTGCCACTCCCGAGCCCAAAGATAGACCCAAACCTGAAACTGAGTGCTTCTACTGCAAAGGAAATGGTCACTGGAAGCGGAACTGCCCCCAAAACTTGGCGGATAAGAAGGATGGCGAAGTGAACAAAGGTATATTTGATATACATGTTATAGATGTGTACTTTACTAGTGTTCATAGTAGCCCCTGGGTATTTGATACCGGTTCAGTTGCTAAGATTTGTAACTTGAAACAGGACTTGCAAAATGAACAGATACTAGCTGAGGGCAAAGTGACAATGTGTGTTGGAAGTGATTCCGAGGTTGATAAGATCACCATCGCACACTCCCTTTACCTTCGGGATTAGTGTTGAACCTAAAATAAATGTTATTTGGTGTTTGTGTTGAACATGAATATGATTGGATCATGTTTATTTCAATACAATTATTCATTTAAGTCAAAGAATCATTGTTATTCTGCTTACATGAATAAAACCTTCTATGGTCATACACTCAATATAAATGGTTTATTGAATCTCGATTGTAGTGATACACATATTCATAATATTGATGCCAAAAGATGCAAATCTGATAATGATAGTGCAACATATTTGTGGCACTGACGTTTAGGTCATATTGGTTTAAAGTGCATGAAGAAACTCCATGCAGATGGACTTTTGGAATCACTTGATTATGAATCATTTGATGCTTACAAACCATGCCTCATGGGTAAGATGACTTAGACTCCGTTCTCTAGAACAAAGGAGCAAGCCGCTGACTTATTGGAAATAATACATACCGATGTATGCGGTCCGATGAGTGTTGAGGCTCACGGCGGGTATCGTTATTTTCTGACATTCACAGATGATTTGAGCAGATATGGGTATATCTACTTGATGAAATACAAGTCTGAAACATTTGAAAAGTTCAAAGAATTTCAGAGTAAAGTGGAGAATCATCGTAACAAAAAAAAATAAAGTTTCTACGATCTGATCGTGGTGGCGAATATTTGAGTTACGAGTTTGGCCTTGAACTAAAACAATGTGGAATAAATTTCCCAACTCACGCCACCTGGAACTCCACAACGTAATGGTGTGTCCGAACATCGTAACCGTACTTCATTAGATATGGTGCGATCTATGATGTCTCTTACTGATTTACCACTATCGTTTTGGGGTTATGCATTAGAGACAGCTACATTCACATTAAATAGGGCACCGTCTAAATCTGTTGAGACGACACCATATGAACTATGGTTTGGCTACAAACCTAAGCTGTCGTTTCTTAAAGTTTGGGGTTGCGATGCTTATGTGAAAAAGTTTCAGGCTGATAAGCTCGAACCTAAATCGGAGAAGTGTGTCTTCATAGGATACCCAAAAGAAACTGTTGGGTACACCTTCTATCACAGATCCGAAGGCAAGATCTTTGTTGCTAAGAATGGATCCTTTCTAGAGAAGGAGTTTCTCTCGAAAGAAGTGAGTGGGAGGAAGGTAGAACTTGATGAGGTAATTTTACCTTCTCTCGAATTGGAAAGTAGCTCATCACAGAAATCAGTTCCAGTGATGCCTACACCAACTAGAGAGGAAGCTAATGATAATGATCATGAAACTTCAGATGAAGTTACTACCGAACCTCGTAGGTCAACCAGAGTATGTTCCGCACCAGAGTGGTACAGTAATCCTGTTCTGTAAGTCATGTTACTAGACCATGACGAACCTACAAACTATGAGGAAGCCATGATGAGCCTAGATTCTGATAAATGGCTTGAGGCCATGAAATCTGAGATATGATCCATGTATGAGAACAAAGTGTGGACTTTGGTGGACTTGCCCAATGATCGGCAAGCCATAGAGAATAAATGGATCTTCAAGAAGAAGACTGATGCTGATGGTAATGTAACTATCTACAAAGCTCGACTTGTCGCAAAAGGGTTTTCGACAAGTTCAAGGTGTTGACTATTATGAGATTTTCTCACTCGTAGCGATGCTTAAGTCTGTCCGAATCATGTTAGTGCTAATTCTTGAGCACTGCGTTGGTTTTCCCTTGAAGAGGAAAGGGTGATGCAGCAAAGTAGCGTAAGTATTTCCCTCAGTTTTTGAGAACCAAGGTATCAATCCAGTAGGAGGCCACACGCAAGTCCCTCGTACCTACACAAACAAATAAGAACCTCGCAACCAACGCGGTAAAGGGGTTGTCAATCCCTTCACGGTCACTTACGAGAGTGAGATCTGATAGAGATAATAATAATAAGATAAATATTTTTGGTATTTTTATGGTAAAGATTGAAAAATAAAATAGATTGGAAACTTATATGATAAAAGATAGACTCGGGGGCCATAGGTTTCACTAGTGGCTTCTCTCAAGATAGCATAAGTATACGATGGGTGAACAAATTACTGTCGAGCAATTGATAGAAAAGCGAATAATTATGAGAATATCTAGGCATGATCATGTATATAGGCATCACGTCCGTGAGAAGTAGACCGACTCCTGCCTGCATCTACTACTATTACTCCACACACCGACCGCTATCCAGCATGCATCTAGAGTATTAAGTTCATAAGAACAGAGTAACGCATTAAGTAAGATGACATGATGTAGAGGGATAAACTCAAGCAATATTACATAAACCCCATCTTTTTATCCTCGATGGCAACAATACAATACGTGTCGTTTCCCTTTCTGTCACTGGGATCAAGCACCGCAAGATTGAACCCAAAGCTAAGCACTTCTCCCATTGCAAGAAAGATCAATCTAGAAGGCCAAACCAAACTGATAATTCGAAGAGACTTGCAAATATAACCAATCATACATAAAAGATTTCAGAGAAGAATCAAATATTGTTCATAGATAGACTTGATCATAAACTCACAATTCATCAGATCTCGACAAACACACCGCAAAAAGAGTTACATCGAATAGATCTCCAAGAAGATCGAGGTGAACATTGTATTGAGATCCAAAGAGAGAGAAGAAGCCATCTAGCTAATAACTATGGACCCGAAGGTCTGAAGTAAACTACTCACACATCACCGGAGAGGCCATGGAGTTGATGTAGAGGCCCTCCGTGATCGTTGCCCCCCCGGCGGAGCTCCGGAAAAGGCCCCAAGATGGGATATCTTGGGTACAGAAGGTTGCGGCGGTGGAAATAGGGTTTCGTGGTGCTCCTGGATGTTTTCGGGGTATATGAACATATATAGGAGGAAGAAGTAGGTCGGTTGAGCCACAAGGGGCCCACGAGGGGGGAGGGCGCGCCCAGGGGGGTAGGCGCGCCTCCCTGCCTCGTGGACTCCTCGTTTGTTTCTTGACGTCCACTCCAAGTCCTTTGGATCACGTTTGTTCCAAAAGTAACTCCCCCGAAGGTTTCATTCCGTTTGGATTCCGTTTGATATTCTTTTTCTGCGAAACACTGAAATAGGCAAAAAAACAGCAATTTGCACTGGGCCTTGGGCTAATAGGTTAGTCCCAAAAATAATATAAAAATGTAAAATAAAGCCCATTAACATCCAAAACATATAATATAATACATTGGAACAATCAAAAATTATAGATACGTTGGAGACGTATCAAGCATCCACAGGCTTAATTCCTGCTCGTCCTCGAGTAGGTAAATGACAAAAACTAAATTTTTGATGTGGAATGCTACCTAGCATAATTCTCAATGTAATTCTCTTTATTGTGGCATGAATATTCAGATCCGAAAGATTCAATACAAAAGTTTAATGTTGACATAAAAATAATAATACTTCAAGCATACTAACTAAGCAATTATGTCTTCTCAAAATAACATGGCCAAAGAAAGTTATCCCTACAAAATCATATAGTCTGGCTATGCTCTATCTTCACCACACAAAGTATGTAAATCATGCACAACCCCGATGACAAGCCAAGCAATTGTTTCATGCTTTTGATGTTCTCAAACTTTTTCAATCTTCACACAATACATGAGCGTGAGCCATGGACATAGTACTATATGTGGAATAGAATGGTGGTTGTGGAGAAGACAAAAAAAGAGAAGATAGTCTCACATCAACTAGGCGTATCAATGGGCTATGGAGATGCCCATCAATAGATATCAATGTGAGTGAGTAGGGATTGCCATGCAATGGATGCACTAGAGCTATAAGTGTATGAAAGCTCAAAAAGAAACTAAGTGGGTGTGCATCCAACTTGCTTGCTCACGAAGACCTACGACATTTGAGGAAGCCCATCATTGGAATATACAAGCCAAGTTCTATAATGTAAAATTCCCACTAGTATATGGAAGTGATAACATATGAGACTCTCTATCATGAAGATCATGGTGCTACTTTGAAGCACAAGTGTGGAAAAAGGATAGTAACATTGTCCCTTCTCTCTTTTTCTCTCATTTTTTATTTGGGCCTTTTTTATGGCCTCTTTTTTTCGTCCGGAATCTCATCCCGACTTGTGGGGGAATCATAGTCTCCATCATCCTTTCCTCACTTGGGACAATGCTCTAATAATGATGATCATCACACTTTATTTACTTACAACTCAAGAATTACAACTCAATTCTTAGAAAAAAATATGACTCTATGTGAATGCCTCCGGCGGTGTAACGGGATATGCAATGACTCAAGAGTGACATGTATGAAAAATTATGAACGGTGGCTTTGCCACAAATACGATGTCAACTACATGATCATGCGAAGCAATATGACAATGATGAAGAGTGTCATAACAAACGGAACGGTGGAAAGTTGCATGGAAATATATCTCGGAATGGCTACGGAAATGCCATAATAGGTAGGTATGGTGGCTGTTTTGAGGAAGGTATATGGTGGGTTTATGGTACCGGCGAAAGTTGCGCGGTACTAGAGAGGCTAGAAATGGTGGAAGGGTGAGAGTGCGTATAATCCATGGACTCAACATTAGTCATAAAGAACTCATATACTTATTGCAAAAATTTATTAGTTATCGAAACAAAGTACTACGCGCATGCTCCTAGGGGGATAGATTGGTAGGAAAAGACCATCGCTCGTCCCCGACCGCCACTCATAAGGAAGACAATCTATAAATAAATCATGCTCCGACTTCATCACATAATGGTTCACCATACGTGCATGCTACGAGAATCACAAACTTTAGAAGAAGTATTTATCAAATTCACAACTACTCAACTAGCATACTCTAATATCACCATCTCCATATCGCAAAACAATCATCAAGTATCAAACTTCTTGTAGTATTCAATGCACTTTTTATGATAGTTTTTATTATACCGATCTTGGATGCCTATCATACTAGGACTAAATTCATAACCAAAGAAAATTACCATGCTGTTTTAAAGGACTCTCAAAATAATATAAGTAAAGCATGAGAGATCAATACTTTCTATAAAATAGAACCACCGCCGTGCTCTAAAAGATATTAGCGAAGCACTAGAGCAAAATTATCTTAGCTCAAAAGATATAAGTGAAGCACATAGAGTATTCTAATAAATTCCAATTCATGTGTGTCTCCCCCAAAAGGTGTATACAGCAAGGTTGATTGTGGTAAACTAAAAATCAAAGACTCAAATCATACAAGACGCTCCAAGCAAAACACATATCATGTGGTGAATAAAAATATAGCTCCAAGTAAAGTTACCGATGGACAAAGACGAAAGAGGGGATGCCTTCCGTGGCATCCCCAAGCTTAGGATTTTGGTTGTACTTGAATTTTACCTTGGGTTTCATTGGGAATCCCCAAGATTAGGCTCTTGCCACTCCTTGTTCAATAATCCACCAAATCTTTACCCGAAACTTGAAAACTTCACAACACAAAACTTAAAAGATAATCTCGTGAGCTCCGTTAGTAAAAGAAAACAAACTACCACTTAAGGTACTGCAATGAACTCATTCTTTATTTATATTGGTGTTAATCCTACTGTATTACAACTTCTCTATGGTTCATACACTCAAATACTAGCCATAGATTCATCAAAATAAGCAAACAACACACGAAAAACAGAATCTGTCAAAAACAGAACAGTCTGTAGTAATCTGTACGTTTCGAATACTTCTGGAACCCAAAAAATTCTAAAATAAATTTATGGACGTGAGGAATTTATGTATTAATCATCTTCAAAAATAATTAACTAAATATCACTCTCCAGTAAACAATGGCAGCAAATCTCGTGAGCGCTAAAGTTTCTGTTTTTACAGCAAGATCACAAAGACTTTCCCCAAGTCTTCCCAAAGGTTCTACTTGGCACAAACACTAATTAAAAGCATAAAACCACATCTAAACATAGGCTAGATGAATTATTTATTACTAAACAGAATTAAAAAACAATAAAAAAATAAAATTGGGTTGCCTCCCAACAAGCGCTATCGTTTAACGCCCCTAGCTAGGCATAAAAGCAAGGATAGATCTAGGTATTGTCATCTTTGGTATGCAATCCATAAGTGGACCTCATAATAGATTCATAATGTAATTTAATTTTATTTCTAGGAAAATGTTCCATGACCTTCATTAACGGAAATTGGAATCTAATATTCCCTTCTTTCATGTCAATAATTGCACCAATCGTTCTAAGGAAATGTCTACCAAGAATAATAGGACATGAATGATTGCAATCAATACCAAGAACAATGAAATCTACGAGCACATAATTCCTATTTGCAACAATAAGAACATCATTAATTCTTCTCATAGGTTTCTTAATGGTGGAATCCGCAAGATGCAAGTTTAAAGAGCAATCATCAAATTCACGGGAACCTAGCAAATCACACAAAGTTTTAGGAATCGTGGAAACACTAGCACCCAAGTCACATAAAGCATAGCATCCATGATCTTTATTTTTAATTTTAATAGTAGGTTCCCACTCATCATGAAGTTTTCTAGGGATAGAAACTCCCAATTCAAGCTTTTCTTCATAAGATTGCATTAAGGCATCAACGATATGTTTAGTAAAAGCTTTATTTTGACTATAAGCATGCAAAGAATTTAGCACGGATTGCAACAAGGAAATACAATCTATTAAAGAACAATTATCATAATTAAATTCCTTGATATCCAAGATAGTGGGTTCATTACTATTTAAAGTTTTGACCTCTCCCATCCCACTTTTATCAATTTTTGCATCAAGATCTAGAAACTCCGAATCATTGGGACGCCTTCTAACTAAAGTTGACTCATCTCCAGTCCCATCATTATCAAGATTCATATTGCAAAACAAATATTTAATAGGGGACACATCAATAACTTTTATATCTTCATCATTATTATCATGGAAACTAGAAGAACACGCTTTCACAAAGCAATCTTTTTTAGCACGCATCCTAGCGGTTCTTTCTTTGCACTCATCAATGCAAATTCTCATAGCTTTGAGAGACACATTGATATCTTGCTTAGGTGTAATAGATCGAAGTTTCAAAGAATCAACATCAAGAGAAATTCTATCCACGTTCCTAGCCAACTCATCAATCTTAGACAATTTTCTTCAATCAAGGCATTGAAACTCTTTTGTGAACTAATAAATTCTTTAATATTAGATTCAAAATAATAGGGCATCTTATTATAATTTCCATAAGAATTTTTGTAGGAATTACCATAATTCTTAGAGGAATTACTAGGAAACGGCCTAGGATTAAAATTACCTCTATATGCGTTATTACCAAAATTGTTCCTACGAACAAAATTCACACCCATAGATTCATTATTATTCTCAATCAAGGTAGACAAAGGCATATCATTAGGATATGAAGAAACACTCTTATTAGCAAACAATTTCATAAGCTCATCCATCTTTCCACTCAAAACATTGATTTCTTCTATAGCATGCACCTTTTTATTAGTAGATCTTTCAGTATGCCATTGAGAATAATTAACCATAATATTATCTAGGAGTTTAGTAGATTATCCTAAAGTGATTTCCATAAAAGTGCCTCCCGCGGCCGAATCTAAAAGATTTCTATAAGCAAAGTTCAATCCGGCATAATTTTTTTGTATAATCATCCAAAGATTCAAACCATGTGTAGGGCAATTACGTATGATTAATTTCATCCTCTCCCAAGCTTGTGCAACATGTTCATGATCAAGTTGTTTAAAATTCATAATATCATTTCTAAGAGTGATGATCTTAGAGGGAGGAAAATACTTAGAGATAAAAGCATCTTTGCACTTACTCCATGAATGAATCGATACTATTTTTAGGCAAAGATGAAAACCAAGTTTTAGCACGATCTCTAAGGGAAAACGGGAATAGCTTCAGTTTAACAATATCATTATCCACGTCTTTCTTCTTTTGCATATAACACAAATCAACAAAGTTGTTTTGATGGGTAGCGGCATCTTCACTAGGAAGGCTGGAAAACGGATCTTTCACGACAAGATTCAGCAAAGCAACATTAATTTCACAAGATTCAGCATCGATAAGAGGAGCAATTGGAGTGCTAATAAAATCATTATTGTTGGTATTGGAAAAATCACACAATTTAGTATTACCTTGAGCTATCATGACAAGCAAGCGATCCAACACACAAGCAAACAAGAAACAAGCAAAAAGAGACGGACTAGAAAAGAGAAGGGGAACGGAAAAAGAGGGCGAATAAAACGACAAGGGTGAAGTGGGGGAGAGGAAAACGAGAGGCAAATGGCAAATAATGTAATGCGAGGGATAAGAGTTTGTGATGGGTACTTGGTATGTCTTGACTTGTGCATAGACTCCCCGACAACGGCGCCAGAAATCTTTCTTGCTACCTCTTGAGCACTGCATTGGTTTTCCTTTGAAGAGGAAAGGGTGATGCAGCAAAGTAGCATAAGTATTTCCCTCAGTTTTTGAGAACCAAGGTATCAATCCAGTAGGAGGCCACACGCAAGTCCCTCGTACCTACACAAACAAATAAGAACCTCGCAACCAACGCAATAAAGGTGTTGGGAAACGTAGTAATTTCAAAAAATTTCCTACGCACACGCAAGATCATGGTGATGCATAGCAACGAGAGGGGAGAGTATTGTCTACATACCCTCGTAGACCGGAAGCGTAAGCGTTAGCACAATGCGGTTGATGTAGTCGTACTCCTTCACGGCCCGACCGATCAAGCACCGAAACTACGACACCTCTGAGTTCTAGCACACGTTCAGCTCGATGACGATCCCCGGACTCCGATCCAGCAAAGTGTCGGGGAAGAGTTCTGTCAGCACGATGGCGTGGTGACGATCTTGATGTTCTACCGTCGCAGGGCTTCGCCTAAGCACCGCTACAATATTATCGAGGATTATGGTGGAGGGGGGCACCGCACACGGCTAAGAGAACGATCACGAAGATCAACTTGTGTGTCTAGAGGTGCCCCCTGCCCCCCCCGTATATAAAGGAGCAAGGGGAAGAGGCCGGCCGGCCCTTGGGGCGTGCCAAGGAGGGGGGAGTCCTCCTCCTAGTAGGAGTAGGACTCCCCTTTCCTAGTCCAACTAGGAAGAGAGAAGGGGGAAGGAAAGATAGGGAGAGGGAGAGGGAAAGAGGGGGCGCGCCCCCCTCCCCTAGTCCAATTCGGACTCCCCATGGGAGGGGGCGCACCACCTCCTGGGCTGCTGCCCTCTCTCTCCCCTCAGGCCCACTAAGGCCCAATACTTCCCCGGGGGGTTCCGGTAACCCTTCCGGCACTCCGGTTTTCTCCGAAATCACCCGAAACATTTCCGGTGTCCGAATATATCTGTCCAATATATCGATCTTTATGTCTCGACCATTTCGAGACTCCTCGTCATGTCCGTGATCATATCCGGGACTCCGAATAACCTTCGGTACATCAAAAAAAAAATAAACTCATAATGAAACTGTCATCGTAACGTTAAGCGTGCGGACCCTACGGGTTCAAGAACAATGTAGACATGATCGAGACACATCTCCGGTTAATAACCAATAGCGGAAACTGGATGCTCATATTGGCTCCTACATATTCTACGAAGATCTTTATCGGTCAGACCGCATAACAACATACGTTGTTCCCTTTGTCATCGGTATGTTACTTGCCCGAGATTCGATCGTCGGTATCTCAATACCTAGTTCAATCTCGTTATCGGCAAGTCTCTTTACTCGTTCCGTAATACATCATCTCGCAACTAACTCATTAGTTGCATTGCTTGCAAGGCTTAAGTGATGTGCATCACCGAGAGGGCCCAGAGATACCTCTCCGACAATCGGAGTGACAAATCCTAATCTCGAAATACGCCAACCCAACAAGTACCTTCGGAGACACCTGCAGAGCACCTTTATAATCACCCAGTTATGCTGTGACGTTTGGTAGCACACAAAGTGTTCCTCTGGTAAACGGGAGTTGCATAATCTCATAGTCATATGAACATGTATAAGTTATGAAGAAAGCAATAGCAACAAACTAAACGATCAAGTGCTAAGCTAATGGAATGGGTCAAGTCAATCACATCATTCTCCTAATGATGTGATCCCGTTAATCAAATGACAACTCATGCCTATGTCTAGGAAACATAACCATCTTCAATCAACGAGCTAGTCAAGTAGAGGCATACTAGTGACACTCTGTTTGTCTATGTATTCACACATGTATTATGTTTCTGGTTAATACAATTCTAGCATGAATAATAAACATTTATCATGAAATAAGGAAATAAATAATAACTTTATTATTGCCTCTAGGGCATATTTCCTTCAGTCTCCCACTTGCAATAGAGTCAATAATCTAGTTCACATCGCCATGTGATTTAACATCAATAGTTCACATCACCATGTGATCAACACCCAAAGGGTTTACTAGATTCAATAATCTAGCTAGTTCCAATCGCTATGTGATTAACGCCCAAAGAGTACTAGGGTGTGATCATGTTTTGCTTGTGAGATAAGTTTAGTCAATGGGTCTGCCACATTTAGATCCGTAAGTATTTTGCAAATTTCTATGTCAACAATGCTCAGCACTAAGCTACTCTAGCTAATTGCTCCCACTTTCAACATGTATCCAGATTGAGACTTTGAGTCATCTGGATCAGTGTCAAAACTTGCATCGACGTAACCCTTTACGACGAACCTTTTGTCACCTCCATAATCGAGAAACATATCCTTATTCTGCTAAGGATTTTGACCGCTATCCAGTGATCTACTCCTGGATCACTATTGTACTCCCTTGCAAAACTTATGGTGAGGTACACAATAGATCTGGTACACAACATGGCATACTTTATAGAACCTATGGCCAAGGCATAGGGAATGACTTTCATTCTCTTTCTATCTTCTGCCGTGGTCGGGCTTTGAATCTTACTCAGTTTCACACCTTGTAACACAGGCAAGAACTCTTTCTTTGACTGTTCCATTTTGAACTACTTCAAAATCTTGTCAAGGTATGTACTCATTGAAAAACTTATCAAGCGTCTTGATCTATCTCTATAGATCTTGATGCTCAATATGTAAGCAGATTCACCGAGGTTTTTCTTTGAAAAACTCCTTTCAAACATTCCTTTATGCTTTGCAGAATAATTCTACATTATCTCCGATCAACAATATGTCATTCACATATATTTATCAGAAATGCTGTAGTGCTCCCACTCACTTTCTTGTAAATACAGGCTTCACCGCAAGTCTATATAAAACTATATGCTTTGATCAACTTATCAAAGCGTATATTCCAACTCTGAGATGCTTGCACCAGTCCATAGATGGATCGCTGGAGCTTGCATATTTTGTTAGCACCTTTAGGATTGACAAAACCTTCTGGTTGCATCATATACAACTCTTCTTTAATAAATCCATTAAGGAATGCAGTTTTGTTTATCCATTTGCCAGATTTCATAAAATGCGGAAATTGCTAACATGATTCGGACAGACTTAAGCATAGATACGAGTGAGAAACTCTCATCGTAGTCAACACCTTGAACTTGTCGAAAACCTTTTTGCGATAATTCTAGCTTTGTAGATAGTAACACTACTATCACCGTCCGTCTTCCTCTTGAAGATCCATTTAATTTTTATGGCTTGCTAATCATCGGGCAAGTCAACCAAAGTCCACACTTTGTTCTCATACATGGATCCCATCTCAGATTTCATGGCTTCTAGCCATTTTGCGGAATCTGGGCTCACCATTGCTTCTTCATAGTTCATAGGTTCATCATGATCTAGTAGCATGACTTCCAAAACAGGATTACCGTACCACTCTGGTGCGAATCTTATCCTGGTTGATCTACGAGGTTCGGTAGTATCTTGATCTAAAGTTTCATGATCATTATCATTAGCTTCCTCACTAATTGGTGTAGGTGTCACAGAAACCGGTTTCTGTGATGTACTACTTTCCAATAAGGGACCAGGTACAGTTACCTCATCAAGTTCTACTTTCCTCCCACTCACTTCTTTCGAGAGAAACTCCTTCTCTAGAAAGGATCCATTCTTAGCAACGAAAGTCTTGCCTTCAGATCTGTGATAGAAGGTGTACCCAACAATTTCCTTTGGGGGTATCCTATGAAGACATATTTCTCCGATTTGGGTTCGAGCTTATCAGGTTGAAGCTTTTTCACATAAGAATCGCAGCCCCAAACTTTCAGAAACGACAACTTTGGTTTCTTGCCAAACCACAGTTCATAAGGCGTCGTCTCAACGGATTTAGATGGTGCCCTTTTTAACGTGAATGTAGCTGTCTCTAATGTATAACCCCAAAACGATAGCGGTAAATCTGTAAGAGACATCATAGATCGCACCATATCTAGTAAAGTACGATTACGACGTTCGGACACACCATTACGCTGTGGTGTTCCGGGTTGGCGTGAGTTGCGAAACTATTCCGTATTGTTTCAAATGGAGACCAAACTTGTAACTCAAATATTCTCCTCCACGATCAAATCGTAGAAACTTTATTTTCTTGTTACGATGATTTTCAACTTCACTCTGAAATTCTTTGAATTTTTCAAATGTTTCAGACTTATGTTTCATCAAGTAGATATACCCATATCTGCTTAAATCATCTGTGAAGGTGAGAAAATAACGATATCTGCCACGAGCCTCAATATTCATCGGACCACATACATCTGTATGTATGATTTCCAACAAATCTGTTGCTCTCTCCATAGTACCGGAGAACGGCGCTTTGGTCATCTTACCCATGAGGCACGGTTCGCAAGTACCAAGTGATTCATAATCAAGTGATTCCAAAAGTCCATCAGTATGGAGTTTCTTCATGCGCTTTACACCGATATGACCTAAACGGTAGTGCCACAAATAAGTTGCACTATCATTATTAACTTTGCATCTTTTGGCTTCAATATTATAAAAATGTGTATCACCATGATCGAGATCCAACAAACCATTTTCATTGGGTGTATGACCATAGAAGGTTTTATTCATGTAAACAGAACAACAATTATTCTCTAACTTACAAGAATAACCGTATTGCAATAAACATGATCAAATCATATTCATGCTCAACGCAAACACCAAATAACACTTATTTAGGTTCAACACTAATCCCGAAAGTATAGGGAGTGTGCGATGATGATCATATCAATCTTGGAACTACTTCCAACACACATCGTCACTTCACCCTTAACTAGTCTCTGTTCATTCTGCAACTCCCGTTTGAGTTACTACTCTTGGCAACTGAACCAGTATCAAATATCGAGGGGTTGCTACGAACACTAGTAATATACACATCAATAATCTGTATATCAAATATACCTTTGTTCACTTTGCCATCCTTCTTATCCGCCAATTACTTGGGGTAGTTCCGCTTCCAGTGACCAGTCCCTTTGCAGTAGAAGCACTCAGTTTCAGGCTTAGGTCCAGACTTTGGTTTTTTCACTTGAGCAGCAACTTGCTTGCTGTTCTTCTTGAAGTTCCCCTTTCTTCCCTTTGTCCCTTTACTTGAAACTAGTGATTTTGTTTACCATCAACACTTGATGCTTTTCTTGATTTCTACCTTCGTCGATTTCAGCATCACGAAGAGCTTGGGAATCATTTCCGTTATCCCTTGCATATTATAGTTCATCACGAAGTTCTACTAACTTGGTCATGGTGACTAGAGAATTCTGTCAATTACTATTTTATCTGGAAGATTAACTCCCACTTGATTCAAGCGATTATCGTACCCAGAAAATTTGAGCACATGCTCACTGTTTGAGCTATTCTCCTCCATCTTTTAGCTATAGAACTTGTTGGAGACTTCATATCTCTCAACTCGGGTATTTGCTGGAAATATTAACTTCAACTCCTGGAACATCTTATATGATCCATGATGTTCAAAACGTCTTTGAAGTCCCGATTCTAAGCTGTTAAGCATGGTGCACTAAACTATCAAGTAGTCATCATATTGAGCTAGCCAAACGTTCATAACGTCTGCATTTGCTCCTGCAATAGGTCTGTCTCCTAGCGGTGCATCAAGGACATAATTTTTCTGTGCAGCAATGAGGATAAACCTCAGATCACGGATCCAATCCACATCATTGCTACCAACATTTTTCAACTTAGTTTTCTCTAGGAACATATAAAAATTAAACGGGGAGCAACATCGCGAGCCATTGAGCTACAACATAGATATTCTAATACTACCAGGACTAAGTTCATGATAAATTAAAGTTCAATTAATCATATTACTTAAGAACCCCCACTTAGATAGACATCCCTCTAATCATCTAAGTGATCACGTGATCCAAATCAACTAAACCATAACTGATCATCACGTGAAATGGAGTAGCTTTCAATGGTGAACATCATTATGTTGATCATATCTACTATATGATTCACGCTCGACCTTTCGGTCTCAGTGTTCCGAGGCCATATCTGCATATGCTAGGCTCGTCAAGTTTAACCTGAGTATTCTGCGTGTGCAAAACTGGCTTGCACCCGTTGTAGATGGACGTAGAGCTTATCACACCCGATCATCACGTGGTGTCTGGGCACGACGAACTTTGGCAACGGTGCATACTCAGGGAGAACACTTTTTTATCTTGAAATTTAGTGAGAGATCATCTTATAAAGCTACCGTCGAACTAAGCAAAATAAGATGCATAAAAGATAAGCATCACATGCAATCAAAATATGTGACATGATATGGCCATCATCATCTTGTGCCTTTGATCTCCATCTCCATCGTCATGATTTCTATCGTCACCGGCATGACACCATGATCTCCATCATCTTGATCTATATCAATGTGTCGTCACATGGTCGTCTCACCAACTATTGCTCTTGCAACTATTGCTACTGCATAGTGATAAAGTAAAGCAATTATTTGGCGCTTGCATCTTATGCAATAAAGAGACAACCATAAGGCTTCTGCCAGTTGCCGATAACTTCAACAAAACATGATCATCTTATACAACAACTTTTATCTCATCACGTCTTGACCATATCACATCACAACATGCCCTGCAAAAACAAGTTAGACGTCCTCTACTTTGTTTGTTGCAAGTTTTACGTGGCTGCTACGGGCTTAAGCAAGAACCAATCTTACCTACGCATCAAAACCACAACGATAGTTTGTCAAGTTGGTGCTGTTTTAACCTTCACAAGGACCGGGCGTAGCCACACTCAGCTCAACTAAAGTTGGAGAAACTAACACCCGCCAGCCACCTGTGTGCAAAGCACGTCGGTAGAACCAGTCTCGCGTAAGCGTACGCGTAAAGTTGGTCCGGGCCGCTTCATCCAACAATACCGCCGAACCAAAGTATGACATGCTGGTAAGCAGTATGAATTATATCGCCCACAACTCACTTGTGTTCTACTCGTGCATAACATCAACGCATAAAACCTAGGCTCTGATGCCACTGTTGGGAAACGTAGTAATTTCAAAAAATTTCCTACCCAGACGCAAGATCATGGTGATGCATAGCAACGAGAGGGGAGAGTATTGTCTACGTACCCTCATAGACCGGAAGCGGAAGCGTTAGCACAACGTGGTTGATGTAGTCGTACGTCTTCACGGCCTGACCGATCAAGCACCGAAACTATGGCACCTCCGAGTTCTAGCACACATTCAGCTCGATGACGATCCCCGGACTCCGATCCAGCAAAGTGTCGGGGAAGAGTTCCGCCAGCACGACGGCGTGGTGACGATCTTGATGTTCTACCGTCGCAGGGCTTCGCCTAAGCACCACTACAATATTCTCGAGGATTATGGTGGAGGGGGGCACCGCACACGGCTAAGAGAACGATCACGAAGATCAACTTGTGTGTCTAGAGGTGCCCCCTACCCCCGTATATAAAGGAGCAAGGGGAAGAGGCCGGCCGGCCCTTGGGGCGCGCCAAGGAGGGGGGAGTCCTCCTCCTAGTAGGAGTAGGACTCCCCTTTCCTAGTCCAACTAGGAAGAGAGAAGGGGGAAGGAAAGATAGGGAGAGGGAGAGGGAAAGAGGGGCCGTGCCCCCCTCCCCTGGTCCAATTCGGACTCCCCATGGGAGGGGGTGCGCCACCTCCTGGGCTGCTGTCCTCTCTCTCCCCTAAGGCCCACTAAGGCCTAATACTTCCCCGGGGGGTTCCGGTAACCCTTCCGGCACTCCGGTTTTCTCCGAAATCACCCGAATCACTTCCGGCATCCGAATATAGCTGTCCAATATATCGATCTTTATGTCTCGACCATTTAGAGACTCCTCGTCATGTCCGTGATCATATTCGGGACTCCGAATAACCTTCGGTACATCAAAATATATAAACTCATAATGAAAATGTCATCGTAACGTTAAGCGTGCGGACCCTACGGGTTCGAGAACAATGTAGACATGACCGAGACACGTCTCTGGTCAATAACCAATAGCGGAACCTGGATGCTCATATTGGCTCCTACATATTCTACGAAGATCTTTATCGGTCAGACCGCATAACAACATACGTTTTTCCCTTTGTCATCGGTATGTTACTTGCCCGAGATTCGATCGTCGGTATCTCAATACCTAGTTCAATCTTGTTATCGGCAAGTCTCTTTACTCGTTCCGTAATACATCATCTCGCAACTAACTCATTAGTTGCATTGCTTGCAAGGCTTAAGTGATGTGCATTACCGAGAGGGCCCAGAGATACCTCTCCGACAATCGGAGTGACAAATCCTAATCTCGAAATACGCCAACCCAACAAGTACCTTCGGAGACACCTGCAGAGCACCTTTATAATCACCTAGTTATGCTGTGACGTTTGGTAGCACACAAAGTGTTCCTCCGGTAAACGGGAGTTGCATAATCTCATAGTCATATGAACATGTATAAGTTATGAAGAAAGCAATAGCAACAAACTAAACGATCAAGTGCTAAGCTAATGGAATGGGTCAAGTCAATCACATCATTCTCCTAATGATGTGATCCTGTTAATCAAATGACAACTCATGCCTATGTCTAGGAAACATAACCATCTTCGATCAACGAGCTAGTCAAGTAGAGGCATACTAGTGCACTCTGTTTGTCTATGTATCCACACATGTATTATGTTTCCGGTTAATACAATTCTAGCATGAATAATAAACATTTATCATGAAATAAGGAAATAAATAATAACTTTATTATTGCCTCTAGGGCATATTTCCTTCAAAATGGGTTGTGAATCCCTTCACGGTCACTTACGAGAGTGAGATCTGATAGAGATAATAACAATAAGATAAATATTTTTGGTATTTTTATGGTAAAGATTGAAAGTAAAGATTGCAAAATAAAATAGATTGGAAACTTATATGATAAAAGATAGACCTGGGGGCTATAGGTTTCACTAGTGGCTTCTCTCAATATAGCATAAGTATTACGGTGGGTGAACAAATTACTGTCGAGCAATTGATAGAAAAGCGAATAATTATGAGAATATCTAGGCATGATCATGTATATAGGCATCACGTCCGTGACAAGTACACCGACTCCTGCCTGCATCTACTACTATTACTCCACACATCAACCGCTATCCAGCATGCATCTAGAGTATTAAGTTCATAAGAACAGAGTAACACATTAAGTAAGATGGCATGATGTAGAGGGATAAACTCAAGCAATATGATATAAACCCCATCTTTTTATCCTCAATGGCAACAATACAATACGTGTCGTTTCCCTTTCTGTCACTAGGATCGAGCACCGCAAGATTGAACCCAAAGCTAAGCACTTCTCCCATTGCAAGAAAGATCAATCTAGTAGGCCAAACCAAACTAATAGTTCGAAGAGACTTGCAAAGTTAACCAATCATACATAAAAGATTTCAGAGAAGAATCAAATATTGTTCATAGATAGACTTGATCATAAACTCACAATTCATCGGATCTCGACAAACACACCGCAAAGAGAGTTACATCGAATAGATCTCTAAGAAGATCGAGGAGAACATTGTATTGAGATCCAAAGAGAGAGAAGAAGCCATCTAGCTAATAACTATGGACCCGAAGGTCTGAAGTAAACTACTCACACATCACCGGAGAGGCCATGGAGTTGATGTAGAGGCCCTCCATGATTGATGCCCCCTCCGGCGGAGCTCCGAAAAAGGCCCCAAGATGGGATATCTTGGGACAGAAGGGTGCGTCGGTGGAAATAGGGTTTCGTGGTGCTCCTGGATGTTTTCGGGGTATATGAACATATATAGGAGGAAGAAGTAGGTCGGTTGAGCCACGAGGGGCCCACGAGGGGGAGGGCGCGCCCAGGGGGGTAGGCGTGCCCCTGCCTCGTGGACTCCTCGTTTGTTTCTTGACGTCCATTAACATCCAAAACACATAATATAATAGCATGGAACAATCAAAAATTATAGATACGTTGGAGACGTATCAGTTAACAATTGCCATATTTTATGAAATCTGGCAAATGGATATCAATACTGCATTCCTTTATGGATTTCTTAAAGAAGAATTGTATATGATGCAACCAAAAGGTTTTGTCAATCCAAAAGGTGCTAACAAAAGTGTGCAAACTCCAGCGATCCATCTATGGACTGGTGCCAACATCTCGGAGTTGGAATATATGCCTTGATAAGGTGATCAAAGCATATGGTTTTACATAGACTTATGGTGAAGCCTGTATTTACAACAAAGTGAGTGGGAGCTCTGTAGCATTTCTGATATTATATGTGGATGACATATTGCTGGCTGGAAATTATATAGAATTTCTGGATAGCATAAAAGGATACTTGAATAAGAATTTTTCAATGAAAGACCTCGGTGAAGCTGCTTATATATTAGGCATCAAGATCTATAAAGATAGATCAAGACGTTTGATAAGATTTTTCAAAGAGTACATCCCTTGACAAGATTTTGAAGGAGTTCAAAATGGATCAGTCAAAGAAGGAGTTCTTGCTTGTATTGTAGGTGTGAAGTTGAGTAAGACTCACAGCCCGACCACGGCATAAGATAGAGAGAGAATGAAAGTCATTACCTGTGCTTCAGCCATAGGTTCTATAAAGTATGTCATGCTGTGTAGCAGACCTATTGTGTACCTTGCCATGAGTTTGGCAAGGGGGGTACAATAGTGATCCAGGAATAGATCACTAGACATTGGTCAAAATTATCCTTAGAGGACTAAGGAAATATTTCTCGGTTATGGAGGTGATAAAGAGTTACCTCGATGCAAGCTTTGACACCGATCTAGATGACTCCGAGTCTCAATCTGGATACATATTGAGTGTGGGAGCAATAAGCTAGAGTAGCTCCATGCAGAGCATTGTAAACATAGAAATTTGCAAAATACATATGGATCTGAATGTGGCAGACCATTGACTAAAACTTCTCTCACAAGCAAAACATGATCACACCTTAGTACTCTTTGGGTGTTAATCACATAGGTGAACTAGATTATTGACTCTAGTAAACCCTTTGAGTGTTGGTCACATGGCGATGTGAACTATGGGTGTTAATCACATAAAGATGTGAACGACTAGTGTTAAATCACATGGCGATGTGAACTAGATTATGAAGGAAATATGCCCCAGAGGCAATAATAAAGTTGTTATTTATATTTCCTTATATCATGATAATTGTTTATTATTCATGCTAGAATTGTATTAATCGGAAAACTTGATACATGTGTGAATACATAGAAAAATAGAGTGTCACTAGTATGCCTCTACTTGACTTGCTCGTTAATCAAAGATGGTTAGGTTTCCTAGCCGTGGACAAAGAGTTGTCATTTTATGAACGGGATCACATCATTAGAGAATGATGTGATAGACTTGACCCATCCGTTAGCTTCGCACTTTGATCGTTTAGTTTACTGCTATTGCTTTCTCCATAACTTATACATGTTCCTACGACTATGAGATTATGCAACCCCCGAATACCGGAGGAACACTTAGTGTGCTATCAAACGTCGCAACGTAACTAGGTGACTATAATGATGCTCTACAGGTGTCTCCGATGGTGTTTGTTGAGTTGGCATAGATCGAGATTAGGATTTGTCACTCCGTCTATCGGAGAGGTATCTTTGGGCCCTCTCGGTAATGTACATCACTATGAGCCTTGCAAGTAATGTGACTAATGAGTTAGTTGCGGGATGATGCATTATGGAACAAGTAAAGAGACTTGTTGGTAACAAGATTGAATTAGGTATGATGACACCGACGATCGAATCTCGGGCATGTAACATACCGATGACAAAGGGAATAGCATATGTTGTTATGCGGTTTGACCGATAAAGATCTTCATAGAATATGTAGGAGCCAATATGAGCATCCAAGTTCCGCTATTGGTTATTGACCGGAGATGTGTCTCGGTCATGTCTACATAGTTCTCGAATCCATAGTATCCGCACGCTTAACGTTCGATGACGATTTATTATGAGTTATGTGATTTGATGTACCAAAGGTTGCTCAGAGTCCCGTATGAGATCACGGACATCACGAGGAGTCTTGAAATGGTCGAGACATAAATATTGATATATTGGACCATGTTATTTGGACATCGGAAGTGTTCCGGATGGTTTCGGGTAAAACCAGAGTGCCAGAGGGGTTACCGGAACCCCCGAGGGAACTAATGTGCCACCATGGGCCTTAGTGGAGAGAGAGGAGGGCAGCCAGGGCAGGCCGCTCCCCCCTTGCAGTCCCAATTGGACAAGGGAAGGGGGGCGGCTCCCCCTTTCCTTCTCCCTCTCTCCCTCTCCTTCCACCCCCCTCTCTCCCTTTTGGTGGAATCTTACTAGGACAAGGAGTCCTAGTAGGACTCCCCTCCTTGGGCGCGCCCCCTAGGTCCGGCCGGCCTCCTCCTCCCCTCCTTTATATACGGGGAGGGGGGCACCCCATAGACACACAAGTTGATCTTTAGCCGTGTGCGGTGCCCCCTCCATAGTTTTACACCTCGGTCATATTGTCGTAGTGCTTAGGCGAAGCCCTGCGTCGCTAACTTCATCATCACTGTCACCACGCCGTCGTGCTGATGGAACTCTCCCTCGGCCTCAACTGGATCACGTAACCGAGCTAAATGTGTGCAGATCGTGGAGGTGCCGTACGTTCAGTACATGGATCGCGAAGACGTTCGACTACATCAACTGCGTTACCAAACGCTTCCGCTTTTGGTCTACGAGGGTATGTAGACACATTCTCCCCTCTCGTTGCTATGCATTGCTACCTCTTGAGCACTGCGTTGGTTTTCCCTTGAGGAGGAAAGGGTGATGTAGTAAAGTAGCGTTGGTTTTCCCTTCTTGCTACTTCTTGAGCATTGCGTTGGTTTTCCCTTGAAGAGGAACGGGTGAGCAGCAAAGTAGCGTAAGTATTTCCCTCAGTTTTTGAGAACCAAGGTATCAATCCAGTAGGAGACTACACGCAAGTCCCTCGTACCTGCACAAACTAATAAGAACCTCGCAACCAACGCGATAAAGGGGTTGTCAATCCCTTCACTGTCACTTACGAGAGTGAGATCTGATAGAGATAATAATAATAAGATAAATATTTTTGGTATTTTTATGATATAGATTGAAAGTAAAGATTGCAAGATAAATAGTGCCAGAAATAGCATGTTGATGGGAGATTAATATAATGGAGAATAGACCCGGGGGCCATAGGTTTCACTAGTGGCTTCTCTCAAGATAGTATAAGTATTACGGTGGGTGAACAAATTACTGTTGAGCAATTGATAGAGAAGTGCATAATTATGAGAATATCTAGGCATCATCATGTATATAGGCATCACGTCCGCGACAAGTAGACCGAAATGATTCTACATCTACTACTATTACACCACACATCGACCGCTATCCAGCATGCATCTAGAGTATTAAGTTCATAAGAACAGAGTAACGCATTAGGCAAGATGACATGATGTAGAGGGATAAACTCAAGCAATATGATATAAACCCCATCTTTTTATCCTCGATGGCAACAATACAATCCGTGCCTTGCTGCCCCTCCTGTCACTGGGAAAGGACACCGCAAGATTGAACCCAAAGCTAATCACTTCTCCCATTGCAAGAAAGATCAATTTAGTAGGCCAAACCAAACTTATAATTCGAAGAGACTTGCAAAGATAACTTAATCATACATAAAAGATTTCAGAGAAGAATCAAATATTGTTCATAGATAAACTTGATCATAAATACACAATTCATCGGATCTCGACAAACAAACCGCAAAAAGAGTTACATCGAATAGATCTCCAAGAAGATCGAAGAGAACTTTGTATTGAGATCCAAATATAGAGAAGAATTCATCTAGCTAATAACTATGGACCCGAAGGTCTGAAGTAAACTACTCACACATCATCGGAGGGGCCATGGAGTTAATGTAGAGGCCCTCCATGATCGATTCCCCCTCCGGCGGAGCTCCTAAAAGGCCCCAAGATGGGATCTCTTGGGTACAGAAGGTTGCGGCGGTGGAAATAGGGTTTCGTGATGCTCCTGGATGCTTTCGGGGTATATGGATATATATAGGAGGAAGAAGTAGGTCGGTGGAGTCACGAGGGGCCCAGGAGGGTGGAGGGCGCGCCCAGGGGGGTAGGCATACCTCATGGCCTCCCCGTTTGTTTCTTGACGTCCACTCCAAGTCCTCTGGATCACATTTGTTCCAAAAATAACTCTCCTGAAGGTTTCATTCCGTTTGGATTCCGTTTGATATTCCTTTTCTGTGAAACACTAAAATAGGCAAAAAAACCCAGCAATTTGCACTGAGCCTTGGGTTAGTAAGTTAGTCCCAAAAATAATATAGAAGTGTATAATAAAGCCCATTAACATCCAAAAAAAATAATACAATAGCATCGAACAATAAAAAATTATAGATACGTTGGAGACGTATCATGCATCTCCTAGATAGATCTTGCATGATTGTAGGTAAAGTTTTTGAAATACTGCGTTCCCCAACAAATTATTGACTCAAGTGAAAGTGGGAAAGTGAAGGAAATATGCCCTAGAGGCAATAATAAAGTTGTTATTTTATATTTCCTTATATCATGATAAATGTTTATTATCCATGCTAGAATTGTATTAACCAGAAACTTGATACATGTGTGGATACATAGACAAAACAACATGTCCCTAGTAAGCCTCTACTAGACTAGCTCGTTAATCAAAGATGGTCAAGTTTCCTAACCATAGACATGTGATGTCATTTGATGAATGGGATCACATCATTAGGAGAATGATGTGATGGACAAGACCCATCCGTTAGCATAGCATGTTGATCGTTCAGTTTTATTGCTATTGCTTTCTTCATGACATATACATATTCCTTTGACTATGAGATTATGCAACTCCCGAATACCGGAGGAACACCTTGTGTGCTATCAAACGTCACAACATAACTGGGTGATTATAAAGATGCTCTACAGGTGTCTCTGAAGGTGTTTGTTGGGTTGGCATAGATCAAGATTAGGATTTGTCACTCCGTGTATCAAAGAGGTATCTCTGGGCCCTCTCGGTAATGCACATCACTATAAGCCTTGCAAGCAATGTGACTAATGATTTAGTTACAGGATGATGCATTACGGAATGAGTAAAGAGACTTGCCGGTAACGAGATTGAACTAGGTATTATGATACCGATGATCGAATCTCGGGCAAGTAACATACCGATGACAAAGGGAATAATGTATGTTGTTATGGCAGTTTGACCGATAAAGATCTTCGTAGAATATGTAGGAACCAATATGAGCATCCAGGTTCCGCTATTGGTTATTGACCGGAGATGTGTCTCGGTCATGTCTACATAGTTCTCGAACCCGTAGGGTCCGCACGCTTAACATTTGATAACGATTTGTATTATGAGTTATGTGATTTGATGTACCGAAGTTTGTTCGGAGTCCCGGATGAGATCATGGACATGACGAGGAGTCTCGAAATGGTCTAGAGGAAAATATTGATATATTGGAAGGTGGTATTCGGACATCGGAATGGTTTCGAGTGGTTCGGATCTTTTACCGGAGTACCGAGGGGTTACCGGACTCCCCTGGGGGAATTATTGGGCCTACATGGGTGAAAGCACAAGTGCTCCCTGGGTGGTTTTGGTAATTAACGTCAACATATCTCTTGTTGTTATTTTATATTTCCTTATATCATGATAAATGTTTATTATCTATGCTAGAATTGTATTAACCAGAAACTTGATACATGTGTGGATACATAGACAAAACAACATGTCCCTAGTAAGCCTCTACTAGACTAGCTCGTTAATCAAAGATGGTCAAGTTTCCTAACCATAGACATGTGATGTCATTTGATGAATGGGATCACATCATTAGGAGAATGATGTGATGGACAAGACCCATCCGTTAGCATAGCATGTTGATCGTTCAGTTTTATTGCTATTGCTTTCTTCATGACATATACATATTCCTCTGACTATGAGATTATGCAACTCCCGAATACCGGGGGAACACCTTGTGTGCTATCAAACGTCACAACATAACTGGGTGATTATAAATATGCTCTACAGGTGTCTCTGAAGGTGTTTGTTGGGTTGGCATAGATCAAGATTAGGATTTGTCACTCCGTGTATCGGAGAGGTAACTCTAGGACCTCTCGGTAGTGCACATCACCATAAGCCTTGCAAGCAATGTGACTAATGAGTTAGTTACGGGATGATGCATTACGGAACGAGTAAAGAGACTTGCCGGTAACGAGATTGAACCAGGTATGATGGTACCGACGATTGAATCTTGGGCAAGTAACACACCGATGACAAAGGGAATAACGTATTGTTGTTATTGCGGTTTGAACGATAAAGATCTTCATAGAATATGTAGGAACTAATATGAGAATCCAGGTTCCGCTATTGGTTATTGACCGGAGATGTGTCTCGGTCATGTCTACATAGTTCTCGAACCCGTAGGGTCCGCACGCTTAACATTCGATAACGATTTGTATTATGAGTTATGTGATTTGATGTACCGAAGTTTGTTCGGAGTCCCGGATGAGATCATGGACATGACGAGGAGTCTCGAAATGGTCTAGAGGAAAATATTGATATATTGGAAGGTGGTATTCAGACATCGGAATGGTTTCGAGTGGTTCGGGTCTTTTACCGGAGTACCGAGGGGTTACCGGACTCCCCCGGGGGAATTATTGGGCCTACATGGGCCTTAGTGGAGAGAGAGGGGCCTTAGTGGAGAGAGAGGGGGCCTTAGTGGAGAGAGAGGGGAATACCTTTATAATTCTTTCATACATGTCACTCTTGATTCATTGCATATCCCGGTACACCACCAGAGGCATTCACATAGAGTCATATTTTGTTCTAAGTATCGAGTTGTAATTCTTGAGTTGTAAAGTAAATAAAAGTGTGACGATTTTCATTATTAGAGCATTGTCCCATGTGAGGAAAGTTCTTTAAAAAAATGAAAAAGGAGAAAGGCCATAAAAAAGAGAGGCCCAAAAAAATGACAGAAAAAGAGAGAAGGGACAATGTTACTATCCTTTTTCCACACATGTGCTTCAAAGTAGCACCATGATCTTCATGATAGAGAGTCTCTTATGTTGTCACTTTCATATACTAGTGGGAATTTTTCATTATAGAAATTGGCTTGTATATTCCAACAATGGGCTTCCTCAAATGCCCTAGGTCTTCGTGAGCAAGCAAGTTGGATGCACACCCACTTAGTTACTTTTGTTGAGCTTTCATATATTCATAGCTCTAGTGCATTCGTTGCATGGCAATCCCTACTCCTTGCATTGACATCAATTGATGGGCATCTCCATAGCCCGTTGATTAGCCACGTCAATGTGAGACTTTCTCCCCTTTTGTCTTCTCACACAACCTCCATCATCATATTCTATGCCACCCATAGTGCTATATCCATGGCTCACGCTCATATATTGCGTGAAAGTTGAAAGAGTTTGAAAATACTAAAGTATGAAATAATTTCTTGGCTTGTCATCGGGGTTGTGCATGATGGGAGCATTTTGTGTGACGAAAATGAAGCATGGCCAAACTATATGACTTTGTAGGGATAAGCTTTCTTTGGCTATGTTATTTTGATAAGACATGATTGCTTGGTTAGCATTGCTTGAAGTATTATTATTTTTATGTGAATATTAAACTTCTGTCTAGAATCTTTCGGATCTAAACATTCTTGCCACAATAAAGGGAAATACATCGAAAATTATGTTAGGTAGCATTCCACATAAAAAATTCTGTTTTTATCATTTACCTACTCGAGGACGAGCATGAATTAAGCTTGGGGATGCTTGATACGTCTCCAACGTATCTATAATTTTTTTATTGTTCCATGCTATTATATTATCTGTTTTGGATGTTTATGGGCTTTATTATACACTTTTATATTATTTTCGGGGCTAACCTATTAATCGAAAGCCTAGTGCAAATTGTTGTTTTTTTGGCTATTTCAGTGTTTCGTAGAAAAGGAATATCAAACGAAATCCAAACGGAATGAAACCTTCGCGAGGATCTTTTTTGGAACAAACGCAATCCAGGAGACTTGGAGTGGACATCAAGGAAGCAGCAAGGCGGCCACGAGGTAGGGCGGCACGCCCAGGGGGCCAGGCGCGCCCCCACCCTTGTGGGCCCCTCGCAGCTCCACCGACCTACTTCTTTCGCCTATATATACTCTTATACCCTGTGTTGGGGATATAGCTAGCTATCAGCTATGACCCACCCAGGAGGGGCCGGGTCAGCCCCAATGGTGGGTCACAAAGGAAGCCCAATAAACATTCAAGACGATAGTTTATTAAAGATTATAGAAGGCCTAAGGCCTAGAGGCGGCTTAAGGCCCAATATTGTAAACCGCCGTATGTAAGAAAAGACTTGTAAGGAAAGGCATGTAAAAGAAGTCACCAAGCCGGACACGCTGTATGAGCCGGCCGGGACTCTGTAGGCCGCCAGGCGTCATCCCGTGTATCTAAGGGGATGACCCGGTAGCAACTTAGGACAAAAAAGAAGAGATCAATAACCAAGCCGGCGAACTAGCCTCTTGGTGATCGAAACCCCAGCAATATCAAGACAACTAGACGTAGGCTTTTACCTTCATCGTAAGGGGCCGAACTAGTATAAAACCTCTCGTGTCCTTTGTCCCGATTAACCCCTTTAAGCTTCCTAGTTGCGATGGCCCTATGACTAAGTCCTTTTGCTAGGACATCTGTCGTGATAATTCCACGACAGTTGGCGCCCATCATGGGGCCAGCGCACGGTGGATTTGAGTTCTTGAAGGGCAACTTCGAAGGGCTCAAGGGATACGTTGTGAGCCGGATGACCAAGAGTTGTCGCGGCAAGCTCTACATCGACGACGAAGGCTGGGGCCCCGAGGCCGGCTCAATAGAGTACGGGTACCGGGTCCCCTTCGGCAGGATTCATGTCTTCATTGGCCGGATCGGTGAATCGGGCCCTGAGCTGAACGTCTGCACCAACATCATCGAGACGGTTCAGCTCGCGAGGCCCGCCCGGGCCTGACCCGCCATAAGGCGTGCTTTTGTGGGTTGCATCCACGGAGGTGAATACTCGGAGGAATCAGTGGATGGCGGTGAGACGGCCATCTATTTCGACGCTACATCATCAACAGGCGAGATAGATTCTTTGTATCAGCTGCAGGATGGCATGCTCGGGGGCTGTTCCGATGGCAGCAGTATTCCGAACCCCTTTGAGCCGTCGAATCGAGCCGGAGTCTTCATGGCAGGCACTCATCCCGGACATAACTCTATAGCTGCAGCAGCAACAACCACCGGGTCGGCAGCGGCCGGGTTAGGAGACCTCGCGTGCCCCCCGGCTCAGATACTATTGGATCTCACGGATAAGCTGACAGCTCTATTGACTGCCGTGGTGGAGCTGGTGGATAAAGTTCAGCTTGACGCAGAGGTTGCACGGGTACGCGAAGAGATGGTACAAGCCAAAGACAATTTAGCAGCAGAAGAAGTCAGGATGGCCGCGGAACGGACGGCGTTGGACGCCCTTGCTCAGCAGCTTTGAGCAGAGAGCTTTCGGCTGTCAGTGGATCTGAACGCGTCAAACGAGGTCATGAGGAGAAGGCATCAGAAAACTCAGTCATGTCTACCTCTGACGCTCAATCCTAGGGACCTTTTTCATACACCCGGGGCCGGGACAAGTGACCCGCCGGAGGCAAATCGAATCGCGACGCCCGGAGCACCGGTTCAGCCGCGGACCGTGGAGCCACCTCACATATACACCGCTCCGCCTCATTATATGCCAACACCACCGGGTCACTTCTCCAATCCTTTGGAAAACCTCATTGCTGTGTCGTCTCATTTGGCGGCTCTCCCGATGGAAGGTGACTCCCCGACGGCAATCGAAACAGGAAGGGTGAGAGAACTTCTTCAGACGGCTCTGATGCAGCAGGACGCGTACTCTTACAGTCGAGACAGAATCCATTCAACACCTCGCCCGAGCCGGAGCCCAAGCTACAGTAGGCATATGGACTCAGCTGATATGTCAAGCAATGCTCAACGCCGGAACCGGCCGCACATGCATGAGCCGGTACAGGCTGGAGCCCTTAACTTAGCGGATCAGGAGAGGATCCGACAAGAAGCTAAGCGCGCGGTTCAACTAGCAGCAGAGCAGGCGGCTCATCAAACGTTTCCGGCTTATCCAGCAACCTCGGTTGAGGCAGGAGGGGCCACAAGAACCGCAAGCGTCCCTTGCCTGGTGCCGGCCATACGTAATGAGCGTTTGCCAAAGGACTTCAAGGGGCCTCGTAAGTTGCCTAATTACACGGCCGACTTACAACCTGGGGCCTGGATTGAGAGTTATGAGATGGCAATGGAGCTGTTGGAGGTCAGCGACGCGGCAATGGCTAAGTATTTCACTATGATGTTGGATGGAACGGCTCGTACTTGGCTAAAAGGATTGCCCCCCAATTCCATTGGTTCATGGGCAGAATTGAAGGCCTGGTTCATTCAGAACTTCAAGGACACATGCAAACAACCCATGTCAATCATGGACCTGACTAATTGTAAACAAGAGGAAGGTGAGTCCACAACCCATTGGGTGCGCCGGGTCAAGGAGATCATTCATTCATCCGATAAGATGGATGCCGGCTCGGCAGTCTTAATGTTGGAGAAAAATTACCGTTTTGAACCTCTGAAGCAGAAATTGGGGCGGCTCAAGCGTGCTTGCAATGACATGGGCCAGTTGATGGTGGCTCTCGTCAAGTATGCTGATTCTGATAGTACCAAGGACCCTGTGTCTGATGAAGAAAAGACAGGGAAGGGAAAGAAGAACGGCAACAGCAAGGGTCACCAGCATAACCCGGCAAATCAAGGAGGTAATAAACATAAGGCTGACGAATTTGTGGCTAACACCAATGCGCAGGGCAATAATCAACGGCGCAAGGGTAGGCAACCCCCTCGGTCGGGCGGGTTAGGTCCCACCCTTGAGCAACTATTGAATGAACCTTGTCCAAGACACAACACTCGGGAGAAGCCAGCCACCCATCTGTGGAAGGATTGTACAATCATGAAGGCGTTTAAAAATTGAAATGCAATTGATGGAAGTCACGGCCCTGGCGCCGGTTCAGGGGGAGGCAGTTTTCATGGCCCGGGCGCCAAGTGGAGGCGGTTTTCACGGTCAGGGCCATATGGGTAGCCAGGGAGGCTATAATCCACAACCCGGCCAAGGTAATCAGCAGTAACAGTCCGGATATCAGAGCAACCCAAAACAATTGAATAGTGGGCAATATCATGTATTCACCACTAGCTTGTGCAAAAGGGACCAGAAGCTTCACAAGAGGGCCGTCAATGTCGTTGAGCCAGCGATTCCATGCTACTTATGGTGGTTAGAATAGCCTATTGTGTGGAGCAGAGAGGATCATCCTCCCCGGGTTGATAATCCGGGTCACTTGGCCTTGGTAGTAGCGCCTCAGGTTGGTGGATATAAATTCACTAAAGTGCTCATGGATGGAGGCAGTAGCATCAACACCCTCTACTATGAGACGTTTCATCGGATGGGGTTGACTGATAAGAGTCTTAAGCAATCCAACACTATTTTTTACGGTGTGGTACCTGGCAAGTCGGCATACCCAGTTGGTAAGATCGAACTGGAAGTAGCCTTTGGGGATGAATATGATTCCAGAGTGGAGAAATTAACCTTTGAGGTGGTTAAAATCAAAAGCCCATATCATGCTCTGTTTGGACGGCCGGCTTATGCCATGTTCATGGCTCGACCGTGTTATGTGTATTTGCAGCTCAAGATGCCGGGTTATAAGGGCACCATTACAGTACATCGAAGCCGGAAAATAGCCCTGGAGTGTGAAGAAGGAGATGCTGCATATGCTGAGTCTGTTTGTGCAACAGAGGAGTTAAAGTTTTATAAGGATAATGTTGACCCGGCAGACATGACGTCTTTAAAGAAGCCAATGACGGAGCATGAACCGGTGTTGAAATTCAAGTCAGCTGATGACACACCAAGATGGTTGATTTTGTGCCCGGTGACTCATCCAAGCAGTTCATCATCAGTGCCAACTTTGATCCAAAATAGGAAAGCACGCTCATCGAGTTCATCCGTGAGAACCGGGACATCTTTGCATGGAAACCTTCTGACATGCCGGGTGTCCCGAGAGAACTCACTGAGCACACTCTCAATATTGATCCAAAGTTTAAACCGGTCAAGCAATTTCTCCGACGGTTCAACGAGGAAAGGCGCAAGGCCATTGGAGAAGAGGTGGCCCGGCTCTTGGCGGCCAGGTTCATTGTGGAAGTCTTTCACCCAGAGTGGTTGGCCAACCCGTTGCTTGTACTAAAAAAGAATGACACCTGGCGTATGTGTGTGGATTACACCGATTTAAACAAAGCTTGTCCAGTTGACCCTTTTGCTCTCCCCCGTATTGATCAGATCATCGATGCTACGGCGGGTTGCGCGCGTTTGAGTTTTCTGGATGCTTATTCAGGTTATCATCAGATCAAGATGGCAGTCAAGGACCAGGAGAAGACAACTTTCATCACTCCGTTTGGAGCCTTCTGCTATGTGTCTATGCCCTTCGGGCTTAAGAGTGCCCAGGAAACTTATCAACGGTGTATGCAAAATTGCCTCCACAATCAGATTGGGCGTAATGTTCATGCCTATGTGGATGATATAGTGGTAAAGTCCAGGAAAGAGGAAACTTTGGTCACAGATCTGAATGAGACCTTTGATAACCTCCGGGTCTACAAAATGATGCTCAACCCGGCCAAGTGTGTTTTTGGAGTCCCAGCTGGCAAGCTCTTGGGGTTTTTGGTGTCCAACCAAGGTATTGAAGCTAACCCAGAGAAAATTAAGGCAATCAGAGCCCTGGCCAAACCAACATGCATCAATGACGTTCAACGGCTGGCGGGTCGTGTTGCTGCTTTGAGCCGGTTCATAAGCCGGTTAGGGGAGAAGGCGATGCCTTTGTATCAGACGATGAAGAAAATAGATGATTTCGTTTGGAGCGATGCTGCGAACTCTGCTTTTGAGGATCTGAAGAAACAGCTTGTTGAGTCGCCGGTTCTTGCTGCTCCGGTTGAGAAAGAGCCGCTATTTTTATACGTAGCATCTAACTCACAGGCTGTTAGAGTGGCAATTGTGGTGGAGCGCAAGGAGGTTGGCAAGGAACACCCGGTTCAACGGCCGGTTTATTACATCAGTGAGGTGCTGATTGAATCTAAATAAAGATATCCACATTGGCAGAAGCTCGTGTACGGGGTGTTCATGGCAAGTCGGAAACTCAAACATTACTTTCAGGGACACCCGGTCGCCGCGGTTAGCTCTGCGCCTTTGGGAGACATCATCCAGAATAGAGATGCTACTGTACGAGTCGCCAAGTGGGCCATTGAACTTGGGTCTCATGGGTTGAAGTATGTGCCACGTACTGCGATCAAGTCTCAAGCACTGGTTGACTTTATTAATGACTAGACAGAGATGCAGATGCCAGAAGAGAAACCAGATAACACGTATTGGACTATTCACTTCGATGGGTCCAGACAGTTGGAAGGCTCGGGGGCTGGAGTTGTTTTAACCTCCCCTCGAGGTGACAAGTTTTTTTATGTGCTGCGTTTGATGTTTCCTTGTACTAACAACGCAGCCGAATATGAAGCTTTGCTCCATGGTCTCCGAATGGCGAAAGAAATGAGCCTAAGCCGGGTCCGGTGCCTTGGCGACTCAGATTTGGTGGCTCAACAGGTGTCAGGCAAGTGGGATTCCAAGGACCCTCTCATAGAGGCTTATCGCCGTGAAGTTGATAATGTTGCAGGACATTTTAAAGGTTATCAGGTGGAACACATTAACCGTAGGAAGAACGAAGCGGCTGATGCTTGAAGCCGGTTGGGATCTCAGCGTAAGCCGGTGCCACCTAACACCTTTTTGGATGTTTTGCATAACCCGTCTGTTAAGTTGCCTACAGAAGCAGATCTGGCCGTTCCCGACCCGGAGGCACAGTTGGTGGCGGCTCTTCACGTCATCCCAGATTGGACATTGTCGTTCTTCGCTTACATGACCCGGGGCGAGTTACCAACGGATGAGACCCTGGCCCGATAGATAACCCGGCGGTCTAAGTCAATGACGATTTCTGACGGAGAATTATACCATCGAAGCGTCTCCGAAGCGTTTCAGCGGTGTGTTTCTCTTGAAGAAGGCCAAGAAATACTTCGTGAGATCCATGAAGGCGATTGTGGTCATCACGCCGGGTCAAAATCTCTTGTGGCCAAGGCTTTTCGTCATGGTTTTTACTGGTTAACGGCTCATGCTGATGCAGAAGATCTGGTCAGTAGGTGTGATGGATGTCAAAAATTTGCACGGCGAGCAATTGTGCCGGCTCAAGAGTTGCAGATGATTCCAATTACCTGGCCGTTTGCGGTCTGCGGGCTTGACATGGTTGGACCTTTCAAAAGGTCTAAGGATAAAAAGACACATCTGTTAGTGGCAGTTGACAAATTCACAAAGTGGGTTGAGGCAGAGCCAGTGAGTAAGTGTGATGTGGCCACGGTGGTTCAGTTCATGAAAAAGATGATTTTTTGTTTTGGTTTTCCACACAGCATTATCACCGACAATGGCACTAATCTATCCCAAGGGGCTATGGAGGAGTTTTGTCAACGTGAGCATATCCGGCTTGATGTTTCTTCTGTAGCTCATCCTCAATCTAGTGGTCAAGCTGAGAGAGCAAATCAGGAAATCTTAAAAGGTCTCAAGCCCCGGCTTATGGTTCCCTTGCAGCGAACGCCGGGTTGTTGGGTAGAGGAGTTACCCTCGGTGCTGTGGAGTATCAACACCACTCCTAACAGGTCTACATGTTATACACCATTCTTCATGGTTTATGGAGCGGAAGCGGTGTTGCCTAGTGACATCCGTCATGACTCGCCCCGTGTGGCGGCTTATGTTGAAGCTAATAATGAGCAAGCCAGACAGGATGCACTTGACTTGTTGGATGAGTAAAGAGACTTAGCAGCAGCTCGATCAACAATTTATCAACATGCCCTGCGCCGTTATCACAGCCGCCGGGTTAAGTCCAGGACTTTTCAAGAAGGTGACCTGGTGCTCCGGCTCATCCAGGATCTGTTAGATACACACAAGCTATCCCTGCCTTGGGAAGGACCCTTTGTGGTTAGTAAGAACTTAAACAATGGGTCATATTACCTCATTGATGTTCGAGAGAACAAAGACTCACGTAAGTCGGAGGAGGAGACCCGTCGGCCGTGGAACATTGCTCAACTTCGGTCATACTACACCTGAGCCACCAGCTCTCATCATGTACATACTTTAACGTTGTATATACTATGATAAGTAATAAAACAGGACCTTGGTCTTTTTTCTTTCCAAAGATTACATATCTTTACTATCTTTTATTTACTATGACTATTAAGGAACTGATCATATCTGAATCAAGTCTAACCCTTTTTGTCTGGCTTATGATCGTATTTGAATCTAGCTGTAAACTATCATGGTCACTTGGGGGCTTCCTGTTCAAACATAGGTCGTATTCGAACCAAAGAGAACATAGCTGTCGTAACCCTTTTGATCGGCTCAAAAGCCAAACTCACTAGGGGGCTTCTTGATCGTATTTGAATCATAGCTTAACCCCTTTTGGGTCCGACTTGGATCGTATTCGAATCAGGGTCGTTAAAAAACTCTCAAGGTCATTTGGGGGCTTCCTGTTCAAACATAGGTCGTATTCGAAGCAAAGAGAACATAACTATCGGTACCCTCTTGATCGGCGCAACGCCAAAGCCATTGGGGGCTATATGGTCGTATTCGAATCTTAGCTTAAGCCCTTTGGTCCGGTTTACTGATCGTATTCGAATCAGAACCCCCAACTTTTAACTACAAGGTTAAGTTATATTGATTATTAACTGTTATTTGTCTTATTTGTTTTATTGGTCTTTTATTGTCTCAATTTTAAAACAAGTCAGCACGGTCTTTTTACCGGCTTTGACAATAAACTGCCAAGGCATTAAGGTCATCAGTCATACAGAAGCATTGACTTCTCAAAAGGTTTGGATCATCAACCTCATCACCCGAATCACATAAACCGGTGGTCCAAAGGTAAAAAATACAGTTTTGACTGTTAACTGAAGAACAATGGTTTTCTATATTAATCAAAGGTTGTTTCAACCTTGGATATTTTCACATTTGTTTTCTGTTTTTTCCTCTATTATAATAAAATATTGGTTATAAACCAGGTGTTCTGACCCGTTCGGTACTAAATTGCCAAGCCAGTTTTTTCCTTTTTATCTATAGGAACAGAGCTGAAGAATTGCAGAGATAACCATAAATATGATGCATATATTAACATCAGAGAGCACAGAGTAACACACGGTATCTTATGCGCGATGGCATAGGAAAAATATAGTGTTTTCAAAGCTAATCTATTACAAGGCTTTTAAAAGCCCATGAAGATGGTCCTCACTCCTCCCTCGCCGGTTCACCGCCTTCTGCTGATTGGAAGCTGGGTTTTGACCAGTCAAAACCGTTCACAACAATAAATTCTGCTTCTTCATCAATCAAGCCAGCTGGATCAACATCCGAAGCAAAGGTATGTTGACGAACCGGTGGGATATGGTCGGTCACCTTGTAGGAGGGAGTCGCCATCTTCTTATTGTCCAAATCAAAACCCGACTGGTATTTATCGATATTTGTTTCATCTCCGAGAATGGTGGCCTGAGGTCGCACCTCCCTCACACAAGCAACGAAGTCATCCTGTTCAAACAGAGACCCGTCTTCCTTTACCGTGGGATACCCTCTGGCTACATCCGCCGGGTCTAGATCTGGCACCCAAGCCTTGGAGCGGCTCAGGGCAGTCAAAGCTCCGGCTCTGGCACATGATCGCTTGACTTCTTGGAACCTAGCGGGTAAGATTGACAGCTTTTGTAAGACATCACTGAGCCGGTTGGGTCCTTGATTGGCAGGAGAGATAGCGGCAAGTTCCCGTTGTGCGCCAATGTACAATTGCTCCACTAAAGTATACACCGCCTTCAGTTTAGTCACGTTGTCTTGGCTCAGATTCTTGTTTCATGGGCCTGCACATGTTTTGTAAACAAAAGGTCAGCTAGCGGTTTGTATTCCGGGTCAAAAGAAGGTAAAAAAGGTCAGTACTAATGGCTTACCAAAGATGGCGGACACCATTTGAGATACCCGGTCCTTTAAGCCCGTCAGCTCTATAGTAACCTCCTCAAGAGTTGCTTCAGCCTTTTCGGCACGTTGTGTCAGCAGCGTTTTTTCTTCAGCCCAGGTTTTCTTCTTGGCAGTAAAGCTGGTTCTCAATTTCTCCATCTCAGGAAGACTCAATTGCAGTTTGGAGTCAGCAGACTTGATTTCTGCCTCCTGATCCGACAGCCGGGTCTTCACGTCAGTTAGTTGCGAGCTCAATTCAGACAAGGCATTCTACAAAACATACCCAGGTGTTTCAAGATTTCAATTAAAGTTCAAGAGTCAAGATTCAAGTCTCAAGTACTTTGCACTGCAAAACCACTTGACACTTGGGGGCTAATGTATGCCAAAACAATTTCTTATGACTATAAACATACTTCAAGTCCCAAGTACTTTACAAAGTAACATCACTTGGCACTTGGGGGCTAATGTATGCTATTCAACAAGTTTCTCAAGGTTAAGCCGGATTACAATATTTGTTGGGTTTGGCACAATGCAGTGATGAAATTTAAAGTACCGGCTCATTTCTGGTCAAATGAGCCGGCCCTTGGGGACTACCGGTGAAGTTTGCTCTATTGTATTGGATTTCAGAAAAATCTAAAGGTAAAGCTTTAGCCTATATTCTAAAGTCTACAGATCATTCATGTTTTTTCATAATCTACAGACTTGGGGGCTGACAGAATATAAGTAAGCCGGAAGAGCATACCTCATACTTCAGGTGCAACTGCTTGACCATTTCGATTTTTCAGTCACGGCTGGAATGCACATGGCTTAGATAACCAGACAATATATCATTGGCATTCAGATGGACATAATGCGAAATGTCAAAACACACTTTTTGTCTTTCCAATGCTTCTTGTTTTGCGGTATGACGAGCCAACACGGTGGGATTCCCCGGTTCAACAAAGTGTTGGGGATCGTAGAAGAAATTTAAAATTTTCTACGCATCACCAAGATCAATCTATGGAGTAATCTAGCAACGAGGGGAAGGGGAGTGCATCTACATACCCTTGTAGATCGCTAAGCGGAAGCGTTGCAAGAACGCGGATGAAGGAGTCGTACTCGTAGCGATTCAGATCGCGGTTGATTCCGATCTAAGCGCCGAACCACGGCGCCTCCGCGTTCAACACACGTGCAGCCCGGTGACGTCTCCCACGCCTTGATCCAGCAAGGGGAGAAGGAGAGGTTGGGGAAGACTCCGTCCAGCAGCAGCATGACGGCGTGGTGGTGGTGGAGGAGCGCGGAACTCCAGCAGGGCTTCGCCAAGTACTACGAGAGACGAGGAGGAAGAGGGGTAGGGCTGCGCCAACAGGGGAAGAACCTCGTGTGTTGGGCTGCCCCTTTGCCTCCACTATATATAGGGGGAGAGGCCCTAGGGGTGGCAGCAGCCCCAATCCCCATCTGGGGTGGCGGCCAAGTGGGGGGGGGGGGGGGGAGAGGGAGGCGCACCAGGCATGGGCCTTGGGGCCCATCTGCCCTTAGGGTTTGCCCCCTCTTCTCTCTAGGTGCATGGGCCTTGGTGGGGAGGCGCCCCAGCCCACCTAGGGACTGGTCCCTTCTCACACTTGGCCCATGTATGCCTCCGGGGCCCGTGGCCCCTCCCGATGGACCCCCGGACCCCTCCGATGGTCCCGGTACACTACTGGTGATGCCCGGAACACTTCCGGTGGCCAAAACCATACTTCCTATATATAAATCTTTACCTCCGGACCATTCCGGAACTCCTCATGACGTCCGAGATCTCATCCGGGACTCCGAACAACATTCGGTAACCGCGTACATACTTTCCCTATAACCCTAGCATCATCGAACCTTAAGTGTGTAGACCCTACGGGTTCGGGAGTCATGCAGACATGGCCGAGACAACTCTCCGGTCAATAACCAACAGCTGGATCTGGATACCCATGTTGGTTCCCACATGCTCCACGATGATCTCATCGGATGAACCACAACGTCAAGGATTCAATCAATCCCGTATACAATTCCCTTTGTCAAGCGGTATAGTACTTGCCCGAGATTCGATTGTCGGTATCCCGATACCTTGTTCAATCTCGTTACTGGCAAGTCTCTTTACTCGTTCCGTAACACATCATCCCGTGATCAACTTCTTGATCACATTGTGCACATTATGATGATGTCCTACCGAGTGGGCCCAGAGATACCTCTCCGTTTACACGGAGTGACAAATCCCAGTCTCGATTCGTGCCAACCCAACAGACACTTTCGGAGATACCCGTAGTGCACTTTTATAGCCACCCAGTTACGTTGTGACGTTTGGCACACCCAAAGCACTCCTACGGCATCCGGGAGTTGCACAATCTCATGGTCTAAGGAAATTATACTTGACATTAGAAAAGCTTTAGCATACAAACTACACGATCTTGTGCTAGGCTTAGGATTGGGTCTTGTCCATCACATCATTCTCCTAATGATGTGATCCCGTTATCAACGACATCCAATGTCCATGGTTAGGAAACCGTAACCATCTATTGATCAACAAGCTAGTCAACTTGAGGCTTACTAGGGACATGGTGTTGTCTATGTATCCACACATGTATCTGAGTTTCCTATCAATACAATTCTAGCATGGATAATAAACGATTATCATGACCAATGAAATATAATAATAACTAATTTATTATTGTCTCTAGGGCATATCTCCAACAGTCTCCCACTTGCACTAGAGTCAATAATCTAGTTCACATCGCCATGTGATTAACACTCACAGGTCACATCGCCATGTGACCAACATCCAAAGAGTTTACTAGACTCAATAATGTAGTTCACATCACTATATGATTAACACTCAATGAGTTCTGGGTTTGATCATGTTATGCTTGTGAGAGAGGTTGTAGTCAGTATTCAGATCCCTATGTATTTTGTAAAACTTTATGTCATATCGTAGATGCTGCTACCACATTCCACTTGGAGCTATTCCAAATTGTTGCTCCATTATACGTATCCGGTATCTCTACTCAAAGCTATCCGGATAGGTGTTAAGCTTGCATCGATGTAACTCTTTACGTCGAACTCTTTATCACCTCCATAACCGAGAAACATTTCCTTATTCCTCTAAGGATAATTTTGACCGCTATCTGGTGATCCACTCCTAGATCACCTTTGTACCCTCTTGCCAGACATGTGGCAAGGCACACATCAGGTGCGGTACTCAGCATGGCATACCGTATAGAGCCTATGACAAAAGCATAGGGGACGACCTTCGTCCTTCCTCTTTCTTCTGCCGTGGTCAAGCTTTGAGTCTTACTCAACTTCACACCTTAAAACTCAGGTAAGAACCCCTTCTTTGACTGATCTATTTTGAACTCCTTCAAAAACATGTCAAGGTGTGCGTTCTTTGAAAGTATCATCAGGCGTCTTAATCTATTTCTATAGATCTTGATGCCCAATATGTAAGCAGCTTTATCCAGGTCTTCCTTTGAAAATCACTCTTCAAACAACTGTTTATGCTTTCCAGAAATTCTACATTATTTCGAATCAACAATATGTCATCCACATATACTTATCAGAAATGTTGTAGTGCTCCCACTCACTTTCTTGTAAATACAAGTTTCTAGCAAACATTGTATAAACCTAAAAGCTTTGATCATTCCATCAAAGCATATATTCCGACTCCGAGATGCTTGCTCTAGTCCATAGAAGGATTGCTGGAGCCAGCATACCTTTTAGCATCCTTAGGATCGACAAAACCTTTTATTGTATCACATACAACTTTTTCTTACGAAAACTGGTAAGAAAACTTGTTTTGACATCCATCTGTCAGATTTCATAATCGAAAAATACAGCTAATGCTAACATGATTCCGACGGACTTAAGCATCGCTACGGGTGAGAAATTCTCATTGTAGTCAACTCCTTGAACTTGTGAAAAGAATCTTTCCCACAAGTCGAGCTTCATAGACGGTAACATTACCGCCCACGTCCGTCTTCTTCTTAAAGATCCATTTATCTCAATGGCTCGCCGATCATCGGGCAAGTCCACCAAAGTCCATACTTTGTTCTGATACATGGATCCTATCTCGGATTTCATGGCTTCTAACCATTTGTCAGAATATGGGCCCACCATCGCTTCTCCATAGCTCGTAGGTTCATTGTTGTCTAACAACATGATATCTAAGACAGGATTACTGTACCACTCAGGAGTAGTACATATCCTTGTCGACCTACGAGGTTCGATAGCAACTTAATCAGAAGCTTCATGATCACTATCATTAACTTCCTATTCAACAGATGTAGGCGCCACAGAGAACATCTTTCTGTGTTGCATCACTCTCTGGTTGAAGTAAAGGTTTGACAACCTCATCAAGTTCTATCTTCCTCCCACTCAATTCTTTCGAGAGAAACTCCTTCTCGAGAAAGGACCCGTTCTTAGCGACAAACAATTTGCCCTCGGATCTGAGATAGAAGGTATACCCAACTGTCACCTTTGGGTTTCCTATGAAGATGTGTTTGTCCGCTTTTGGGTTCGAGCTTTTCCGGCTTAAGCCTTAAGCATCGCAGCCCCAAACATTAAGAAACGACAACTTTGGTTTCTTGCCAAACCAATGTTCGCACGACGTTGTCTCAACGGACTTAGATGGTGTCCTATCTAAAGTGAATGCAGCTGTCTCTAACGCATAACCTCAAAATGAAAATGGTAGATCGGTAAGAGACATCATAGACCGCACCATATCTCATAAGGTTCGATTACGACGTCCGGACACACCATTACCCTGTGGTGTTCTAGGTGGCTTCAATTGTGAAACAATTCCACAATGTCTTAAGTGATTGCCAAACTCATAACTCAGAAATTCTTATCGATCAGATCATAGGAATTTGATCTTCTTGTTATGATGGTTCTTAACTTCACTCTGAAATCGCTTGAACTTTTCAAACGTTTCAGACTTGTGCTTCATTAAGTAAATATACCTATATCTACTCAAATCGTCAGTGAAGATGAGAAAATAGTGATATCCACCGCACGCTTCAATTCTCATTGGATCACACGCATCAGCATGTATGATTTCCAATAAGTCACTTGCCTGTTTCATTGTACCTAAAAACAGGGTCTTAGTCATCCTGCCCATGAGGCATGGCTCGCATGCGTCAAGCGATTCAAAATCAAGTGACTCCAAACATCCATCGACATGGAGTTTCTTCATGCATCTTACGCCAATATGACCTAAGCGGCAGTGCCACAAGAAAGTGGTACTATCATTATTAACTCTACATCTTTTGGCGTGAACATGCGTACTACCACGACCGAGATTCAATGAACCATTCACATAGGGTGCATGACCATGAAAGGTATTATTCATGTAAACAGAATAACCATTATTCTCTAACTTAAATGAATAACCGTATTGCAATGAACATGATCTAATCATATTCATGCTCAACATAGACACTTGATAACATTTATCTAGGTTCAATACTAATCCCGAAGGCAGATGGAGCATGCGATGGTGATCTCATCAACTTTGGAAACACTTCCAACACACATTGTCACCTCGCCCTTAGCCAGTCTCCGTTTAGAACGTAGCTTTTGCTTCCAGTCACCAATAATAGCAACTGAACCGGTATCCAATACCCAGGTGCTACCAGGAGTACTAGTGAGGTACACATTAATAACACGTATATACTTTGTTGAAGTTGCCAGCCTTCTTATCTACCATGCATTTGGGGTAGTTCCGCTACCAATGACCGTTCCCCTTACAATAGAAGCACTTAGTCTCGGGTTTGGGTTCAACCTTGGGTTCCTTCACTGGAGTGGCAACCGGTTTGCCATTCATGAAGTTTCCCTTCTAGCCCTTGCCCTTCTTGAAACCAGTGGTCTTGTTAAACCATGAACACTTGATGCTCCTTCTTGATTTCTACTTGTTGCGGTTTTAAGCACCGCGAACAGCTCCGGGATCATCTCCATACCTTGCATGTCATAGTTCATCACGAAGATCTGGTAGCTTAGTGATAGTGACTAGAGAACTCAATCAATCACTATCTTATCTGGAAGCTTAACTCCCACTTGATTTAAGTGATTGTAGCACCCAGACATTCTGAGCACATGCTCACTAGCTGAGCTATTCTCCTCCATCTTGTTGGCAAAAGAACTTGTCAGAGGTCTCACACCTCTCAACACGGGCATGAGCCTGAAATCCCAATTTCAGCTCTTGGAACATCTCATATGTCTTATGGCGTTCAAACCATCATTGGAATCCCGATTCTAAGCCGTAAAGTATGGTGCACTAAACTATCAAGTAGTCATCAGGATGTGTCTGTCAGGTGTTCACAACATCCACAGACGACGTTGTAGGGGTTTGCACATCGAGCAGTGCATCAAAGACGTAAGCCTTCTGTGTAGTAGTGAGGACACTCCTTGGACTACGGACCTAGTCCGCATCATTGCTTACAATATCTTTCAACTTGGTCTTTCTCTAGGAACATATTGAAATAGGGAGCTACAACGTGAGCTATTTATCTACAACATATTTGCAAAGACAATTAAGACTATGTTCATGATAATTAAGTTCATCTAATCAAATTATTCAATGAACTCCCACTTAGATAGACATCCCTCTAGTCATCTAAGTGAAACATGATCCGAGTCAACTAGGCCGTGTTCGATCATCACGTGAGACGGACTAGTCAACATCGGTGAACATCTTCATGTTGATCGTATCTTCTATACGACTCATGCTCGACCTTTCGGTCTTCCGTGTTGCGAGGCCATGTCTGTACATGCTAGGCTCGTCAAGTCAACCTAAGTGTATTGCGTGTGTAAATATGGCTTACACCCGTTGTATTCGAACGTTAGAATCTATCACACCCGATCATCACGTGGTGCTTTGAAACAACGAACCTTCGCAACGGTGCACAGTTAGGGGGAACACTTTCTTGAAATTATTGCGAGGGATCATCTTATTTAAGCTACCGTCGTTCTAAGCAAATAAGATGTAAAACATGATAAACATCACATGCAATCAAATAGTGACATGATATGGCCAATATCATTTTGCTCCTTTTGATCTCCATCTTCGGGGCGCCATGATCATCATCGTCACCGGCATGACACCATGATCTCCATCATCATGATCTCCATCATCGTGTCTTCATGAAGTCGTCTCGTCAACTATTACTTCTACTACTATGGCTAACGGTTTAGCAATAAAGTAAAGTAATTACATGACGTTTAAGTTGACACGCTGGTCATAAATGAATTAAGACAAGTTGTCATACTCATCGACATGCAAGTCGTGATTCCTATTACAAGAACATGATCAATCTCATACATCACATATATCATTCATCACATCCTTTTGGCTATATCACATCACACAGCACATGCTGCAAAAACAAGTTAGACGTCCTCTAATTGTTGTTGCATGTTTTTACGTGGCTGCTATAGGTTTCTAGCAAGAACGTTTCTTACCTACGCCAAAACCACAACGTGATATGCCAATTTCTATTTACCCTTCATAAGGACCCTTTTCATCGAATCCGATCCGACTAAAGTGGGAGAGACAGACACCCGCTAGCCACCTTATGCAACTAGTGCATGTCAGTCGGTGGAACCAGTCTCACGTAAGAGTACGTGTAAGGTCGGTCCGGGCCGCTTCATCCCACGATGCCGCCGAATCAAGATAAGACTAGTAACGGCAAGTGAATTGACAAAATCGACGCTCACAACAACTTGTGTTCTACTCGTGCATAGAAACTACGCATAGACCTAGCTCATGATGCCACTGTTGGGGATCGTAGCAGAAATTTAAAATTTTCTACGCATCACCAAAATCAATCTATGGAGTAATCTAGCAATGAGGGGAAGGCGAGTGCATCTACATACCCTTGTAGATCGCTAAGCGGAAGCGTTGCAAGAACGTGGATGAAGGAGTCGTACTCGTAGCGATTCAGATCACGGTTGATTCCGATCTAAGCGCCGAACCACGGCGCCTCCGCGTTCAACACACGTGCAGCCCGGTGATGTCTCCCACGCCTTGATCCAGCAAGGGGAGAAGGAGAGGTTGGGGAAGACTCTGTCCAGCAGAAGCACGACGGCGTGGTGGTGGTGGAGGAGCGCGGAACTCCAGCAGGGCTTCGCCAAGCACTAGGAGAGACGAGGAGGGAGATGGGTAGGGCTGCGCCAACAGGGGAAGAACCTCGTGTGTTGGGCTGCCCCTTTGCCTCCACTATATATAGGGGGAGAGGGAGGGCTGCGCCCCCACCTAGGGTTTCCACCCTAGGGGTGGCGGCAGCCCCAATCCCCATCTGGGGTGGCGACCAAGTGGGGGGGAGAGGGAGGTGCACCAGGCATGGGCCTTAGGGCCCATCTGCCCTTAGGGTTTGCCCCCTCTTATCTCTAGGTGCATGGGCCTTGGTGGGAAGACGCCCCAGCCCACCTAGGGGCTGGTCCCTTCTCATACTTGGCCCATGTATGCCTCCGGGGCCCGTGGCCCCTCCCGATGGACCCCCGGACCCCTCCGGTGGTCCCGGTACACTACTGGTGATGCCCGGAACACTTCCGGTGGCCAAAACCATACTTCCTATATATAAATCTTTACCTCCGGACCATTCCGGAACTCGTCGTGACGTCCGAGATCTCATCCGGGACTCCGGACAACATTCGGTAACCGCGTACATACTTTCCCTATAACCCTAGCGTCATCGAACCTTAAGTGTGTAGACCCTATGGGTTCGGGAGTCATACAGACATGGCCGAGACAACTCTCCGGTCAATAACCAACAGCGGGATCTGGATACCCATGTTGGTTCCCACATGCTCCACGATGATCTCATCGGATGAACCACGATGTCAAGGATTCAATCAATCCCGTATACATTTCCCTTTGTCAAGCGGTATAGTACTTGCCCGAGATTCGATCGTCGGTATCCCAATACCTTGTTCAATCTCGTTACCGGCAAGTCTCTTTACTCGTTCCGTAACACATCATCCTGTGATAAACTCCTTGATCACATTGTGCACATTATGATGATGTCCTACCGAGTGGGCCCAGAGATACCTCTCCGTTTACACGGATTGACAAATCCCAGTCTCGATTCGTGCCAACCCAACAGACACTTTCGGAGATACCCGTAGTGCACCTTTATAGCCACCCAGTTACGTTGTGACGTTTGGCACACCCAAAGCACTCCTACGGCATCCAGGAGTTGCACAATCTCATGGTCTAAGGAAATGATACTTGACATTAGAAAAGCTTTAGCATACGAACTACACGATCTTGTGCTAGGCTTAGGATTGGGTCTTGTCCATCACATCATTCTCCTAATGATGTGATCCCGTTATCAACGACATCCAATGTCCATGGTTAGGAAACTGTAACCATCTATTGATCAACGAGCTAGTCAACTAGAGGCTTACTAGGGACATGGTGTTGTCTATGTATCACACATGTATGTGAGTTTCCTATCAATACAATTCTAGCATGGATAATAAACGATTATCATGAACAATGAAATATAATAATAACTAATTTATTATTGCCTCTAGGGCATATTTCCAACACAAAGCGGCTTCCGGTGATCAGTACATCCGGAGCAGACAGTGATGGTGGGTTGGCCGAGCTAGATGGTCCTGTAGCAGAAGGGTTGACGATGGTATCGTCAGCTGACGGCTCAGGAGGATTTAATTCAGCGTTGGTGGCCGGGTCTTCTGGTGCTTCAGTTGGAGGAGGATAAGGTGGCATGGCCGGTTCAGGTGCTTGGACTGGCGGGTCTTCCGTCGGCCTAGTCACCTTAGCTTTCTTGGATTTGGCTTGGCCACTAAGAAAGATGTTACGAAACAGTTAGTATAAAGAAGCAGTTTGAAAGACACAGAGGAAAGATTATTTCTTACTTACCCAGGGGCAGTCTTAAAAGCCGGGAATTGAGTTTGAGATGAGTCACCGGAGGAGCGAGACACCTCCTGCAAAGATAAAAATAAAGTTAGTAATGCAAGGGAGAAGATCCAGTAATGAAAAGTAAAAGACGAAGGAATAAACCTCATTCTGGCGCTTTTGAGGAGTTTGTTGAAGAACAGTAGGCGGTTCATCGACGTTCCGGGCCTGAAGGCGGCTCTCATGTTGCTGTTTTTACAAAGAAAATGAGGGTCCAGATAAGCCAAAACATGTGAAAACCTTACTTTCCGGGTTACGATTCGAAGTTTCTGTCTTGGCAAATGGGTTGAGTCAGAGGAAATAGTTACCTCTTCTTCCACGGCCTGACTGGCCCCCGTGTCATCCTGGCAATGGTCAGTGTTAATAAGATTGTTAAAAAGCTGGCCAAGGGAGTCAAGGGCTACCTCCGACTCAGAAGTATCATCATCAAGCTTCAACAGATCTCCAGTGGTGCTTTTCTTCTTCTTCTTAGATTTATGGGTCGTCTTCTTGGCGGTTATGGCGGCGGCTGGCTTTCTTGGCGGCTTCGTGATCGTACTTGGCTTTCCAGAAATCAGATTTGGCCTATAAACAAGCAAGAAAGATGAAAGGTCATGCAAGTATTTTAACCAGCTGAGAAAAATGCAAAGAGGAAGAGAGCAGAGGTTCTTTACCTCTGGCACCGGGTTAAGCATGCAGAAAGGGTTTAACCCGACTTTACTACAGTCTTCGTATTTACCGTTCACCAGAAGAGTTGACACTGAAACAATATCTTCTTCAGTTAATTGAATAGAGCTGTGACGAAGAGAGTCATCTGGGCCTCTGCCATATTCGTACATCAGTTTAGATCGACGGCTTAGAGGGATGACCCGCCACGCAACCCAGCAACGGGTTAAGTCAACTCCGGTTAGGCCGTTCCCCAGTAAAGCGTTAATCCTTTTAATGGATGGTATCAGCTTCTTGCGTTCGGCGGCAGTGAGCTTATCAGGGAGTACAAATTTGGAGTCAAGACGCTCTGAGCGATAACCCGGCAGTGGATGCTCATTTGCTGGTGAAGTGTCTTGACAATAGAACCAAGTCTGATTCCAGTCCTTGGGATGACTTGGCAAGACTATTAGGGGGGAAGACGGCGCCTTGTCGACGCTGAACTCAGATACCTCCAAGTTCCAGGCTAGGGCCATTGGTGCACTCATTCTGGCGGTTCAGATAAAAATACTCTCTAAAGAGTTCCACAGTCGGTTCTTCTTGAAGGTACACCTCGCAGAGAACTTGGAAGTTGCAGATATTGGATATGGAATTAGGCCCGATGTCTTGAGGATGGAGTTTGAAAAATGGAGGACATCTCTGAAGAACTTTGAGCCAGGTGGGGAAAATCCACGGTTCATGTGATCAGAAAAGACGATAACTTCACCATCTTTTGGATTGGGCCGTTCCTCCTCCGGGTCAAGCGCATGGTAGGACATAACATTCTTCCCTGGCAAAAACCCTATGGTAAAGAATTCCTTCAGATTGTCCTCAGTGACTGTTGAGGGAACCCAATTGCAGACAGTCGGTGCTTTGGACGGCATGATGTTCAAAAGATGAACTGAAAAGAAAGCAACATACCGGCTTAATTCAATGACGATGGTGAAAGTAAATGATGATGATACAGGGGAGTAATGGAGGCTAAAATAAGGGCTAATGTCATATAAGGAAAAGTAAGCCGGCATAATAAGCCGCCATGACTACAGATATTTGAGAAAGCAGATTCAGCTAAGTGTTGAGACAAACAAGTTTCCCAAATTGCTTGATATTATTCCAGATCAAATGGTTGTTCAAAATGGAAAAAATTCTAGACCTAAAAATTTAGCGAAGATGAATTTGTAAGTCCTAATGAGGCCTTACATTGGGGAAAAGGGATCTACTAGTGTCAATAGCAAGCACAAAACAACTATTGCACAAACATGTATCTCTTTTTGGATCAAGAAGAGGCTGCAGGGAAGAACTACGGAGAAGCTGCGATGAACTACGAAGAACATGTAGAAACCTAGAAAGCCCTAATGCAGATCTAAGGGGCAAGAAGGGAAACGCTTACAGCCACAGAGTTTCCACGGAAGGTCGCCGCCATTTTTCTGAACTGATTCCGGCCGATGCAGCGGCCGAGGTCGACGGAGGTGAGAGGCTCTCTGGCGGCGGTGGAGCTCGAGTAGCAGCGGAGGTTGCGAGAGAAGGAAGACGAAGGAGAGAGAAGAATAAGGAAGACCGGGCGTATCTATTTATAAGGGATAAGCCAACAGGCGGGCGCGAAGATCAAGGAAGACACAATAATGTCCATCCAACTAAATGGACGCCTCGATTCTTGGAAGACATTAAAAGATAAAGATCCATTGAGGATGACATCATAACAGTTTTTTGTGTTTTCAGAAGATGACGTCATGGCGGGTCACGAATTTTTTTCCAGAGACAAGAAGATGGATTTTTTGTTTAAGTGTTGAAGATTGACAAAGAACAAAGTTCAAGGTCAACCTGGGGCCTAATGTTGGGGATATAGCTATCAGCTATGACCCGCCCAGGAGGGGCCGGGGTCAGCCCCAATGGCGGGTCACAAAGGAAGCCCCATAAACATTCAAGATGATAGTTTATTAAAGATTATAGGAGGCCTAAGGCCTAGAGGCGGCTTAAGGCCCAATATTGTAAACCGCCGTATGTAAGAAAAGACTTCTAAGGAAAGGCATGTAAAAGAAGTCACCGAGCCAGACACGCTGTATGAGCCGGCCGGGACTCTGTAGGCCGCCAGGCGTCATCCCGTGTATATAAGGGGACGACCCGGTAGAAACTTAGGACAAAAAAGAAGAGATCGATAACCAAGTCGACGAACTAGCCTCTTGGTGATCGAAACCCCAGCAATATCAACACAACTAGACGTAGGCTTTTACCTTCATCGTAAGGGGCCGAACTAGTATAAAACCTCTCGTGTCCTTTGTCCCGATTAACCCCTTTAGGCTTCCTAGTTGCAATGGCCCTATGACTAAGTCCTTTTGCTAGGACATCTGCCGTGACAATTCCACGACACCCTGAAAACATCCAGGGGAGCCACGAAACCACTTTTCCACCGCCGCAACCTTCTGTACCCGTGAGATCCCATCTGCGGACCTTTTCCGACGATCTGCCAGAGGGGGATTTGATCACGGAGGGCTTCTACATCAACACCATAGCCTCTTCGATGATGTGTGAGTAGTTTACCACAGACCTTCGGGTCCATAGTTATTAGCTAGATGGCTTCTTCTCTCTCTTTGGATCTCAATACAAAGTTCTCCTCGATGTTCTTGGAGATCTATTCGATGTAATTCTTTTTGCGGTGTGTTTGCTGAGATCCGATGAATTGTGGGTTTACGATTAAGATTATCTATGAACAATATTTGATTCTTCTCTGAATTCTTATATGCATGATTTGATATCTTTGCAAGTCTCTTCAAATTATCAGTTTGGTTTGGCCTACTAGATTGATCTTTCTTGCAATGGGAGAAGTGCTTAGCTTTGGGTTCAATCTTGCGGTGCTCGATCCCAGTGACAGAAAGGGAACTGACACGTATTGTATTGTTGCCATCGAGGATAAAAAGATGGGGTTTATATCATATTGCTTGAGTTTATCCCTCTACATCATGCCATCTTACTTAATGTGTTACTCTGTTCTTATGAACTTAATACTCTAGATGCATGCTGGATAGCGGTTGATGTGTGGAGTAATAGTGGTAGATGCAGAATCGTTTCGGTCTACTTGACACGGATGTGATGCCTATGTTCATGATCATGCATAGATATCATCATAACTATGCACTTTTCTATCAATTGCTCGGCAGTAATATGTTCACCCACCGTAATATATGCTATCTTGAGAGAAGCCACTAGTGAAACCTATGCCCCCCGGGTCTACTTTACATCATATTATTTTCCCATCAACTAGCTATTTCTGTCACCGTTTATTTTGCAATCTTTACTTTTCAATCTATACAAAAAATACCAAAAATATTTATCTTATTATCTCTATCAGATCTCACTTTCGTTAGTGACCGTGAAGGGATTGACAACCACTTTATTGCGTTGGTTGCGAGGTTCTTGTTTGTTTGTGCAGGTACTATGTAACGCCCTGAGACCGTTGCGCCAGGTGTCTTCCAGTTATTCGCTGTTGTTGCCTTGTCATTTGTTTGCGTGTCATGCATTTCATATCATGTCATCATGTGCATCGCATTTGCATACGTGTTCGTCTCATGCATCCGAGCATTTTCCCTGTTGTCCGTTTTGCAATCCGGCACTCCTACGTCCTCCGGCGCCCCCTTTTGCCTCTTTTCGTGAGAGGGTGTTAGACTTTCTCGGAATGGACTGAGATTTGCCAAGCGGCCTTGGTACACCACCGGTAGACCGCCTGTCAAGTTTTGTGCCATTTGGAGTCCGTTTGATACTCCAACGGTTAACCGGGGAACCGTAAAGGCATCGTGTGTGCTGCTGCCCAACACCCCTTAAAAGTGGCCCAATAACCCATCCAAACCCCCTCCATCCTCTTGTTCGTTCGATCATGATCGCGTGGCCGAAAACCGCACCTCATTTTGACTCTCCTAGCTCCCTCTACCTATATATGTGTGCCTCCCCGAAATTTTGCGCAGATGAAACCCTAGATCTTCCCCCTCTCGCCCGCCGGACATGTCCGCCCGCTACCGGACGATTTCCGCCGCCGCCCCGCGCCACGCGTCCCTGCGTCGCCCTCCGCCGCTACGGCCGCGAGGCCCACGGCCGGCCCGCCCGCGCCCGCGCCGGGCCCAAACCGCGCCCCGCGCGCCGCCCATCCCCCCCGCCTGCTCCGCCGCCTCGTGCCCTGCCGCCAGCGAGCTCTGCCGCCGTCGGGCGCGCCGCATCTCACCGGAGTTCCGCGCCCGCTCGCCCGACCTTCTCCGCCAGCTCGCCTCCTTCCACCGCCGCCGGATCCCGCGCGCCACCGCGGTTCCACGCGCCGCCCCGCCGCCCGCACCGGAGTCCTCCGCCACGGGCGCCAGCCGCTGCATCGCCGCCTAGCGCCACCGCGCCGCCGTCGTTCTTCCATCGCCGCCGCCAACCGCCGACCTCGCCGGCCCCCGTGACCGCCCGGATGCTCCACCACGCCACCCTGCGCACCGCGCCGCTGTCCCGCTCGCATCACCGCCGCCGCCTCGGCTCCACTCCACCGACCCGCCTCGCTGGAGCCATCACGCTGCCCTTCGCCGAAGTCCGCACCTCGCCGGAGAAGAAGCTGGATCAGATCCACCGGGTGCCCGATCCAAACACGCCGTCCCGCGACCCGGATCCCTCCGCCCCGCTCCGTCTCATCGCGCGTTGACTTTTCGCGAGGTGATATTCCACTAAGTCCCTTTCACCTAACATTTTCAGGCCCTCTTCATCGCATCATAACTTCATGTGTGCTGCTCCATTTTGTGCGTGTGATATACCAAAATGTTCATCTGGATGTGCACTTCATTTACAAACAAGTTTCCCAAGTTGCTTGATATTATTCCAGATCAAATGGTTGTTCAAAATGGGAAAAATTCTAGACCTAAAAATTTAGCGAAGATGAATTTGTAAGTCCTAATGAGGCCTTACATTGGGGAAAAGGGATCTACTAGTGTCAATAGCAAGCACAAAAAAATATTGCACAAACATGTATCTCTTTTTGGATCAAGAAGAGGCTGCAGGGAAGAACTACGGAGAAGCTGCGATGAACTACGAAGAACATGTAGAAACCTAGAAAGCCCTAATGCAGATCTAAGGGGCAAGAAGGGAAACGCTTACAGCCACAGAGTTTCCACGGAAGGTCGCCGCCATTTTTCTGAACTGATTCCGGCCGATGCAGCGGCCGAGGTCGACGGAGGTGAGAGGCTCTCTGGCGGCGGTGGAGCTCGAGTAGCAGCGGAGGTTGCGAGAGAAGGAAGACGAAGGAGAGAGAAGAATAAGGAAGACCGGGCGTATCTATTTATAAGGGATAAGCCAACAGGCGGGCGCGAAGATCAAGGAAGACACAATAATGTCCATCCAACTAAATGGACGCCTCGATTCTTGGAAGACATTAAAAGATAAAGATCCATTGAGGATGACATCATAACAGTTTTTTGTGTTTTCAGAAGATGACGTCATGGCGGGTCACGAATTTTTTTCCAGAGACAAGAAGATGGATTTTTTGTTTAAGTGTTGAAGATTGACAAAGAACAAAGTTCAAGGTCAACCTGGGGCCTAATGTTGGGGATATAGCTATCAGCTATGACCCGCCCAGGAGGGGCCGGGGTCAGCCCCAATGGCGGGTCACAAAGGAAGCCCCATAAACATTCAAGATGATAGTTTATTAAAGATTATAGGAGGCCTAAGGCCTAGAGGCGGCTTAAGGCCCAATATTGTAAACCGCCGTATGTAAGAAAAGACTTCTAAGGAAAGGCATGTAAAAGAAGTCACCGAGCCAGACACGCTGTATGAGCCGGCCGGGACTCTGTAGGCCGCCAGGCGTCATCCCGTGTATATAAGGGGACGACCCGGTAGAAACTTAGGACAAAAAAGAAGAGATCGATAACCAAGTCGACGAACTAGCCTCTTGGTGATCGAAACCCCAGCAATATCAACACAACTAGACGTAGGCTTTTACCTTCATCGTAAGGGGCCGAACTAGTATAAAACCTCTCGTGTCCTTTGTCCCGATTAACCCCTTTAGGCTTCCTAGTTGCAATGGCCCTATGACTAAGTCCTTTTGCTAGGACATCTGCCGTGACAATTCCACGACACCCTGAAAACATCCAGGGGAGCCACGAAACCACTTTTCCACCGCCGCAACCTTCTGTACCCGTGAGATCCCATCTGCGGACCTTTTCCGACGATCTGCCAGAGGGGGATTTGATCACGGAGGGCTTCTACATCAACACCATAGCCTCTTCGATGATGTGTGAGTAGTTTACCACAGACCTTCGGGTCCATAGTTATTAGCTAGATGGCTTCTTCTCTCTCTTTGGATCTCAATACAAAGTTCTCCTCGATGTTCTTGGAGATCTATTCGATGTAATTCTTTTTGCGGTGTGTTTGCTGAGATCCGATGAATTGTGGGTTTACGATTAAGATTATCTATGAACAATATTTGATTCTTCTCTGAATTCTTATATGCATGATTTGATATCTTTGCAAGTCTCTTCAAATTATCAGTTTGGTTTGGCCTACTAGATTGATCTTTCTTGCAATGGGAGAAGTGCTTAGCTTTGGGTTCAATCTTGCGGTGCTCGATCCCAGTGACAGAAAGGGAACTGACACGTATTGTATTGTTGCCATCGAGGATAAAAAGATGGGGTTTATATCATATTGCTTGAGTTTATCCCTCTACATCATGCCATCTTACTTAATGTGTTACTCTGTTCTTATGAACTTAATACTCTAGATGCATGCTGGATAGCGGTTGATGTGTGGAGTAATAGTGGTAGATGCAGAATCGTTTCGGTCTACTTGACACGGATGTGATGCCTATGTTCATGATCATGCATAGATATCATCATAACTATGCACTTTTCTATCAATTGCTCGGCAGTAATATGTTCACCCACCGTAATATATGCTATCTTGAGAGAAGCCACTAGTGAAACCTATGCCCCCCGGGTCTACTTTACATCATATTATTTTCCCATCAACTAGCTATTTCTGTCACCGTTTATTTTGCAATCTTTACTTTTCAATCTATACAAAAAATACCAAAAATATTTATCTTATTATCTCTATCAGATCTCACTTTCGTTAGTGACCGTGAAGGGATTGACAACCACTTTATTGCGTTGGTTGCGAGGTTCTTGTTTGTTTGTGCAGGTACTATGTAACGCCCTGAGACCGTTGCGCCAGGTGTCTTCCAGTTATTCGCTGTTGTTGCCTTGTCATTTGTTTGCGTGTCATGCATTTCATATCATGTCATCATGTGCATCGCATTTGCATACGTGTTCGTCTCATGCATCCGAGCATTTTCCCTGTTGTCCGTTTTGCAATCCGGCACTCCTACGTCCTCCGGCGCCCCCTTTTGCCTCTTTTCGTGAGAGGGTGTTAGACTTTCTCGGAATGGACTGAGATTTGCCAAGCGGCCTTGGTACACCACCGGTAGACCGCCTGTCAAGTTTTGTGCCATTTGGTGTCCGTTTGATACTCCAACGGTTAACCGGGGAACCGTAAAGGCATCGTGTGTGCTGCTGCCCAACACCCCTTAAAAGTGGCCCAATAACCCATCCAAACCCCCTCCATCCTCTTGTTCGTTCGATCATGATCGCGTGGCCGAAAACCGCACCTCATTTTGACTCTCCTAGCTCCCTCTACCTATATATGTGTGCCTCCCCGAAATTTTGCGCAGATGAAACCCTAGATCTTCCCCCTCTCGCCCGCCGGACATGTCCGCCCGCTACCGGACGATTTCCGCCGCCGCCCCGCGCCACGCGTCCCTGCGTCGCCCTCCGCCGCTACGGCCGCGAGGCCCATGGCCGGCCCGCCCGCGCCCGCGCCGGGCCCAAACCGCGCCCCGCGCGCCGCCCATCCCCCCGCCTGCTCCGCCGCCTCGTGCCCTGCCGCCAGCGAGCTCTGCCGCCGTCGGGCGCGCCGCATCTCACCGGAGTTCCGCGCCCGCTCGCCCGACCTTCTCCGCCAGCTCGCCTCCTTCCACCGCCGCCGGATCCCGCGCGCCACCGCGGTTCCACGCGCCGTCCCGCCGCCCGCACCGGAGTCCTCCGCCACGGGCGCCAGCCGCTGCATCGCCGCCTAGCGCCACCGCGCCGCCGTCGTTCTTCCATCGCCGCCGCCAACCACCGACCTCGCCGGCCCCCGTGACCGCCCGGATGCTCCACCGCGCCACCCTGCGCACCGCGCCGCTGTCCCGCTCGCATCACCGCCGCCGCCTCGGCTCCGCTCCACCGACCCGCCTCGCTGGAGCCATCACGCTGCCCTTCGCCGAAGTCCGCACCTCGCCGGAGAAGAAGCTGGATCAGATCCACCGGGTTCCCGATCCAAACACGCCGTCCCGCGACCCGGATCCCTCCGCCCCGCTCCGTCTCATCGCGCGTTGACTTTTCGCGAGGTGATATTCCACTAAGTCCCTTTCACCTAACATTTTCAGGCCCTCTTCATCGCATCATAACTTCATGTGTGCTGCTCCGTTTTGTGCGTGTGATATACCAAAATGTTCATCTGGATGTGCACTTCATTTTTATTCCATTGTGCCATGCTTGTTTGAGTCCATCTTGATGCCCAAATTGTTGATGCAAGAGTGCTATAAAATGTTAGTTCCTGTTACTTAGCAGATCTATGAGCATTTTTCATTTTTGCCATGATTATTGTGTGCTGCATATGGGCATGAGCTCTACATGTGTTTTGGGCTATGCCATGCCATCTTTACAGGGGTGTATGCCGTGTATTTGTGTGATCAATGTGGTGACTAGCACAAGCATGCAAAGTAGCTCTCGTGATATTGCTGATTTCAGAGACTTAGAACACTAAGTCATTTCCCTGCTGTTATTTTTATGCCATGTATTCATGTTGCTACAGTGAGATCCATGCTTCTTTTGAGTATGTTCAGTAAGGATGATTTGAGCATATGGTTGTGCTCTATCCATCCATGTCCATGTTTGCATTTATGGAGTACCCTAGCATGACTCAATCTTGCTCTACTTTTGCTATAAAATGTTCCTGGCAGATTGGTTACGTGTTAATCAATTTTGCCAAGGTTGTTGTAGTTGATCCATGCATGCTATGAACTTGTTCTTGCTTTGCTTGGCTTCATGAACATGTCTTCTTGCTTTTTCTATGCTTATATTGTCATGCAATGCCTTGTGGTGAGTGAATCGAGCTCGCAACGAGGCCTTCGTAATTCTGTTTTTGCCATGTCCAGTTTTTCTGCTAAGTCTGGATCTATTAACGGAACTTTCTATGTTTACATGGGTGCCATCATATTTTCTGTGCCCTTTTGGCTTATGGTAAGTAAGGGACTTTTGTTATATGCTTTAACTATATTCATGCCATGCCTTTGTTTGCTATTATCTGGTCATGTAGCATGTTGTTAGCTTGCTCTAAACATTGCTTCCTGATGTTAATTCCTGGCATGTTAGTATTTTTACTAAGTCTGTGATGCTGTTATCTTTTGCACTTTTGCCATGCTTGTTTGAACCTGCTCTTGTGTGATTTAGCCGTAGCTCAGTGTTCATCTTTTGTCAAGAATCTTGAGTAGATCACTGCCATGTGCTTTGTTATTATGTTGGAGTGCAGTAGCTTAGTTTCTTGTTGCATTCTAGATGGCATTGTGCTGTTAATCGCAGAATTGTGCCATTATTGTTTTGCTTGCCATTTGCAAACCGTGCATCCAATTCCGGTGATCTTTATATCGATTTCGACCGAAATCAACTCATCTTTCCAGCGGCGCACTTGGTTTGCCAAGTTGATGCCTGGTTCAATCTTTCCTTTCCGTAGCACGCATATGCATTGCATATCACATCTCGCATATCATGCCATGTTTTATATCATGTTGCTTGCGCATTGCACTGTGATTGATTGTTGGCCCTTTGCTTGTGTTCTTGCTTTGGGTAGAGCCAGGATGTAATGCCCCGAGACCGATGTGCCAGGTGTCTTCCAGTTATTCGCTGTTGTTGCCTTGTCATGTGTTTGCGTGTCATGCATTGCATATCATGTCATCATGTGCATTTCATTTGCATACGTGTTCGTCTCATGCATCCGAGCATTTTCCCCGTTGTCCGTTTTGCAAACCGGCGCTCCTATGTCCTCCGGTGTCCCTTTCTACCTCTTTTCGTGTGCGGGTATTAAACATTCTCGGATTGGAGCGAGACTTGTCATGAGGCCTTGGTTTACTACCGTAGACCGCCTGTCAAGTTTCGTGCCATTTGGACTTCGTTTGATACTCCAACGGTTAACCGAGGGACCGAAAAGGCCTTGTGTGTGTTGCAGCCCAACACCCCTCCAAAGTGGCCCAAAACCCACCTAAACCTCCTCCGTCATCTAGATTGTTCGATCACGATCGCGTGGCCAAAAACCGCACCTCATTTGGAGTCTCCTAGCTCCCTCCACCTATATATATGTGTGCCTCCCGGAATTTTCGCGCAGATAAAACCCTAGCCCCGCTCCTCGCGCCGCCGGACAAAACTTCCCACCACCGGCCGGACATGTCTGCCGCCCTCAGCCACCTCACTCCGCCCAATGAGGTAGCGCCAAGCCGCCCGAGCCGCGCCTCCGCTCCTCGCCTCCCGTGCGCTCGAGCGCGCCGCCGCCCAGGCTCGACGTCGCCGGGTCCCGAGCTCCCTGTTACTCCGCCGCCAAGACCTCCCGCCGGCGAGGCTCGCCGTCCGATCTTGCTTCCGCCTCCGCGCCGCGGGCCTCCTCCACCGCGCCTTGGCGACCGAACCTTCCTGACGCCTCTTCTCGTCGCTGCATGCTTCGGCAGCCGCGCCGGCATGCGCCGCCTTGTCTTCGACCTCACCGGAGTTCGTCCCTCGCTGGCCGGATCCGGGGAAGAAGGTGGACCAGATCCACCACACGCTCCATCCAAACGCCTCCCTCCGTCTCGGATCTCGTCGTCCCGTCCCGGGTTGACTTCTCGAGGGTATATTTCCACTAAGTCCCCAATATTTTTGGGCATCTTCATCGCATCATAACTTCATCACCGTTGCTCCAATTCGTGCGTGTAGCATATCAAAATGTTCATCTCGACAAGTACATCATTTCATCTCATTGCATCATTTTCATTTGAGCTCATCTTGATGCCTGAAATGCTGTTGGAAGAGGGCTATGTGTTGATAGTTCCAGATCCGTTTCAGCAAATGCACTTTTGTCATTTTTGCCATGATTAATGTGTGCACGCTATGATCCTGAGCTCTACATGTGTTTTCAAGTATGCCATGCCATCTTTCCAGGGGTGTATGCCATGTATTTTTGTGATCTCTGTGGTGACTAGCACAAGCATGCAAAGCAGCTTACTCAATGTTGCTGATTTCAGGGACTTAGAATTTCACTAAGTCCTTGTCCTATTATTATTTTTATGCCATATGTTCATGTTGTTTCCTAGTGATCCGTGCCTCTTTTGAGCATGATCAGTAAGGATGTTTTGTAGATAATGTTGTGCACTATCCATCCATGTATTTGTTTGCAATTATGGAGCAACCTAGCTTGAATCAATCAAGCTCTACTTTTGCTATAAAATGTTCCTGGCAGATTGTTAACATGTTTAGCAATTTTGCCGAGCTTGTTGTTGTTGATACGTGCATGCTATGTTGTTGTTCTTGCCATGTCTAGCTTCTATGCTATGTCTTCTTGCTGGGTGTATGCTTAGTTTGTCATGCAATGCCTCGTAATGAGTGCATCGAGCTCGTAAACATGCCTACTCGTTATCTGTTTTGCCATGCTCCAGTTTTTCACCAAGTCTGAATCTGTTTATGTTTTTGCTATGTTCACATGCTTGCAATTGTATTTTATGATCCCTTTTGGCTCATGGTCACTAAGGGACTTTTGTTGTATGCTTTGAATAGCTTCATTCCATGCCTTGCTTTGCCATGATATGTTCCTGTAGCATATAGTTATCGTGCTCTAAACATTGCTTCCTGATGTTAATTCCTGACATGCTGTTAATTTCAGTAAGTCTGAAACTTGTTATCTTTTGCACTTTTGCCATGCTTGTTTGAACCTGCTATTGATTGAATTACCCATAGCTCAGTGTTCATCTTTTGTCAACTATCTTGAGTGGATCCCTTCCATGCATTTTGTTGCTATGTTAGAGTGCTGTAGCTTATTTATCTTGATGAATTTAGAAGGCTACTTGTTGTAAATCGCAGACCGGTGCCATATTTGTTTTGCTTGCCATTTCCAAACTGTGCATCCGATTCCGGTGATCTTTATATCGATTTCGACCGAAATCAACTCAACTTTCCAGTGGCACTCTTGGATTTCCAAGTTGAGGCTAGGTTCAATCATTGCTTTCCAAATCATGCATATGCACCGCATACCGCATCCCGCATATCATGCCATGTTCATGTGTTGGTTGTTTACTATGTTGTGTCCTTCTTTCCGGCGTTGCTTCTTCGAGTTGGTTCCGATAATGTCGCGTTTGTGAGGAACCGTTCGACTATGTCCGTTTGTCTTCTTCATGGACTCGTTCTTCTTCCTTGCGGGATCTTAGGCAAGATGACCATACCCTCGAAATCACTTCTATCTCTGCTTGCTAGTTGCTCGCTCTTTTGCCATGCCTATGCTGCGATACCTACCCCTTGCTTATCATGCCTCCCATATTGCCATGTCAAACCTCTAACCCACCTTGTCCTAGCAAACCGTTGTTTGGCTATGTTACCACTTTGCCCAGCCCCTCTTATAGCGTTGCTAGTTGCAGGTGAAGATTGGAGCTTGTTCCATGTTTGGAACATGGTTATTTTGTTGGGATATCACAATATCTCTTATTTATTTTAATGCACCTATATACTTGGTAAAGGGTGGAAGGCTCGGCCTTATGCCTGGTGTTTTGTTCCACTCTTGCCGCCCTAGTTTCCGTCATACCGGTGTTATGTTCCTTGATTTTGCATTCCTTACACGGTTGAGTTATAATGGGAAACCCTTGACAGTTCGTTTTGAATAAAACTCCTCCAGCAAGGCCCAACCTTGGTTTTACCATTCGCCACCTAGCCTTTTTCCCTTGGGAGTCACGCATCCCGAGGGTCATCTTATTTTAACCCCCCCCGGGCCAGTGCTTGTCTAAGTGTTGGTCCAAACTAGAGCCCCTTGCAGCGCCACCTCGGGGAAACTCGAGGGCTGGTTTTAGTTGTACGGATTGCTTATCTGGTGTGCCCTGAGAACGAGATATGCGCAGCTCCTATCGGGATGTCGGCGCATCGGGCGGTCTTGCTGGATTTGTTTTACCATTGTCGAGGATGTCTTGTAACCGGGATGCCGAGTCTGATCGGAATGTCTTGGGAGAAGGAATATCCTTCGTTGACTGTGAGAGCTTGTGATGGGCTAAGTTGGGACACCCCTGCAGGGATTTGAACTTTCGAAAGCTGTGCCCGCGGTTATGGGCAGATGGGAATTTGTTAATGTCCGGTTGTAGAAAACCTACACCCTAACTTATTTAAAACGCATCAACCGCGTGTGTAACCGTGATGGTCTCTTCTCGGTGGAGTCCGGGAAGTGAACACGGTGTTGGAGTTATGTTTGGCGTAGGTTGTTCTAGGATCACTTCTTGATCATAGTTTCTCGACCGTGCTTTGCCTTCTCTTCTCGCTCTCATTTGCGTATGTTAGCCACCATATATGCTAGTCGCTTGCTGCAGCTCCACCTCATACCTTTTACCCTACCTATAAGCTTAAATAGTCTTGACCGCGAGGGTGTGAGATTGCTGAGTCCCCGTGACTCACAGATACTTCCAAAACCAGTTGCAGGTGCCGATGATACCGTGCAGGTGACTCAACCGAGCTCAAGGAGGAGCTCGATGAAGATCTTGTCCTTTGTGTTGTTTCGTTCTAGTTGATCAGTAGTGGAGCCCAGTTGGGATGATCGGGGATCTGTGTAGCATTTGGGTTAGTCTTCTTTTATTTTGGTTCCGTAGTTGGACCTTGATTGTATCTGGATGATGTAATGCTTTATTCATGTATTGTGTGAAGTGGCGATTGTAAGCCAACTATGTATCTCTTTCCCTTATTTATTACATGGGTTGTTGTGAAGATTACCTCACTTGCGACATTGCTTTCAATGCGGTTATGCCTCTAAGTCGTGCTTCGACACGTGGGAGATATAGCCACATCGAGGGCGTTACACGGGAGATGAGTTCGTGTTCGAGGAACCCGTTGAGTATGCTTTCGAGGATCAAGCTTTCGTCATCCCGGAGAACTTGGCAGGTAAGATGACCATACCCTCGAAATCACTTCTATCTTTGCTTGCTAGTTGCTCGCTCTATTGCTATGCTGCTATACCTACCACTTGCTATATCATGCCTCCCATATTGCCGTGTCCAGCCTCTAACCCACCTTGTCCTAGCAAACCGTTGTTTGGATATGTTACCACTTTGCTTAGCCCCTCTTATAGCGTTGCTAGTTGCAGGTGAAGATGGAGTTTGTTCCTTGTTGGAACATGGATATTGTTGGGATATCATTATTATCTCTTATTTATTTTAATGCATCTATATACTTGGTAAAGGGTGGAAGGCTCGGCCTTATGCCTGGTGTTTTGTTCCACTCTTGCCGCCCTAGTTTCCGTCATACTGGTGTTATGTTCCTTGATTTTGCGTTTCTTACGCGGTTGGGTTATAATGGGAACCCCTTGACAGTTCGCCTTGAATAAAACTCCTCCAGCAAGGCCCAACCTTGGTTTTACCATTTGCCACCTAAGCCTTTTTCCCTTGGGTTCTGCAGACTCAAGGGTCATCTTTATTTTAAACCCCCGGGCCAGTGCTCCTCTGAGTGTTGGTCCAAAACTAGAGCCCCTTGCAGCGCCACCTCGGGGAAACTTGAGGGTTGGTTTTAGTTGTACGGATTGCTTATCCGGTGTGCCCTGAGAACGAGATATGTGCAGCTCCTATCGGGATTTGTCGGCACATTCGGGTGGCTTTGCTGGTCTTGTTTTACCATTGTCAAAATGTCTTGTAACCGGGATTCCGAGTCTGATCGAGTCTTCCTGGGAGAAGGAATATCCTTCATTGACCGTGAGAGCTTGTGATGGGCTAAGTTGGGACACCCCTGCAGGGTTTTGAACTTTCGAAAGCCGTGCCCGCGGTTATGGGCAGATGGGAATTTTTTAATATCCGGTTGTAGAGAACTTGACACTTAACTTAATTAAAATGCATCAACCGCGTGTTTAGCCATGATGGTCTCTTCTCGGCGGGGTCCGGGAAGTGAACACGGTTTTGGAGTTATGTTTGAACATAAGTAGTTTCAGGATCACTTCTTGATCACTTCTAGTTCACGACCGTGCTTTGCTTCTCTTCTCGCTCTCATTTGCGTAAGTTAGCCACCATATATGCTAGTGCTTGCTGCAGCTCCACCTCACTACCCTTTTCCTACCCATAAGCTTAAATAGTCTTGATCTCACGGGTGTGAGATTGCTGAGTCCCCGTGGCTCATAGATACTTCCAAACAGTTGCAGGTGCCGATGATACCAGTGCAGGTGACGCAACCCAGCTCAGATTGGACCTCGATGAAGATCTTGTTCGTTGTGTTGTTTCGTTTCCAGTTGATCACTAGTGGAGCCCAGTTGGGGCGGTCGGGGATCTAGCAATAGGGGTGGTCTTTCTTTATTTGGTTCCGTAGTCGGACCTTGATTGTATTCTGGATGATGTAATGCTATACTTATGTATTGTGTGAAGTGGCGATTGTAAGCCAACTCTTTATCCCATTCCTTTTCAGTACATGGGATGTGTAAAGATTACCCCTCTTGCGACATGCCTACTATGCGGTTATGCCTCTAAGTCGTGCTCCGACACGTGGGAGATATAGCCGCATCGTGGGTGTTACATACTAGGTGACTTGCGTGTAGTCTCCTACTGGATTGATACCTTGGTTCTAAAAACGGAGGGAAATACTTACGCTACTTTGCTGCATCACCCTTTCCTCTTCAAGGGAAAACCAATGCATGCTCAAGAGGTAGCAGGGGGGCACCCGATAGCAGATCAATTGTTCTCTGAGCCGTGTGCGATGCCCTCCTCCACAGTTTACTCCTCCGGTCATAGCGTCGTAGTGCTTAGGCGAAGCCCTGCGCGGATCACATCACCATCGCCGTCACCACGCTGTCATGCTGACGAAACTCTCCCTCGACCCTCTGCTGGATCAAGAGTTTGAGGGACGTCATCGAGCTGAACGTGTGCTGAACTCTGTACGTTCGGTACTAGATCAGTTGGATCGTGAAGACGTTCGACTACATCAACCGCGTTAAACTAACACTTTCGTTTTCGGTCTACAAGGGTACGTGGACACACTCTCCCCTCTCGTTGCTATGCATCTCCTAGATAGATCTTGCTTGATTGTAGGATTTTTTTTGAAATTGCATGCTACGTTCCCAACGGTGAGATCCCATCTAGGGACCTTTTCCAGCATCTTGCCAGAGCGGGATTCGATTACGGAGGGCTTCTACATCAACACCATTGCCTCTCCGGTGAAGCGTGACTAGTTTACCACAAACCTACGGGTCCATAGCTAGTAGCTAGATGGCTTCTTCTGTCTCTTTGATTCTCAATACCATGTTCTCCCCGATGTTCTTGGAAATCTATTCGATGTAATACTCTTTCACGGTGTGTTTGCCGAGATCCAATGAATTGTGGATTTATGATCAGCTTATCTATGAATATTATTTGAATCTTCTCTGAATTCTTATATGCATGATTTGATATCCTTACAAGTCTTTTAGAACTATTGATTTGGTTTGGCCAACTAGATTGGTTTTTCTTGCAATGGGAAAAGTGCTTAGCTTTGGGTTCAATCTTGCGGTGCTCGATCCTAGTGATAGAAGGGGAATCGACACGTATTGTATTGTTGCCATCGAGGATAACAAGATGGGGTTTTCATCATATTGCTTGAGTTAATCCCGCTACATCATGTCTTCTTACTTAATGCGTTACTCTGTTCTTATGAACTTAATACTCTAGATGCAGGAAGGAGTCGGTCGATGTGTGGAGTAATAGTAGTAGATGCAAAATCGTTTCGGTCTACTTGACATGGACGTGATGGCTATATTCATGATCATTGTCGTAGATATCGTCATAACTTTGCGCTTTTCTATCAATTGCTCGGTAGTAATTTGTTCACCCACCGTAATAATTTCTATCTTGAGAGAAGCCTCTAGTGAAACCTATGGCCCCCAGGTCTATTTTCCATCATATAAGTTTCCGATCTATAATTTTAGTTTTCGATTTACTTTCTTTGCTATCTTTTACTTTCCGTTCCATAAACCAAAAATATTACTTTACCGTTTATCCATCTCTACTAGATCTCACTTTGCAAATAACCGTGAAGGGATTGAAAACCCCTTTATCGCGTTGGGTGCAAGTTGGTGTTGTTTGTGCATGTATTCGGTGGCTTGTCGCGTTGTCTCTACTGGATTGATACCTTGGTTCTCAAAACTGAGGGAAATACTTACTTTACTTTGCTGCATCACTCTTTCCTCTTCAAGGGAAAACCAACACAAGCTCAAGAGGTAGCACAACAATACTGACCACCGCTCGCCGAAGAGAACTCATCCATATCGAATGACGCCGCTGCCTCAACATGAGAGCATCACGGGCTAACATTATCATTCTGGAAACATCCTGGAAGGTCCATCTTTGACTTCTCGGCAATGTTGCCGAAGTGCTCAATGCTGCGATCATTTGTGGTGAAAGCGACTTCTTGTAGATGTCCAGGCATGCTTTCATCTTTTGCTCCGCGCTCTTCGCGTTGCTCACCTCTGGCAAGTCACCAAAAGCCTCAACAACCTATACTCTGCATGCTTGGCCGTTGAGATGTTGCATGCATTGTTCTTCTATTGTAGACGCCCGCTTCATCACCCATTGTCCTTCTCCCTGTAAGGTGTCGGGTCTCAAGCTTGGGGGAGGGGGGACCAGACAAATAACCTTGCTGAAAATTTCCTCCAATGATAATAGTGTTGCGTCAACTTGTGTCACCTCCGTAACATGCATGCTTGCTACAACCTAAGACCGAACCGGCTTGTCGAAGACCCCATCACGCACTCCGTGTTGAAACCAAGCGCTCCTATGAACTGAGAATTGGAACAACAAGGGATGACACATCGAAGGACGAGGAGCAGCCCTCAAGGCGGTACAACAAATAACATAGCCTCTGAGCACATGGGATATCTCATGGATGATGCATTGATCGGGCAGTAGTCTCTTCCGATTAGCCGATTGTGCAAGAACGAGTGAGTTAGACACCTAAAACTCTCAACAATTTCAAAAATCAGGCCAAGCGTCTTAATACATTTGCCAAAAAATCATTATTGACCCACTTTTTTGCCAAAAAATCTAAATTATCTTTAAAAAATATAAGGGTAGATAAAATTCCCATGGCCATTGGACATGATTTGATCCGAGGAAATAACCCGTTCTTCCCGAGTACATTGACTCGAGGAAAAATAATTTTCTATTGCAATCATATAATATTCATCTCTATTTGGTGAGAGAGCATCAAGAGGACCTTTCCCTATTACGAGAGGACCGAAAGGACACACCTTTGGTGCATGCCAAATGTAATGGGAGTCATTGTGCATGATGCAAGGCGAGTGAACAGAAGGTTCCCATCCTTAGTATGTTGCCGTTTAATTAAGCCATCAATGTTATTGCTCTTATTGAAATCCCACTTAAATGCATAAGCTAACCTAAAGTAATATGCAAGAGGCTCTGTTACTTGAGAGACTGGGCTGGTTCTTCTCTTTAGAATCTTGGACCATCAACTATCCTAACACATTGCAATCCCTTTGCTAGACCTATCTCTTATCACATACCATGTTTTTAAGGGGTGGGTACTAATCCATTTACTAATCAAGTGAGTACCATGAAGGAAATATGCCCTAGAGGCAATAATAAAGTTGTTATTTATATTTCCTTATATCAGGATAAATGTTTATTATTCATGCTAGAATTGTATTAACCAGAAAACTTGATACATGTGTGAATACATAGACAAATAGAGTGTCACTAGTATGCCTCTACATGACAAGCTCGTTAATCAAAGATGGTTAGGTTTCCTAGCCATGGACAAAGAGTTGTCATTTGATGAATAGGATCACATCATTAGAGAATGATGTGATAGACTTGACCCATCCGTTAGCTTAGCACTTTGATCGTTTAGTTTACTCCTATTGCTTTCTCCATAACTTATACATGTTCCTATGACTATGAGATTATGCAACTCCCGAATACCGGAGGAACACTTAGTGTGATATCAAACGTCACAAGTAACTGGGTGACTATAAAGATGCTCTACAGGTGTCTCCGATGGTGTTTGTTGAGTTGGCATAGATCAAGATTAGGATTTGTCACTCCATCTATCGGAGAGGTATCTCTGGGCCCTCTCGGTAATGTACATCACTATGAGCCTTGCAAGTAATGTGACTAATGAGTTAGTTACGGGATGATGCATTATGGTACGAGTAAAGAGACTTGTCGGTAACGAGATTGAACTAGGTATGATGATACCGACGATCGAATCTCGGGCAAGTAACATACCGATGACAAAGGGAACAACATATGTTGTTATGCGGTTTGACCGATAAAGATCTTCATAGAATATGTAGGAGCCAATATGAGCATCCAGGGTCCGCTAGTTATTGACCGGAGATGTGTCTCGGTCATGTCTACATAGTTCTCGAACCCGTACGGTCCGCACGCTTAACGTTCGATGACGATTTGTATTATGAGTTATGTGATTTGATGTACCGAAGGTTGTTTTGAGTCCCAGATGAGATCACGAACATGACGAGGAGTCTCGAAATGGTCGAGACGTAAAGATCGATATATTGGAAGGCTATATTCGGACATCGGAAAGGTTCCGAGTGATTCGAGTATTTTTCGGAGTACCGGAGAGTTACGGGAATTCGCCGGGGAAGTAATGGGCCTTAATGGGCCATACGGGAAAGGAGAGAAGGGACTCAAGGGGTGGCTACGCGCACCCCTATGGGCTGGTCCGAATTGGACTAGGGAGGGGGCGACGCCCCCCTCTTTCCTTCTCTCCCTCTTCCCCTTCCTTCTCTCCTACTCCAACTAGGGAAAGGGGAAACCTACTCCTACTAGGAGTAGGAATCCCCCTTGGGGCGTGCCATCGAGAGGGCCGGCCCTCCCCTCCTCCACTCCTTGATATACGGGGGAGGGGCACCCCATAGACACACAAGCTGACAGTTGTCTTAGCCGTGTGCGGTACCCCCTCCACAGATTTTCACCTCGGTCATATCGTTGCAGTGCCTAGGCGAAGCCCTGCGCCGACAGCTTCATCATCACCGTCACCATGCCGTCGTGCTGACAGAACTCTTCCCCGACCTCAGCTGGATCTAGAGTTCGTGGGACGTCACCGAGCTGAACGTGTGCAGATCGCGGAGGTGCCGTATCTTCGGTGCCAGGATCGGTCGGATCGTGAAGACGTACGACTACATCAACCACGTTGTCATAACGCTTCTTCTTACGGTCTACGAGGGTACGTGGACAACACTCTCCCCTCTCGTTGGTATGCATCACCTAGATGGATCTTGTGTGTGCGTAGGAATTTTTTTGAAAAATTGCGTTCCCCAACAGTGGTATCAGGGCCAGGTCTATGCGTAGATGTTATATGCACGAGTAGAACACAAAGGAATATTGGGCTTGAGTATATACATATTGCTTGTTGTCACTACTTGATTCTTGATTCGGCGGTTTTGTTGCATGAAGCGGCTCAGACTGACATTCTCTTACGCGAGACTGGTTCTACCGACGTGCTTCGCACACAGGTGGCTAGTGGGTGTCTGTTTCTCCAACTTTAGTTGAACCGGTTCCAATGAACATGGTTCTTTCTGAAGATCAAAAAGCAATCACTATACTACGTTGTGGTTTTGATGCATAGGTAAGAATAGTTCTTGCTAGAAGCCCATAGCAGCCATGTAAAACTTGCAACAACAAAGTAGAGGATGTCTAACTTGTTTTTGCAGGGCATGTTGTGATGTGATATGGTCAAGACATGATGAGATATAAATTGTTGTATGATATGATCATGTTTTGTTAAAGTTATCGGCAACTGGCAGGGGCCTTATGGTTGTCTCTTTATTGCATAAGATGCAAGCGCCATATAATTGCTTTACTTTATCGCTATGCGATAGCAATAGTTGCAAAAGCAATAGTTGGCGAGATGACCATGTGACAACACATTGATAAAGATCAAGATGATGGAGATCATGGTGTCATGCCGATGACGATGGAGATCATGACAATACTTTGGAGATGGAGATGAAAGGCACAAGATGACAATGGCCATATCATGTCACATATTTTGATTGCGTATGATGTTTATCTTTTATGCATCTTATTTTGCTTAGTACGGCGGTAGCATTATGAGATGATCCCTTACTAAAATTTCAAGGTATAAGTGTTCTCCCTGAGTATGCACCATTGCGACAGTTCTTCGTGCTGAGACACCACGTGATGATCGGGTGTGATAAGCTCTATGTTCACATACAACGGGTGCAAGTCAGTTTTGCACATGCAGAATACTCGGGTTATACTTGACGAGCATATCATATGCATATATGGCCTCGGAACATTGGAGACCGAAAGGTCAAGGGTGAATCATATAGTAGATATGATCAACATAGTTATGTTCACCATTGAAAACTACTCCATCTCACGTGATAATCGGACATGGTTTAGTTGATATGGATCACGTGATCACTTAGATGATTAGAGGGATGTCTATCTAAGTGGGAGTTCTTAAATAATATGATTAATTGAACTTAAATTTATCATGAACTTAGTCCTGATAGTATTTGCATATCAATGTTGTAGATCAATTGCTCGCGTATAGCTTCCCCGTTTTATTTATGATATGTTGCTAGAGAAAACTAAGTTGAAAGTTGATAGTAGCAATGATGTGGACTAGGTCCGTGATCTGAGGATTATCCTCATTGATGCACAGAAGAATTATGTCCTTGATGCACCGCTAGGTGACAGAACTATTGCAGGAGCAAATGCAGACGTTATGAACATTTGACAAGCTCGGTATGATGACTACTTGATAGTTTAATGCACCATGCTTTACGGCTTAGAACCGGGACTTCAAAATGTTTTGAAATGTCAAGGAGCATATGAGATGTTCCAAAAGCTGAAATTGGTATTTCAGACTCATGCCCGAGTCGAGAGGTATGAGACCTCTGACAGTACTTTGCCTACAAGATGGAGGAGAATAGCTCAACCAGTGAGCATGTGCTCAGATTGTCTGGGTACTACAATTGCTTGAATCAAGTGGGAGTTAATCTTCCAGATAAGATAGTAATTGACAAAGTTCCCTAGTCACTATCACCAAGTTACTAGAACTTAGTGATGAACTATAATGTGCAAGGGATGACGAAAACGATTGCCGAGCTCTTCATGATGCTGAAATCGACGAAGGTAGAAATCAAGAAAAGCATCAAATATTGATGGTTGACAAGACCACTAGTTTCAAGTAAAAGGGCAAGGGAAAGAAAGGGAACTTCAAGAAGAATGGCAAGCACGTTGCAACTCCCATGAAGAAGCCCAAAGCTAGACCCAAGCCTGGAACTGAGTGCTTCTACTGCAAAGGAAATGGTCACTGGAAGTGGAACTACCCTAGATACTTGGTGGATTAGAAGAATGGCAAAGTGAACAAAAGTATATTTGATATACATGTTATTGATGTGTACTTTAATAGTATTTATAGCAACCCCTCAGTATTTGATACTGGTTCAGTTGTTAAGAGTTGTAACTCGAAACGGGAGTAGCAAAATAAACAGAGACTAGTTAAGGGCCATGTGACGATGTGAGTTGGAAGTGTTTCCAAGGTTGATAAGATCACCATCGCACACACCCTTTACCTTCGGGATTAGTGTTGACATAAAATAAATGTTATTTGGTGTTTGCGTTGAGCATAAATATGATTGGATGATGTTTATTGCAATACGGTTATTCATTTAAGTCAAAGAATAATTGTTGTTCTATTTGCATGAATAAAACCTTCTATGCTCATACACTCAATACAAATGGTTTATTGAATCTCGATCATAGTGATACACATATTCATAATATTGAAGCAAAAAGATGCAAAGTTAATAATGATAGTGCAACTTATATGTGGCACTGCCGTTTAGGTCAGATTGGTGTAAAGCGCATGAAGAAACTCCATGCTGATGGGCTTTTGGAATCACTTGATTATGAATCATTTGATGCTTGCGAACCATGCCTCGTGGGCAAGATGACTAAAACTCCATTCTCTGGAATAATGGAGCAAGCAACTGACTTATTGGAAATAATACATGCTGATGTATGCAATCCGATGAGTGTTGAGGCTCGCGGTGGGTATCATTATTTTCCGACCTTCACAGATGATTTGAGCAGATATGGGCATATCTACTTGATGAAACATAAGTCGGAAACATTTGAAAAGTTCAAAGAATTTCAGAGTGAAGTGGAAAATCATCATAACAAGAAAATAAAGTTTCTGCGATTTGATCATGGAGGAGAATATCTGAGTTACGAGTTTGGTCTTGCTACCTCTTGAGCACTGCGTTGGTTTTCCCCGAAGAGGAAGGGATGATGCAGCAAAGTAGCGTAAGTGTTTTTCTCAGTTTTTGAGAACCAAGGTATCAATCCAGTAGGAGGCTATGCGCGAGTCCCTCGTACCTGCACAAAACAAATAAATCCTCGCAACCAACGCAAATAGGGGTTGCCAATCCCTATAAGGCCACTTACGAGAGTGAGATCTGATAGATATGATATGATAATATTTTTGGTATTTTTATGATAAAGATGCAAAGTAAAATAAAGGCAAAGTAAATAGCAAAGGAAATAACTAACTAGTAGGAGATTAATATGATAAAGATAGACCCGGGGGCCATAGGTTTCACTAGTGGCTTCTCTCGAGAGCATAAGTATTCTACGGTGGGTGAACAAATTACTGTTGAGCAATTGACAGAATTGAGCATAGTTATGAGAATATCTAGGTATGATCATGTATATAGGCATCACGTCCGAGACAAGTAGACCGACTCCTGCCTGCATCTACTACTATTACTCCACTCATCGACCGCTATCCAGCATGCATCTAGAGTATTAAGTTTAAAACAGAGTAACGCTTTAAGCAAGATGACATGATGTAGAGGGATAGACTCATGCAATATGAAGAAAACCCCATCTTGTTATCCTCGATGGCAACAATACAATACGTGCCTTGCTGCCCCTACTGTCACTGGGAAAGGACACCACAAGATTGAACCCAAAGCTAAGCACTTCTCCCATTGCAAGAAAGATCAATCCAGTAGGCCAAACCGAACTGATAATTCGAAGAGACTTGCAAAGATAACCGATCATACATAAAAGAATTCAGAGAAGATTCAAATATTATTCATAGATAGACTTGATCATAAACCCACAATTCATCGGTCTCAACAAACACACCGCAAAAAGAAGATTACATCGAATAGTTCTCCACAAGAGAGGGGGAGAACATTGTATTGAGATCCAAAAAGAGAGAAGAAGCCATCTAGCTACTAACTATGGACCCGTAGGTCTGAGGTAAACTACTCACACTTCATCGGAGAGGCTATGGTGTTGATGTAGAAGCCCTCCATGATCGATGCCCCCTCCGACGGAGCTCCGGAACAGGCCCCAAGATGGGATCTCTTGGATACAGAAAGTTACGGCGGTGGAATTAGGGTTATGGCTCCGTCTCTGATCGTTTGGGGGTACGTAGGTATATATAGGAGGAAGGAGTACGTCGGTGGAGCAACAGGGGCCCACGAGGGTGGAGGGCGCGCCTGGGGGGGGGGGGGGGTAGGCGCGCCCCCTACCTCGTGGCCTCCTCTTTTCTTTCTTGACATAGGGTCCAAGTCTCCCGGGTCTTGTTCGTTGAGAAAATCACATTCCTGAAGGTTTCATTCCATTTGGACTCTGTTTGATATTCCTTTTCTTCGAAACCCTAAAATAGGCAAAAACAGCAATTCTGGGTTGGGCCTTCGGTTAATAGGTTAGTCCCAAAAATAATATAAAAGTGGATAATAAAGCCCAATAATGTCCAAAATAGTAGATAATATAGCATGGAGCAATCAAAAATTATAGATAGGTTGGAGACGTATCAGGTCTTCATTTGAAACAATGCGGAATAGTTTCGTAACTCACGCCACCTAGAACACCACAACGTAATAGTGTGTCCGAACGTCATAACCGTACTTTATTAGATATGGTGCGATCTTGTTAGGGAACGTAGTAATTTCAAAAAAATTCCTACGCACATGCAAGATCATGGTGATGCATAGCAACGAGAGGGGAGATTATCCTCTACGTACCCTTGTAGTGTCGGGACCCCGATTCTAAGTCACACCGATCTAGCATGTAACACCTCATATCACTTTGCAGCCTCATGCACGGTATTCCCACGGGTGTCACCTTACCATGGCCGGGACCGTTTGCGCCTTTTGGATCACGTATATGATAGTGTCGCTAGCATCCATATGACAGAGAACCCGGGCCATAAAATAAAGCAAACATCAATACACCCGTACATGCATTTGTATCACCTGCAAAACATAAAATAAAGCAAACATGAGTACAAAGGTACTCAGCAAGACTTACATCAGATCCTATCATACATGCATTTGTATCAAGAAGGTAATGTGGAGTTTAGTTGCAGCAAGCCAGCTTTGAGTCAGTGGCTATCCTGTTCTATGACTACGAGATACTTCTTTGAGGTGAGGCAACGCACACGAGTCCACTAATCACCACATCAATACACCACTATGGATTCATTCTTGTCTCCTTATGAGAAGGCCATCCATAGCACTCACACTTGTCTTGAGCATTTTAGAGTATCCACTTTAAGTTGTCTATGTACCACGTAAGCATCCAAGAAGTCCATAACCGAGGACACGGCTATTCGAATAGATCATGATAACCCGGCAGGGGTGTACTCTTCACACACGCTCTCACCACTTATCACCATGTACACGTCATGTATCTCGGCAACCTTCAAGCGGAAGCCTGTCGAGGGTGTCGGCCACGACCTGACTAACCACACAAGACTCTAGTTCAGGTTTATCGCCTATTCGGGTTCCATCCGCAAGGAGATCCGGCCAGGGTTTCGCTCACGGCCCTAAACGATGTGTACAGGGTTCCCGAGCCCACCATCCGGGTGCCACACGGTACACCGGGCCACGGTGCCTAGTCTGTCCCAAGTCCACCCTGCCGGGTGCCACTCGGTAGAAAAATAGCACTACCTACAAACACCAGAAACTATTTGCAACTCTTGGACAGAGATCAAGGCGGTTAATAAGTCGAGAGAGCTTGGAGCGCCCGGAGCCCAATGTGTGGTAGTAGCTAGTCATTGGACAACTTACACAGAACTCAGTTCTTAAGGACGGTCCCAATGAGACAACCCACCATGTACTCCTACATGGCCTCTCACCGCTACCTTTACCAAATCGTGTTCACATGCTTAACTCTCAACACCAGAACATATCGTAACACTCCAATTCATTCTCAATGAATCAGACCTGACATAACCCTAAGCAATAGCAGGCATGGCATGGTAGGAACACAACATGGCTCAATCAACTCCTACACATGCTAGTGGGTTTTAACTATTTACTGTGGCAATGACAGGTCATGCAGAGGAATGGGTTCAACTACCGCAGCATAAAGTAGCAGTTGAATCGTTGTTGTCCTAATGCAATAAATGAGAGCATGAGCGAGAGGTAGGATTGTATCCGAATGAACAAGGGGGTTTGCTTGCCTGGTAGATCAACATGGGGCACTGCTCCTCTCACAGGTACTCTGGATCGGTCTCCGGAGCAGGACCTATCGAGAAGGAACGGTGTCGGCAATCAATACACAATCATATGCAACAATATGATGCATGAACGTGGCATGAGTATGTGAAGTGTTTTGAGCTAATGCATTTAGCATTCTATTTGGAAGAGGTCCATTTGAATCAAAGATTCAAATGCAACTCTAAATTAATTCCCTTTAAATGCCATAAGTGTGTTTTCTCATATACAGCATGTATAAGTTGGTTTGTCATGCATGAAAATGGTACAGATGGATAAATTGCATTTCTCTGGTAATTTTTCATGTATAAATTATTTCAATCTGAGCTATGGTTGAATTTCTATGAATTTTAGAAGTTTATAACATTTTCTGGATTTTCCTGATATATTTTAAATCCATAAAACCATTACTGCATCAGCATGACAACAACATTGCGTCAGCAAGTCAAAGGCGGCTGACCAGGTCAAACCTGACGTGTGGGGTCCACACGTCAGTGTCCGTGGCTAATCCTAAATTAAATTAAACCTAAACTGGTTTAGTTAATGGGGTTGGCCACACGCGTCAGTGACCCAGGGTGGTCAAACCCTGGTCAGACGGGGTCAAACCCGGTCAATCCCACCGGTGTTTAGCCGCCGGCGAGGCAGAATGCGGCGGAGGGGCACGGGATTTGCCTTCCGGCGACCATTTGGGCGGTGGAGGCCACGGGCGAGGAGCTAGAGCTCGTCCGCATCTTCTGGGGCAAGTGGGAGAGGCGGGGACGGCCGGAGCTCGCCGGAGCGAAGCTCAAGGCGGCGGGCGGAGCACAGGTTTGGGCGGAATCAAGCTACGGGGCACGGCAGGGACTGCGGAGTGCCTCGATGGCCTCCTGGCATTGCACTGAGCACGTGGTGTGCTTGCTCGCGGCCCTAGGTGACAGTGGCCACGGCGGCGACATGAACGACGGCGAAGAGCTACGGCCGTGGTGGTGGACGGGGCTACACCGCGCGAACGACTAAACAGAGAGAGGGAGAAGGAGCAGGAGCTCACAACAATCACAGTGACCTTGACGGCGAGCTCGGGGACGCGCCGAGGTCGATGGTGCAGCGATGGGGATCCAGAAACTTGATATGAGACCACCAAACCTTGAGAAACTTGATGTTATGACATCGAGTGACACGCTCTGCTTGATCCAGAATGCGGACATGGTACTCTCGATAAGTGAGGTTATCTTGGAGATCAAGCGTTTCGTGGTCCACTCCGCGGATGGGATCCGTGAAGCAACGCCTGAGTTAGGAGACGTGGAAGACATCATGTACTCGAGAAAGATGTGGGGGTAGTTCCAACTGGTAGGCAACTCTCCTCGTTTAGCGAGAATGCAAAAAGGACCAATGTAACGAGGAGCCAACTTGCCCTTGATACTGAAACGATGGGTACCCTTCAAAAGGGTAACCCGAAGGTAAGCTTTGTCGCCAACTTCATAAGCCACTTCCTTATGACTACGGTCATACTGGCTCTTTTGACGAGATTGGGCCATTTTCAAATTCTCACGAATGATGCGAACTTGCTCTTCTGCCTCCTGGATCATATCTGGTCCAAATAATTGTCTTTCACCGGTTTCTGACCAGTTCAAAGGTGTTTGACATCTTCGTCCATGCAGAACCTCAAAAGGAGCTTTCTTGAGGCTGGATTGGTAGCTATTGTTACAAGCAAACTCGGCGAAGGGAAGACACTTCTCCCAATCCATACCGAATTAGATAACACAAGCTCTAAGCATGTCTTCGAGAATTTGGTTGACCCTTTCCACCTAACCACTTGATTGAGGGTGGAAAGCGGTACTAAAGGAAAGATGGGTGCCCATGGCAGTTTGGAAACTCTCCCAGAAATGGGAAGTGAAAAGACTACCACGGTCTAAATTGATCCCTAGTGGAACACCATGAAGTGACACTATTCGAGAAACATATAAGTCAGCGAGCTGACTAGCAGTGATACTCTCTCGAATAGGTAGGAAGTGAGCCACTTTGGAAAGACGATCAATGACTACGAAGATAGCATTATTCCCTCTCTTGGTCCTGGGAAATCCGGTGATGAAGTCCATACCAACTTTATCCCATTTCCACTCAGGAATAGCTAAAGGTTGAAGGGTGCCAGCAGGCCTTTGATGCTCTGCCTTAACGCGATGACAAATGTCACAGTCAGCAATGAACTCAGCGATTTCTCTCTTCATCCTAGTCCACCAGAACCTCTAGCGTAGGTCCTGATACATCTTAGTACTACCGGGATGAATCGTGAGAGGAGATTCATGAGCCTCCTTAAGAATCAGTTGTCGCAGATGTTGATTCTTGGGAACCACCAAGCGATTCTCAAAGAAAACAACACCTCGATTATCTATAGAGAAACTGCCACCAACTCCCTTGTCAATGTTTCTCTTGATCCGGGAAATTCCCGTATCCTGCTTCTGAGCAGAGATGATCTGATCCACAAGAGTAGGTTTCGCCACCAAGGTAGAAAGGAATCCGTGAGGAGCAATGTGAAGGTTGAGCTTACATAACTCCTCATGGAGAAGTGGTTGGCCCTATTGCAACATGAGATTGTTGCAATAGGACTTACGACTTAGTGCATCAGCCATGACATTTCCCTTGCCTGGGGTGTAGGTAATCCCTAAGTCATAATCTGAGATCAACTCCAACCAACGCCTTTGCCTAAGGTTCAAATCTGGTTGGGTGAAGATATACTTGAGACTCTGGTGATCGGTGTAAATCTTGCAACGCTTACCAAGAAGGTAATGTCGCCAGGTCTTAAGTGCATAGACTACGGCTGCAAGCTCATGTGTAGGCTAATTCTCCTCATGTGGATGCAACTGTCGAGATGCATAGGCAATCACATGGCGATCTTGCATAAGAATGCAACCTAGTCCCTATCATGAGGCGTCGCAGTAGATAACAAAGTCTTTAGTGAAATCCGGTGGCACAAGTATGGGAGCGGAAGTCAGGCATCTTTTCAGTTCCTAAAAACTGTGCTCACACTGTGGGGACCACTCAAACTTTTTATCTTTATTGAGAAGTTCCGTGAGAGGTTTGGCCACTTTGGATAAGTTCTCAACAAAGCGGCGATAATAACTGGCTAGGCCAAGGAAACTCCTAACTTGCTTAACCGTTTCAGGCGGAGTCCAATCAAGAACGGCCTGAACTCTCTCGGGATTGACAGCAATGCCCTTACCAGATATCACATGGCCTAGGTAGGTCACTTCTGGCAACCAAAATTCACACTTGGAGAACTTGGCATAAAGGCGGTGCTCTCTGAGTTTCTCTAACACAAGTCTAAGATGTTCGACATGCTCTTCCTCGTTCTTCGAGTAAATAAGAATATCATCGAGGTAAACCACGACGAACTTATCTAAGTACTCCATGAAGATCGAGTTCATCAAGCGAGAGAATGTAGCTGGAGCATTGGTTAGAACAAAGGACATGATGGTGTACTCGTACTGGCCATAACGAGTGACAAAAGCCGTCTTAGGAATGTCCCCATTTCTGATCTTGATTTGGTGGTAGCCTAACCTCAAATCCATCTTTGAAAAGACTGAGGATCCAGCGAGCTGATCATACAGGTCGTTGATCCTGGGGAGCGGATACTTGTTCTTTACCGTGACCAAATTAACGGGACGATAATCTACAACCATTCGGTCCGTACCATCCTTCTTCTTGACAAAGAGGATGGGGCAAGCCGAGGGAGAAGAGCTAGGACAGATGAAACCCTTTTGCAAGGGTTCATCGAGTTGTTTCTTAAGCTCAGCTAGTTCTAAGGGTGCCATCTTGTAAGGTCTCCTAGAGATTGGGGCGGTTCCTGGGATAAGATCTATGAAAAACTCTACATCTCTGTCAGGTGGAATACTTGACAGTTCCTCTGGAAAGACATCCGGAAAGTCACGGACTACCAAGATATCTTCAAGGTCTGGAAGAGGGTTGGCATTAACAGAATAGAGCTGATGCTTTGCAACTCTAGTGGAGACAGTGACTATCTTGCCAGATGGATGTGTAAGTTGAACAGACCTGGTGTAACAATCAATCTTGGTATGATGAGCTGTCATCCAGTCCATACCCAAGATGATGTTAATATCTATAGACTTGAGGGCTATAAGTGATGCAAGGAATACAAGTCTGTCAACAAGGATTTCATTACCATGGCTTATACTGGTCGTTTGCCATCTAGACCCTGGAGTTTGGATTTCAAGTGGAGTTGGCATATCACAAAATGACATGTCGTGCAAACGAGCATAGCCTTTAGAGATGAAGGAGTGAGATGCTCCGGTATCGAACAGAACCGAAGCTGGATGACAGTTGACAAGGAGTGTACCTAGAACGACATCCGGATCATCATGAGCGTCTTTAGCTGAGACGTGATGCACACATCCACATTCAGTGGGAGCTGACTTGACACTAATCAAATTGCATGGTGGCTTACCACGGCCAACAGACTTCTCAGGCAGGGGTGGAGCATAGTTGGTTTGAGAGCAGTCACGTGCATAGTGTCCTGGCTCTCCGCATGTGAAACAAGTCCCTGAAGTAGGACGTGGACCCTCTTTGACAAGTGGTCTACCAATAGGCCTGGGTAGAGCATGTAACTGAATTGGGTGAGGTGCCACACAAGAAGGCCTCGGTGTATAACTGGGTGGAAGAGCGGAGTTCGGAACCCAAATCCGGCGCTTCTGCGAAGTAGAACTGGAGGAAGAACCCAAATCACGGGTGTGCTTACGAGACTCCTCGTAAGTGAGTTGAGTTGTCTCTGCATTAATGGCCTTGTTCACAAGAGCCTGGAATGTATTGCAATGATGCAAGTGGAGATCACGACGCAACTTGGGGTTGAGACCCTTCCGGAACCAAGCTTGCTTCTTGGCGTCTGTGGACACCTCTTCTGTAGCATAGCGGGCAAGGTTCTCAAACTCTCTACTGTAAGCATCAACAGCCATCTTACTCTGGGTGAAACTACAGAACTCTTCTCTCTTGTGGTCAATGAGAGCCTAAGGGATGTGATGCTCGCGAAAAGCCTCAGTGAAATCTCTCCAGGTGGGTATCTAGCCAGCTAGAAGCATAGCCTCATAGTTATGCCACCAAAGACTAGCAGGACCTTCCATATGATAAGCAGCGTAGGTGACCTTGTCACTTTCAGCTACGTTCGCAGAACGCAGCTTGTGGGTGATACTACGAAGCCAGTCATCTGCATCGAGTGGTTCAATGGAATGATGGAAGGTAGGTGGTTTCAGACCAATGAAATCATAGATGGTCGCTGACTCTTTGCACTGGGGTGCGGTGTTCTTCTCGGTACGTGCTAACAAGCGGTTAGACTCACGCTTGTTCCTCTCCATCTCTAACATGAACTCTGCCAATGAAGACTGGTCGGGAGGATCCTCATCCCTACCATCTCCGTGGTTCCAACTATGAGCAACAGAACTTCGGTTAACCGGCAACATCCTGAAGAACGAAACCAAGGAAAACAAGGATGGATTCAGCATCATCATAAGGATGTAGAATAGCACAAGAAATTAGTATCTCTCAAACTCCTAGGACAATTCCGGCAGCATAATGGCAGTAAAATGCTCAAAATGAGACATCCTGCAAACGATGGGGTAGTACCAAACTTAACATCATCACTCAAGGTTCTGAGATATTACTAAACAGGCTACACCGGAGGTACTCGAACTGGGGTAAGACTCAGATCAACCAATCCTTAGAGACTATGGAGTAGTAACACGTGATCCTGATAGATGGAAGAGAAAGCCTAGTTCCTTAACCCCGTAGGAAAGATAGGATGACTCAGATCAGAAGACATGTGGTATAAGGAGTAAAAAGAGCCTTACGTTCCCTTCCACAATCAATTCCCCTATATAGCTAAAGAATTTCTAGACCCAACTTCGACCAGGTTGGCTTGGCAATCCTACAGGCAGTTAGGCTCAGATACCAAAGCTGTCGGGACCCTGATTCTAAGTCACACCGATCTAGCATGTAACACCTCATATCACTATGCGGCCTCACGCACGGTATTCCCACGGGTGTCGCCTTACCATGGCCGGGACCATTTGCGCCTTTTGGCTCACGTATATGATAGTGTCGCTAGCATCCATATGACAGAGAACCCAGGCCGACATGACTAGTCGCGAACTCAAAGTGGCACTAACTTATGGGGACAGACATACATGAAACAACATCGAGCATGTCGGTCAGCAGCGTGCGAATCCGGGCTGTAGCACTGGGCTATAGTGATGTGCATTACCGAGAGGGCCCAGAGATACCTCTCCGATAATGGGAGTGACAAATCCTAATCTCGATCTATGCCAACTCAACAAGCACCATCGGAGACACATGTAGAGCACCTTTATAATCACCCAGTTATGTTGTGACGTTTGGTAGCACACAAAGTGTTCCTCCGGTACTCGGGAGTTGCATAATCTCATAGTTATAGGAACATGTATAAGTCATGAAGAAAGCAATAGCAACAAACTAAACGATCATCGTGATAAGCTAACGGATGGGTCAAGTCAATCACATCATTCTCTAATGATTTGATCCCGTTAATCAAATGACAACTCATGTCTATGGTTAGGAAATATAACCATCATTTATTCAACGAGCTAGTCAAGTAGAGGCATACTAGTGAGATTCTGTTTGTCTATGTATTCACACATGTACTAAGTTTCTGATTAATACAATTCAAGCATGAATAATAAACATTTATCATGATATAAGGAAATATAAATAACCACTTTATTATTGCCTCTAGGGCATATTTCCTTCAGTCTCCCACTTGCACTAGAGTCAATAATCTAGTTCACATCGCCATGTGATTTAACACCAATAGTTCACATCTTTATGTGATTAGTTCACATCTCCATGTGACTAACACCCAAAGGGTCTACTAGAGTCAATAATCTAGTTCACATCGCTATATGATTAACACCCAAAGGGTGATCATGTTTTGCTTGTGAGAGAAATTTTGTCAACGGGTCTGCCACATTCAGATCCGTATGTATTTCACAAATTTCTATGTCTACAATGCTCTGCATGGAGCTACTCTAGCTAATTTCTCCCACTTTCAATATGTATCCAGATCGAGACCTAGAGTCATCTAGATCGATGTAAAAAGCTTGCATCGATGTAACTCTTTACGACGAACTCTTTTATCACCTCCATAACCGAGAAATATTTCCCTAGTCCTCTAAGGATTATTTTTACCGCTGTCCAGTGATCTACTCCTAGATCACTATTGTACTCCTTTGTCAAACTCAAGGGAGGGTATACAATAGGTCTGATACATAGCATGTCATACTTTATAGAACCTATGACTGAGGCATAGGGAATGACTTTTCATTCTCTTTCTATTTTCTGCCGTGGTCGGGTTTTGAGTCTTTACTCAACTTAACACCTTGCAACATAGACAAGAACTCCTTCTTTGACTGTTCCATTTTGAACTACTTCAAAATCTTGTCAAGGTATGTACTTATTGAAAAAAACTTATCAAGCGTCTTGATCTATCTCTATAGATCTTGATGCTCAATGTGTAAGCAACTTCATCGAGGTCTTTCTTTGAAAAACTCTTTTGAAACACTCCTTTATGCTTTCTAGAAAATTCTACATTATTTCCAATCAACAATATGTCATTTACATATACTTATCAGAAATGATGTAGTGCTTCCACTCACTTTCTTGTAAATACAGGCTTCACCGCAAGTCTGTATAAAACCATATGCTTTGATCACTTTATCAAAACATATATTCCAACTTCAAGATGCTTGCACCAGTCCATAGCTGGATCGCTGGAGCTTTCTCACTTTGTTAGCACCTTAGGATCGACAAAACCTTCTGGTTGCATCATATACAACTCTTCTTTAAAAAATCCATTAAGGAATACAATTTTGACATTTATTTGCCAGATTTCATAAAATGCGGCAACCGCTAACATGATTCAGACAAACTTTTAAGCATCAATACGAGTGAGAAAATCTCATCGTAGTCAACACCTTGAACTTGTCGAAAACATTTTGCAACAATTCGAGCTTTGTAGATAGTAACACTACTATCAGCGTCCGTCTTCCTCTTGAAGATCCATTTATTCTTAATGACTCACCAATCATCGGGCAAGTCAATCGAAGTCCATACTTTGTTCTCATATATGGATCCCATCTCAGATTTCATGGCCTCAAGCCATTTCGCGGAATCTTGCTCATCGTCGCTTCCTCATAGTTCGTAGGTTCGTCATGGTCTAGTAACATGACTTCCAGAAAGGATTACCATACCACTATGGTGCAGACCATACTCTTGTTGTCCTATGAGGTTCGGTAGTAACTTGATTTGATGTTTCATGATCATCATCATTAGCTTCCTCACTAATTGGTGTAGAGATCACTAGAACTGATTTCTCTAATGAACTACTTTCCAATTCGGTAGAAGGTACAATTACCTCATCAAGTTCTACATTCCTCCTACTCACTTCTTTCGAGAGAAACTTCTTCTCTAGAAAGGATCCACTCTTAGCAACAAAGATATTGCCTTTCGGATCTGTGATAGAAGGTGTACCCAACAGTTTCTTTTGGGTATCCTATGAAGACGCACTTTTCCGATTTAGGTTTGTGCTTATCTAGCTGAAACTTTTTCACATAAGCATCACAACCCCAAACTTTAAGAAATGACAACTTTGGTTTCTTGCCAAACCACAGTTCATATGGTGTCGCGTCAACGGATTTAGATGGTGCCCTATTTAACATGAATGCAGCTGTTTATAATGCATAACCCCAAAACTATAGTGGTAAATCGGCAAGAGACATCATAGATTGCACCATATCTAATAAAGTACGGTTATGACGTTCGGACACACCATTATGCTGTGGTGTTCGAGGTGGCATGAATTTGTGAAACTATTCCACATTGTTTTAGTTGAAGACCAAACTCGTAACTCAAATATTCGTCTCCGCGATCAGATCGTAGAAACTTTATTTTCTTGTTATGATGATTTTCCACTTCACTTTGAAATTCTTTGAACTTTTCAAATGTTTTAGACTTATGTTTCATCAAGTAGATATACCCATATCTGCTCAAATCATATGTGAAGGTCAGAAAATAATGATACCCACCGCGAGCCTCAACACTCATCGGATTGCATACATCAGTATGTATTATTCCCAATAAGTCAATTGCTTGCTCCATTGCTCTGGAGAACAGAGTTTTAGTCATCTTGCCCACGAGGCATGGTTTGCAAGCATCATATGGTTCATAATCAAGTGATTCCAAAAGTCCATCAGCATGGAGTTTCTTCATGCGATTTACACCAATATGACCTAAACGGCAGTGCCACATATAAGTTGCACTATCATTATTAACTTTGCATCTTTTGGCTTCAATATTATGAATATGTGTATTACTACGATCGAGATTCAATAAACCATTCACCTTGGGTGTATGACCTCAGAAGGTTTTATTCATGTAAACAGAATAACAATTATCCTTGACTTAAATGAATAACCGTATTGCAATAAACATGATCCAATCATATTATGCTCTATGCAAACATCAAATAACATTTATTTTAGGTTCAACACTAATCCCGAAGGTAAAGGGAGTGTGTGATGGCGATCTTATCAACCTTGGAATTATTTCCAACGCACATCATCACCTCGTCCTCAACTAGTCTTTGTTTATTTTGCAACTCCCGTTTCGAGTTACTACTCTTAGCAACTGAATCAGTATCAAATACTGAGGTGTTGCTATAAACACTAGTAAAGTACACATCAGTAACATGTATATCAAATATACTTTTGTTCACTTTGCCATCCTTCTTATCCGCCAAGTATCTAGGGAAGTTCCACTTCCAGTGACCATTTCCTTTGCAGTAGAAGCACTCAGTTCCAGGCTTGGGTCTAGCTTTGGGATTCTTCATGAGAGTAGAAACTTTCTTGCTATTCTTCTTTGAAGTTCATCTTTCTTTCCCTTTGCCCTTTTCTTGAAACTATTGGTCTTGTTAACCATCAACTTTTGATGCTTTTCTTGATTTCTACCTTTGTCGATTTCAGCATCACGAAGAGCTCGGGATTACTTTCGTTATCCCTTGCATATTATAGTTTATCACTAAGTTCTAGTAACTTGGTGATAGTGACTAGAGAACTTTGTCAATTACTATCTTATCTGGAAGATTAAATCCCACTTGATTCAAGCAATTGTAGTACCCAGACAACCTGAGCACATGCTCACTAGTTGAGCTATTTCCTCCATCTTGTAGGCAAAGTACAGTCAGAGGTCTTCTACCTCTCGACACGGGCATGAGTATTAAATACCAATTTCAACTCTTAGAACATCTTATATGCTCTATGGCATTCTAACTATTTTTGAAGTCCCGGTTCTAAGCCGTAAAGCATGGTGCACTAAACTATCAAGTAGTCATCATACCGAGCTTTGCCAAACGTTCATAACGTCTGCATCTGCTCCAGCAATAGGTCCGTCACCTAGCGGTGCATCAAGGACATAATTCCTCAATGTAGCAACGAGGATAATCCTCAGATCACGGTGTCAGGACCCCCGATTCCAAGTCACATCGATCTAGCATGTAACACCTCATATCGCTTTGGAGCCTCACGCACGGTATTCCCACGAGTGTCGCCTTACTATGGCCCGGGACCGTTTGCGTCTTTTGGCTCACGTATATGATAGTGTCGCTAGCATCCATATGACAGAGAGCCCGGGCCGACATGACTAGTCGTGAACCCAAAGTGGCACTAACTTACGGGGATAGGCATACATGAAACAACATCGAGCATGTCGGTCAGCAGCGTGCGAATCTGGGCTGTAGCACTGGGCTAACAGGACTTCGGGAACTTGGGCTGTAGCAGGCTAGGCAGGACTCCGGATGTCACCGCATGACATTTCCCCGTAGGGACAGACACAGGAATGAAGTGAATCACATGCCGGCTAGTCAAGTGTTCCGGAGCAGTAGTGCTGGGCTAGCAGGACTCCGGTGAACCGGGCTGTACCGGACTACTATGGCTCATGGAAGCACAAGACTACATTTCCCCATAAGAGAGGCTACCAAGGATAAACAACTAGGTTGTCGGATCCCACACATACCAAGCATTTCAATCATACACACAATATGCTCGATATGTGTAAATACAACATGGCATCACAACATAACTCTACGACTCAAGTATTTATTCATTAGGCTCCGAAGAGCGGGAGATTACAAACATGGGTCTCATGACCCGACATTCAGAGCATACAAGTCAAAGCACATGCGGAAGCTTAACATGTCTGAGTACAGACATCTACAAATGAAAAAGGCTGAGAAGCCTGACTATCTACAAGACCCTCCCAAGGTACAAGATCGTAGCTGAGGTAACAAGCTAAACGTCGAAGTCCACGTGGAACTACTAGCGAGACTAAAGTCTCTCTGCAAAACATAAATTAAGCAAACGTGAGTACAAATGTACCCAGCAAGACTTACATCAGAACTAACTACATATGCATCGGTATCAACAAAGGGAGTGGTGGAGTTTAACTGCAGCAGGCCAGCTTTGACTCGGTGGCTATCCTGAACTACGACTGCAAGTAACTCTTTGAGGTGGCGCACACGAGTCCACATATTCACCATATCAATACACCACTATGAATCCGCTCCCGTCTCCCTACGAGAACGCCATCCATAGCACTCACGCTTATCCTGTGCATTTTAGAGTATCCACTTTCACTTGTCTATGAACTATGCAAGGGATCCAAGTTTCCATATCCGAGGAATCCGGCTATTCGAATAGATAATGATAACCCTGCAGGGGTGTACTTCTTCACGCACGCTCTCGCCACTTATCGCCCTGTACACGTCATGTACCTCGGCAACCTTCAAGTGGAAGCCAGGCGAGGGAGTCGGCCATGACCTGACTAACCAACAAGTCTCTAGTCTAGGTTTATCACCTATTCGGGTTCCATCCACAAGGAGATCCGGCCGGGGTGTCGCTCACGGCCCCAAACGATGTGTGCAGGGTTCCCAAGCCCACCATCCGGGTGCCACTTGGTACACCGTGCCACTGTGCCTAGTCTGTCCAAAGCCCACCTGTACCGGGTGCCACTTGGTAAACTACTAACACTACCTACAAACACCAGAAACTAGTTGCAACTCCTGGACAGAGATCAGATTGATTAATAAGCCGAGAGGGGTCGAGTTACCGGAACCCAATGTGTGGTAGTAACTGTTCATGGATCACAAACACAGAACTCAGTTCCTGAGAACGGCTGCAATGAGACAACCCACCATGTACTCCTACATGGCCTCTCACCGCTACCTTTACCAAATCGTGTTCACACACTTAGCTCTCAACGGTAGGACATGTTCACCACGTTCCAATTCATTCCCGATGAATCAGACCTGACTCAACTCTAAGCAGTAGCAGGCATGACAAACAAGCATGAATGAGTAGGCACATCAGGGCTCAAACAACTCCTACTCATGCTAGTGGGTTTCATCTATTTACTGTGGCAATGACAGGTCATGCAGAGGAAAGGGGTTCAGCTACCGCAGCATGTAACAGTTGAAATGTTGTTGTCCTAATGCAGTAAAAGAGAGCAGGAGCGAGAGAGTGGGATTTTATCGGAATGAACAAGGGGTTTTTGCTTGCCTGGCACTTCTGAAGATGTTAGCTCTTCATCGGTGTCATCGAACTCATCGTCGGGATACGCCTACCGAGAGGGAACAAGCACCGGCAATAGAGAAGAACACAATCAATGCAAATGCGACAATATGATGCATGATCATGGCATGTATATGTGATGTTGTTTGTGCTAATGCAAACAACAACAAGTTCAATGGAGCTCATTTGAATCAAGGATTCAAATGTAACTCCAAACTTAAGCATTTTAAATGCCCTCTATGTGTTTTCATCTATACAGCAGGTTTAGGTTGGTTTTTCATGCATGAAACTAGTACAGAAGGATATATTGAATTTTTCTGATAATTTTTCATATATAATTTGTTTGATTTGGAGTTACGGTTGAATTACTATGAATTTTTGAAGTTTTGGATATTTTTTGTAATTTTATGAATTATTTTAAATTCAGAAAATGTTAACTGCGTCAGCATTACGTCACTGTGACGTCAGCTGGTCAACTGGGCGCCTCCAGGTCAAACCTGACCGTAGGGCCCACTAGTCAATGACACATAGTCAGCTACAGAGGCTGACGTGTGGGACCCGGTCAAAGCTGACGTGGCCAAGTCAAAGTTGACAAGCGGGGCCCACTGAAATTAGTGCTAATCTAACAGAGAGTTAAACTAATTAGTTTAGGCACTAGGCCCACATGTAAGTGGGTCAGGAGGTCAATTAGTGAGTAATTAGTGCTAACTAAGTGGCCACGTCGACAGTCGCCGGAGTCTCGCCGACGGTGACCTCGAACCGCGATGGAGTTTGCTTGGAACTCACCAGAGGCGACGGATCGATGCGCCAGGGGTACCAGAGGATAGCCTGTGCCCATGCGCATCTAGGGAGACCAACGAGAGGTGCGGGGGTGGCCGGAGTTCGCTGGAGTGGAACTCGCGGCGGCTGCCGGAGTTCGGGGCTGGTGCGGGTTAGCGCTGCGGTGTGCTAACGAGCGAGGCGAAGGTCTAGCGGGGCACTACGTGTTGCGGGGAGCAAGTTGGACTCGCCGGGTGACCATTTGGTCACCGGAGCTGCGCCGACGACGAGCTCAAGCGGTGGCGAGCTTCGGCCATGGTGGAACTATGGCCTAGAGGGTGCAAACGCGTGGGAAAGAAGAGGGGAAAAGCGACGGAGCTCACAGGGAGGTCGAGGAGCAGATTAGAGGGCTCGGGGGCGACCGGAGAGAGGCGAATCGATGAACGGCGTCCGGCGGGTACCGAGGTTGAAGACGACCCAATGGCGGCAATGAGGGCCTCCGGCGAAGCGTGGCTCAGTGGGGAGGGCGAGGGCGTCGCGGCGGAGCTCGTGAGCAACTCGGTCAGGCGAGGCGGTGGCTGTGGCCGTGTGGCAGCGAACGGCGGCGACGAGCGCGTCGGCCATAGCGGGGGAGGACGAGGGAGAGATCCAGGGAGAGAGGGGAGAGGTGCAGGGGGTCCAGGAGGAGTGCGTGGCGACGTCCAGAGCGTCCGGGCGTCGACGGGGAGGGGCAGGCAGGCAGGGTGGTGGCGTGGAGAGCTCGGCGGCGTCGCGGTGTCCCTCCTCTGCCTACTGGCAGAGGTAGGCGATAACTGGCAGCGGCGCTGGGCTGGGCCGGCCAGCTGGGCTGGCCAGCTGGGCTTGAGTATATACATATTGTGGGCTTGAGTATATACACGAGTAGAACACAAAGGAATTGTGGGCTTGAGTATATACATATTGCTTGTCGTCACTACTTGATTCTTGATTCGGCGGTTTTGTTGCATGAAGCGGCTCAGACCGACATTCTCTTACGCGAGACTGGTTCTACCGACGTGCTTCGCACACAGGTGGCTAGTGGGTGTCTGTTTCTCCAACTTTAGTTGAACCGGTTCCAATGAACATGGTTCTTTCTGAAGATCAAAAAGCAATCACTATACTACGTTGTGGTTTTGATGCGTAGGTAAGAACGGTTCTTGCTAGAAGCCCGTAGCAGCCACGTAAAACTTGCAACAACAAAGTAGAGGATGTCTAACTTGTTTTTGCAGGGCATGTTGTGATGTGATATGGTCAAGACATGATGAGATATAAATTGTTGTATGATATGATCATGTTTTGTTAAAGTTATCGGCAACTGGCAGGGGCCTTATGGTTGTCTCTTTATTGCATAAGATGCAAGCGCCATATAATTGCTTTACTTTATCGCTATGCGATAGAAATAGTTGAAAAAGCAATAGTTGGCGAGATGACCATGTGACAACACATTGATAAAGATCAAGATGATGGAGATCATGGTGTCATGCCGATGACGATGGAGATCATGACAATACTTTGGAGATGGAGATGAAAGGCACAAGATGACAATGGCCATATCATGTCACATATTTTGATTGCGTATGATGTTTATCTTTTATGCATCTTATTTTGCTTAGTACGGCGGTAGCATTATGAGATGATCCCTTACTAAAATTTCAAGGTATAAGTGTTCTCCCTGAGTATGCACCATTGCGACAGTTCTTCGTGCTGAGACACCACGTGATGATCGGGTGTGATAAGCTCTATGTTCACATACAACGGGTGCAAGTCAGTTTTGCACATGCAGAATACTCGGGTTATACTTGACGAGCATAGCATATGCATATATGGCCTCGGAACATTGGAGACCGAAAGGTCGAGGGTGAATCATATAGTAGATATGATCAACATAGTTATGTTCACCATTGAAAACTACTCCATCTCACGTGATAATCGGACATGGTTTAGTTGATATGGATCACGTGATCACTTAGATGATTAGAGGGATGTCTATCTAAGTGGGAGTTCTTAAATAATATGATTAATTGAACTTAAATTTATCATGAACTTAGTCCTGATAGTATTTGCATATCAATGTTGTAGATCAATTGCTCGCGTATAGCTTCCCCGTTTTATTTATGATATGTTCCTAGAGAAAACTAAGTTGAAAGTTGATAGTAGCAATGATGTGGACTAGGTCCGTGATCTGAGGATTATCCTCATTGATGCACAGAAGAATTATGTCCTTGATGCACCGCTAGGTGACAAAACTATTGCAGGAGCAAATGCAGACGTTATGAACATTTGACAAGCTCGGTATGATGACTACTTGATAGTTTAATGCACCATGCTTTACGGCTTAGAACCGGGACTTCAAAATGTTTTGAAATGTCAAGGAGCATATGAGATGTTCCAAAAGATGAAATTGGTATTTCAGACTCATGCCCGAGTCGAGAGGTATGAGACCTCTGACAGTACTTTGCCTACAAGATGGAGGAGAATAGCTCAACCAGTGAGCATGTGCTCAGATTGTCTGGGTACTACAATTGCTTGAATCAAGTGGGAGTTAATCTTCCAGATAAGATAGTAATTGACAAAGTTCCCTAGTCACTATCACCAAGTTACTAGAACTTAGTGATGAACTATAATGTGCAAGGGATGACGAAAACGATTGCCGAGCTCTTCATGATGCTGAAATCGACGAAGGTAGAAATCAAGAAAAGCATCAAATATTGATGGTTGACAAGACCACTAGTTTCAAGTAAAAGGGCAAGGGAAAGAAAGGGAACTTCAAGAAGAATGGCAAGCACGTTGCAACTCCCATGAAGAAGCCCAAAGCTAGACCCAAGCCTGGAACTGAGTGCTTCTACTGCAAAGGAAATGGTCACTGGAAGTGGAACTACCCTAGATACTTGGTGGATTAGAAGAATGGCAAAGTGAACAAAAGTATATTTGATATACATGTTATTGATGTGTACTTTACTAGTATTTATAGCAACCCCTCAGTATTTGATACTGGTTCAGTTGTTAAGAGTTGTAACTCGAAACGGGAGTAGCAAAATAAACAGAGACTAGTTAAGGGCCATGTGACGATGTGAGTTGGAAGTGTTTCCAAGGTTGATAAGATCACCATCGCACACACCCTTTACCTTCGGGATTAGTGTTGACATAAAATAAATGTTATTTGGTGTTTGCGTTGAGCATAAATATGATTGGATGATGTTTATTGCAATACGGTTATTCATTTAAGTCAAAGAATAATTGTTGTTCTATTTGCATGAATAAAACCTTCTATGCTCATACACTCAATACAAATGGTTTATTGAATCTCGATCATAGTGATACACATATTCATAATATTGAAGCAAAAAGATGCAAAGTTAATAATGATAGTGCAACTTATATGTGGCACTGCCGTTTAGGTCAGATTGGTGTAAAGCGCATGAAGAAACTCCATGCTGATGGGCTTTTGGAATCACTTGATTATGAATCATTTGATGCTTGCGAACCATGCCTCGTGGGCAAGATGACTAAAACTCCATTCTCTGGAATAATGGAGCAAGCAACTGACTTATTGGAAATAATACATGCTGATGTATGCAATCCGATGAGTGTTGAGGCTCGCGGTGGGTATCGTTATTTTCCGACCTTCACAGATGATTTGAGCAGATATGGGCATATCTACTTGATGAAACATAAGTCGGAAACATTTGAAAAGTTCAAAGAATTTCAGAGTGAAGTGGAAAATCATCGTAACAAGAAAATAAAGTTTCTGCGATTTGATCATGGAGGAGAATATCTGAGTTACGAGTTTGGTCTTGCTACCTCTTGAGCACTGCGTTGGTTTTCCCCGAAGAGGAAGGGATGATGCAGCAAAGTAGCGTAAGTGTTTTTCTCAGTTTTTGAGAACCAAGGTATCAATCCAGTAGGAGGCTACGCGCGAGTCCCTCGTACCTGCACAAAACAAATAAATCCTCGCAACCAACGCAAATAGGGGTTGCCAATCCCTATAAGGCCACTTACGAGAGTGAGATCTGATAGATATGATATGATAATATTTTTGGTATTTTTATGATAAAGATGCAAAGTAAAATAAAGGCAAAGTAAATAGCAAAGGAAATAACTAACTAGTAGGAGATTAATATGATAAAGATAGACCCGGGGGCCATAGGTTTCACTAGTGGCTTCTCTCGAGAGCATAAGTATTCTACGGTGGGTGAACAAATTACTGTTGAGCAATTGACAGAATTGAGCATAGTTATGAGAATATCTAGGTATGATCATGTATATAGGCATCACGTCCGAGACAAGTAGACCGACTCCTGCCTGCATCTACTACTATTACTCCACTCATCGACCGCTATCCAGCATGCATCTAGAGTATTAAGTTTAAAACAGAGTAACGCTTTAAGCAAGATGACATGATGTAGAGGGATAGACTCATGCAATATGAAGAAAACCCCATCTTGTTATCCTCGATGGCAACAATACAATACGTGCCTTGCTGCCCCTACTGTCACTGGGAAAGGACACCACAAGATTGAACCCAAAGCTAAGCACTTCTCCCATTGCAAGAAAGATCAATCCAGTAGGCCAAACCGAACTGATAATTCGAAGAGACTTGCAAAGATAACCGATCATACATAAAAGAATTCAGAGAAGATTCAAATATTATTCATAGATAGACTTGATCATAAACCCACAATTCATCGGTCTCAACAAACACACCGCAAAAAGAAGATTACATCGAATAGTTCTCCACAAGAGAGGGGGAGAACATTGTATTGAGATCCAAAAAGAGAGAAGAAGCCATCTAGCTACTAACTATGGACCCGTAGGTCTGAGGTAAACTACTCACACTTCATCGGAGAGGCTATGGTGTTGATGTAGAAGCCCTCCATGATCGATGCCCCCTCCGACGGAGCTCCGGAACAGGCCCCAAGATGGGATCTCTTGGATACAGAAAGTTACGGCGGTGGAATTAGGGTTATGGCTCCGTCTCTGATCGTTTGGGGGTACGTAGGTATATATAGGAGGAAGGAGTACGTCGGTGGAGCAACAGGGGCCCACGAGGGTGGAGGGCGCGCCTGGGGGGGGGGGGGGGGGGTAGGCGCGCCCCCTACCTCGTGGCCTCCTCTTTTCTTTCTTGACATAGGGTCCAAGTCTCCCGGGTCTTGTTCGTTGAGAAAATCACATTCCTGAAGGTTTCATTCCATTTGGACTCTGTTTGATATTCCTTTTCTTCGAAACCCTAAAATAGGCAAAAACAGCAATTCTGGGTTGGGCCTTCGGTTAATAGGTTAGTCCTAAAAATAATATAAAAGTGGATAATAAAGCCCAATAATGTCCAAAATAGTAGATAATATAGCATGGAGCAATCAAAAATTATAGATAGGTTGGAGACGTATCAGGTCTTCATTTGAAACAATGCGGAATAGTTTCGTAACTCACGCCACCTAGAACACCACAACGTAATAGTGTGTCCGAACGTCATAACCGTACTTTATTAGATATGGTGCGATCTTGTTAGGGAACGTAGTAATTTCAAAAAAATTCCTACGCACACGCAAGATCATGGTGATGCATAGCAACGAGAGGGGAGATTATCCTCTACGTACCCTTGTAGTGTCGGGACCCCGATTCTAAGTCACACCGATCTAGCATGTAACACCTCATATCACTTTGCAGCCTCATGCACGGTATTCCCACGGGTGTCACCTTACCATGGCCGGGACCGTTTGCGCCTTTTGGATCACGTATATGATAGTGTCGCTAGCATCCATATGACAGAGAACCCGGGCCATAAAATAAAGCAAACATCAATACACCCGTACATGCATTTGTATCACCTGCAAAACATAAAATAAAGCAAACATGAGTACAAAGGTACTCAGCAAGACTTACATCAGATCCTATCATACATGCATTTGTATCAAGAAGGTAATGTGGAGTTTAGTTGCAGCAAGCCAGCTTTGAGTCAGTGGCTATCCTGTTCTATGACTACGAGAAACTTCTTTGAGGTGAGGCAACGCACACGAGTCCACTAATCACCACATCAATACACCACTATGGATTCATTCTTGTCTCCTTATGAGAAGGCCATCCATAGCACTCACACTTGTCTTGAGCATTTTAGAGTATCCACTTTAAGTTGTCTATGTACCACGTAAGCATCCAAGAAGTCCATAACCGAGGACACGGCTATTCGAATAGATCATGATAACCCGGCAGGGGTGTACTCTTCACACACGCTCTCACCACTTATCACCATGTACACGTCATGTATCTCGGCAACCTTCAAGTGGAAGCCTGTCGAGGGTGTCGGCCACGACCTGACTAACCACACAAGACTCTAGTTCAGGTTTATCGCCTATTCGGGTTCCATCCGCAAGGAGATCCGGCCAGGGTTTCGCTCACGGCCCTAAACGATGTGTACAGGGTTCCCGAGCCCACCATCCGGGTGCCACACGGTACACCGGGCCACGGTGCCTAGTCTGTCCCAAGTCCACCCTGCCGGGTGCCACTCGGTAGAAAAATAGCACTACCTACAAACACCAGAAACTATTTGCAACTCTTGGACAGAGATCAAGGCGGTTAATAAGTCGAGAGAGCTTGGAGCGCCCGGAGCCCAATGTGTGGTAGTAGCTAGTCATTGGACAACTTACACAGAACTCAGTTCTTAAGGACGGTCCCAATGAGACAACCCACCATGTACTCCTACATGGCCTCTCACCGCTACCTTTACCAAATCGTAGGCATGGCATAACCCTAAGCAATAGCAGGCATGGCATGGTAGGAACACAACATGGCTCAATCAACTCCTACACATGCTAGTGGGTTTTAACTATTTACTGTGGCAATGACAGGTCATGCAGAGGAATGGGTTCAACTACCGCAGCATAAAGTAGCAGTTGAATCGTTGTTGTCCTAATGCAATAAATGAGAGCATGAGCGAGAGGTAGGATTGTATCCGAATGAACAAGGGGGTTTGCTTGCCTGGTAGATCAACATGGGGCACTGCTCCTCTCACAGGTACTCTGGATCGGTCTCCGGAGCAGGACCTATCGAGAAGGAACGGTGTCGGCAATCAATACACAATCATATGCAACAATATGATGCATGAACGTGGCATGAGTATGTGAAGTGTTTTGAGCTAATGCATTTAGCATTCTATTTGGAAGAGGTCCATTTGAATCAAAGATTCAAATGCAACTCTAAATTAATTCCCTTTAAATGCCATAAGTGTGTTTTCTCATATACAGCATGTATAAGTTGGTTTGTCATGCATGAAAATGGTACAGATGGATAAATTGCATTTCTCTGGTAATTTTTCATGTATAAATTATTTCAATCTGAGCTATGGTTGAATTTCTATGAATTTTAGAAGTTTATAACATTTTCTGGATTTTCCTGATATATTTTAAATCCATAAAACCATTACTGCATCAGCATGACAACAACATTGCGTCAGCAAGTCAAAGGCGGCTGACCAGGTCAAACCTGACGTGTGGGGTCCACACGTCAGTGTCCGTGGCTAATCCTAAATTAAATTAAACCTAAACTGGTTTAGTTAATGGGGTTGGCCCCACGCGTCAGTGACCCAGGGTGGTCAAACCCTGGTCAGACGGGGTCAAACCCGGTCAATCCCACCGGTGTTTAGCCGCCGGCGAGGCAGAATGCGGCGGAGGGGCACGGGATTTGCCTTCCGGCGACCATTTGGGCGGTGGAGGCCACGGGCGAGGAGCTAGAGCTCGTCCGCGTCTTCTGGGGCAAGTGGGAGAGGCGGGGACGGCCGGAGCTCGCCGGAGCGAAGCTCAAGGCGGCGGGCGGAGCACAGGTTTGGGCGGAATCAAGCTACGGGGCACGGCAGGGACTGCGGAGTGCCTCGATGGCCTCCTGGCATTGCACTGAGCACGTGGTGTGCTTGCTCGCGGCCCTAGGTGACAGTGGCCACGGCGGCGACATGAACGACGGCGAAGAGCTACGGCCGTGGTGGTGGACGGGGCTACACCGCGCGAACGACTAAACAGAGAGAGGGAGAAGGAGCAGGAGCTCACAACAATCACAGTGACCTTGACGGCGAGCTCGGGGACGCGCCGAGGTCGATGGTGCAGCGATGGGGATCCAGAAACTTGATATGAGACCACCAAACCTTGAGAAACTTGATGTTATGACATCGAGTGACACGCTCTGCTTGATCCAGAATGCGGACAGGGTACTCTCGATAAGTGAGGTTATCTTGGAGATCAAGCGTTTCGTGGTCCACTCTGCGGATGGGATCCGTGAAGCAACGCCTGAGTTAGGAGACGTGGAAGACATCATGTACTCGAGAAAGATGTGGGGGTAGTTCCAACTGGTAGGCAACTCTCCTCGTTTGGCGAGAATGCAAAAAGGACCAATGTAACGAGGAGCCAACTTGCCCTTGATACTGAAACGATGGGTACCCTTCAAAAGGGTAACCCGAAGGTAAGCTTTGTCGCCAACTTCATAAGCCACTTCCTTATGACTACGGTCATACTGGCTCTTTTGACGAGATTGGGCCATTTTCAAATTCTCACGAATGATGCGAACTTGCTCTTCTGCCTCCTGGATCATATCTGGTCCAAATAATTGTCTTTCACCGGTTTCTGACCAGTTCAAAGGTGTTTGACATCTTCGTCCATGCAGAACCTCAAAAGGAGCTTTCTTGAGGCTGGATTGGTAGCTATTGTTACAAGCAAACTCGGCGAAGGGAAGACACTTCTCCCAATCCATACCGAATTAGATAACACAAGCTCTAAGCATGTCTTCGAGAATTTGGTTGACCCTTTCCACCTAACCACTTGATTGAGGGTGGAAAGCGGTACTAAAGGAAAGATGGGTGCCCATGGCAGTTTGGAAACTCTCCCAGAAATGGGAAGTGAAAAGACTACCACGGTCTAAATTGATCCCTAGTGGAACACCATGAAGTGACACTATTCGAGAAACATATAAGTCAGCGAGCTGACTAGCAGTGATACTCTCTCGAACAGGTAGGAAGTGAGCCACTTTGGAAAGACGATCAATGACTACGAAGATAGCATTATTCCCTCTCTTGGTCCTGGGAAAGCCGGTGATGAAGTCCATACCAACTTTATCCCATTTCCACTCAGGAATAGCTAAAGGTTGAAGGGTGCCAGCAGGCCTTTGATGCTCTGCCTTAACGCGATGACAAATATCACAGTCAGCAATGAACTCAGCGATTTCTCTCTTCATCCTAGTCCACCAGAACCTCTAGCGTAGGTCCTGATACATCTTAGTACTACCGGGATGAATCGTGAGAGGAGATTCATGAGCCTCCTTAAGAATCAGTTGTCGCAGATGTTGATTCTTGGGAACCACCAAGCGATTCTCAAAGAAAACAACACCTCGATTATCTATAGAGAAACTGCCACCAACTCCCTTGTCAATGTTTCTCTTGATCCGGGAAATTCCCGTATCCTGCTTCTGAGCAGAGATGATCTGATCCACAAGAGTAGGTTTCGCCACCAAGGTAGAAAGGAATCCGTGAGGAGCAATGTGAAGGTTGAGCTTACATAACTCCTCATGGAGAAGTGGTTGGCCCTGTTGCAACATGAGATTGTTGCAATAGGACTTACGACTTAGTGCATCAGCCATGACATTTCCCTTGCCTGGGGTGTAGGTAATCCCTAAGTCATAATCTGAGATCAACTCCAACCAACGCCTTTGCCTAAGGTTCAAATCTGGTTGGGTGAAGATATACTTGAGACTCTGGTGATCGGTGTAAATCTTGCAACGCTTACCAAGAAGGTAATGTCGCCAGGTCTTAAGTGCATAGACTACGGCTGCAAGCTCATGTGTAGGCTAATTCTCCTCATGTGGATGCAACTGTCGAGATGCATAGGCAATCACATGGCGATCTTGCATAAGAATGCAACCTAGTCCCTATCATGAGGCGTCGCAGTAGATAACAAAGTCTTTAGTGAAATCCGGTGGCACAAGTATGGGAGCGGAAGTCAGGCATCTTTTCAGTTCCTAAAAACTGTGCTCACACTGTGGGGACCACTCAAACTTTTTATCTTTATTGAGAAGTTCCGTGAGAGGTTTGGCCACTTTGGATAAGTTCTCAACAAAGCGGCGATAATAACTGGCTAGGCCAAGGAAACTCCTAACTTGCTTAACCGTTTCAGGCGGAGTCCAATCAAGAACGGCCTGAACTCTCTCGGGATTGACAGCAATGCCCTTACCAGATATCACATGGCCTAGGTAGGTCACTTCTGGCAACCAAAATTCGCACTTGGAGAACTTGGCATAAAGGCGGTGCTCTCTGAGTTTCTCTAACACAAGTCTAAGATGTTCGACATGCTCTTCCTCGTTCTTCGAGTAAATAAGAATATCATCGAGGTAAACCACGACGAACTTATCTAAGTACTCCATGAAGATCGAGTTCATCAAGCGAGAGAATGTAGCTGGAGCATTGGTTAGAACAAAGGAAATGATGGTGTACTCGTACTGGCCATAACGAGTGACAAAAGCCGTCTTAGGAATGTCCCCATTTCTGATCTTGATTTGGTGGTAGCCTAACCTCAAATCCATCTTTGAAAAGACTGAGGATCCAGCGAGCTGATCATACAGGTCGTTGATCCTGGGGAGCGGATACTTGTTCTTTACCGTGACCAAATTAACGGGACGATAATCTACAACCATTCGGTCCGTACCATCCTTCTTCTTGACAAAGAGGATGGGGCAAGCCGAGGGAGAAGAGCTAGGACAGATGAAACCCTTTTGCAAGGGTTCATCGAGTTGTTTCTTAAGCTCAGCTAGTTCTAAGGGTGCCATCTTGTAAGGTCTCCTAGAGATTGGGGCGGTTCCTGGGATAAGATCTATGAAAAACTCTACATCTCTGTCAGGTGGAATACTTGACAGTTCCTCTGGAAAGACATCCGGAAAGTCACGGACTACCAAGATATCTTCAAGGTCTGGAAGAGGGTTGGCATTAACAGAATAGAGCTGATGCTTTGCAACTCTAGTGGAGACAGTGACTATCTTGCCAGATGGATGTGTAAGTTGAACAGACCTGGTGTAACAATCAATCTTGGTATGATGAGCTGTCATCCAGTCCATACCCAAGATGATGTTAATATCTATAGACTTGAGGGCTATAAGTGATGCAAGGAATACAAGTCTGTCAACAAGGATTTCATTACCATGGCTTATACTGGTCGTTTGCCATCTAGACCCTGGAGTTTGGATTTCAAGTGGAGTTGGCATATCACAAAATGACATGTCGTGCAAACGAGCATAGCCTTTAGAGATGAAGGAGTGAGATGCTCCGGTATCGAACAGAACCGAAGCTGGATGACAGTTGACAAGGAGTGTACCTAGAACGACATCCGGATCATCATGAGCGTCTTTAGCTGAGACGTGATGCACACATCCACATTCAGTGGGAGCTGACTTGACACTAATCAAATTGCATGGTGGCTTACCACGGCCAACAGACTTCTCAGGCAGGGGTGGAGCATAGTTGGTTTGAGAGCAGTCACGTGCATAGTGTCCTGGCTCTCCGCATGTGAAACAAGTCCCTGAAGTAGGACGTGGACCCTCTTTGACAAGTGGTCTACCAATAGGCCTGGGTAGAGCATGTAACTGAATTGGGTGAGGTGCCACACAAGAAGGCCTCGGTGTATAACTGGGTGGAAGAGCGGAGTTCGGAACCCAAATCCGGCGCTTCTGCGAAGTAGAACTGGAGGAAGAACCCAAATCACGGGTGTGCTTACGAGACTCCTCGTAAGTGAGTTGAGTTGTCTCTGCATTAATGGCCTTGTTCACAAGAGCCTGGAATGTATTGCAATGATGCAAGTGGAGATCACGACGCAACTTGGGGTTGAGACCCTTCCGGAACCAAGCTTGCTTCTTGGCGTCTGTGGACACCTCTTCTGTAGCATAGCGGGCAAGGTTCTCAAACTCTCTACTGTAAGCATCAACAGCCATCTTACTCTGGGTGAAACTACAGAACTCTTCTCTCTTGTGGTCAATGAGAGCCTAAGGGATGTGATGCTCGCGAAAAGCCTCAGTGAAATCTCTCCAGGTGGGTATCTAGCCAGCTAGAAGCATAGCCTCATAGTTATGCCACCAAAGACTAGCAGGACCTTCCAGATGATAAGCAGCATAGGTGACCTTGTCACTTTCAGCTACGTTCGCAGAACGCAGCTTGTGGGTGATACTACGAAGCCAGTCATCTGCATCGAGTGGTTCAATGGAATGATGGAAGGTAGGTGGTTTCAGACCAATGAAATCATAGATGGTCGCTGACTCTTTGCACTGGGGTGCGGTGTTCTTCTCGGTACGTGCTAACAAGCGGTTAGACTCACGCTTGTTCCTCTCCATCTCTAACATGAACTCTGCCAATGAAGACTGGTCGGGAGGATCCTCATCCCTACCATCTCCGTGGTTCCAACTATGAGCAACAGAACTTCGGTTAACCGGCAACATCCTGAAGAACGAAACCAAGGAAAACAAGGATGGATTCAGCATCATCATAAGGATGTAGAATAGCACAAGAAATTAGTATCTCTCAAACTCCTAGGACAATTCCGGCAGCATAATGGCAGTAAAATGCTCAAAATGAGACATCCTGCAAACGATGGGGTAGTACCAAACTTAACATCATCACTCAAGGTTCTGAGATATTACTAAACAGGCTACACCGGAGGTACTCGAACTGGGGTAAGACTCAGATCAACCAATCCTTAGAGACTATGGAGTAGTAACACGTGATCCTGATAGATGGAAGAGAAAGCCTAGTTCCTTAACCCCGTAGGAAAGATAGGATGACTCAGATCAGAAGACATGTGGTATAAGGAGTAAAAAGAGCCTTACGTTCCCTTCCACAATCAATTCCCCTATATAGCTAAAGAATTTCTAGACCCAACTTCGACCAGGTTGGCTTGGCAATCCTACAGGCAGTTAGGCTCAGATACCAAAGCTGTCGGGACCCTGATTCTAAGTCACACCGATCTAGCATGTAACACCTCATATCACTATGCGGCCTCACGCACGGTATTCCCACGGGTGTCGCCTTACCATGGCCGGGACCATTTGCGCCTTTTGGCTCACGTATATGATAGTGTCGCTAGCATCCATATGACAGAGAACCCAGGCCGACATGACTAGTCGCGAACTCAAAGTGGCACTAACTTATGGGGACAGACATACATGAAACAACATCGAGCATGTCGGTCAGCAGCGTGCGAATCCGGGCTGTAGCACTGGGCTATAGTGATGTGCATTACCGAGAGGGCCCAGAGATACCTCTCCGATAATGGGAGTGACAAATCCTAATCTCGATCTATGCCAACTCAACAAGCACCATCGGAGACACATGTAGAGCACCTTTATAATCACCCAGTTATGTTGTGACGTTTGGTAGCACACAAAGTGTTCCTCCGGTACTCGGGAGTTGCATAATCTCATAGTTATAGGAACATGTATAAGTCATGAAGAAAGCAATAGCAACAAACTAAACGATCATCGTGATAAGCTAACGGATGGGTCAAGTCAATCACATCATTCTCTAATGATTTGATCCCGTTAATCAAATGACAACTCATGTCTATGGTTAGGAAATATAACCATCATTTATTCAACGAGCTAGTCAAGTAGAGGCATACTAGTGAGATTCTGTTTGTCTATGTATTCACACATGTACTAAGTTTCTGATTAATACAATTCAAGCATGAATAATAAACATTTATCATGATATAAGGAAATATAAATAACCACTTTATTATTGCCTCTAGGGCATATTTCCTTCAGTCTCCCACTTGCACTAGAGTCAATAATCTAGTTCACATCGCCATGTGATTTAACACCAATAGTTCACATCTTTATGTGATTAGTTCACATCTCCATGTGACTAACACCCAAAGGGTCTACTAGAGTCAATAATCTAGTTCACATCGCTATATGATTAACACCCAAAGGGTGATCATGTTTTGCTTGTGAGAGAAATTTTGTCAACGGGTCTGCCACATTCAGATCCGTATGTATTTCACAAATTTCTATGTCTACAATGCTCTGCATGGAGCTACTCTAGCTAATTTCTCCCACTTTCAATATGTATCCAGATCGAGACCTAGAGTCATCTAGATCGATGTAAAAAGCTTGCATCGATGTAACTCTTTACGACGAACTCTTTTATCACCTCCATAACCGAGAAATATTTCCCTAGTCCTCTAAGGATTATTTTTACCGCTGTCCAGTGATCTACTCCTAGATCACTATTGTACTCCTTTGTCAAACTCAAGGGAGGGTATACAATAGGTCTGATACATAGCATGTCATACTTTATAGAACCTATGACTGAGGCATAGGGAATGACTTTTCATTCTCTTTCTATTTTCTGCCGTGGTCGGGTTTTGAGTCTTTACTCAACTTAACACCTTGCAACATAGACAAGAACTCCTTTGACTGTTCCATTTTGAACTACTTCAAAATCTTGTCAAGGTATGTACTTATTGAAAAAAACTTATCAAGCGTCTTGATCTATCTCTATAGATCTTGATGCTCAATGTGTAAGCAACTTCATCGAGGTCTTTCTTTGAAAAACTCTTTTGAAACACTCCTTTATGCTTTCTAGAAAATTCTACATTATTTCCGATCAACAATATGTCATTTACATATACTTATCAGAAATGATGTAGTGCTTCCACTCACTTTCTTGTAAATACAGGCTTCACCGCAAGTCTGTATAAAACCATATGCTTTGATCACTTTATCAAAACATATATTCCAACTTCAAGATGCTTGCACCAGTCCATAGCTGGATCGCTGGAGCTTTCTCACTTTGTTAGCACCTTTAGGATCGACAAAACCTTCTGGTTGCATCATATACAACTCTTCTTTAAAAAATCCATTAAGGAATACAATTTTGACATTTATTTGCCAGATTTCATAAAATGCGGCAACCGCTAACATGATTCAGACAAACTTTTAAGCATCAATACGAGTGAGAAAATCTCATCGTAGTCAACACCTTGAACTTGTCGAAAACATTTTGCAACAATTCGAGCTTTGTAGATAGTAACACTACTATCAGCGTCCGTCTTCCTCTTGAAGATCCATTTATTCTTAATGACTCACCAATCATCGGGCAAGTCAATCGAAGTCCATACTTTGTTCTCATATATGGATCCCATCTCAGATTTCATGGCCTCAAGCCATTTCGCGGAATCTTGCTCATCGTCGCTTCCTCATAGTTCGTAGGTTCGTCATGGTCTAGTAACATGACTTCCAGAAAGGATTACCATACCACTATGGTGCAGACCATACTCTTGTTGTCCTATGAGGTTCGGTAGTAACTTGATTTGATGTTTCATGATCATCATCATTAGCTTCCTCACTAATTGGTGTAGAGATCACTAGAACTGATTTCTCTAATGAACTACTTTCCAATTCGGTAGAAGGTACAATTACCTCATCAAGTTCTACATTCCTCCTACTCACTTCTTTCGAGAGAAACTTCTTCTCTAGAAAGGATCCACTCTTAGCAACAAAGATATTGCCTTTCGGATCTGTGATAGAAGGTGTACCCAACAGTTTCTTTTGGGTATCCTATGAAGACGCACTTTTCCGATTTAGGTTTGTGCTTATCTAGCTGAAACTTTTTCACATAAGCATCACAACCCCAAACTTTAAGAAATGACAACTTTGGTTTCTTGCCAAACCACAGTTCATATGGTGTCGCGTCAACGGATTTAGATGGTGCCCTATTTAACATGAATGCAGCTGTTTATAATGCATAACCCCAAAACTATAGTGGTAAATCGGCAAGAGACATCATAGATTGCACCATATCTAATAAAGTACGGTTATGACGTTCGGACACACCATTATGCTGTGGTGTTCGAGGTGGCATGAATTTGTGAAACTATTCCACATTGTTTTAGTTGAAGACCAAACTCGTAACTCAAATATTCGTCTCCGCGATCAGATCGTAGAAACTTTATTTTCTTGTTATGATGATTTTCCACTTCACTTTGAAATTCTTTGAACTTTTCAAATGTTTTAGACTTATGTTTCATCAAGTAGATATACCCATATCTGCTCAAATCATATGTGAAGGTCAGAAAATAATGATACCCACCGCGAGCCTCAACACTCATCGGATTGCATACATCAGTATGTATTATTCCCAATAAGTCAATTGCTTGCTCCATTGCTCTGGAGAACAGAGTTTTAGTCATCTTGCCCACGAGGCATGGTTTGCAAGCATCATATGGTTCATAATCAAGTGATTCCAAAAGTCCATCAGCATGGAGTTTCTTCATGCGATTTACACCAATATGACCTAAACGGCAGTGCCACATATAAGTTGCACTATCATTATTAACTTTGCATCTTTTGGCTTCAATATTATGAATATGTGTATTACTACGATCGAGATTCAATAAACCATTCACCTTGGGTGTATGACCTCAGAAGGTTTTATTCATGTAAACAGAATAACAATTATCCTTGACTTAAATGAATAACCGTATTGCAATAAACATGATCCAATCATATTATGCTCTATGCAAACATCAAATAACATTTATTTTAGGTTCAACACTAATCCCGAAGGTAAAGGGAGTGTGTGATGGCGATCTTATCAACCTTGGAATTATTTCCAACGCACATCATCACCTCGTCCTCAACTAGTCTTTGTTTATTTTGCAACTCCCGTTTCGAGTTACTACTCTTAGCAACTGAATCAGTATCAAATACTGAGGTGTTGCTATAAACACTAGTAAAGTACACATCAGTAACATGTATATCAAATATACTTTTGTTCACTTTGCCATCCTTCTTATCCGCCAAGTATCTAGGGAAGTTCCACTTCCAGTGACCATTTCCTTTGCAGTAGAAGCACTCAGTTCCAGGCTTGGGTCTAGCTTTGGGATTCTTCATGAGAGTAGAAACTTTCTTGCTATTCTTCTTTGAAGTTCATCTTTCTTTCCCTTTGCCCTTTTCTTGAAACTAGTGGTCTTGTTAACCATCAACTTTTGATGCTTTTCTTGATTTCTACCTTTGTCGATTTCAGCATCACGAAGAGCTCGGGATTACTTTCGTTATCCCTTGCATATTATAGTTTATCACTAAGTTCTAGTAACTTGGTGATAGTGACTAGAGAACTTTGTCAATTACTATCTTATCTGGAAGATTAAATTCCACTTGATTCAAGCAATTGTAGTACCCAGACAACCTGAGCACATGCTCACTAGTTGAGCTATTTCCTCCATCTTGTAGGCAAAGTACAGTCAGAGGTCTTCTACCTCTCGACACAGGCATGAGTATTAAATACCAATTTCAACTCTTAGAACATCTTATATGCTCTATGGCGTTCTAACTATTTTTGAAGTCCCGGTTCTAAGCCGTAAAGCATGGTGCACTAAACTATCAAGTAGTCATCATACCGAGCTTTGCCAAACGTTCATAACGTCTGCATCTGCTCCAGCAATAGGTCCGTCACCTAGCGGTGCATCAAGGACATAATTCCTCAATGTAGCAACGAGGATAATCCTCAGATCACGGTGTCAGGACCCCCGATTCCAAGTCACATCGATCTAGCATGTAACACCTCATATCGCTTTGCATCCTCACGCACGGTATTCCCACGAGTGTCGCCTTACTATGGCCCGGGACCGTTTGCGTCTTTTGGCTCACGTATATGATAGTGTCGCTAGCATCCATATGACAGAGAACCCGGGCCGACATGACTAGTCGTGAACCCAAAGTGGCACTAACTTACGGGGACAGGCATACATGAAACAACATCGAGCATGTCGGTCAGCAGCGTGCGAATCTGGGCTGTAGCACTGGGCTAACAGGACTTCGGGAACTTGGGCTGTAGCAGGCTAGGCAGGACTCCGGATGTCACCGCATGACATTTCCCCGTAGGGACAGACACAGGAACGAAGTGAATCACATGCCGGCTAGTCAAGTGTTCCGGAGCAGTAGTGCTGGGCTAGCAGGACTCCGGTGAACCGGGCTGTACCGGACTACTATGGCTCATGGAAGCACAAGACTACATTTCCCCATAAGAGAGGCTACCAAGGATAAACAACTAGGTTGTCGGATCCCACACATACCAAGCATTTCAATCATACACACAATATGCTCGATATGTGTAAATACAACATGGCATCACAACATAACTCTACGACTCAAGTATTTATTCATTAGGCTCCGAAGAGCGGGAGATTACAAACATGGGTCTCATGACCCGACATTCAGAGCATACAAGTCAAAGCACATGCGGAAGCTTAACATGTCTGAGTACAGACATCTACAAATGAAAAAGGCTGAGAAGCCTGACTATCTACAAGACCCTCCCAAGGTACAAGATCGTAGCTGAGGTAACAAGCTAAACGTCGAAGTCCACGTGGAACTACTAGCGAGACTAAAGTCTCTCTGCAAAACATAAATTAAGCAAACGTGAGTACAAATGTACCCAGCAAGACTTACATCAGAACTAACTACATATGCATCGGTATCAACAAAGGGGGTGGTGGAGTTTAACTGCAGCAGGCCAGCTTTGACTCGGTGGCTATCCTGAACTACGACTGCAAGTAACTCTTTGAGGTGGCGCACACGAGTCCACATATTCACCATATCAATACACCACTATGAATCCGCTCCCGTCTCCCTACGAGAACGCCATCCATAGCACTCACGCTTATCCTGTGCATTTTAGAGTATCCACTTTCACTTGTCTATGAACTATGCAAGGGATCCAAGTTTCCATATCCGAGGAATCCGGCTATTCGAATAGATAATGATAACCCTGCAGGGGTGTACTTCTTCACGCACGCTCTCGCCACTTATCGCCCTGTACACGTCATGTACCTCGGCAACCTTCAAGTGGAAGCCAGGCGAGGGAGTCGGCCATGACCTGACTAACCAACAAGTCTCTAGTCTAGGTTTATCGCCTATTCGGGTTCCATCCACAAGGAGATCCGGCCGGGGTGTCGCTCACGGCCCCAAACGATGTGTGCAGGGTTCCCAAGCCCACCATCCGGGTGCCACTTGGTACACCGTGCCACTGTGCCTAGTCTGTCCAAAGCCCACCTGTACCGGGTGCCACTTGGTAAACTACTAACACTACCTACAAACACCAGAAACTAGTTGCAACTCCTGGACAGAGATCAGATTGATTAATAAGCCGAGAGGGGTCGAGTTACCGGAACCCAATGTGTGGTAGTAACTGTTCATGGATCACAAACACAGAACTCAGTTCCTGAGAACGGCTGCAATGAGACAACCCACCATGTACTCCTACATGGCCTCTCACCGCTACCTTTACCAAATCGTGTTCACACACTTAGCTCTCAACGGTAGGACATGTTCACCACGTTCCAATTCATTCCCGATGAATCAGACCTGACTCAACTCTAAGCAGTAGCAGGCATGACAAACAAGCATGAATGAGTAGGCACATCAGGGCTCAAACAACTCCTACTCATGCTAGTGGGTTTCATCTATTTACTGTGGCAATGACAGGTCATGCAGAGGAAAGGGGTTCAGCTACCGCAGCATGTAACAGTTGAAATGTTGTTGTCCTAATGCAGTAAAAGAGAGCAGGAGCGAGAGAGTGGGATTTTATCGGAATGAACAAGGGGTTTTTGCTTGCCTGGCACTTCTGAAGATGTTAGCTCTTCATCGGTGTCATTGAACTCATCGTCGGGATACGCCTACCGAGAGGGAACAAGCACCGGCAATAGAGAAGAACACAATCAATGCAAATGCGACAATATGATGCATGATCATGGCATGTATATGTGATGTTGTTTGTGCTAATGCAAACAGCAACAAGTTCAATGGAGCTCATTTGAATCAAGGATTCAAATGTAACTCCAAACTTAAGCATTTTAAATGCCCTCTATGTGTTTTCATCTATACAGCAGGTTTAGGTTGGTTTTTCATGCATGAAACTAGTACAGAAGGATATATTGAATTTTTCTGATAATTTTTCATATATAATTTGTTTGATTTGGAGTTACGGTTGAATTACTATGAATTTTTGAAGTTTTGGATATTTTTTGTAATTTTATGAATTATTTTAAATTCAGAAAATGTTAACTGCGTCAGCATTACGTCACTGTGACGTCAGCTGGTCAACTGGGCGCCTCCAGGTCAAACCTGACCGTAGGGCCCACTAGTCAATGACACATAGTCAGCTACAGAGGCTGACGTGTGGGACCTGGTCAAAGCTGACGTGGCCAAGTCAAAGTTGACAAGCGGGGCCCACTGAAATTAGTGCTAATCTAACAGAGAGTTAAACTAATTAGTTTAGGCACTAGGCCCACATGTAAGTGGGTCAGGAGGTCAATTAGTGAGTAATTAGTGCTAACTAAGTGGCCACGTCGACAGTCGCCGGAGTCTCGCCGACGGTGACCTCGAACCGCGATGGAGTTTGCTTGGAACTCACCAGAGGCGACGGATCGATGCGCCAGGGGTACCAGAGGATAGCCTGTGCCCATGCGCATCTAGGGAGACCAACGAGAGGTGCGGGGGTGGCCGGAGTTCGCTGGAGTGGAACTCGCGGCGGCTGCCGGAGTTCGGGGCTGGTGCGGGTTAGCGCTGCGGTGTGCTAACGAGCGAGGCGAAGGTCTAGCGGGGCACTACGTGTTGCGGGGAGCAAGTTGGACTCGCCGGGTGACCATTTGGTCACCGGAGCTGCGCCGACGACGAGCTCAAGCGGTGGCGAGCTTCGGCCATGGTGGAACTATGGCCTAGAGGGTGCAAACGCGTGGGACAGAAGAGGGGAAAAGCGACGGAGCTCACAGGGAGGTCGAGGAGCAGATTAGAGGGCTCGGGGGCGACCGGAGAGAGGCGAATCGATGAACGGCGTCCGGCGGGTACCGAGGTTGAAGACGACCCAATGGCGGCAATGAGGGCCTCCGGCGAAGCGTGGCTCAGTGGGGAGGGCGAGGGCGTCGCGGCGGAGCTCGTGAGCAACTCGGTCAGGCGAGGCGGTGGCTGTGGCCGTGTGGCAGCGAACGGCGGCGACGAGCGCGTCGGCCATAGCGGGGGAGGACGAGGGAGAGATCCAGGGAGAGAGGGGAGAGGTGCAGGGGGTCCAGGAGGAGTGCGTGGCGACGTCCAGAGCGTCCGGGCGTCGACGGGGAGGGGCAGGCAGGCAGGGTGGTGGCGTGGAGAGCTCGGCGGCGTCGCGGTGTCCCTCCTCTGCCTACTGGCAGAGGTAGGCGATAACTGGCAGCGGCGCTGGGCTGGGCCGGCCAGCTGGGCTGGCCAGCTGGGCTTGAGTATATACATATTGTGGGCTTGAGTATATACACGAGTAGAACACAAAGGAATTGTGGGCTTGAGTATATACATATTGCTTGTCGTCACTACTTGATTCTTGATTCGGCGGTTTTTTTGCATGAAGCGGCTCAGACCGACATTCTCTTACGCGAGACTGGTTCTACCGACGTGCTTCGCACACAGGTGGCTAGTGGGTGTCTGTTTCTCCAACTTTAGTTGAACCGGTTCCAATGAACATGGTTCTTTCTGAAGATCAAAAAGCAATCACTATACTACGTTGTGGTTTTGATGCGTAGGTAAGAACGGTTCTTGCTAGAAGCCCGTAGCAGCCACGTAAAACTTGCAACAACAAAGTAGAGGATGTCTAACTTGTTTTTGCAGGGCATGTTGTGATGTGATATGGTCAAGACATGATGAGATATAAATTGTTGTATGATATGATCATGTTTTGTTAAAGTTATCGGCAACTGGCAGGGGCCTTATGGTTGTCTCTTTATTGCATAAGATGCAAGCGCCATATAATTGCTTTACTTTATCGCTATGCGATAGAAATAGTTGAAAAAGCAATAGTTGGCGAGATGACCATGTGACAACACATTGATAAAGATCAAGATGATGGAGATCATGGTGTCATGCCGATGACGATGGAGATCATGACAATACTTTGGAGATGGAGATGAAAGGCACAAGATGACAATGGCCATATCATGTCACATATTTTGATTGCGTATGATGTTTATCTTTTATGCATCTTATTTTGCTTAGTACGGCGGTAGCATTATGAGATGATCCCTTACTAAAATTTCAAGGTATAAGTGTTCTCCCTGAGTATGCACCATTGCGACAGTTCTTCGTGCTGAGACACCACGTGATGATCGGGTGTGATAAGCTCTATGTTCACATACAACGGGTGCAAGTCAGTTTTGCACATGCAGAATACTCGGGTTATACTTGACGAGCATAGCATATGCATATATGGCCTCGGAACATTGGAGACCGAAAGGTCGAGGGTGAATCATATAGTAGATATGATCAACATAGTTATGTTCACCATTGAAAACTACTCCATCTCACGTGATAATCGGACATGGTTTAGTTGATATGGATCACGTGATCACTTAGATGATTAGAGGGATGTCTATCTAAGTGGGAGTTCTTAAATAATATGATTAATTGAACTTAAATTTATCATGAACTTAGTCCTGATAGTATTTGCATATCAATGTTGTAGATCAATTGCTCGCGTATAGCTTCCCCGTTTTATTTATGATATGTTCCTAGAGAAAACTAAGTTGAAAGTTGATAGTAGCAATGATGTGGACTAGGTCCGTGATCTGAGGATTATCCTCATTGATGCACAGAAGAATTATGTCCTTGATGCACCGCTAGGTGACAAAACTATTGCAGGAGCAAATGCAGACGTTATGAACATTTGACAAGCTCGGTATGATGACTACTTGATAGTTTAATGCACCATGCTTTACGGCTTAGAACCGGGACTTCAAAATGTTTTGAAATGTCAAGGAGCATATGAGATGTTCCAAAAGATGAAATTGGTATTTCAGACTCATGCCCGAGTCGAGAGGTATGAGACCTCTGACAGTACTTTGCCTACAAGATGGAGGAGAATAGCTCAACCAGTGAGCATGTGCTCAGATTGTCTGGGTACTACAATTGCTTGAATCAAGTGGGAGTTAATCTTCCAGATAAGATAGTAATTGACAAAGTTCCCTAGTCACTATCACCAAGTTACTAGAACTTAGTGATGAACTATAATGTGCAAGGGATGACGAAAACGATTGCCGAGCTCTTCATGATGCTGAAATCGACGAAGGTAGAAATCAAGAAAAGCATCAAATATTGATGGTTGACAAGACCACTAGTTTCAAGTAAAAGGGCAAGGGAAAGAAAGGGAACTTCAAGAAGAATGGCAAGCACGTTGCAACTCCCATGAAGAAGCCCAAAGCTAGACCCAAGCCTGGAACTGAGTGCTTCTACTGCAAAGGAAATGGTCACTGGAAGTGGAACTACCCTAGATACTTGGTGGATTAGAAGAATGGCAAAGTGAACAAAAGTATATTTGATATACATGTTATTGATGTGTACTTTACTAGTATTTATAGCAACCCCTCAGTATTTGATACTGGTTCAGTTGTTAAGAGTTGTAACTCGAAACGGGAGTAGCAAAATAAACAGAGACTAGTTAAGGGCCATGTGACGATGTGAGTTGGAAGTGTTTCCAAGGTTGATAAGATCACCATCGCACACACCCTTTACCTTCGGGATTAGTGTTGACATAAAATAAATGTTATTTGGTGTTTGCGTTGAGCATAAATATGATTGGATGATGTTTATTGCAATACGGTTATTCATTTAAGTCAAAGAATAATTGTTGTTCTATTTGCATGAATAAAACCTTCTATGCTCATACACTCAATACAAATGGTTTATTGAATCTCGATCATAGTGATACACATATTCATAATATTGAAGCAAAAAGATGCAAAGTTAATAATGATAGTGCAACTTATATGTGGCACTGCCGTTTAGGTCAGATTGGTGTAAAGCGCATGAAGAAACTCCATGCTGATGGGCTTTTGGAATCACTTGATTATGAATCATTTGATGCTTGCGAACCATGCCTCGTGGGCAAGATGACTAAAACTCCATTCTCTGGAATAATGGAGCAAGCAACTGACTTATTGGAAATAATACATGCTGATGTATGCAATCCGATGAGTGTTGAGGCTCGCGGTGGGTATCGTTATTTTCCGACCTTCACAGATGATTTGAGCAGATATGGGCATATCTACTTGATGAAACATAAGTCGGAAACATTTGAAAAGTTCAAAGAATTTCAGAGTGAAGTGGAAAATCATCGTAACAAGAAAATAAAGTTTCTGCGATTTGATCATGGAGGAGAATATCTGAGTTACGAGTTTGGTCTTGCTACCTCTTGAGCACTGCGTTGGTTTTCCCCGAAGAGGAAGGGATGATGCAGCAAAGTAGCGTAAGTGTTTTTCTCAGTTTTTGAGAACCAAGGTATCAATCCAGTAGGAGGCTACGCGCGAGTCCCTCGTACCTGCACAAAACAAATAAATCCTCGCAACCAACGCAAATAGGGGTTGCCAATCCCTATAAGGCCACTTACGAGAGTGAGATCTGATAGATATGATATGATAATATTTTTGGTATTTTTATGATAAAGATGCAAAGTAAAATAAAGGCAAAGTAAATAGCAAAGGAAATAACTAACTAGTAGGAGATTAATATGATAAAGATAGACCCGGGGGCCATAGGTTTCACTAGTGGCTTCTCTCGAGAGCATAAGTATTCTACGGTGGGTGAACAAATTACTGTTGAGCAATTGACAGAATTGAGCATAGTTATGAGAATATCTAGGTATGATCATGTATATAGGCATCACGTCCGAGACAAGTAGACCGACTCCTGCCTGCATCTACTACTATTACTCCACTCATCGACCGCTATCCAGCATGCATCTAGAGTATTAAGTTTAAAACAGAGTAACGCTTTAAGCAAGATGACATGATGTAGAGGGATAGACTCATGCAATATGAAGAAAACCCCATCTTGTTATCCTCGATGGCAACAATACAATACGTGCCTTGCTGCCCCTACTGTCACTGGGAAAGGACACCACAAGATTGAACCCAAAGCTAAGCACTTCTCCCATTGCAAGAAAGATCAATCCAGTAGGCCAAACCGAACTGATAATTCGAAGAGACTTGCAAAGATAACCGATCATACATAAAAGAATTCAGAGAAGATTCAAATATTATTCATAGATAGACTTGATCATAAACCCACAATTCATCGGTCTCAACAAACACACCGCAAAAAGAAGATTACATCGAATAGTTCTCCACAAGAGAGGGGGAGAACATTGTATTGAGATCCAAAAAGAGAGAAGAAGCCATCTAGCTACTAACTATGGACCCGTAGGTCTGAGGTAAACTACTCACACTTCATCGGAGAGGCTATGGTGTTGATGTAGAAGCCCTCCATGATCGATGCCCCCTCCGACGGAGCTCCGGAACAGGCCCCAAGATGGGATCTCTTGGATACAGAAAGTTACGGCGGTGGAATTAGGGTTATGGCTCCGTCTCTGATCGTTTGGGGGTACGTAGGTATATATAGGAGGAAGGAGTACGTCGGTGGAGCAACAGGGGCCCACGAGGGTGGAGGGCGCGCCTGGGGGGGGGGGGGGGGGTAGGCGCGCCCCCTACCTCGTGGCCTCCTCTTTTCTTTCTTGACATAGGGTCCAAGTCTCCCGGGTCTTGTTCGTTGAGAAAATCACATTCCTGAAGGTTTCATTCCATTTGGACTCTGTTTGATATTCCTTTTCTTCGAAACCCTAAAATAGGCAAAAACAGCAATTCTGGGTTGGGCCTTCGGTTAATAGGTTAGTCCCAAAAATAATATAAAAGTGGATAATAAAGCCCAATAATGTCCAAAATAGTAGATAATATAGCATGGAGCAATCAAAAATTATAGATAGGTTGGAGACGTATCAGGTCTTCATTTGAAACAATGCGGAATAGTTTCGTAACTCACGCCACCTAGAACACCACAACGTAATAGTGTGTCCGAACGTCATAACCGTACTTTATTAGATATGGTGCGATCTTGTTAGGGAACGTAGTAATTTCAAAAAAATTCCTACGCACACGCAAGATCATGGTGATGCATAGCAACGAGAGGGGAGATTATCCTCTACGTACCCTTGTAGTGTCGGGACCCCGATTCTAAGTCACACCGATCTAGCATGTAACACCTCATATCACTTTGCAGCCTCATGCACGGTATTCCCACGGGTGTCACCTTACCATGGCCGGGACCGTTTGCGCCTTTTGGATCACGTATATGATAGTGTCGCTAGCATCCATATGACAGAGAACCCGGGCCATAAAATAAAGCAAACATCAATACACCCGTACATGCATTTGTATCACCTGCAAAACATAAAATAAAGCAAACATGAGTACAAAGGTACTCAGCAAGACTTACATCAGATCCTATCATACATGCATTTGTATCAAGAAGGTAATGTGGAGTTTAGTTGCAGCAAGCCAGCTTTGAGTCAGTGGCTATCCTGTTCTATGACTACGAGAAACTTCTTTGAGGTGAGGCAACGCACACGAGTCCACTAATCACCACATCAATACACCACTATGGATTCATTCTTGTCTCCTTATGAGAAGGCCATCCATAGCACTCACACTTGTCTTGAGCATTTTAGAGTATCCACTTTAAGTTGTCTATGTACCACGTAAGCATCCAAGAAGTCCATAACCGAGGACACGGCTATTCGAATAGATCATGATAACCCGGCAGGGGTGTACTCTTCACACACGCTCTCACCACTTATCACCATGTACACGTCATGTATCTCGGCAACCTTCAAGTGGAAGCCTGTCGAGGGTGTCGGCCACGACCTGACTAACCACACAAGACTCTAGTTCAGGTTTATCGCCTATTCGGGTTCCATCCGCAAGGAGATCCGGCCAGGGTTTCGCTCACGGCCCTAAACGATGTGTACAGGGTTCCCGAGCCCACCATCCGGGTGCCACACGGTACACCGGGCCACGGTGCCTAGTCTGTCCCAAGTCCACCCTGCCGGGTGCCACTCGGTAGAAAAATAGCACTACCTACAAACACCAGAAACTATTTGCAACTCTTGGACAGAGATCAAGGCGGTTAATAAGTCGAGAGAGCTTGGAGCGCCCGGAGCCCAATGTGTGGTAGTAGCTAGTCATTGGACAACTTACACAGAACTCAGTTCTTAAGGACGGTCCCAATGAGACAACCCACCATGTACTCCTACATGGCCTCTCACCGCTACCTTTACCAAATCGTAGGCATGGCATAACCCTAAGCAATAGCAGGCATGGCATGGTAGGAACACAACATGGCTCAATCAACTCCTACACATGCTAGTGGGTTTTAACTATTTACTGTGGCAATGACAGGTCATGCAGAGGAATGGGTTCAACTACCGCAGCATAAAGTAGCAGTTGAATCGTTGTTGTCCTAATGCAATAAATGAGAGCATGAGCGAGAGGTAGGATTGTATCCGAATGAACAAGGGGGTTTGCTTGCCTGGTAGATCAACATGGGGCACTGCTCCTCTCACAGGTACTCTGGATCGGTCTCCGGAGCAGGACCTATCGAGAAGGAACGGTGTCGGCAATCAATACACAATCATATGCAACAATATGATGCATGAACGTGGCATGAGTATGTGAAGTGTTTTGAGCTAATGCATTTAGCATTCTATTTGGAAGAGGTCCATTTGAATCAAAGATTCAAATGCAACTCTAAATTAATTCCCTTTAAATGCCATAAGTGTGTTTTCTCATATACAGCATGTATAAGTTGGTTTGTCATGCATGAAAATGGTACAGATGGATAAATTGCATTTCTCTGGTAATTTTTCATGTATAAATTATTTCAATCTGAGCTATGGTTGAATTTCTATGAATTTTAGAAGTTTATAACATTTTCTGGATTTTCCTGATATATTTTAAATCCATAAAACCATTACTGCATCAGCATGACAACAACATTGCGTCAGCAAGTCAAAGGCGGCTGACCAGGTCAAACCTGACGTGTGGGGTCCACACGTCAGTGTCCGTGGCTAATCCTAAATTAAATTAAACCTAAACTGGTTTAGTTAATGGGGTTGGCCCCACGCGTCAGTGACCCAGGGTGGTCAAACCCTGGTCAGACGGGGTCAAACCCGGTCAATCCCACCGGTGTTTAGCCGCCGGCGAGGCAGAATGCGGCGGAGGGGCACGGGATTTGCCTTCCGGCGACCATTTGGGCGGTGGAGGCCACGGGCGAGGAGCTAGAGCTCGTCCGCGTCTTCTGGGGCAAGTGGGAGAGGCGGGGACGGCCGGAGCTCGCCGGAGCGAAGCTCAAGGCGGCGGGCGGAGCACAGGTTTGGGCGGAATCAAGCTACGGGGCACGGCAGGGACTGCGGAGTGCCTCGATGGCCTCCTGGCATTGCACTGAGCACGTGGTGTGCTTGCTCGCGGCCCTAGGTGACAGTGGCCACGGCGGCGACATGAACGACGGCGAAGAGCTACGGCCGTGGTGGTGGACGGGGCTACACCGCGCGAACGACTAAACAGAGAGAGGGAGAAGGAGCAGGAGCTCACAACAATCACAGTGACCTTGACGGCGAGCTCGGGGACGCGCCGAGGTCGATGGTGCAGCGATGGGGATCCAGAAACTTGATATGAGACCACCAAACCTTGAGAAACTTGATGTTATGACATCGAGTGACACGCTCTGCTTGATCCAGAATGCGGACAGGGTACTCTCGATAAGTGAGGTTATCTTGGAGATCAAGCGTTTCGTGGTCCACTCTGCGGATGGGATCCGTGAAGCAACGCCTGAGTTAGGAGACGTGGAAGACATCATGTACTCGAGAAAGATGTGGGGGTAGTTCCAACTGGTAGGCAACTCTCCTCGTTTGGCGAGAATGCAAAAAGGACCAATGTAACGAGGAGCCAACTTGCCCTTGATACTGAAACGATGGGTACCCTTCAAAAGGGTAACCCGAAGGTAAGCTTTGTCGCCAACTTCATAAGCCACTTCCTTATGACTACGGTCATACTGGCTCTTTTGACGAGATTGGGCCATTTTCAAATTCTCACGAATGATGCGAACTTGCTCTTCTGCCTCCTGGATCATATCTGGTCCAAATAATTGTCTTTCACCGGTTTCTGACCAGTTCAAAGGTGTTTGACATCTTCGTCCATGCAGAACCTCAAAAGGAGCTTTCTTGAGGCTGGATTGGTAGCTATTGTTACAAGCAAACTCGGCGAAGGGAAGACACTTCTCCCAATCCATACCGAATTAGATAACACAAGCTCTAAGCATGTCTTCGAGAATTTGGTTGACCCTTTCCACCTAACCACTTGATTGAGGGTGGAAAGCGGTACTAAAGGAAAGATGGGTGCCCATGGCAGTTTGGAAACTCTCCCAGAAATGGGAAGTGAAAAGACTACCACGGTCTAAATTGATCCCTAGTGGAACACCATGAAGTGACACTATTCGAGAAACATATAAGTCAGCGAGCTGACTAGCAGTGATACTCTCTCGAACAGGTAGGAAGTGAGCCACTTTGGAAAGACGATCAATGACTACGAAGATAGCATTATTCCCTCTCTTGGTCCTGGGAAAGCCGGTGATGAAGTCCATACCAACTTTATCCCATTTCCACTCAGGAATAGCTAAAGGTTGAAGGGTGCCAGCAGGCCTTTGATGCTCTGCCTTAACGCGATGACAAATATCACAGTCAGCAATGAACTCAGCGATTTCTCTCTTCATCCTAGTCCACCAGAACCTCTAGCGTAGGTCCTGATACATCTTAGTACTACCGGGATGAATCGTGAGAGGAGATTCATGAGCCTCCTTAAGAATCAGTTGTCGCAGATGTTGATTCTTGGGAACCACCAAGCGATTCTCAAAGAAAACAACACCTCGATTATCTATAGAGAAACTGCCACCAACTCCCTTGTCAATGTTTCTCTTGATCCGGGAAATTCCCGTATCCTGCTTCTGAGCAGAGATGATCTGATCCACAAGAGTAGGTTTCGCCACCAAGGTAGAAAGGAATCCGTGAGGAGCAATGTGAAGGTTGAGCTTACATAACTCCTCATGGAGAAGTGGTTGGCCCTGTTGCAACATGAGATTGTTGCAATAGGACTTACGACTTAGTGCATCAGCCATGACATTTCCCTTGCCTGGGGTGTAGGTAATCCCTAAGTCATAATCTGAGATCAACTCCAACCAACGCCTTTGCCTAAGGTTCAAATCTGGTTGGGTGAAGATATACTTGAGACTCTGGTGATCGGTGTAAATCTTGCAACGCTTACCAAGAAGGTAATGTCGCCAGGTCTTAAGTGCATAGACTACGGCTGCAAGCTCATGTGTAGGCTAATTCTCCTCATGTGGATGCAACTGTCGAGATGCATAGGCAATCACATGGCGATCTTGCATAAGAATGCAACCTAGTCCCTATCATGAGGCGTCGCAGTAGATAACAAAGTCTTTAGTGAAATCCGGTGGCACAAGTATGGGAGCGGAAGTCAGGCATCTTTTCAGTTCCTAAAAACTGTGCTCACACTGTGGGGACCACTCAAACTTTTTATCTTTATTGAGAAGTTCCGTGAGAGGTTTGGCCACTTTGGATAAGTTCTCAACAAAGCGGCGATAATAACTGGCTAGGCCAAGGAAACTCCTAACTTGCTTAACCGTTTCAGGCGGAGTCCAATCAAGAACGGCCTGAACTCTCTCGGGATTGACAGCAATGCCCTTACCAGATATCACATGGCCTAGGTAGGTCACTTCTGGCAACCAAAATTCGCACTTGGAGAACTTGGCATAAAGGCGGTGCTCTCTGAGTTTCTCTAACACAAGTCTAAGATGTTCGACATGCTCTTCCTCGTTCTTCGAGTAAATAAGAATATCATCGAGGTAAACCACGACGAACTTATCTAAGTACTCCATGAAGATCGAGTTCATCAAGCGAGAGAATGTAGCTGGAGCATTGGTTAGAACAAAGGAAATGATGGTGTACTCGTACTGGCCATAACGAGTGACAAAAGCCGTCTTAGGAATGTCCCCATTTCTGATCTTGATTTGGTGGTAGCCTAACCTCAAATCCATCTTTGAAAAGACTGAGGATCCAGCGAGCTGATCATACAGGTCGTTGATCCTGGGGAGCGGATACTTGTTCTTTACCGTGACCAAATTAACGGGACGATAATCTACAACCATTCGGTCCGTACCATCCTTCTTCTTGACAAAGAGGATGGGGCAAGCCGAGGGAGAAGAGCTAGGACAGATGAAACCCTTTTGCAAGGGTTCATCGAGTTGTTTCTTAAGCTCAGCTAGTTCTAAGGGTGCCATCTTGTAAGGTCTCCTAGAGATTGGGGCGGTTCCTGGGATAAGATCTATGAAAAACTCTACATCTCTGTCAGGTGGAATACTTGACAGTTCCTCTGGAAAGACATCCGGAAAGTCACGGACTACCAAGATATCTTCAAGGTCTGGAAGAGGGTTGGCATTAACAGAATAGAGCTGATGCTTTGCAACTCTAGTGGAGACAGTGACTATCTTGCCAGATGGATGTGTAAGTTGAACAGACCTGGTGTAACAATCAATCTTGGTATGATGAGCTGTCATCCAGTCCATACCCAAGATGATGTTAATATCTATAGACTTGAGGGCTATAAGTGATGCAAGGAATACAAGTCTGTCAACAAGGATTTCATTACCATGGCTTATACTGGTCGTTTGCCATCTAGACCCTGGAGTTTGGATTTCAAGTGGAGTTGGCATATCACAAAATGACATGTCGTGCAAACGAGCATAGCCTTTAGAGATGAAGGAGTGAGATGCTCCGGTATCGAACAGAACCGAAGCTGGATGACAGTTGACAAGGAGTGTACCTAGAACGACATCCGGATCATCATGAGCGTCTTTAGCTGAGACGTGATGCACACATCCACATTCAGTGGGAGCTGACTTGACACTAATCAAATTGCATGGTGGCTTACCACGGCCAACAGACTTCTCAGGCAGGGGTGGAGCATAGTTGGTTTGAGAGCAGTCACGTGCATAGTGTCCTGGCTCTCCGCATGTGAAACAAGTCCCTGAAGTAGGACGTGGACCCTCTTTGACAAGTGGTCTACCAATAGGCCTGGGTAGAGCATGTAACTGAATTGGGTGAGGTGCCACACAAGAAGGCCTCGGTGTATAACTGGGTGGAAGAGCGGAGTTCGGAACCCAAATCCGGCGCTTCTGCGAAGTAGAACTGGAGGAAGAACCCAAATCACGGGTGTGCTTACGAGACTCCTCGTAAGTGAGTTGAGTTGTCTCTGCATTAATGGCCTTGTTCACAAGAGCCTGGAATGTATTGCAATGATGCAAGTGGAGATCACGACGCAACTTGGGGTTGAGACCCTTCCGGAACCAAGCTTGCTTCTTGGCGTCTGTGGACACCTCTTCTGTAGCATAGCGGGCAAGGTTCTCAAACTCTCTACTGTAAGCATCAACAGCCATCTTACTCTGGGTGAAACTACAGAACTCTTCTCTCTTGTGGTCAATGAGAGCCTAAGGGATGTGATGCTCGCGAAAAGCCTCAGTGAAATCTCTCCAGGTGGGTATCTAGCCAGCTAGAAGCATAGCCTCATAGTTATGCCACCAAAGACTAGCAGGACCTTCCAGATGATAAGCAGCATAGGTGACCTTGTCACTTTCAGCTACGTTCGCAGAACGCAGCTTGTGGGTGATACTACGAAGCCAGTCATCTGCATCGAGTGGTTCAATGGAATGATGGAAGGTAGGTGGTTTCAGACCAATGAAATCATAGATGGTCGCTGACTCTTTGCACTGGGGTGCGGTGTTCTTCTCGGTACGTGCTAACAAGCGGTTAGACTCACGCTTGTTCCTCTCCATCTCTAACATGAACTCTGCCAATGAAGACTGGTCGGGAGGATCCTCATCCCTACCATCTCCGTGGTTCCAACTATGAGCAACAGAACTTCGGTTAACCGGCAACATCCTGAAGAACGAAACCAAGGAAAACAAGGATGGATTCAGCATCATCATAAGGATGTAGAATAGCACAAGAAATTAGTATCTCTCAAACTCCTAGGACAATTCCGGCAGCATAATGGCAGTAAAATGCTCAAAATGAGACATCCTGCAAACGATGGGGTAGTACCAAACTTAACATCATCACTCAAGGTTCTGAGATATTACTAAACAGGCTACACCGGAGGTACTCGAACTGGGGTAAGACTCAGATCAACCAATCCTTAGAGACTATGGAGTAGTAACACGTGATCCTGATAGATGGAAGAGAAAGCCTAGTTCCTTAACCCCGTAGGAAAGATAGGATGACTCAGATCAGAAGACATGTGGTATAAGGAGTAAAAAGAGCCTTACGTTCCCTTCCACAATCAATTCCCCTATATAGCTAAAGAATTTCTAGACCCAACTTCGACCAGGTTGGCTTGGCAATCCTACAGGCAGTTAGGCTCAGATACCAAAGCTGTCGGGACCCTGATTCTAAGTCACACCGATCTAGCATGTAACACCTCATATCACTATGCGGCCTCACGCACGGTATTCCCACGGGTGTCGCCTTACCATGGCCGGGACCATTTGCGCCTTTTGGCTCACGTATATGATAGTGTCGCTAGCATCCATATGACAGAGAACCCAGGCCGACATGACTAGTCGCGAACTCAAAGTGGCACTAACTTATGGGGACAGACATACATGAAACAACATCGAGCATGTCGGTCAGCAGCGTGCGAATCCGGGCTGTAGCACTGGGCTATAGTGATGTGCATTACCGAGAGGGCCCAGAGATACCTCTCCGATAATGGGAGTGACAAATCCTAATCTCGATCTATGCCAACTCAACAAGCACCATCGGAGACACATGTAGAGCACCTTTATAATCACCCAGTTATGTTGTGACGTTTGGTAGCACACAAAGTGTTCCTCCGGTACTCGGGAGTTGCATAATCTCATAGTTATAGGAACATGTATAAGTCATGAAGAAAGCAATAGCAACAAACTAAACGATCATCGTGATAAGCTAACGGATGGGTCAAGTCAATCACATCATTCTCTAATGATTTGATCCCGTTAATCAAATGACAACTCATGTCTATGGTTAGGAAATATAACCATCATTTATTCAACGAGCTAGTCAAGTAGAGGCATACTAGTGAGATTCTGTTTGTCTATGTATTCACACATGTACTAAGTTTCTGATTAATACAATTCAAGCATGAATAATAAACATTTATCATGATATAAGGAAATATAAATAACCACTTTATTATTGCCTCTAGGGCATATTTCCTTCAGTCTCCCACTTGCACTAGAGTCAATAATCTAGTTCACATCGCCATGTGATTTAACACCAATAGTTCACATCTTTATGTGATTAGTTCACATCTCCATGTGACTAACACCCAAAGGGTCTACTAGAGTCAATAATCTAGTTCACATCGCTATATGATTAACACCCAAAGGGTGATCATGTTTTGCTTGTGAGAGAAATTTTGTCAACGGGTCTGCCACATTCAGATCCGTATGTATTTCACAAATTTCTATGTCTACAATGCTCTGCATGGAGCTACTCTAGCTAATTTCTCCCACTTTCAATATGTATCCAGATCGAGACCTAGAGTCATCTAGATCGATGTAAAAAGCTTGCATCGATGTAACTCTTTACGACGAACTCTTTTATCACCTCCATAACCGAGAAATATTTCCCTAGTCCTCTAAGGATTATTTTTACCGCTGTCCAGTGATCTACTCCTAGATCACTATTGTACTCCTTTGTCAAACTCAAGGGAGGGTATACAATAGGTCTGATACATAGCATGTCATACTTTATAGAACCTATGACTGAGGCATAGGGAATGACTTTTCATTCTCTTTCTATTTTCTGCCGTGGTCGGGTTTTGAGTCTTTACTCAACTTAACACCTTGCAACATAGACAAGAACTCCTTTGACTGTTCCATTTTGAACTACTTCAAAATCTTGTCAAGGTATGTACTTATTGAAAAAAACTTATCAAGCGTCTTGATCTATCTCTATAGATCTTGATGCTCAATGTGTAAGCAACTTCATCGAGGTCTTTCTTTGAAAAACTCTTTTGAAACACTCCTTTATGCTTTCTAGAAAATTCTACATTATTTCCGATCAACAATATGTCATTTACATATACTTATCAGAAATGATGTAGTGCTTCCACTCACTTTCTTGTAAATACAGGCTTCACCGCAAGTCTGTATAAAACCATATGCTTTGATCACTTTATCAAAACATATATTCCAACTTCAAGATGCTTGCACCAGTCCATAGCTGGATCGCTGGAGCTTTCTCACTTTGTTAGCACCTTTAGGATCGACAAAACCTTCTGGTTGCATCATATACAACTCTTCTTTAAAAAATCCATTAAGGAATACAATTTTGACATTTATTTGCCAGATTTCATAAAATGCGGCAACCGCTAACATGATTCAGACAAACTTTTAAGCATCAATACGAGTGAGAAAATCTCATCGTAGTCAACACCTTGAACTTGTCGAAAACATTTTGCAACAATTCGAGCTTTGTAGATAGTAACACTACTATCAGCGTCCGTCTTCCTCTTGAAGATCCATTTATTCTTAATGACTCACCAATCATCGGGCAAGTCAATCGAAGTCCATACTTTGTTCTCATATATGGATCCCATCTCAGATTTCATGGCCTCAAGCCATTTCGCGGAATCTTGCTCATCGTCGCTTCCTCATAGTTCGTAGGTTCGTCATGGTCTAGTAACATGACTTCCAGAAAGGATTACCATACCACTATGGTGCAGACCATACTCTTGTTGTCCTATGAGGTTCGGTAGTAACTTGATTTGATGTTTCATGATCATCATCATTAGCTTCCTCACTAATTGGTGTAGAGATCACTAGAACTGATTTCTCTAATGAACTACTTTCCAATTCGGTAGAAGGTACAATTACCTCATCAAGTTCTACATTCCTCCTACTCACTTCTTTCGAGAGAAACTTCTTCTCTAGAAAGGATCCACTCTTAGCAACAAAGATATTGCCTTTCGGATCTGTGATAGAAGGTGTACCCAACAGTTTCTTTTGGGTATCCTATGAAGACGCACTTTTCCGATTTAGGTTTGTGCTTATCTAGCTGAAACTTTTTCACATAAGCATCACAACCCCAAACTTTAAGAAATGACAACTTTGGTTTCTTGCCAAACCACAGTTCATATGGTGTCGCGTCAACGGATTTAGATGGTGCCCTATTTAACATGAATGCAGCTGTTTATAATGCATAACCCCAAAACTATAGTGGTAAATCGGCAAGAGACATCATAGATTGCACCATATCTAATAAAGTACGGTTATGACGTTCGGACACACCATTATGCTGTGGTGTTCGAGGTGGCATGAATTTGTGAAACTATTCCACATTGTTTTAGTTGAAGACCAAACTCGTAACTCAAATATTCGTCTCCGCGATCAGATCGTAGAAACTTTATTTTCTTGTTATGATGATTTTCCACTTCACTTTGAAATTCTTTGAACTTTTCAAATGTTTTAGACTTATGTTTCATCAAGTAGATATACCCATATCTGCTCAAATCATATGTGAAGGTCAGAAAATAATGATACCCACCGCGAGCCTCAACACTCATCGGATTGCATACATCAGTATGTATTATTCCCAATAAGTCAATTGCTTGCTCCATTGCTCTGGAGAACAGAGTTTTAGTCATCTTGCCCACGAGGCATGGTTTGCAAGCATCATATGGTTCATAATCAAGTGATTCCAAAAGTCCATCAGCATGGAGTTTCTTCATGCGATTTACACCAATATGACCTAAACGGCAGTGCCACATATAAGTTGCACTATCATTATTAACTTTGCATCTTTTGGCTTCAATATTATGAATATGTGTATTACTACGATCGAGATTCAATAAACCATTCACCTTGGGTGTATGACCTCAGAAGGTTTTATTCATGTAAACAGAATAACAATTATCCTTGACTTAAATGAATAACCGTATTGCAATAAACATGATCCAATCATATTATGCTCTATGCAAACATCAAATAACATTTATTTTAGGTTCAACACTAATCCCGAAGGTAAAGGGAGTGTGTGATGGCGATCTTATCAACCTTGGAATTATTTCCAACGCACATCATCACCTCGTCCTCAACTAGTCTTTGTTTATTTTGCAACTCCCGTTTCGAGTTACTACTCTTAGCAACTGAATCAGTATCAAATACTGAGGTGTTGCTATAAACACTAGTAAAGTACACATCAGTAACATGTATATCAAATATACTTTTGTTCACTTTGCCATCCTTCTTATCCGCCAAGTATCTAGGGAAGTTCCACTTCCAGTGACCATTTCCTTTGCAGTAGAAGCACTCAGTTCCAGGCTTGGGTCTAGCTTTGGGATTCTTCATGAGAGTAGAAACTTTCTTGCTATTCTTCTTTGAAGTTCATCTTTCTTTCCCTTTGCCCTTTTCTTGAAACTAGTGGTCTTGTTAACCATCAACTTTTGATGCTTTTCTTGATTTCTACCTTTGTCGATTTCAGCATCACGAAGAGCTCGGGATTACTTTCGTTATCCCTTGCATATTATAGTTTATCACTAAGTTCTAGTAACTTGGTGATAGTGACTAGAGAACTTTGTCAATTACTATCTTATCTGGAAGATTAAATTCCACTTGATTCAAGCAATTGTAGTACCCAGACAACCTGAGCACATGCTCACTAGTTGAGCTATTTCCTCCATCTTGTAGGCAAAGTACAGTCAGAGGTCTTCTACCTCTCGACACGGGCATGAGTATTAAATACCAATTTCAACTCTTAGAACATCTTATATGCTCTATGGCGTTCTAACTATTTTTGAAGTCCCGGTTCTAAGCCGTAAAGCATGGTGCACTAAACTATCAAGTAGTCATCATACCGAGCTTTGCCAAACGTTCATAACGTCTGCATCTGCTCCAGCAATAGGTCCGTCACCTAGCGGTGCATCAAGGACATAATTCCTCAATGTAGCAACGAGGATAATCCTCAGATCACGGTGTCAGGACCCCCGATTCCAAGTCACATCGATCTAGCATGTAACACCTCATATCGCTTTGCATCCTCACGCACGGTATTCCCACGAGTGTCGCCTTACTATGGCCCGGGACCGTTTGCGTCTTTTGGCTCACGTATATGATAGTGTCGCTAGCATCCATATGACAGAGAACCCGGGCCGACATGACTAGTCGTGAACCCAAAGTGGCACTAACTTACGGGGACAGGCATACATGAAACAACATCGAGCATGTCGGTCAGCAGCGTGCGAATCTGGGCTGTAGCACTGGGCTAACAGGACTTCGGGAACTTGGGCTGTAGCAGGCTAGGCAGGACTCCGGATGTCACCGCATGACATTTCCCCGTAGGGACAGACACAGGAACGAAGTGAATCACATGCCGGCTAGTCAAGTGTTCCGGAGCAGTAGTGCTGGGCTAGCAGGACTCCGGTGAACCGGGCTGTACCGGACTACTATGGCTCATGGAAGCACAAGACTACATTTCCCCATAAGAGAGGCTACCAAGGATAAACAACTAGGTTGTCGGATCCCACACATACCAAGCATTTCAATCATACACACAATATGCTCGATATGTGTAAATACAACATGGCATCACAACATAACTCTACGACTCAAGTATTTATTCATTAGGCTCCGAAGAGCGGGAGATTACAAACATGGGTCTCATGACCCGACATTCAGAGCATACAAGTCAAAGCACATGCGGAAGCTTAACATGTCTGAGTACAGACATCTACAAATGAAAAAGGCTGAGAAGCCTGACTATCTACAAGACCCTCCCAAGGTACAAGATCGTAGCTGAGGTAACAAGCTAAACGTCGAAGTCCACGTGGAACTACTAGCGAGACTAAAGTCTCTCTGCAAAACATAAATTAAGCAAACGTGAGTACAAATGTACCCAGCAAGACTTACATCAGAACTAACTACATATGCATCGGTATCAACAAAGGGGGTGGTGGAGTTTAACTGCAGCAGGCCAGCTTTGACTCGGTGGCTATCCTGAACTACGACTGCAAGTAACTCTTTGAGGTGGCGCACACGAGTCCACATATTCACCATATCAATACACCACTATGAATCCGCTCCCGTCTCCCTACGAGAACGCCATCCATAGCACTCACGCTTATCCTGTGCATTTTAGAGTATCCACTTTCACTTGTCTATGAACTATGCAAGGGATCCAAGTTTCCATATCCGAGGAATCCGGCTATTCGAATAGATAATGATAACCCTGCAGGGGTGTACTTCTTCACGCACGCTCTCGCCACTTATCGCCCTATACACGTCATGTACCTCGGCAACCTTCAAGTGGAAGCCAGGCGAGGGAGTCGGCCATGACCTGACTAACCAACAAGTCTCTAGTCTAGGTTTATCGCCTATTCGGGTTCCATCCACAAGGAGATCCGGCCGGGGTGTCGCTCACGGCCCCAAACGATGTGTGCAGGGTTCCCAAGCCCACCATCCGGGTGCCACTTGGTACACCGTGCCACTGTGCCTAGTCTGTCCAAAGCCCACCTGTACCGGGTGCCACTTGGTAAACTACTAACACTACCTACAAACACCAGAAACTAGTTGCAACTCCTGGACAGAGATCAGATTGATTAATAAGCCGAGAGGGGTCGAGTTACCGGAACCCAATGTGTGGTAGTAACTGTTCATGGATCACAAACACAGAACTCAGTTCCTGAGAACGGCTGCAATGAGACAACCCACCATGTACTCCTACATGGCCTCTCACCGCTACCTTTACCAAATCGTGTTCACACACTTAGCTCTCAACGGTAGGACATGTTCACCACGTTCCAATTCATTCCCGATGAATCAGACCTGACTCAACTCTAAGCAGTAGCAGGCATGACAAACAAGCATGAATGAGTAGGCACATCAGGGCTCAAACAACTCCTACTCATGCTAGTGGGTTTCATCTATTTACTGTGGCAATGACAGGTCATGCAGAGGAAAGGGGTTCAGCTACCGCAGCATGTAACAGTTGAAATGTTGTTGTCCTAATGCAGTAAAAGAGAGCAGGAGCGAGAGAGTGGGATTTTATCGGAATGAACAAGGGGTTTTTGCTTGCCTGGCACTTCTGAAGATGTTAGCTCTTCATCGGTGTCATCGAACTCATCGTCGGGATACGCCTACCGAGAGGGAACAAGCACCGGCAATAGAGAAGAACACAATCAATGCAAATGCGACAATATGATGCATGATCATGGCATGTATATGTGATGTTGTTTGTGCTAATGCAAACAGCAACAAGTTCAATGGAGCTCATTTGAATCAAGGATTCAAATGTAACTCCAAACTTAAGCATTTTAAATGCCCTCTATGTGTTTTCATCTATACAGCAGGTTTAGGTTGGTTTTTCATGCATGAAACTAGTACAGAAGGATATATTGAATTTTTCTGATAATTTTTCATATATAATTTGTTTGATTTGGAGTTACGGTTGAATTACTATGAATTTTTGAAGTTTTGGATATTTTTTGTAATTTTATGAATTATTTTAAATTCAGAAAATGTTAACTGCGTCAGCATTACGTCACTGTGACGTCAGCTGGTCAACTGGGCGCCTCCAGGTCAAACCTGACCGTAGGGCCCACTAGTCAATGACACATAGTCAGCTACAGAGGCTGACGTGTGGGACCCGGTCAAAGCTGACGTGGCCAAGTCAAAGTTGACAAGCGGGGCCCACTGAAATTAGTGCTAATCTAACAGAGAGTTAAACTAATTAGTTTAGGCACTAGGCCCACATGTAAGTGGGTCAGGAGGTCAATTAGTGAGTAATTAGTGCTAACTAAGTGGCCACGTCGACAGTCGCCGGAGTCTCGCCGACGGTGACCTCGAACCGCGATGGAGTTTGCTTGGAACTCACCAGAGGCGACGGATCGATGCGCCAGGGGTACCAGAGGATAGCCTGTGCCCATGCGCATCTAGGGAGACCAACGAGAGGTGCGGGGGTGGCCGGAGTTCGCTGGAGTGGAACTCGCGGCGGCTGCCGGAGTTCGGGGCTGGTGCGGGTTAGCGCTGCGGTGTGCTAACGAGCGAGGCGAAGGTCTAGCGGGGCACTACGTGTTGCGGGGAGCAAGTTGGACTCGCCGGGTGACCATTTGGTCACCGGAGCTGCGCCGACGACGAGCTCAAGCGGTGGCGAGCTTCGGCCATGGTGGAACTATGGCCTAGAGGGTGCAAACGCGTGGGACAGAAGAGGGGAAAAGCGACGGAGCTCACAGGGAGGTCGAGGAGCAGATTAGAGGGCTCGGGGGCGACCGGAGAGAGGCGAATCGATGAACGGCGTCCGGCGGGTACCGAGGTTGAAGACGACCCAATGGCGGCAATGAGGGCCTCCGGCGAAGCGTGGCTCAGTGGGGAGGGCGAGGGCGTCGCGGCGGAGCTCGTGAGCAACTCGGTCAGGCGAGGCGGTGGCTGTGGCCGTGTGGCAGCGAACGGCGGCGACGAGCGCGTCGGCCATAGCGGGGGAGGACGAGGGAGAGATCCAGGGAGAGAGGGGAGAGGTGCAGGGGGTCCAGGAGGAGTGCGTGGCGACGTCCAGAGCGTCCGGGCGTCGACGGGGAGGGGCAGGCAGGCAGGGTGGTGGCGTGGAGAGCTCGGCGGCGTCGCGGTGTCCCTCCTCTGCCTACTGGCAGAGGTAGGCGATAACTGGCAGCGGCGCTGGGCTGGGCCGGCCAGCTGGGCTGGCCAGCTGGGCTTGAGTATATACATATTGTGGGCTTGAGTATATACACGAGTAGAACACAAAGGAATTGTGGGCTTGAGTATATACATATTGCTTGTCGTCACTACTTGATTCTTGATTCGGCGGTTTTGTTGCATGAAGCGGCTCAGACCGACATTCTCTTACGCGAGACTGGTTCTACCGACGTGCTTCGCACACAGGTGGCTAGTGGGTGTCTGTTTCTCCAACTTTAGTTGAACCGGTTCCAATGAACATGGTTCTTTCTGAAGATCAAAAAGCAATCACTATACTACGTTGTGGTTTTGATGCGTAGGTAAGAACGGTTCTTGCTAGAAGCCCGTAGCAGCCACGTAAAACTTGCAACAACAAAGTAGAGGATGTCTAACTTGTTTTTTCAGGGCATGTTGTGATGTGATATGGTCAAGACATGATGAGATATAAATTGTTGTATGATATGATCATGTTTTGTTAAAGTTATCGGCAACTGGCAGGGGCCTTATGGTTGTCTCTTTATTGCATAAGATGCAAGCGCCATATAATTGCTTTACTTTATCGCTATGCGATAGCAATAGTTGAAAAAGCAATAGTTGGCGAGATGACCATGTGACAACACATTGATAAAGATCAAGATGATGGAGATCATGGTGTCATGCCGATGACGATGGAGATCATGACAATACTTTGGAGATGGAGATGAAAGGCACAAGATGACAATGGCCATATCATGTCACATATTTTGATTGCGTATGATGTTTATCTTTTATGCATCTTATTTTGCTTAGTACGGCGGTAGCATTATGAGATGATCCCTTACTAAAATTTCAAGGTATAAGTGTTCTCCCTGAGTATGCACCATTGCGACAGTTCTTCGTGCTGAGACACCACGTGATGATCGGGTGTGATAAGCTCTATGTTCACATACAACGGGTGCAAGTCAGTTTTGCACATGCAGAATACTCGGGTTATACTTGACGAGCATAGAATATGCATATATGGCCTCGGAACATTGGAGACCGAAAGGTCGAGGGTGAATCATATAGTAGATATGATCAACATAGTTATGTTCACCATTGAAAACTACTCCATCTCACGTGATAATCAGACATGGTTTAGTTGATATGGATCACGTGATCACTTAGATGATTAGAGGGATGTCTATCTAAGTGGGAGTTCTTAAATAATATGATTAATTGAACTTAAATTTATCATGAACTTAGTCCTGATAGTATTTGCATATCAATGTTGTAGATCAATTGCTCGCGTATAGCTTCCCCGTTTTATTTATGATATGTTCCTAGAGAAAACTAAGTTGAAAGTTGATAGTAGCAATGATGTGGACTAGGTCCGTGATCTGAGGATTATCCTCATTGATGCACAGAAGAATTATGTCCTTGATGCACCGCTAGGTGACAGAACTATTGCAGGAGCAAATGCAGACGTTATGAACATTTGACAAGCTCGGTATGATGACTACTTGATAGTTTAATGCACCATGCTTTACGGCTTAGAACCGGGACTTCAAAATGTTTTGAAATGTCAAGGAGCATATGAGATGTTCCAAAAGCTGAAATTGGTATTTCAGACTCATGCCCGAGTCGAGAGGTATGAGACCTCTGACAGTACTTTGCCTACAAGATGGAGGAGAATAGCTCAACCAGTGAGCATGTGCTCAGATTGTCTGGGTACTACAATTGCTTGAATCAAGTGGGAGTTAATCTTCCAGATAAGATAGTAATTGACAAAGTTCCCTAGTCACTATCACCAAGTTACTAGAACTTAGTGATGAACTATAATGTGCAAGGGATGACGAAAACGATTGCCGAGCTCTTCATGATGCTGAAATCGACGAAGGTAGAAATCAAGAAAAGCATCAAATATTGATGGTTGACAAGACCACTAGTTTCAAGTAAAAGGGCAAGGGAAAGAAAGGGAACTTCAAGAAGAATGGCAAGCACGTTGCAACTCCCATGAAGAAGCCCAAAGCTAGACCCAAGCCTGGAACTGAGTGCTTCTACTGCAAAGGAAATGGTCACTGGAAGTGGAACTACCCTAGATACTTGGTGGATTAGAAGAATGGCAAAGTGAACAAAAGTATATTTGATATACATGTTATTGATGTGTACTTTACTAGTATTTATAGCAACCCCTCAGTATTTGATACTGGTTCAGTTGTTAAGAGTTGTAACTCGAAACGGGAGTAGCAAAATAAACAGAGACTAGTTAAGGGCCATGTGACGATGTGAGTTGGAAGTGTTTCCAAGGTTGATAAGATCACCATCGCACACACCCTTTACCTTCGGGATTAGTGTTGACATAAAATAAATGTTATTTGGTGTTTGCGTTGAGCATAAATATGATTGGATGATGTTTATTGCAATACGGTTATTCATTTAAGTCAAAGAATAATTGTTGTTCTATTTGCATGAATAAAACCTTCTATGCTCATACACTCAATACAAATGGTTTATTGAATCTCGATCATAGTGATACACATATTCATAATATTGAAGCAAAAAGATGCAAAGTTAATAATGATAGTGCAACTTATATGTGGCACTGCCGTTTAGGTCAGATTGGTGTAAAGCGCATGAAGAAACTCCATGCTGATGGGCTTTTGGAATCACTTGATTATGAATCATTTGATGCTTGCGAACCATGCCTCGTGGGCAAGATGACTAAAACTCCATTCTCTGGAATAATGGAGCAAGCAACTGACTTATTGGAAATAATACATGCTGATGTATGCAATCCGATGAGTGTTGAGGCTCGCGGTGGGTATCGTTATTTTCCGACCTTCACAGATGATTTGAGCAGATATGGGCATATCTACTTGATGAAACATAAGTCGGAAACATTTGAAAAGTTCAAAGAATTTCAGAGTGAAGTGGAAAATCATCGTAACAAGAAAATAAAGTTTCTGCGATTTGATCATGGAGGAGAATATCTGAGTTACGAGTTTGGTCTTGCTACCTCTTGAGCACTGCGTTGGTTTTCCCCGAAGAGGAAGGGATGATGCAGCAAAGTAGCGTAAGTGTTTTTCTCAGTTTTTGAGAACCAAGGTATCAATCCAGTAGGAGGCTACGCGCGAGTCCCTCGTACCTGCACAAAACAAATAAATCCTCGCAACCAACGCAAATAGGGGTTGCCAATCCCTATAAGGCCACTTACGAGAGTGAGATCTGATAGATATGATATGATAATATTTTTGGTATTTTTATGATAAAGATGCAAAGTAAAATAAAGGCAAAGTAAATAGCAAAGGAAATAACTAACTAGTAGGAGATTAATATGATAAAGATAGACCCGGGGGCCATAGGTTTCACTAGTGGCTTCTCTCGAGAGCATAAGTATTCTACGGTGGGTGAACAAATTACTGTTGAGCAATTGACAGAATTGAGCATAGTTATGAGAATATCTAGGTATGATCATGTATATAGGCATCACGTCCGAGACAAGTAGACCGACTCCTGCCTGCATCTACTACTATTACTCCACTCATCGACCGCTATCCAGCATGCATCTAGAGTATTAAGTTTAAAACAGAGTAATGCTTTAAGCAAGATGACATGATGTAGAGGGATAGACTCATGCAATATGAAGAAAACCCCATCTTGTTATCCTCGATGGCAACAATACAATACGTGCCTTGCTGCCCCTACTGTCACTGGGAAAGGACACCACAAGATTGAACCCAAAGCTAAGCACTTCTCCCATTGCAAGAAAGATCAATCCAGTAGGCCAAACCGAACTGATAATTCGAAGAGACTTGCAAAGATAACCGATCATACATAAAAGAATTCAGAGAAGATTCAAATATTATTCATAGATAGACTTGATCATAAACCCACAATTCATCGGTCTCAACAAACACACCGCAAAAAGAAGATTACATCGAATAGTTCTCCACAAGAGAGGGGGAGAACATTGTATTGAGATCCAAAAAGAGAGAAGAAGCCATCTAGCTACTAACTATGGACCCGTAGGTCTGAGGTAAACTACTCACACTTCATCGGAGAGGCTATGGTGTTGATGTAGAAGCCCTCCATGATCGATGCCCCCTCCGACGGAGCTCCGGAACAGGCCCCAAGATGGGATCTCTTGGATACAGAAAGTTACGGCGGTGGAATTAGGGTTATGGCTCCGTCTCTGATCGTTTGGGGGTACGTAGGTATATATAGGAGGAAGGAGTACGTCGGTGGAGCAACAGGGGCCCACGAGGGTGGAGGGCGCGCCTGGGGGGGGGGGGGGGGGTAGGCGCGCCCCCTACCTCGTGGCCTCCTCTTTTCTTTCTTGACATAGGGTCCAAGTCTCCCGGGTCTTGTTCGTTGAGAAAATCACATTCCTGAAGGTTTCATTCCATTTGGACTCTGTTTGATATTCCTTTTCTTCGAAACCCTAAAATAGGCAAAAACAGCAATTCTGGGTTGGGCCTTCGGTTAATAGGTTAGTCCCAAAAATAATATAAAAGTGGATAATAAAGCCCAATAATGTCCAAAATAGTAGATAATATAGCATGGAGCAATCAAAAATTATAGATAGGTTGGAGACGTATCAGGTCTTCATTTGAAACAATGCGGAATAGTTTCGTAACTCACGCCACCTAGAACACCACAACGTAATAGTGTGTCCGAACGTCATAACCGTACTTTATTAGATATGGTGCGATCTTGTTAGGGAACGTAGTAATTTCAAAAAAATTCCTACGCACACGCAAGATCATGGTGATGCATAGCAACGAGAGGGGAGATTATCCTCTACGTACCCTTGTAGTGTCGGGACCCCGATTCTAAGTCACACCGATCTAGCATGTAACACCTCATATCACTTTGCAGCCTCATGCACGGTATTCCCACGGGTGTCACCTTACCATGGCCGGGACCGTTTGCGCCTTTTGGATCACATATATGATAGTGTCGCTAGCATCCATATGACAGAGAACCCGGGCTGACATAACTAGTCGTGAACCCAAAGTGGCACTAACTTATGGGGACAGACATACATGAATCAACATCGAGCATGTCGGTCAGCAGCGTGCGAATCCGGGCTGTAGCACTGGGCTAACAGGACTCCGGTGAACCGGGCTGTAGCAGGCTAGGCAGGACTCCGGATGTCACCGGGTGAGATTTCCCCGAAGGGACAGACACAGGAACGAAGTGAATCACATGCCGACCAGTCTAAGTGTTCCGGAGCAGTAGTGCTGGGCTAGCAGGACTCCGGGTAAACCGGGCTGTAGCGGACAAGCATGGCTCGGTGGAATCACTAGACTACATTTCCCCATAAGAGAGGCTACCAAGGATAAACAACTAGGTTGTAAGATCCCACACATAGCAATACACGTCACACGTACGCATAACATGCAAGTATGTGTTGTACAACATGGCATCACAACATAACACAAACTCATATAGATAAAGGCCCAGAAGAGCTACATAGCATTGATACAAACAGAGGTCTCATGACCCATCATTCAGAGCATACAAGCAACGGAAGCATTACATGTCTGAGTACAGACAACTACGAAAGAAAAAGCCCAAGAAGCCTGACTATCTACAAGTCCCTCCCAAGAGTACAAGATCGAAGCTGAGGTAACAAGCTACTCATCGAAGTCCAAGCGGTACTACTAGTGAGACAGATGTCTCACCTTCAAAACATAAATAAAGCAAACATGAGTACAAAGGTACTCAGCAAGACTTACATTAGATCCTATCATACATGCATTTGTATGAAGAAGGTAATGTGGAGTTTAGTTGCAGCAAGCCAGCTTTGACTCAGTGGCTATCATTTTCTATGACTACGAGAAACTTCTTTGAGGTGAGGCAACGCACACGAGTCCACTAATCACCACATCAATACACCACTATGGATTCATTCTCGTCTCCTTATGAGAAGGCCATCCATAGCACTTACACTTGTCTTGAGCATTTTAGAGTATCCACTTTAAGTTGTCCATGTACCACGTAAGCATCCAAGAAGTCCATAACCGAGGACACGGCTATTCGAATAAATCATGATAACCCTGCAGGGGTGTACTCTTCACACACGCTCTCACCACTTATCACCATGTACACGTCATGTATCTCGGCAACCTTCAAGCGGAAGCCTGTCGAGGGTGTCGGCCACGACCTGACTAACCACACAAGACTCTAGTTCAGGTTTATCGCCTATTCGGGTTCCAGCCGCAAGGAGATCCGGACGGGGTTTCGCTCACGGCCCCAAACGATGTGTACAGGGTTCCCAAGCCCACCATCCGGGTGCCACTCGGTACACCGGGCCACGGTGCCTAGTCTGTCCCAAGTCCACCCTGCCGGGTGCCACTCGGTAGAAAAATAGCACTACCTACAAACACCAGAAACCATTTGCAACTCTTGGACAGAGATCAAGGTGGTTAAAAAGTCAAGAGAGCTTGGAGCGCCCTGAGCCCAATGTGTGGTAGTAGCTAGTCATTGGACAACTTACACAGAACTCAGTTCTTAAGGACGGTCCCAATGAGACAACCCACCATGTACTCCTACATGGCCTCTCACCGCTACCTTTACCAAATCGTGTTCACATGCTTAACTCTCAACACCAGAACATATCGTAACACTCCAATTCATTCTCGATGAATCAGACCTGACATAACCCTAAGCAATAGCAGGCATGGCATGGTAGGAACACAACATGGCTCAATCAACTCCTACACATGCTAGTGGGTTTTAACTATTTACTGTGGCAATGACAAGTCATGCAGAGGAATGGGTTCAACTACTGCAGCATAAAGTAGCAGTTGAATCGTTGTTGTCCTAATGCAATAAATGAGAGCATGAGTGAGAGGTAGGATTGTATCGGAATGAACAAGGGGGTTTGCTTGCCTGGTAGATCAATAGGGGGCACTGCTCCTCTGACAGGTACTCTGGATTGGTCTCCGGAGCAGGACCTATCGAGAAGGAACGGTGTCGGCAATCAATACACAATCATATGCAACAATATGATGCATGAACATGGCATGAGTATGTGACGTGTTTTGAGCTAATGCATTTAGCATTCTATTTGGAAGAGGTCCATTTGACCCAAAGATTCAAATGCAACTCTAAATTAAGTCCCTTTAAATGCCATAAGTGTGTTTTCTCATATACAGCATGTATAAGTTGGTTTGTCATGGATGAAAATGGTACAGATGGATAGATTGCATTTTTTGATAATTTTTCATGTAACAATTATTTCAATCTGAGCTACGGTTGAATTTCTATTTTTAGAAGTTTATAACATTTTCTGGATTTTCCTGCTATATTTTAAATCCCGAAAACCATTACTGCATCAGCATGACAACAGCATTGCGTCAGCAAGTCAAAAGCAGCTGACCAGGTCAAACCTGACGTGTGGGGTCCACACGTCAGTGTCCGTGGCTAATCCTAAATTAAATTAAACCTAAACTGGTTTAGTTAATGGGGTTGGCCCATGCGTCAGTGACCCAGGGTGGTCAAACCCTGGTCAGACGGGGTCAAACCCGGTCAATCCCGCCGGCGTTTAGCCGCCGGCGAGGCAGAACGCGGCAGAGGGGCACGGGATTCGCCTTCAGGCGACCATTTGGGCGGCGGAGGCCACGGGCGAGGAGCTAGAGCTCGTCCCCGTCTTCTGGGGCAAGTGGGAGAGGCGGGGACGGCCAGAGCTCACCGGAGCGGAGCTCAAGGCGGCGGCCGGAGCACAGGTTCGGGCGGAATCGAAGTACGGGGCACGACAGGGGCTGTGGAGTGCCTCGACGGCCTCCTGGCGTTGCACTGAGCACGTGGTGTGCTCGGTCGCGGCCCTATGTGACAGTGGCCACGGCAGTGACATGAACGGCGGCGAAGAGCTACGGCCGTGGTGGTGGACGGGGCTACGGCGCGCGAATGGCTAAACGGAGAGAGGGAGAAGGAGCAGGAGCTCACAACGATCGCGGTGGCCTTAACGGCGAGCTCGGGGACGCGCTGAGGTCGACGGTGTAGCAATGGGGATCCACGGCGACCGGAGAAGAAGACGACGGCGATGGAGGCGCTCCAGGGCCTCTCGAGGCGCGTGGCTCGATGGGGGGTAGACGGAGACGTGGCGGAGCTTGTAGACACGAAGAGAGGGCGAGGGGGATGCGGTGGCTGCGGCTACCGTGAACGGTAGCGACGGCAGCGCTCGGCCATTCGCGCGAGAGAGCGAGGGAGAGGTCGAGAGGAGAGTGAGCGGCGTCGGCTCGATCCAGACTCTGCGGTGAGCTCTTCCACGGCGTCCATGCAGGCAGGCAGGCAGGAGGTGGCCGGGGCACGTGCTCGCGTGCGCTAGCCACGCGCTCGTCCTCCTAGCGCGAGCTAGGAGACGACTGGCGCGGCCAGTTGGCTGGGCCGGCCTGCACAGGGAGGTAAGTGCAGGTAAGCATTTTTTTCCCTTTTTTGTTTTCTTTTCTATTTTCTGACATTTGTTTTGACTTAGTAATAATACTAAATCATTTTATTTACTTCTGTAAATTTTTTTAGGAACTAGTTGGATTGCTCCAAAACTCCTCACCAATTAACAGAATTTTTGGACATATATTATATATATAGCAAATATATATCCAAAGAAATTAATTACTGGATTAATTCCAAATGCCCAAAATAAATACTTATGAGCTCTTAAAAATATTGGTTTGATTTTTATCTCTGTCCAATATTTTCAGAGAGCAACATGAGCATTTTCTTGGACCTTTTTGGAGCAATTTTTTTATTTGGGTCGTTTCCAGAAATGATTCTGAGGGTTTCACAAATCCTCATTTCAAAATTAAATGGAATTTAAACATGATGCACAAATGACTAGCTAGTCTAGGTCATACGAGAACTAGGGATGTGACAACTCACCCCCACTCGAAAAAATCTCGTCCCGAGATTCAGGGGTCGGCGGAAAGAAAGTGGGGTACTCAAGTCGAAGACGATCTTCACGCTCCCAGGTAGCTTCTCTCTCGGAATGATGAGACCACTGAACCTTGAGAAACTTGATGTTATGACATCGAGTGACATGCTCTGCTTGATCCAGAATGCGGACAGGGTACTCTCGATAAGTGAGGTTATCTTGGAGATCAAACGTTTCGTGGTCCACTCCGCGGATGGGATCCGAGAAGCAACGCCAGAGTTAGGAGATGTGGAAGACATCATGTACTCGAGAAAGATGTGGGGGTAGTTCCAACTGGTAGGCAACCTCTCCTCGTTTAGCGAGAATGCAAAAAGGACCAATGTAACGAGGAGCCAACTTGCCCTTGATACCGAAACGATGGGTACCCTTCAAAAGGGTAACCCAAAGGTAAGCTTTGTCGCCAACTTCATAAGCCACTTCCTTATGACTACGGTCATACTGGCTCTTTTGACGAGATTGGGCCGTTTTCAAATTCTCACGAATGATGCGAACTTGCTCTTCTGCCTCCTGGATCATATCCGGTCCAAAGAATTGTCTTTCACCGGTTTCTGACCAGTTCAAAGGTGTTCAACATCTTCGTCCATACAGAACCTCAAAAGGAGCTTTCTTGAGGCTGGATTGGTAGCTATTGTTATAAGCAAACTCGGCAAAGGGAAGACACTTCTCCCAATCCATACCGAATGAGATAACACAAGCTCTAAGCATGTCTTTGAGAATTTGGTTGACCCTTTCCACCTGACCACTTGATTGAGGGTGGAAAGCGGTACTGAAGGAAAGATGGGTGCCCATGGCAGTTTGGAAACTCTCCCAGAAATGAGAAGTGAAAAGACTACCACGGTCTGAATGGATCTCTAGTGGAACACCATGAAGTGACACTATTCGAGAAACATATAAGTCAGCGAGCTGACTAGCAGTGATACTCTCTCGAACAGGTAGGAAGTGAGCCACTTTGGAAAGATGATCAATGACTACAAAGATAGAATTATTCCCTCTCTTGGTCCTGGGAAAGTCGGTGATGAAGTCCATACCAACTTTATCCCATTTCCACTCAGGAATAGCTAAAGGTTCAAGGGTGCCAGCAGGCCTTTGATGCTCTGCCTTAATGCGATGAAAAACGTCATAATTAGCAATGAACTCAGCGATTTCTCTCTTCATCCTAGTCCACCAGAACCTCTGGCGCAGGTCCTGATACATCTTAGTACTACCGGGATGAATCGTGAGAGGAGATTCATGAGCCTCCTTAAGAATCAGTTGTCGCAGATGTTGATTCTTGGGAACCACCAAGCGATTCTCAAAGAAAACAACACCTTGATCATCTATAGAGAAACTGCCACCAACTCCCTTGTCAATGTTTCTCTTGATCCGGGAAATTCCCGTATCCTGCTTCTGAGCAGAGATGATCTGATCCACAAGAGTAGGTTTCGCCACCAAGGTAGAAAGGAATCCGTGAGGAGCAATGTGAAAGTTGAGCTTACATAACTCCTGATGGAGAAGTGGTTGGCCCTGTTGCAACATGAGATTGTTGCAATAGGACTTACGACTTAGTGCGTCAGCCATGACATTTCCCTTGCCTGGGGTGTAGGTAATCCCTAAGTCATAATCTGAGATCAACTCCAACCAACGCCTTTGCCTAAGGTTCAAATCTGGTTGGGTGAAGATATACTTGAGACTCTGGTGATCGGTGTAAATCTCGCAACGCTTACCAAGAAGGTAATGTCGCTAGGTTTTAAGTGCATAGACTACGGCTGCAAGCTCTAGATCATGTGTAGGCTAATTCTCCTCATGTGGATGCAACTGTCGAGATGCATAGGCAATCACATGGCGATCTTGCATAAGAATGCAACCTAGTCCCTGTCATGAGGCGTCGCAGTAGATAACAAAGTCTTTAGTGAAATCCGGTGGCACAAGTATGGGAGCGGAAGTCAGGCGTCTTTTCAGTTCCTGAAAACTGTGCTCACACTGTGGGGACCACTCAAACTTTTTATCTTTCTTAAGAAGTTCCATGAGAGGTTTGGCCACTTTGGAGAAGTTCTCAACAATGCGGCGACAATAAATGGCTAGGCCAAGGAAACTCCTAACTTGCTTAACCGTTTCAGGCGGAGTCCAATCAAGAACGGCCTGAACTCTCTCGGGATTAACAGCAATGCCCTTACTAGATATCACATGGCCCAGGTAGGTCACTTCTGGCAACCAAAATTCGCACTTGGAGAACTTGGCATAAAGGCGGTGCTCTTGGAGTTTCTCTAACACAAGTCTAAGATGTTCGACATGCTCTTCCTCTTTCTTTGAGTAAATAAGAATATCATCAAGGTAAACCACGACGAACTTATCTAAGTACTCCATGAAGATCGAGTTCATCAAGCGAGAGAATGTAGCTGGAGCATTGGTTAGAACAAAGGACATGACAGTGTACTCGTACTGGCCATAACGAGTGACAAAAGGCGTCTTAGGAATGTCCCCATTTCTGATCTTGATTTGGTGGTAGCCTAACCTCAAATCCATCTTTGAAAAGACTGAGGATCCAGCGAGCTGATCATATAGGTCGTTGATCCTGGGGAGCAGATACTTGTTCTTTATCTTGACCAAATTAACGGGATGATAATCTACAACCATTCGGTCTGTACCATCCTTCTTGACGAAGAGGATGGGGCATGCCCAGGGAGAAGAACTAGGACGGATGAAACCCTTTTGCAAGGATCCATCGAGTTGTTTCTTAAGCTCAGCTAGTTCCAAGGGTGCCATCTTGTAAGGTCTCCTAGAGATTGGGGCGGTTCCTGGGTTAAGATCTATGAAAAACTCTACATCTCTGTCAGGTCGAATACCTGGCAGTTCCTCTGGAAAGACATCCGGAAAGTCACGGACTACCGGGATATCTTCAAGGTCTGGAAGAGGGTTGGCATTAAGAGAATAGAGCTGACGCTTTGCAACTCTAGTGCAGACAGTGACTATCTTGCCAGATGGATGTGTAAGTTGAACAGACCTGGTGTAATAATCAATCTTGGCATGATGAGCTATCATCCAGTCCATACCCAAGATGATGTTAATATCTGTAGACTTGAGGGCTATAAGTGATGCAAGGAATACAAGTCTGTCAACAAGGATTTCATTACCATGGCTTATACTGGTCGTTTGCCATCTAGACCCTGGAGTTTGGATTTCAAGTGGAGTTGGCATATCACAAAATGACATGTCATGCAAACGAGCATAGCCTTCAGAGATGAAGGAGTGAGATGCTCCGGTATCGAACAGAACCGAAGCTGGATGACAGTTGACAAGGAGTGTACCCAGAACGACATCCGGATCATCATGAGCGTCTTTAGCTGAGACGTGATGCACACGTCCACATTCAGTGGGAGCTGACTTGACACTAATCATCTTGCATGGTGGCTTACCACGGCCAACAGACTTCTCAGGCAGGGGTGGAGCATAGTTGGTTTGACAGCAGTCACGTGCATAGTGTCCTGGCTCTCCGCATGTGAAACAAGTCCCTGAAGTAGGACGTGGACCCGCTTTGACAAGTGGTCTACCAATAGGCCTGGGTGGAGCATGTAACTGAATTGGGTGAGGTGCCACACAAGAAGGCCTCGGTGTATAACCGGGTGGAAGAGTGGAGTTCGGAACCCAAATCCGGCGCTTCTGCGAAGTAGAACCGGAGGAAGAAACCAAATCACGGGTGTGCTTACGAGACTCCTCGTAAGTGAGTTGAGCTGTCTTTGCATTAATGGCCTTGTTCACAAGAGCCTGGAATGTATTGCAATGATGCAAGTGGAGATCACGACGCAACTTGGGGTTGAGACCCTTCCAGAACCAAGCCTGCTTCTTGGCGTTTGTGGACACCTCTTTTGTAGCATAGCGGGCAAGGTTCTCAAACTCTCTACTGTAAGGATCAACGACCATCTTACTCTGGGTGAAACTATAGAACTCTTCCCTCTTACGGTCAATGAGAGCCTGAGGGATGTGATGCTCACGAAAAGCCTCAGTGAAATCTCTCCAGGTGGGTAACTGGCCAGCTAGAAGCATAGCCTCATAGTTCTGCCACCAAAGACTAGCAGGACCTTCCAGATGATAAGCAGCGTAGGTGACCTTGTCACTTTCAGCTACGTTTGCAGAACGCAGCTTGTGGGTGATACTACGAAGCCAGTCATCTGCATCGAGTGTTTCAATGGAATGATGGAAGGTAGGTGGTTTCGGACCAATGAAATCATAGATGGTCGCTGACTCTTTGCATTGGGGTGCGGTGTTCTTCTCGATACGTGCTAACAAGCGGTTAGACTCACGCTTGTTCCTCTCCATCTCTAACATGAACTCTGCCAATGAAGACTGGTCGGGGGGATCCTCATCCCTACCATCTCCGTGGTTCCAACTATGAGCAACAGAACTTCGGTTAACCGGCAACATCCTGAAGAACGAAACCAAGGAAAACAAGGATGGATTCAGCATCATCATAAGGATGTAGAATAGCACAAGAAATTAGTATCTCTCAAACTCCTAGGACAATTCCAGAAGCATAACGGCAGTAAAATGCTCAAAATGAGACATCCTACAAATGATGGGGTAGTAACAATCTCAACATCATCACTCAATGTTCTGAGATATTACTAAACATGCTATACCGGAGGTACTCGAACTGGGATAAGACTCAGATCAACCAATTGTTAGAGACTACGGAGTAGTAACACATGATCCTGATAGACGGAAGAGAAAGCCTAGTTCCTTAACCCCGTAGGAAAGATAGGATGACTCAGATCAGAAGGCATGAGGTAAAAGGAGTAAAAAGAGCCTTATGTTCCCTTCCACAATCAATTCCCCTATATAGCTAAAGAATTTCTAGACCCAACTTCGACCAGGTTGTCTTGGCAATCCTACAGGCAGTCAGGCTCTGATACCAAAGTTGTCGGGACCATAATTCTAAGTCACACCGATCTAGCATGTAACACCTCATATCACTTTGCGGCCTCACGCACGGTATTCCCACAGGTGTCGCCTTACCATGGCCGGGACCGTTTGCACCTTTTGGCTCACGTATATGATAGTGTCGCTAGAATCCATATGACAGAGAACCCGGGCCGACATGACTAGTCGTGAACCCAAAGTGGCACTAACTTATGGGGATAGGCATACATGAATCAACATCGAGCATGTTGGTCAGCAGCATGTGAATCCGGGCTGTATCACTGGGCTAACAGGACTCTGGTGAACCGGGCTGTAGCAGGCTAGGCAGGACTCCGGATGTCATTGCGTGACATTTCCTTGAAGGGACAGACACATGAACGAAGTGAATCACATGTTGTCCAGTCTAAGTGTTCCGGAGCAGTAGTGCTGGGCTAGAAGGACTCCGGGTAAACCGGGCTGTAGCAGACTACCATGGCTCGGTGGAATCACTAGACTACATTTCCCCATAAGAGAGGCTACCAAGGATAAACAACTAGGTTGTCGGATCCCACACATAGCAATACACGTCACACGTACGCATAACATGCAAGTATGTGATGTACAACATGGCATCACAACATAACGCAAACTCATATAGATAAAGGCCCAGAAGAGCCACATAGCATTAATACAAACAAAGGTCTCATGACCCATCATTCAGAGCATACAAGCAACGGAACCATTACATGTCTGAGTACAAACAACTACAAGAGAAAAAGGCCGAGAAGCCTGACTATCTACAAGTCCCTCCCAAGGGTACAAGATCGAAGCTGAGGTAACAAGCTACTCGTCGAAGTCCAATCGGTACTACTAGTGAGACAGATGTCTCACCTGCAAAACATAAAATAAAGCAAACATGAGTACAAAGGTACTCAGCAAGACTTACATCAGATCCTATCATACATGCATTTGTATCAAGAAGGTAATGTGGAGTTTAGTTGCAGCAAGCCAGCTTTGACTCAGTGGCTATCCTGTTCTTTGACTATGAGGAACTTCTTTGAGGTGAGGCAACGCACACGAGTCCACTAATCACCACATCAATACACCACTATGGATTCATTCTCGTCTCCTTACGAGAAGGCCATCCATAGCACTCACACTTGTCTTGAGCATTTTAGAATATCCACTTTAAGTTGTCTATGTACCACGTAAGCATCCAAGAAGTCCATAACCGAGGACACGGCTATTCGAATAAATCATGATAACCCTGGAGGGGTGTACTCTTCACACACGCTCTCACCACTTATCACCGTGTACACATCATGTATCTCGGCAACCTTCAAGTAGAAGCCTGGCGAGGGTGTCGGCCACGACCTGACTAACCACACAAGACTCTAGTCCAGGTTTAACGCCTATTCGGGTTCCATCCGCAAGGAGATCCGGCCGGGGTTTCGCTCACGGCCCCAAACGATGTGTACAGGGTTCCTGAGCCCACCATCCGGGTGCCACTCGGTACACCGGGCCACGGTGCCTAGTCTGTCCCAAGTCCACCCTGCTGGGTGCCACTCGGTAGAAAAATAGCACTACCTACAAAAACCAGAAACTATTTGCAACTCCTAGAGAGAGATAAAGGCGGTTAATAAGTCGAGAGAGCTTGGAGTGCCCGGAGCCCAATGTGTGGTAGTAGCTAGTCATTGGACAACTTACACAGAACTCAGTTCTTAAGGGCGGTCCCAATGAGACAACCCACCATGTACTCCTACATGGCCTCTCACCGCTACCTTTACCAAATCGTGTTCACATGCTTAACTCTCAGCACCAGAACATATCGTAACACTCCAATTCATTCCCGATGAATCATACCTGACATAACTCTAAGCAATAGCAGGCATGGCATGGTAGGAACACAACATGGCTCAATCAACTCCTACACATGCTAGTGGGTTTTAACTATTTACTGTGGCAATGACAGGTCATGCAGAGGAATGGGTTCAACTACCGCAACATAAAGTAGCAGTTGAATCGTTGTTGTCCTAATGCAATAAATGAGAGCAGGAGCGAGAGGTAGGATTGTATCGGAATGAACAAGGGGGTTTGCTTGCCTGGTAGATCAACAGGGGGGCACTGCTCCTCTGACAGGTACTCTGGATCGGTCTCTGGAGCAGGACCTATCGAGAAGGAACGGTGTCGGCAATCAATTCACAATCATATGCAACAATATGATGCATGAACATGGCATGAGTATGTGACGTGTTTTGAGCTAATGCATTTAGCATTCTATTTGGAAGAGGTCCATTTGAACCAAAGATTTAAATGCAACTCTAAATTAAGTCCCTTTAAATGCCATAAGTGTGTTTTCTCATATACAGCATGTATAAGTTGGTTTGTCATGCATGAAAATTGTACAGATGGATAGATTGCATTTTTCTGATAATTTTTCATATATAAATTGTTTCAATCTGAGCTACGCTTGAATTTCTATGAATTTTAGAAGTTTATAACATTTTCTGGATTTTCCTGATTTATTTTAAATCCAGAAAACCATTACTGCGTCAGCGTGACAGTAGCATTGCGTCAGCAAGACAAAGGCGGCTGACCAGGTCAAACCTGACGTGTGGGGTCCACACGCCAGTGTCTATGGCTAATCCTAAATTAAATTAAACCTAGAATGGTTTAGTTAATGGGGTTGGCCCCACGCGTCAATGACCCAGGGTGGTCAAACCCTGGTCAGACGGGGTCAAACCCGGTCAATCCCGCCGGTGTTTAGCCGCTGGCGAGGCAGAACGCGGCGGAGGGGCACGGGATTCGCCTTCCGGTGACCATTTGGGCAGCGGAGGCCACGGGCGAGGAGCCAGAGCTCATCCGCGTCTTCTGGGGCAAGTGGGAGAGGCGGGGACAGCCGGAGCTCGCCGGAGCGGAGCTCAAGGCGGCGGCCGGAGCATAGGTTTGGGCGGAATCGAGCTATGGGGCACGGCAGGGGCTGCGGAGTGCCTCGACGGCCTCCTGGAGTTGCACTGAGCATGGTGGTGTGCTCGGTCGCGGCCCTAGGTGACAGTGGCCACGGCGGCGACATGAACAACGGTGTTGGGGATATCACTATTGGGCGTAAACCGGCCTATCTGGGCCGGGTTAACTTCGTCAGTAGTGAAGTATGTTAAAGCCCAAGAAGGCAGATGAGGGCTCAAGGCCCATAGTCGGTTCAAGGCCCGTAGCCGTAAACCGGCGTTGGTATTTAACTTGTATTGTAAGTTAGGAATAAGTAGAGACCAAACCGGACACATCTATGAGCCGGTATTGGGATTCTGTGAACCGATGGGTGTCATTCGTGTATATAAGGGGATGACCCGACGGCGGTTCAAGGACAACAGACAACAACTTGAGACATAGGCGAAGCTTGTTTGCTCCCTGGTCATCGAAACCCCATCAATTCCATCACAACTAGACGTAGGCTTTTACCTTCATCGAAGGGGCCGAACTAGTATAAACTCTCTTGCATCCCTATGTCCGCTTTAACCCCTTCAAGCTAACCCGTCGCGATGGCTCCACGACTAAGTCCTTTCTCTAGGACATCTGCCGTGACAAAACCACGACAGTTGGCGCCCACTGTGGGGCTATCGCACGATGGTTTCAAGTTCTTGGAGGGTCGCTTTGAAGGACTCGAGGGCTACGCTGTAGGCCGGATGACTAAGAGTCATCGCGGAAAGCTTTACATCGACGATGCAGGCTGGGGCCCCGAGGCCGGCTCAGTTGAGTACGGGTACCGGGTCCCCTTTGGTGGCATACACGTTTTCATCGGCAAGATCGGAGAACCGGGCCCTGAGCCGGATATCTGCACTGACCTCGTCGAAACGGCTCAGCGTGCGCAATCTGCCGGGGTTAAACCGGCCATGAAGCGTGCCTTCGTGGGAGTCATACATGGAGGAGGTCATGAGGATGGATCGGGATCTGGCGGCGAGACCGTCATTTACTCCGGCGATGAGTCATCAAGCGGAGAAACCGAATCTCTATATCAGATACAAGATGGCCGGATTGGGGGCTGTTCCAACGGCGACAGTATTCCGGACCCCTCTGATCTGCGCAACCGAGTTGGAATATTCATGGCCGGCACACAAGCAGCACTTCATTCTTCGACCACTGCGGCAACAACCTCCGGTTCAGCACCGGCGACGGCTGCCGGGGCAGGAGGCCCTGTGCGCCCGCCGGCTCAAGTTCTATCAGAGCTATTTGATGCATTGGCTGTGCTAATGGCGGAAGCTAATCCGGCGGATCAGGACGTCCACAACGCGGAGATTGCAAAGGTAAGGGAACAGATCACCCAGGCCAAGGCGGACTTGGCAGTTGAGGACACCAGGATGGCCACAGAGCGGGCCGCTCTAGACGCACAAGCCTACAGGCTCATGTCGGACTAGAACGCGTCGCATGAAGTCATGAGGAGGAAGTACCGATCCCGTTTGCCTCCGGTTTTTGAGGCCAGAGACCTTTTCAACACCCCGAGAGCAGGAACCAGTAATCCGCTGGAGGGAAACCAGGCGGAAGCTCCTGGGACCGGTGCGCCGGTTCAGCCTCGTCGGATGGATCCGCCTCGTCAAAACACCGTTATACCTTAGGCTGTTTCAACACCTCCGGGTCACTACTCCAAACCAATGGACAATCTCGTCGCCGCTGCTGCACGGCTGGAGGCCATTCCAATTGAAGGTGACTCACCGCAGGCGATAGAGACGCGGCGGATCAAGGAGCTTCTTAGGACAGCTTTGGACCAACAGGAAGCATACTCGTACAGCCGCGACCGGATCCACTCGACCCCTCGCCCAAGCCGGAGCTATAGCAGGCGTATGGAGGAATCGGCAGTGTCAAGTAATGAACGACATGGAGCACCCCGCGGCAACAACCCGACGGGTGGTGCTGATAACGCTCAGGAAGTGGTGGACCGGGCCCGAGCACGCAGGGAGGCCGAGTTAGCCGCACAATATCAGGCTCGGCAGCTTACGCCGGTTCGTCCAACTATTTCGGTCGAACCCGGTGTTACTTCTAGCTCTTTGGGGGTGCCTTGCCTTGTCCCTGCTTTACGCAATGTGCGCCTGCCCAAGGATTTCAAGGGCCCGCGCAAGGTACCAAATTACACGGCGGATCAACCCCCAGAGACATGGGTGGAGAGCTATGAGATGGCCATGGAGATGCTGGATGTGGATGATGCGGCATGTGCGAAATACTTCACCATGATGCTTGAAGGAACGGCCCGCACTTGGTTAAAAAGTTTACCGGCCAATTCTACCAGTTAATGGGCCCAATTACGAGCCCGGTTTATCAATAATTTCAAGGATACATGTAAGCAGCCCATGTCGATAGTAGACTTAGCTGCCTGTGTCCAGGAGGAAGGGGAATCGATGACTCATTGGGTGCGCCGGGTCTCACAAGTGTTGCATTCATCAGACCGCATCAACGCTGACACCGCAGTCTTAACCCTAGAAGGCAACTACCGGTTTGGGCCCCTAAAGCTGAAGTTGGGACGGATGAAACGCCATTGCACTGACATGGGGACCCTCATGGCTGCTTTGGTAAAGTATGATGATTCTGATAGTACCAAGGATCCCGAATCTGATGATGACAAGGCAGGGAAGGGAAAGAGGAACAGCAGCTCCAAAGGTCAGCAGCATCACTGGGCAGGCAATGGTGGTGGAGGCAAGCGTAAAGCGGATGGTAACATGGACTTTGTGGCTAATACCAACGCGCAGGACAATGGCCAGCGACGCAAGGGTAAACTGAAAAATCGCAGTGGGGCACCCAACCCTAACTCGGATCGCCTAAATTATCTACTGAGCCAGCCCTGTCCAAGACATGGGACGAAGGAGGTGCCAGCAAACCACCTTTGGAAGGATTGCTTCATTATGCAGGAGTTCAAGAATTCTAATGCTTTCCGGTATGATCACGGCTCCGGCGGTGGCTTAGGATCCGGGCCGGGCTACGATGGAGGAAATTCCGGTTCAGGATTTAACGGTAATCCGGGCGGACATAACAGTCAAAATAATCAGAACAACCAGGGTGGTTACAACCAACAGCAACAACAGTCAGGTTACCAGAGCAACCCAAAGCAATTGAATAGTGGGCAGTACCATGTCTTTACCACTAGCTTGGACAAGCGAGACCGGAAGGTTCAGTGGCGGGCAGTCAACTTTGTTGAACCGGTCGTGCCCCGTTATCTACGCTGGTCTGAACAGCCAATCATATGGAGCAGAGAGGATCACCCTCCCCAGGTTGGTAATCCGGGTCAGTTGGCTCTGGTGGTGGCACCTCAGGTGGGAGGTTACAAGTTCACCAAAGTGCTCATGGATGGAGGGAGCAGCATTAATATCTTATACTATGAGACCTTCCGTCGTATGGGACTAACAGATAAAAATCTCAAACCATCTAATACGGTGTTCCACGGTGTAGTACCTGGCAAGTCAGCATATCCTGTTGGTAAGATAGCTCTGGAAGTGGCCTTTGGAGATGATCATGATTCCAGGTCGGAGACATTGACATTTGAAGTGGTGAAAATCCAAAGTCCATATCACGCCCTGTTTGGGCGACCGGCCTATGCCAAGTTTATGGCACGGCCCTGTTATGTGTATTTGCAGCTCAAGATGCCGGGTTACAAGGGGACAATAACGGTTCACGGAAGTCGTAAAATCGCTTTGGAGTGCAAGGAAGGAGATGCGGCTTACGCAGAGTCGGTTTGTGCCACCGAGGAGCTGAAGTATTATAAGGACAGTGTTGATCCGGCGGACATGACTCCATTAAAAAAGCCAACTACGGAGCATGATCCGGCCCTGAAGTTCAAATCGGCAGCAGAAACTAAGCTTGTTGACTTCGTACCTGGCGATTCGTCCAAGTAGTTCAGCATCAGTGCCAACTTGGATCCGAAATAGGAAAGCGCGCTCATCGAGTTCATCCGTGAGAATCGGGACATTTTTGCATGGAAGCCCTCTGACATGCCAGGTGTACCGAGGCAACTCGCTGAGCACACCCCTAATGTGGATCCTAAATACAAACCGGTGAAACAGTTCCTCCGCCGGTTTAACGAAGAAAGACGCAAGGCGATTGGAGAAGAGGTAGCCAGGCTCTTAGCAGCTGGTTTTATTGTTGAAGTTTTTCACCCTAAGTGGCTTGCCAATCTGGTGCTAGTCCTTAAGAAAAACGGCACCTGTGTGTGGATTACACAGATCTTAATAAGGCTTGTCCAGCAGATCCTTTTGCCCTCCCCCGTATTGATCAAATCATTGATGCTACGGCGGGTTGTGAGCGTTTAAGTTTTTTGGATGCATATTCTGGCTATGATCAGATCAAAATGGCAGTTAAGGACTAGGAGAAGATGGCATTCATAACTCCCTTTGGAGCCTTCTGCTATGTGTCTATGCCCTTTGGGCTCAAGAGTGCCCAGGAAACTTATCAACGGTGTGTACAAAATTGTATTCACAAGCAGATTGGCCGTAATGTACATGCTTACGTGGATGATATCGTGGTTAAGTCCAGGGAGGAGACTCTGGTTGACGATCTGAAGGAAACCTTTGATAACCTAAGGACGTACAAGATGATGCTTAATCCGGACAAGTGTGTCTTTGGTGTACCGGCGGGCAAGTTATTGGGTTTTCTGGTGTCCAACAGGGGAATTGAGGCTAATCCGGAGAAGATCACAGCCATCACCTCCCTGGCTAAACCGAAGTGTATCAATGATGTTCAACGCCTGGCAGGCCGGATTGCTGCGTTAAGCCGGTTTATCAGCCGCCTTGGTGAGAAGGCAATCCCTTTGTATCAGATGTTGAAGAAGACGGATCAATTCGTCTGGAGTTCTGCTGCTGATGAAGCATTTGAGGACTTAAAGCGGTAGTTGGCCAATCCGCCTGTGCTCGCCGCTCCCATTGACAAGGAGCCGTTACTGCTATATGTTGCTACTAATGCTCGGGCGGTCAGCGTGGCTATTGTGGTGGAGCGAAAGGAGGCAGGTAAGGAGCATCCGGTTCAACGTCCGGTCTATTATATCAGCGAGGTACTCATTGAGTCCAAGCAAAGGTATCCGCATTGGCAGAAGCTGGTGTACGGAGTTTTTATGGCAAGCCGGAAGCTTAAGCAATACTTCCAAGGGCACCCAATTACGGTGGTCAGTTTTGCTCCTTTGGGGGATATCATCCAGAACCGGGAAGCAACTGGCCGGATTGCCAAGTGGGCTATAGAGCTTGGGCCGCACGGATTGAAGTATGTGCCTCGGACGGCGGTGAAGTCTCAAGCACTGGTTGATTTCATCAATGATTGGACGGAAATGCAAGCACCTGAGGAAAAGCTGGATCACACATATTGGACCATCCATTTTGACGGATCCAGGCAATTGGAAGGCTCGGGGGCTGGAGTCGTATTAACTTCCCCACGAGATGATAAGTTTTGTTACGTTCTCCGCTTAATTTTTCCTTGTACTAATAATGCAGCTGAGTATGAAGCCTTGCTCCATGGTCTCCAGATGGCTAAGGAGATGAACCTAAGTCGAGTTAAGTGCTTCGGTGACTTGGACCTCGTGGCTCAACAAGTGTCTGGCACTTGGGACTCCAAGGACCCACTCATGGCAGCATATCGTCGTGGGGTGGATATTGTTGCAGGTCATTTTAAAGGCTATCAGGTGGACCATGTGGACCGACGGAAGAATGAAGCGGTGGACGCTTTAAGCCGGCTGGGCTCTCAGCGCAAACCGGTCCCGCCCAATGTTTTTCTGGATGTGCTGCACAACCCGTCGGTCAAGCTCCCTGGTGAAGCGGATTTGGCTATTCCTGATTCGGAGGCTCAATTGGTGGCGGCTCTTCATGTCATTCCGGATTGGACGCTTCCTTACCCGACGTACATGAACCGGGGCGAGTTACCAGAGGATGAGATTCTAGCCCGACAGATAGTCCGACGGTCCAAGTCCATGACTATTGTCAATGGCGAGTTGCATCATTGCAGTATATTAGGGGCGTTTCAACGCTGTGTGTCTCCTGAAGAAGGCTGTGAAATTTTGCGTGAGATCCACGAAGGAGATTGTGGTCACCATGCCGGTTCAAAATCTTTGGTAGCTAAAGCATTTCGCCATGGCTTCTATTGGTTAACTGCTCATGCTGATGCGGAGGATCTGGTCAGATGATGTGACGGTTGCCAAAAGTTTTCAAGACGTGCTCATGTGCCGGCTCAAGAATTGAGAATGATTCCAATTACTTGGCCATTTGCGACTTGGGGACTGGACATGGTTGGGCCTTTCAAAAGGTCCAAAGATAAGAAGACCCACCTCCTGGTGGCGGTTGACAAGTTCACAAAGTGGGTGGAGGCAGAACCGGTTAGCAAGTGTGATGCGGCCACAGCGGTTCAGTTTATCAAAAAAGTGATTTTCCGGTTTGGCTTTCCACACAGTATCATCACAGATAATGGTACCAATTTGTCCAAGGGTGCCATGAAGGAGTTCTGCGAACGGGAGCACATCCGGCTTGACGTTTCATTAGTGGCACACCCACAGTCCAATGGTCAAGCAGAAAGGGCTAATCAAGAGATTTTGAGAGGCATCAAGCCCCGGCTTATGGTTCCTTTGCAGAGAACACCGGGTTGTTGGGTAGAAGAATTACCATCTGTGTTATGGAGCATCAATACCACACCCAACAGATCAACAGGATACACACCATTCTTCATGGTCTATGGAGCGGAGGCGGTTCTCCCCAGTGATATCCGTCATGATTCACCTCGTGTGACGGCTTATGTTGAAGCGAACAACGAGACTGCACGGCAAGATGCTTTGGACCGGTTAGATGAAGAGCGTGACATAGCAGCCGCCCGATCGGCGATTTACCAACAGGATCTTCGTCGTTATCACAGTTGTCGAGTCAGAACCAGAACCTTTCAGGAAGGAGATTTGGTGCTTCGGCTCATCCAAGATCAGACTGATATGCATAAGCTATCCCCACCTTGGGAGGGGCCTTTCGTGGTCAGCAAGAATCTGCACAACAGGTCATACTATCTGATCGATATTCGAGAGCATAAAGACTCACGTACATCAGAGGAGGAGACCAACAAGCCGTGGAACATAGCTCATCTTCGGCCTTACTATACCTGAGCCATTGGCTCTACTTATGTACATATTACGACAATGTATATATTATGATTAAATATAATAAACCGGAACCTCAGCTAAAGCGGGGTATCTGTTCTTTTACATCATGTGTGGTTACACGGAGTTGTTCTAAAGCGGCCTCCGGTTTACCCCTTGAGTTACCTTTTCAAAAGCATCGCGTTATATCACTTGGGGGCTTGGTCGTGTCCGAACCAATGCAATACCTCTTGATAGGCGAGAGCCACCAGATCACTTGGGGACTTGGTCACGTCCGAACCAGTCATGCCTCTTGATCGGCCTAAGGCCACAGAATCACTTGGGGGCTTGGTCGAACCTGAACCATTGCCATGCCACTTGATCGGCATAAATGCCACGGTTTCATTTGGGGACCTAGCTGACTTGAACCATAGCTACACCTATCGGGAGCTTGGTCGTGTTCGACCATGGTAACGCCATCTGATCAGCTTAAATAAACCTCTTTTTGCAAACGGTTGTGTGATTGCCTTTGCTTTACACTTTTCTTTGAAAGATATTTCTTTCTTTTTATTGCGTTTTTTAAACCGACAAAATTTTAAACCGGTTCACACTGTCTATTGACGGAACATGGTCCATTTTTAATCTGGAGACTATTTGCTTGGTTTGATTTGTTTTCCTATTACGGAGTAGCACGGTGTTTATTATAACCCGGCACGGTTTACACGGTAAACCGGCATCATATATATACAAGAGCTGCTATCTCCTCCAACAGTGTGGGTTTATAAACCTCCGCTTCAAGATTGGCCAAGCCAACTTCACGCCCAACGATGGCAGGTATTATGTATCTCAAAAATTTGGTCATATACTTAAATTTCGGATGTTTTGATTTCATATATGCAGACATCATATTCCGCCTGACGGTACAATCGCGGTGGCACTTTAAGATTTTTTTATTGCAGAAAGTACTTTGGAAAGTTCATCACCCAAAGGAAGAGCAAGTTGCAGTAATTATGCACGAAGGCATATCAACATCAAGAGTATCAGCTAGCCTATTACAAGGCAACACGGTGCCCACAATAAGATCATTGTTTTTCGCAAGGGAGAAGCAGTTTTAAACCGGCTTCCGGTTCAAGCTTGGTCACCAGCCTGGCCTGATGGTTGTGGGTCATCCCGCGCCGCTTCAGCTTCAGTTTCTCTACCCAGCGGCTGGAAATCAACAGTTGTCCAGTCGATTCCCATTAATGCTTGAAAGACAGCTTCATCATGGATCAGCAACGACGGGTCAATATCGGGAGCGTAAGTATGCTTACGGATTGGAGGGATAAGATTTTCCGCTTCATGAATTGGTGCAGCTACTCGCTTGTTTTGGTTGTCATATTGGGCTTGATAATGAGACAAGTCTGCTTCTTCAGCCAATTGACAAGCTAGCGGACGCACCTCCCGGTTTATTGTTCGCAAATCCGCTTCACTAAACTCCGACCCGTCTTCCTTCAAGCTGGGATAGCCCTGAGCCGCTTCAATAGGGTCAAAATCCGGCACCCAAGCTTTTGCCCGGATTAAGGCATTGATCGCACCGGTTCGAGCAACAGATTTCTTCAGCTCTTCAACCCGGGCAGGAAGCACCGACAGTTTCATCAGAGTGTCCTGAATCAAAGTGGGCGCCAGCTTGTTGTGGGATGCAGTACAGATGATTCGTTGTGCACCAGTGTACAGTTGTTTGATCAACATGTAGGCGGCTTCCAATTTCTTCCGCACATCTGACCCCAAGTGACCAATGCGTGTGCCTGAAATATCACCAAGGTTTAACAAACTGGTAGCTCTGTAAGACGGTAGAATCAATTCAAAAATCAAACCGGCTTACCAAAGATAGCAGCGGTCATGGCATGCACGTGCCGCTTTATGCTGGTCAGTTCATCTACCACCGGTTTTAGTGTAGCCTCGGCGTCTTCTGCTCGTTTGGTTAAAGCGGATTTTTCAGTGGCCCAATCCGCCCGCTTCTTTTTGAAGCTCTCCTTAAGCTATTCCATGGCGCTTAAAGCGCTGGTTAATTCCTCTTTTGCTTTGGAGGTTTCAGCTTGTTGGGATTTCAGATTTTCTTGGAGATCGGCGGCTTGGCTTTCTTTCGTCTTCAGCTCAGCCTGCATGCAGACAGTTATATGATTCAGCAAAACGGTACAAGGATTGAAGTACCAACCACATAACAAGTTATGCACTTGGCACTTGGGGGCTAATGCATATTCGATCTTCATCTTTCAATTGCTTACAAAGTCCCAAGATCAATACAAGTATTCAACTTGGCACTTGGGGGCTAATGGCTATTTGCTCGTATATATTCTGATGCGGCGATCTCAATTATTTAAAGTCCCAGTTTAACTACGCTAAGTTGAACCGGCCCTTGGGGACTACATCAGCGAATTTCAAAGCATTAAGATTTATATTAGTAAGTCCCGGTTTGAAAGAAGATTACAAACCGGCCCTCGGGGGCTAGGAGCGTCAACAAGAATTGAAATATACAAGCAGGAAAGAGCATATGGAAGTTACCTCATATTTATCTTTCATCATGTTAACCAGACCGGCTTCATAGTCACAACTGGTATACAGGCGGTTCAGGTAGCCGGAATGGATATCTTGGGCGTTCAGAGCAGCGTAAGTCGCCAGATCAGCATTCCACTTGCCTTTGCCAAAGGCAGCAAATTCTTCCTTGGCAGTATGTTTGGACAAAGCGACATGATTGCTTGGCTCTGTATGGCCAATGCCAATAATGACAACCTCATCATCCTTGGCATCGCCGGTTTGCACTGGGGCTGTTGGCTTGTCAGTAGGCTTTGTCGGACCAGTGGATTTCTCAATCCGGATGGAGCTTGTGGGCTGATTAACAGGACTTGAGGTATCAATAGGTCTCTCTTCAGCAATAAGATCGTCGTCTTGCTGCGGTGGATCATTGGGTATATCCTCAGGAATAGCCGCTTCAAGATCTGGTGTTTTGCCCGGTTCAAGGACGGCATCCTCTTCGGCCGCTTTGTCCAGGCGAGCCTTCTTGCTTGGCCTAGGCTTGGCCCTGAAAGGAATAACAAAATCAAATACAGCATATGTTCCAAGGTGGTGTACTACAAATATTATGATAAGTATAGCTTACCCAAGCACCGTTTTGAGCGGTGGCAGCTAAGTAGCCGATGACTCGTCAGAGGATGAGTGGGAAGTAACCTGGTAATCGGAGTTAGATGGATTAAGAGGTTGACGAAAGCAGCCCGCTTTAGGACAAGCACTGACAAGCAAATTAGAGACCTCTAAACGGCGTTCCGAACCGGACTGTTCGGTAAACCGGCGGAGGTAACTACCTGGCCGCTGTGCCGGGTTGTGCGACGAGCTTCGTGCTGTTGGGTCTTCATAAGAAATTTGGGATCCAAATAAGCAAGAGGATGAGAAAATTTAACTTTCTGGTTTTCCTAACGGATTTTTAGTGAAGGCAAAGGTTCTGAATCGGAAGAGAGAGTAATTACCTCTGCAGCATCAGCATGGCTGGCTTCGACATCATCCTGACAAATATCATCATCAATAAGACGCATGAAAAATAAGCCAAGTGAGTCAAGCCCTACCTCAAGGTCCGGATTATCCACATCATTATCAAGGGCCGGATTAGAAGATGAAGTGGTTCTTTTCCTGTGGGCAGTCTTCTTCACAGCTTTAGTCTTTTGTCGGGTTGCTCTTTCCGGTTTGTCTGGTTTTTCTGGTTTCTCCTGCGGCAGTTTCTTGCTCCAAAACGGATCATTGCCCTGGTTACACAGACACTGATATTAAACAATGACCAAATATATCAATAACAGACTCAGCAAAAAGAAAAATCAAACTCTTATAGCTGGCGGTTTGTTGGTGGCACAGAAGGGAAGCAGGCCGGTTTTAGCATAGATGTGTTCCGGTTCATTCAGCATCTTATTCATAGCCTCTGTGATTTCTTCATCGGTGAGCTAGATGTTGGCATGTCGCAGTGGGTCATCAACACTGCCAGTATACTCGCACATCAAACCGGAGCGCTGACTAAGGGGTAGTATGCTCCATGATATCCAACAGCGAGCGAGATCAACCCCTGTTAAACCGTTGGCCATAAAGGCTCTGAGCTTGGACAGTTGAGGAGTGTATTTGCTTCTCTCTTTGGCAGTCAACCTTTGCGGAAAGGTGTGTGTATTGCTAAGCCGCTCCGGACGAAAGCCAGGCAAAGGATTTTCACCAGCAGGGGAGGTGTCTTTGCAATAGAACCATGTTTGATTCCACTCTTTGGGGTGGCTATGCAGCTTGGCATGAGGGTATGTGACCTCTTTCCTTTTCTAAATTGCCACACCGCCCAATTCCGTACTGGAACCATCAGAAAACTTAGTACGGCGGTTTAGATGGAAACAGTCTCTGAACAACTCCACTGTGGGTTCCTCTTGAAAGAACGCCTCACAGAGCACTTGGAAGTGACACATGTTTGTAACAGAGTTGGGGCCAGTGTCTTGTGGGTGGAGTTGAAAATCGGCTAAAACGTCCCGTAAAATTTAGAACCGGGCGGCTTAAAGCCCCGGGTTAAGAGATCTACGAAAACGACGACCTCTCCTTCTTGAGGTGTGGGAGGGCATTCTTTGCCAGGAGCCCTCCAATGGATGGTATCTTTGCTGCCTAAGGCGCCGATCAGGACTAAATCGTCCAGTTGAGCCTCTGTGACGCGAGAAGGAACCCAGTTGCATTCATATACTTGCTTGGCCATGATGAAATCTACAAGGTAGATGATCCCGGTTCAAAAATGCATTGATTAAGGTACATTGGTATGTGCAATGTTAAACCGGAGACAGATCTATCTAAACCGGAGTTTTATGAAGCAACAACATCTGGCGGTTCAACAAGGGGACTAATGGTATATACCGGTTTGGGAATTTTTTCTACAAAGTTAAACCGCCTGGTCTAAACATTGAAGCAGATGAGTAAGTTTACAAAAACAGATTTCATAAGACTTCTCTACAGCGACGGATCTAAAGCAAGTTCAGAAAATAAGGAAATATTCAAGGTTCAAAAAAGAACAGTACTGAATCAATGGGCAGAGATACATATAGATCTATGGTCTTGAGGCATGAAACTGAAGGCGGATGCTAAAAGCTACCGCTACACAGAGTAAGTATTCACAGATGCATCTAGGAGTTATCGTATGAACACGAAACAGGCGATGAACACTAGAAGAACATGAAACCCTAGAGCAGATCTGTGTTGAAAAGAACAGAAGACTTACTGGATATGAGAAAGACACGGAAGGTTGCCGTGGTGCTCTGGTGCGCCCAGGTTGATGCAGCGGCCAAGGTTGATGCAGAGGTTGACGGTGGCGGCGGAGCTCCGAAGCTGGGCGACGCGAGGAAGACGAAGCACAAGGGCACGGAGGGGAAAAAGAAATGACCTTTCGGTCCTATTTATAAGGCAAGGGACAGGAGTCAGGCGCGAAAATCAAGGGACCGTGGGTTTGGAAACAAAGATGTCGCATTAATTGTCGCAGACCTATTAAGGTCCTTTATAACAGGTGATGTCACGCCGGTTTAAAACGACCAGAGAAGATGACATCACGGTGATTCAACAAACTACAAGAAGATATTGAAGATGAAGATTTTTGCTAAAGGATTGACATGAACATGTTCAAATCAATCTGGGGCCTAATGTTGGGGATATCACTACCGGGCGTAAACCGGCCTATCTGGGCCGGGTTAACTTCGTCAGTAGTTAAGTATGTTAAAGCCCAAGAAGGCAGATGAGGGCTCAAGGCCCATAGTCGGTTCAAGGCCCGTAGCCGTATACCAGCGTTGGTATTTAACTTGTATTGTAAGTTAGGAATAAGTAGAGACCAAACCGGACACATCTATGAGCCGGTATTGGGATTCTATGAACCGACGGGCGTCATCCGTGTATATAAGGGGACGACCCGACGGCGGTTCAAGCACAACAGACAACAACTTGAGACATAGGCGAAGCTTGTTTGCTCCCTGGTCATCGAAACCCCATCAATTCTATCACAACTAGACGTAGGCTTTTACCTTCATCGAAGGGGCCGAACTAGTATAAACTCTCTTGCGTCCCTGTGTCCGCTTTAACCCCTTCAAGCTAACCCGTTGCGATGGCTCCACGACTAAGTCCTTTCTCTAGGACATCTGCCGTGACAAAACCACGACAGGCGGCGAAGAGCTACGGCCGTGGTGGTGGACGGGGCTACGGCGCGCAAACGGCTAAACGGAGAGAGGGAGAAGGAGCATGAGCTCACAACTATCGCGGTGGCCTTGACGGCGAGCTCGGGGACGCGCTGAGGTCGACGGTGCAGCGATGGGGATCCACGGCGGCCGGAGAAGAAGACGACGGCGATGGAGGCGCTCCAGGGCCTCCCGAGGCGCGTGGCTCCACGGGGAGGTAGACGGAGACGTGGTGGAGCTTGCAGACATGGAGAGAGGGCGAGGGGGAGGCGGTGGCTGCGGCTACGGTGAACGGCGGCGACGGCAGCGCTCGGCCATTCATGCGAGAGAGCGAGGGAGAGGGCGAGAGGACTGTGAGCGGCGTCGGCTCGATCCATATGTCTGCGGTGAGCTCTTCTGCAGCGTCCACGGAGGCAGGCAAGCAGGAGGTGGCCGGGGCACGTGCTCGCACGCGCTAGCCACGCGCTCGTCCTCCTGGCGCGAGCTAGGAAACGACTGGCGCGGCCAGTTGGCTGGGCCGCTGGGCCAGGCCGGGCTGCACAGGGAGGTAAGAGCAGGTAAGCGTTTTTTCCTTTTTTGTTTTCTTTTCTATTTTCTGACATTTGTTTTGACTTAGTAGTAATACTAAATCATTTTATTTACTTCTGTAAATTTTTGTAGGAACTATTTGGATTGCTCCAAAACTCCTCACCAATTAACAGAATTTTTGGACATATATTATATATAGCAAATATATATCCAAAGCAATTAATTACTAGATTAATTCCATATGCCCAAAATAAATAGTTATGAGCTCTAAAAAATATTGGTTTGATTTTTATCTCTGTCCAATATTTTCAGAGAGCAACATGAGAATTTTCTTGGACCTTTTTGGAGCATTTTTTTATTTGGGTCATTTCCAGAAATGATTCTGACAGTTTCACAAATCCTCATTTCAAAATTAAATGGAATTTAAACATGATGCACAAATGACTAGCTAGTATAGGTCATACCAGAACTAGGGATGTGACACGTAGACCGTAAGCCGAAGCGTTATGAGAACGCAGTTGATGTAGTCGTACGTCTTCATGATCCGACCGATCCAAGTACCGAATGTACGACACCTCTGAGTTCAGCACACGTTCAGCTCGGTGACGTCCCATGAACTCCGATCCAGCAGAGCTTTGAGGGAGAGTTCCGTCAGCACGACGGCGTGATGACGGTGATGATGATCCTACCGACGCAGGGCTTCGCCTAAGCACCGCTACGATATAACCGAGGTGGATTATGGTGGAGTGGGGCACCGCACACGGCTTGGAACAAACAACTTGTGTGTCTATGGGGTACCCTTGGCCACGTATATAGAGGAGCAAGGGGAGGGGGCCGGCGGCCTCATAGGGTGCGCCCCAAGGGGGGAATCCTACTCCTACTAGGAGTAGGTTCCCCCTTTCCTAGTCCAACTAGGAGGGGAAGGAAAGAGGAGGAGAGGAGAAGGAAAGAGGGGGGCGGTACATCAAAACACATAAAATCATAATATCGATCATCACCGAATGTTAAGCGTGCGGACCCTACGGGTTCAAGAACTATGTAGACTTGACCGAGACTCGTCTTCGGTCAATAACCAATAGCGGAACCTGGAGGCTCATATTGGCTCCTACATATTCTACGAAGATCTTTATCGGTCAAACCGCATAACAACATACGTTGTTCCCTTTGTCATCGGTATGTTACTTGCCCGAGATTCGATCATCGGTATCCTCATACCTAGTTCAATCTCGTTACCAACAAGTCTATTTACTCGTTCCGTAATGCATCATCCTGCAACTAACTCATTAGTCACAATGCTTGCAAGGCTTATAGTGATGTGCATTACCGAGAGGGCCCGGAGATACCTCTCCGATAATGGGAGTGACAAATCCTAATCTCGATCTATGCCAACTCAACAAGCACCATCGGAGACACATGTAGAGCACCTTTATAATCACCCAGTTATGTTGTGACGTTTGGTAGCACACAAAGTGTTCCTCCGGTACTCGGGAGTTGCATAATCTCATAGTTATAGGAACATGTATAAGTCATGAAGAAAGCAATAGCAACAAACGAAACGATCATCGTGATAAGCTAACGGATGGGTCAAGTCAATCACATCATTCTCTAATGATTTGATCCCGTTAATCAAATGACAACTCATGTCTATGGTTAGGAAATATAACCATCATTTATTCAACGAGCTAGTCAAGTAGAGGCATACTAGTGAGATTCTGTTTGTCTATGTATTCACACATGTACTAAGTTTCTGATTAATACAATTCAAGCATGAATAATAAACATTTATCATGATATAAGGAAATATAAATAACCACTTTATTATTGCCTCTAGGGCATATTTCCTTCAGTCTCCCACTTGCACTAGAGTCAATAATCTAGTTCACATCGCCATGTGATTTAACACCAATAGTTCACATCTTTATGTGATTAGTTCACATCTCCATGTGACTAACACCCAAAGGGTCTACTAGAGTCAATAATCTAGTTCACATCGCTATATGATTAACACCCAAAGGGTGATCATGTTTTGCTTGTGAGAGAAATTTTGTCAACGGGTCTGCCACATTCAGATCCGTATGTATTTCACAAATTTCTATGTCTACAATGCTCTGCATGGAGCTACTCTAGCTAATTTCTCCCACTTTCAATATGTATCCAGATCGAGACCTAGAGTCATCTAGATCGATGTAAAAAGCTTGCATCGATGTAACTCTTTACGACGAACTCTTTTATCACCTCCATAACCGAGAAATATTTCCCTAGTCCTCTAAGGATTATTTTTACCGCTGTCCAGTGATCTACTCCTAGATCACTATTGTACTCCTTTGTCAAACTCAAGGGAGGGTATACAATAGGTCTGATACATAGCATGGCATGCTTTATAGAACCTATGACTGAGGCATAGGGAATGACTTTTCATTCTCTTTCTATTTTCTGCCGTGGTCGGGTTTTGAGTCTTTACTCAACTTAACACCTTGCAACATAGAAAAGAACTCCTTCTTTGACTGTTCCATTTTGAACTACTTCAAAATCTTGTCAAGGTATGTACTTATTGAAAAAAACTTATCAAGCGTCTTGATCTATCTCTATAGATCTTGATGCTCAATGTGTAAGCAACTTCATCGAGGTCTTTCTTTGAAAAACTCTTTTGAAACACTCCTTTATGCTTTCTAGAAAATTCTACATTATTTCCGATCAACAATATGTCATTTACATATACTTATCAGAAATGATGTAGTGCTTCCACTCACTTTCTTGTAAATACAGGCTTCACCGCAAGTCTGTATAAAACCATATGCTTTGATCACTTTATCAAAACATATATTCCAACTTCAAGATGCTTGCACCAGTCCATAGCTGGATCGCTGGAGCTTTCTCACTTTGTTAGCACCTTTAGGATCGACAAAACCTTCTGGTTGCATCATATACAACTCTTCTTTAAAAAATCCATTAAGGAATACAATTTTGACATTTATTTGCCAGATTTCATAAAATGCGGCAACCGCTAACATGATTCAGACAAACTTTTAAGCATCAATACGAGTGACAAAATCTCATCGTAGTCAACACCTTGAACTTGTCGAAAACATTTTGCAACAATTCGAGCTTTGTAGATAGTAACACTACTATCAGCGTCCGTCTTCCTCTTGAAGATCCATTTATTCTTAATGACTCACCAATCATCGGGCAAGTCAATCGAAGTCCATACTTTGTTCTCATACATGGATCCCATCTCAGATTTCATGGCCTCAAGCCATTTCGCGGAATCTTGCTCATCGTCGCTTCCTCATAGTTCGTAGGTTCGTCATGGTCTAGTAACATGACTTCCAGAAAGGATTACCATACCACTATGGTGCAGACCATACTCTTGTTGTCCTATGAGGTTCGGTAGTAACTTGATTTGATGTTTCATGATCATCATCATTAGCTTCCTCACTAATTGGTGTAGAGATCACTAGAACTGATTTCTCTAATGAACTACTTTCCAATTCGGTAGAAGGTACAATTACCTCATCAAGTTCTACATTCCTCCTACTCACTTCTTTCGAGAGAAACTTCTTCTCTAGAAAGGATCCACTCTTAGCAACAAAGATATTGCCTTTCGGATCTGTGATAGAAGGTGTACCCAACAGTTTCTTTTGGGTATCCTATGAAGACGCACTTTTCCGATTTAGGTTTGTGCTTATCTAGCTGAAACTTTTTCACATAAGCATCACAACCCCAAACTTTAAGAAATGACAACTTTGGTTTCTTGCCAAACCACAGTTCATATGGTGTCGCGTCAACGGATTTAGATGGTGCCCTATTTAACATGAATGCAGCTGTTTATAATGCATAACCCCAAAACTATAGTGGTAAATCGGCAAGAGACATCATAGATTGCACCATATCTAATAAAGTACGGTTATGACGTTCGGACACACCATTATGCTGTGGTGTTCGAGGTGGCATGAATTTGTGAAACTATTCCACATTGTTTTAGTTGAAGACCAAACTCGTAACTCAAATATTCGTCTCCGCGATCAGATCGTAGAAACTTTATTTTCTTGTTATGATGATTTTCCACTTCACTTTGAAATTCTTTGAACTTTTCAAATGTTTTAGACTTATGTTTCATCAAGTAGATATACCCATATCTGCTCAAATCATATGTGAAGGTCAGAAAATAATGATACCCACCGCGAGCCTCAACACTCATCGGATTGCATACATCAGTATGTATTATTCCCAATAAGTCAATTGCTTGCTCCATTGCTCTGGAGAACAGAGTTTTAGTCATCTTGCCCACGAGGCATGGTTTGCAAGCATCATATGGTTCATAATCAAGTGATTCCAAAAGTCCATCAGCATGGAGTTTCTTCATGCGATTTACACCAATATGACCTAAACGGCAGTGCCACATATAAGTTGCACTATCATTATTAACTTTGCATCTTTTGGCTTCAATATTATGAATATGTGTATTACTACGATCGAGATTCAATAAACCATTCACCTTGGGTGTATGACCTCAGAAGGTTTTATTCATGTAAACAGAATAACAATTATCCTTGACTTAAATGAATAACCGTATTGCAATAAACATGATCCAATCATATTATGCTCTATGCAAACATCAAATAACATTTATTTTAGGTTCAACACTAATCCCGAAGGTAAAGGGAGTGTGTGATGGCGATCTTATCAACCTTGGAATTATTTCCAACGCACATCATCACCTCGTCCTCAACTAGTCTTTGTTTATTTTGCAACTCTCGTTTCGAGGTACTACTCTTAGCAACTGAACCAGTATCAAATACTGAGGTGTTGCTATAAACACTAGTAAAGTACACATCAGTAACATGTATATCAAATATACTTTTGTTCACTTTGCCATCCTTCTTATCCGCCAAGTATCTAGGGAAGTTCCACTTCCAGTGACCATTTCCTTTGCAGTAGAAGCACTCAGTTCCAGGCTTGGGTCTAGCTTTGGGATTCTTCATGAGAGTAGCAACTTTCTTGCTATTCTTCTTTGAAGTTCCTCTTTCTTTCCCTTTGCCCTTTTCTTGAAACTAGTGGTCTTGTTAACCATCAACTTTTGATGCTTTTCTTGATTTCTACCTTTGTCGATTTCAGCATCACGAAGAGCTCGGGATTACTTTCGTTATCCCTTGCATATTATAGTTTATCACTAAGTTCTAGTAACTTGGTGATAGTGACTAGAGAACTTTGTCAATTACTATCTTATCTGGAAGATTAACTCCCACTTGATTCAAGCAATTGTAGTACCCAGACAACCTGAGCACATGCTCACTAGTTGAGCTATTTCCTCCATCTTGTAGGCAAAGTACAGTCAGAGGTCTTCTACCTCTCGACACGGGCATGAGTATTAAATACCAATTTCAACTCTTAGAACATCTTATATGCTCTATGGCGTTCTAACTATTTTTGAAGTCCCGGTTCTAAGCCGTAAAGCATGGTGCACTAAACTATCAAGTAGTCATCATACCGAGCTTTGCCAAACGTTCATAACGTCTGCATCTGCTCCAGCAATAGGTCCGTCACCTAGCGGTGCATCAAGGAAATAATTCCTCAATGTAGCAACGAGGATAATCCTCAGATCACGGCGTCAGGACCCCAATTCCAAGTCACATCGATCTAGCATGTAACACATCATATCGCTTTGCAGCCTCACGCACGGTATTTCCACGGGTATCGCCTTACTATGGCCCAGGACCGTTTGCGTCTTTTGGCTCACGTATATGATAGTGTCGCTAGCATCCATATGACAGAGAACCCGGGCTGACATGACTAGTCATGAACCCAAAGTGGCACTAACTTACAGGGACAGGAATACATGAAACAACATCGAGCATGTTGGTCAGCAGCGTGCGAATCCGGGCTGTAGCACTGGGCTAACAGGACTCCGGGAACCCGGGCTGTAGCAGGCTAGGCAGGACTGCGGATGTCACTGCGTGACATTTCCCCGAAGGGACAGACACAGGAACGAAGTGAATCACATGCCGGCCAGTCAAGTGTTCCGGAGCAGTAGTGCTGGGCTAGCAGGACTCCGGTGAACTGGGCTGTAGCGGACTACTATGGCTCATGGAAGCACAAGACTACATTTCCCCATAAGAGAGGCTACCAAGGATAAACAACTAGGTTGTCGGATCCCACACATACCAAGCATTTCAATCATACACACAATATGCTCGATATGTGTAAATACAACATGGCATCACAACATAACTCTACGACTCAAGTATTTATTCATTAGGCTCCGAAGAGCGAGAGATTACAAACATGGGTCTCATGACCCGACATTCAGAGCATACAAGTCAAAGCACATGCGGAAGCTTAACATGTCTGAGTACAGACATCGACAAATGAAAAAGGCTGAGAAGCCTGACTATCTACAAGACCCTCCCAAGGTACAAGATCGTAGCTGAGGTAACAAGCTAAACGTCGAAGTCCACGTGGAACTACTAGCGAGACTGAAGTCTCTCTGCAAAACATAAATTAAGCAAACGTGAGTACAAATGTACCCAGCAAGAATTACATCAGAACTAACTACATATGCATCGGTATCAACAAAGGGGGTGGTGGAGTTTAACTGCAGCAGGCCAGCTTTGACTCGATGGCTATCCTGAACTACGACTACAAGTAACTCTTTGAGGTGGCGCACACGAGTCCACATATTCACCATATCAATACACCACTATGAGTCCGCTCCCGTCTCCCTACGAGAACGCCATCCATAGCACTCACGCTTATCCTGCGCATTTTAGAGTATCCACTTTCACTTGTCTATGAACTATGCAAGGGGTCCAAGTTTCCATATCCGAGGAATCCGGCTATTCGAATAGATAATGATAACCCTGCAGGGGTGTACTTCTTCACACACGCTCCCGCCACTTATCGCCCTGTACACGTCATGTAACTCGGCAACCTTTAAGCGGAAGCTGAGCTAGGGAGTCGGCCATGACCTGACTAACCAACAAGTCTCTAGTCCAGGTTTATCGCCTATTCAGGTTCCATCCGCAAGGAGATCCGGCCGGGGTGTCGCTCACGGCCCCAAACGATGTGTGCAGGGTTCCCAAGCCCACCATCCGGGTGCCACTTGGTACACCGTGCCACTATGCCTAGTCTGTCCAAAGCCCACCTGTACTGGGTGCCACTTGGTAAACTACTAACACTACCTACAAACACCAGAAACTAGTTGCAACTCCTGGACAGAGATCGAGTTGATTAATAAGCCGAGAGGGGTCGAATTAACGGAACCCAATGTGTGGTAGTAACTGTTCATGGATCACAAACACAGAACTCAGTTTCTGAGAACGGCTGCAATGAGACAACCCACCATGTACTCCTACATGGCCTCTCACCGCTACCTTTACCAAATCGTGTTCACACACTTAGCTCTCAACGGTAGGACATGTTCACCATGTTCCAATTCATTCTCGATGAATCAGACCTGACTCAACTCTAAGCAGTAGCAGGCATGATAAACAAGCATGAATGAGTAGGCACATCAGGGCTCAAACAACTCCTACTCATGCTAGTGGGTTTCATCTATTTACTGTGGCAATGACAGGTCATGCAGAGGAAAGGGGTTCAGCTACCACAGCATGTAACAGTTGAAACGTTGTTGTCCTAATGCAGTAAAAGAGAGCAGGAGCGAGAGAGTGGGATTGTATTGGAATGAACAAGGGGGTTTTGCTTGCCTGGCACTTCTGAAGATGTTAGCTCTTCATCGGTGTCATCGAACTCATCGTCGGGATACGCCTACCGAGAGGGAACAAGCACCGGCAATAGAGAACTCAATCAATGCAAATGCGACAATATGATGCATGATCATGGCATGTATATGTGATGTTGTTTGTGCTAATGCAAACAGCAACAAGTTCAATGGAGCTCATTTGAATCAAGGATTCAAATGTAACTCCAAACTTAAGCATTTTAAATGCCCTCTATGTGTTTTCATCTATACATCAGGTTTAGGTTGGTTTTTCATGCATGAAACTAGTAAAGAAAGATAGATTGAATTTTTCTGATAATTTTTCATATATAATTTGTTTGATTTGGAGTTACGGTTGAATTACTATGAATTTTTGAAGTTTTGGATATTTTCTGAAATTTTCTGAATTATTTTAAATCCAGAAAATGTTAACTGCGTCAGCATTGCGTAACTGTGACGTCAGCTGGTCAACTGGGCGCCTCCAGGTCAAACCTGACCAGTAGGGCCCACTAGTCAGTGACACATAGTCAGCTACAGAGGCTGACATGTGGGACCCGGTCAAAGCTGACGTGGCCAAGTCAAAGTTGACAAGCGGGGCCCACTGAAATTAGTGCTAATCTAACAGAGAGTTAAACTAATTAGTTTAGGCACTGGGCCCACATGTAAGTGGGTCAGGAGGTCAATTAGTGAGTGATTAGTGCTAACTAAGTGGCCACGTTGATAGTCGTCGGAGTCTCGCCGGCGGTGACCTCGAACCGCGGTGGAGTTTGCTCGGAACTCACCAGAGGCGACGGATCGACGCGCCAGGGGCACCAGAGGATAGCCCGTGCCCATGCGCATCTGGGGAGACCAACGGGAGGTGCGGGGGTGGCCGGAGTTCGCCGGAGTGGAACCCGCGGCGGCTGCCGGAGTTAGGGGCTGGTGCGGGTTAGCACTGCGCTGTGCTAATGAGCGAGGCGAAGGTCTAGCGGGGCACTACGCGTTGCGGGGAGCAAGTTGGACTCGCCGAGGTGACCATTTGGTCACCGGAGCTGCGCCGACGACGAGCTCAAGCAGCGGCGAGCTTCGCCCATGGTGGAACTATGGCCTAGAGGGTGCAAACGCGTGGGAAAGAAGAGGGGAAAAGCGACGAAGCTCACAGGGAGGTCGAGGAGCAGATCTGAGGCCTCGGGGGCGACAGGAGCGAGGCGAATCGATGAACGGTGTCCGGCGGGTACCAAGGTTGAAGACGACCCGATGCCGGCAATGCAGGGCCTCCGGCAAAGCGTGGCTCAGTGGGGAGGGCGAGGGCGTCGTGGCGGAGCTCGGGAGCAGCTCGGTCAGGCGAGGCGGTGGCTGTGGCCGTGTGGCAGCGAACGGCAGCGACGAGCGCGTCGGCCATAGCGGGGCAGGACGAGGGAGAGATCCAGGGAGAGAGGGGAGAGGTGCAGGGGGTCGAGGAGGAGTGCGTGGCGACGTCCAGAGCGTCCGGGCGTCGACGGGGAGGGGCAGGCAGGCAGGGTGGTGGCGTGGCGAGCTCGGCGGCGTCGCGGTGTCCCTCCTCTGCCTACTGGCAGAGGTAGGCGATGACTGGCAGCGGCGTTGGGCTGGGCCGGCCAGGTGGGCTGGCCAGCTGCGCTGCGACAGGTGAGGCCAGGTAAGCCTCCTCTCTCTGGTTTTCTCTATTTGTTTCTGTTTTCTATTTTCTGCAGTAAGTTTTGATTTAGTAAAAATACTAAACCATTTGTTAAAATGCTGAAATTAATTGTGGGCACTTGTGAATTTGTTTCCAACAACCCTCATTTAATTTCACAATTATTTGAGCACTTAAAATATGTATAGCATTTAAATGCCCAAATTCAAATACAATATGATTTAATTCAAAAATCCAGAATGGCCTAGAAATATGTGCATGATTTTTGGCAGAGGTTTTCACCTTTAACAAAAATCATGAACTTTTCTAAAGGGCATTTGGGATCATTGAAATTTTTTTTTATAGAACCTAGTTGAATTCATTAGGTGCTAGGGTTTCAACAATCCCCATTTCAAGTTTCATGAAATTTAAACATGATGACATGATGAGCAAGCAAAGTCAAGCAAGGGCTGAACTAGGGCTGTGACAGCTCACCCCCTCTAAACAAGAATCTCGTCCCGAGATTCAAGTCGTGAGGTAAGAAGATAAAGGGTCACAAGCTAACACGATCTTCATGATCCGATTTTCCCTTCTCAAAGATGTTGATTCATTTCTCCAATTGATCTTGACGTCTTTGCTTTGAAATCTTCTTGCAACTATGATGACGGAAGAGAGGAAACTCGACAGAATTCGATCTTCACAAAGATCAAGCGGTACACGATCAACTCATGGAATGAGACGATAGAACGTCTCTTAAGCCGGGACACAATGCACACATCAAGACGGATGGAGAGAAACTGATAACAAAGGTTCAATTTGGTAGGCAACATTTCCACGCTTAAGAAGATGGTGGATGCGTTTCAAGTAGCGAGGAGTTAAGTTGCCCTTCATGTCGAACGAGGCACCTTAGAGGAGGTGGCTCGTAGAGCTATTCCCTTAAGTGGCAAAAAGAATTACTTTTGATTCAGAGATCATTGAAACTCTTTATACCAGCCTAAGGCAATTCACAACAATCGTTTGGCGGAGTACAAAGGGATGGCATACCCGGACTAGAATGGATGATATGGACTACCTTGTTGAAGACAACGCAAAGGATGATTTGCTTATCATCGGAGGTGGAGGGGACCCATGGTAAGTCCACTTTTGAATATGATATTGGACAGCAACTACCGAGAAGGGCAGCCCATGGGGGATTGGCACAATGGCAGTGCAAGCTGGGAACAAGATGCAACTGTTGGGAATGTTCCAACCATCATATCTGCCTGAGATTCAGATCCGATTGGTAATAGGATACTTCAGACTCAGCATGTCTGAAAAGAAAGTTAGCAACACAATTCGACGAGATGGCGTTGAGAGATTCTCGAGGAATGAACTAAGATAGCAAGCTCCAAAACATGAGCTGGTTCTGCTAAACACATGTGAACACGATGTCCTAGACAAGCATGACCACATAGTAGTCTTATGATAAAACACTACCGAGTTCAGGTTAGGAACCATCATCGAGGTTATCGGAGTCTTGTGCATGGTCTAGAATTAACACAACAAACTCCTTTTCCTTGAACAAATCAATCAGTGGCTTGGGGTGCTAGGGAACATATGGAATGAAGGTTGCAAGTCTCCAAACCACATGATACTTCGCACATATGCATGAATGACTTGGGATGATTCCAGAGGAAGCAAAACAAGCTTTCTCGAATTCACGGCGGCAAGTTGCATCGAATGCACATGAACTAAGAAAGTCACTTCTTTCATCCGGACATATGCTTCATGAACGGATCACAAAAGCATTGCTCACAAGTTTCCAACACTAGCTGGATGTTCAACATAATCATGGAGAAGATAAGGATGTTGTCGATGGGCTCAACAACAATTCATCCAGATTGCCATATAGATGGAATTCCGTAATTAGGTGAACACGGTGATAGCATTGGTCAGACCAAAGGATGTAATGGTGTGTGCCCGAGGGATCAAACACGACTAATACAACATTACGAACATCGTTGGTTCTGATTTGATTTGAGGATAGCCCACACTCAAATCAAAGTTTGGACAACACAATAGATCCAACAACTGATCACGAGGACCAATTGATCAAGATATCATCCTTCTTCCACACACACACACAAAGATATCCCTTAACATGAACTAGGTCAGACAAGCTTTTATCTTCCAACTCTCCAAGTTGTTGTTTAGCTTAACCGACTAGCTCAGGGGTATCCATCATAGATTCTTGGAGAAAAGGCGTGGCTACAAGGAACCAACTTGATCATGAACTCAACATAGCGGTAAGGTGACAACCTGGTAACACTTCCGAGAAGATATTCGGAAAATCACGAACCACCGATATGTTACTAAGCTCAAGAACAATCTTGCTTTTCAGGGCAAGATGATATGGTCAAATAAGCAAGGGATTCAATCCTAGCTCAAATATCGAAGGGTACACCAGGAAAATGGTCTAGGTAGCACAATCTATCTTAGAATCATGATTCCATAACCAACACGCTAAGTATGAGGTTATTGCCCATAAACTACCAAGCAACACAGTTGCTAGGAGTATTGATTTCACACATCACAATTCACTTGTCGGTATTCCGATTGCGACAACACGACACCAAGGAATGAATAATGATGGCGAGAAGTATCACTACATCAAGAATTCATAAGGGAAGGTGCAATTCTCATGACATTCCTGACATAAAGTGGATAATACTTCAGCGTAGAACAGACCAATAGCTTGATTGCATTTGATCTGCGAAATACAACTACTTTGACCTAATCCTAGAAATGGATGAGGTACTGGAGTTTGTTTCTCCTAGTCATTCCGGAATAGAATGGCTTGACGGACCACAAGAATAATAGGCATCGATGAACACGAATGCACAACTATTCCTGACTATCAATTGATAGACTAGGGTCGGAATACAGCTGAGGAGGGTCAACTCAAGGAACATATAACTTTCTGAGTTGTGGATGCATAGATTAGTATGTCGAACCAAGTTCAACATGTTTCTTCCGGATAACCCATGCAGAGAGGTAGGACTGGCAGAGTCACAATTATGAATGGAGAACTCCTCAAGAGTACTCTGATTGTGATCTTTTGGTTCAAATAACTTCTGCCATATTGGCTCATGGTATTGGAAGAACGATATACCACAGACCTTGAGGACTATCACAAGGTTACTGTCGGTGTCAAAACCGGCGGATCTCGGGTAGGGGGTCCCGAACTGTGCGTCTAGGCCGGATGGTAACAGGAGGCAAGGGACACAAAGTTTACCCAGGTTCGGGCCCTCTCGATGGAGGTAAAACCCTACGTCCTGCTTGATTAATATTGATGATATGGGTAGTACAAGAGTAGATCTACCACGAGATCGAAGAGGCTAAACCCTAGAAGCTAGCCTATGGTATGATTGTTGATGTGTATGTTGTCCTACGGACTAAAACCCTCTGGTTTATATAGACACCGGATTGGGTTAGGGTTACATAGAGTCGGTTACAATGGTAGGAGATCTACATATCCGTATCGCCAAGCTTGCCTTCCACGCCAAGGAAAGTACCTCTCGGACACGGTACGAAGTCTTCAATCTTATATCTTCATAGTCCAGGAGTCCGGCTGAAGATATAGTCCGGCTATCCGAACACCCCCTAATCCAGGACTCCCTCGGTAGCCCCTGAACCAGGTTTCAATGATGAGGAGTCCGGCGCGCAGATTGTCTTCGGCATTGCAAGGCGGGTTCCTCCTCCAAGTACTTCATAGAAGATTTTGAACACGAAGATAGTCCCCGGCTCTGCAAAATAAGTTTCCACATATTGCCATAGAGAGAATAATATTTACACCAATCTAATCTGCTGACGTATTCCGTAGCGTGTCACACCACGGCCAAGCCTTTATCCGAGTCGTTTCATTATCCCACCTCAGCATGTCATGCGAGGCAGTTTCCTTGGCACGTCTTGTTAAAGCAGAGATCGTGTCCCCTTATCCCGGGATTCTCATCAATACGGGCGTGGGTAACCCAACCGCGCCATTGATTACGGGGCTTGAAGATAAGCGAGTTTTAACAGGCTGGTGGGGACATGTAGTTGCGTCCACCCATATAAGGGGATAAAGATCCACCTTTTCACCTTCCACCTTTTCACCTGCTGGGTGCCACTCGGTAGAAAAATAGCACTACCTACAAAAACCAGAAACTATTTGCAACTCCTAGAGAGAGATAAAGGCGGTTAATAAGTCGAGAGAGCTTGGAGTGCCCGGAGCCCAATGTGTGGTAGTAGCTAGTCATTGGACAACTTACACAGAACTCAGTTCTTAAGGGCGGTCCCAATGAGACAACCCACCATGTACTCCTACATGGCCTCTCACCGCTACCTTTACCAAATCATGTTCACATGCTTAACTCTCAGCACCAGAACATATCGTAACACTCCAATTCATTCCCGATGAATCATACCTGACATAACTCTAAGCAATAGCAGGCATGGCATGGTAGGAACACAACATGGCTCAATCAACTCCTACACATGCTAGTGGGTTTTAACTATTTACTGTGGCAATGACAGGTCATGCAGAGGAATGGGTTCAACTACCGCAACATAAAGTAGCAGTTGAATCGTTGTTGTCCTAATGCAATAAATGAGAGCAGGAGCGAGAGGTAGGATTGTATCGGAATGAACAAGGGGGTTTGCTTGCCTGGTAGATCAACAGGGGGGCACTGCTCCTCTGACAGGTACTCTGGATCGGTCTCTGGAGCAGGACCTATCGAGAAGGAACGGTGTCGGCAATCAATTCACAATCATATGCAACAATATGATGCATGAACATGGCATGAGTATGTGACGTGTTTTGAGCTAATGCATTTAGCATTCTATTTGGAAGAGGTCCATTTGAACCAAAGATTTAAATGCAACTCTAAATTAAGTCCCTTTAAATGCCATAAGTGTGTTTTCTCATATACAGCATGTATAAGTTGGTTTGTCATGCATGAAAATTGTACAGATGGATAGATTGCATTTTTCTGATAATTTTTCATATATAAATTGTTTCAATCTGAGCTACGCTTGAATTTCTATGAATTTTAGAAGTTTATAACATTTTCTGGATTTTCCTGATTTATTTTAAATCCAGAAAACCATTACTGCGTCAGCGTGACAGTAGCATTGCGTCAGCAAGACAAAGGCGGCTGACCAGGTCAAACCTGACGTGTGGGGTCCACACGCCAGTGTCTATGGCTAATCCTAAATTAAATTAAACCTAAAATGGTTTAGTTAATGGGGTTGGCCCCACGCGTCAATGACCCAGGGTGGTCAAACCCTGGTCAGACGGGGTCAAACCCGGTCAATCCCGCCGGTGTTTAGCCGCTGGCGAGGCAGAACGCGGCGGAGGGGCACGGGATTCGCCTTCCGGTGACCATTTGGGCAGCGGAGGCCACGGGCGAGGAGCCAGAGCTCATCCGCGTCTTCTGGGGCAAGTGGGAGAGGCGGGGACAGCCGGAGCTCGCCGGAGCGGAGCTCAAGGCGGCGGCCGGAGCATAGGTTTGGGCGGAATCGAGCTATGGGGCACGGCAGGGGCTGCGGAGTGCCTCGACGGCCTCCTGGCGTTGCACTGAGCATGGTGGTGTGCTCGGTCGCGGCCCTAGGTGACAGTGGCCACGGCGGCGACATGAACAACGGTGTTGGGGATATCACTACTGGGCGTAAACCGGCCTATCTGGGCCGGGTTAACTTCGTCAGTAGTGAAGTATGTTAAAGCCCAAGAAGGCAGATGAGGGCTCAAGGCCCATAGTCGGTTCAAGGCCCGTAGCCATAAACCGGCGTTGGTATTTAACTTGTATTGTAAGTTAGGAATAAGTAGAGACCAAACCGGACACATCTATGAGCCGGTATTGGGATTCTGTGAACCGACGGGTGTCATTCGTGTATATAAGGGGATGACCCGACGGCGGTTCAAGGACAACAGACAACAACTTGAGACATAGGCGAAGCTTGTTTGCTCCCTGGTCATCGAAACCCCATCAATTCCATCACAACTAGACGTAGGCTTTTACCTTCATCGAAGGGGCCGAACTAGTATAAACTCTCTTGCATCCCTATGTCCGCTTTAACCCCTTCAAGCTAACCCGTCGCGATGGCTCCACGACTAAGTCCTTTCTCTAGGACATCTGCCGTGACAAAACCACGACAGTTGGCGCCCACTGTGGGGCTATCGCACGATGGTTTCAAGTTCTTGGAGGGTCGCTTTGAAGGACTCGAGGGCTACGCTGTAGGCCGGATGACTAAGAGTCATCGCGGAAAGCTTTACATCGACGATGCAGGCTGGGGCCCCGAGGCCGGCTCAGTTGAGTACGGGTACCGGGTCCCCTTTGGTGGCATACACGTTTTCATCGGCAAGATCGGAGAACCGGGCCCTGAGCCGGATATCTGCACTGACCTCGTCGAAACGGCTCAGCGTGCGCAATCTGCCCGGGTTAAACCGGCCATGAAGCGTGCCTTCGTGGGAGTCATACATGGAGGAGGTCATGAGGATGGATCGGGATCTGGCGGCGAGACCGTCATTTACTCCGGCGATGAGTCATCAAGCGGAGAAACCGAATCTCTATATCAGATACAAGATGGCCGGATTGGGGGCTGTTCCAACGGCGACAGTATTCCGGACCCCTCTGATCTGCGCAACCGAGTTGGAATATTCATGGCCGGCACACAAGCAGCACTTCATTCTTCGACCACTGCGGCAACAACCTCCGGTTCAGCACCGGCGACGGCTGCCGGGGCAGGAGGCCCTGTGCGCCCGCCGGCTCAAGTTCTATCAGAGCTATTTGATGCATTGGCTGTGCTAATGGCGGAAGCTAATCCAGCGGATCAGGACGTCCACAACGCGGAGATTGCAAAGGTAAGGGAACAGATCACCCAGGCCAAGGCGGACTTGGCAGTTGAGGACACCAGGATGGCCACAGAGCGGGCCGCTCTAGACGCACAAGCCTACAGGCTCATGTCGGACTAGAACGCGTCGCATGAAGTCATGAGGAGGAAGTACCGATCCCGTTTGCCTCCGGTTTTTGAGGCCAGAGACCTTTTCAACACCCCGAGAGCAGGAACCAGTAATCCGCTGGAGGGAAACCAGGCGGAAGCTCCTGGGACCGGTGCGCCGGTTCAGCCTCGTCGGATGGATCCGCCTCGTCAAAACACCGTTATACCTTAGGCTGTTTCAACACCTCCGGGTCACTACTCCAAACCAATGGACAATCTCGTCGCCGCTGCTGCACGGCTGGAGGCCATTCCAATTGAAGGTGACTCACCGCAGGCGATAGAGACGCGGCGGATCAAGGAGCTTCTTAGGACAGCTTTGGACCAACAGGAAGCATACTCGTACAGCCGCGACCGGATCCACTCGACCCCTCGCCCAAGCCGGAGCTATAGCAGGCGTATGGAGGAATCGGCAGTGTCAAGTAATGAACGACATGGAGCACCCCGCGGCAACAACCCGACGGGTGGTGCTGATAACGCTCAGGAAGTGGTGGACCGGGCCCGAGCACGCAGGGAGGCCGAGTTAGCCGCACAATATCAGGCTCGGCAGCTTACGCCGGTTCGTCCAACTATTTCGGTCGAACCCGGTGTTACTTCTAGCTCTTTGGGGGTGCCTTGCCTTGTCCCTGCTTTACGCAATGTGCGCCTGCCCAAGGATTTCAAGGGCCCGCGCAAGGTACCAAATTACACGGCGGATCAACCCCCAGAGACATGGGTGGAGAGCTATGAGATGGCCATGGAGATGCTGGATGTGGATGATGCGGCATGTGCGAAATACTTCACCATGATGCTTGAAGGAACGGCCCGCACTTGGTTAAAAAGTTTACCGGCCAATTCTACCAGTTAATGGGCCCAATTACGAGCCCGGTTTATCAATAATTTCAAGGATACATGTAAGCAGCCCATGTCGATAGTAGACTTAGCTGCCTGTGTCCAGGAGGAAGGGGAATCGATGACTCATTGGGTGCGCCGGGTCTCACAAGTGTTGCATTCATCAGACCGCATCAACGCTGACACCGCAGTCTTAACCCTAGAAGGCAACTACCGGTTTGGGCCCCTAAAGCTGAAGTTGGGACGGATGAAACGCCATTGCACTGACATGGGGACCCTCATGGCTGCTTTGGTAAAGTATGATGATTCTGATAGTACCAAGGATCCCGAATCTGATGATGACAAGGCAGGGAAGGGAAAGAGGAACAGCAGCTCCAAAGGTCAGCAGCATCACTGGGCAGGCAATGGTGGTGGAGGCAAGCGTAAAGCGGATGGTAACATGGACTTTGTGGCTAATACCAACGCGCAGGACAATGGCCAGCGACGCAAGGGTAAACTGAAAAATCGCAGTGGGGCACCCAACCCTAACTCGGATCGCCTAAATTATCTACTGAGCCAGCCCTGTCCAAGACATGGGACGAAGGAGGTGCCAGCAAACCACCTTTGGAAGGATTGCTTCATTATGCAGGAGTTCAAGAATTCTAATGCTTTCCGGTATGATCACGGCTCCGGCGGTGGCTTAGGATCCGGGCCGGGCTACGATGGAGGAAATTCCGGTTCAGGATTTAACGGTAATCCGGGCGGACATAACAGTCAAAATAATCAGAACAACCAGGGTGGTTACAACCAACAGCAACAACAGTCAGGTTACCAGAGCAACCCAAAGCAATTGAATAGTGGGCAGTACCATGTCTTTACCACTAGCTTGGACAAGCGAGACCGGAAGGTTCAGTGGCGGGCAGTCAACTTTGTTGAACCGGTCGTGCCCCGTTATCTACGCTGGTCTGAACAGCCAATCATATGGAGCAGAGAGGATCACCCTCCCCAGGTTGGTAATCCGGTTCAGTTGGCTCTGGTGGTGGCACCTCAGGTGGGAGGTTACAAGTTCACCAAAGTGCTCATGGATGGAGGGAGCAGCATTAATATCTTATACTATGAGACCTTCCGTCGTATGGGACTAACAGATAAAAATCTCAAACCATCTAATACGGTGTTCCACGGTGTAGTACCTGGCAAGTCAGCATATCCTGTTGGTAAGATAGCTCTGGAAGTGGCCTTTGGAGATGATCATGATTCCAGGTCGGAGACATTGACATTTGAAGTGGTGAAAATCCAAAGTCCATATCACGCCCTGTTTGGGCGACCGGCCTATGCCAAGTTTATGGCACGGCCCTGTTATGTGTATTTGCAGCTCAAGATGCCGGGTTACAAGGGGACAATAACGGTTCACGGAAGTCGTAAAATCGCTTTGGAGTGCAAGGAAGGAGATGCGGCTTACGCAGAGTCGGTTTGTGCCACCGAGGAGCTGAAGTATTATAAGGACAGTGTTGATCCGGCGGACATGACTCCATTAAAAAAGCCAACTACGGAGCATGATCCGGCCCTGAAGTTCAAATCGGCAGCAGAAACTAAGCTTGTTGACTTCATACCTGGCGATTCGTCCAAGTAGTTCAGCATCAGTGCCAACTTGGATCCGAAATAGGAAAGCGCGCTCATCGAGTTCATCCGTGAGAATCGGGACATTTTTGCATGGAAGCCCTCTGACATGCCAGGTGTACCGAGGCAACTCGCTGAGCACACCCCTAATGTGGATCCTAAATACAAACCGGTGAAACAGTTCCTCCGCCGGTTTAACGAAGAAAGACGCAAGGCGATTGGAGAAGAGGTAGCCAGGCTCTTAGCAGCTGGTTTTATTGTTGAAGTTTTTCACCCTAAGTGGCTTGCCAATCCGGTGCTAGTCCTTAAGAAAAACGGCACCTGTGTGTGGATTACACAGATCTTAATAAGGCTTGTCCAGCAGATCCTTTTGCCCTCCCCCGTATTGATCAAATCATTGATGCTACGGCGGGTTGTGAGCGTTTAAGTTTTTTGGATGCATATTCTGGCTATGATCAGATCAAAATGGCAGTTAAGGACTAGGAGAAGATGGCATTCATAACTCCCTTTGGAGCCTTCTGCTATGTGTCTATGCCCTTTGGGCTCAAGAGTGCCCAGGAAACTTATCAACGGTGTGTACAAAATTGTATTCACAAGCAGATTGGTCGTAATGTACATGCTTACGTGGATGATATCGTGGTTAAGTCCAGGGAGGAGACTCTGGTTGACGATCTGAAGGAAACCTTTGATAACCTAAGGACGTACAAGATGATGCTTAATCCGGACAAGTGTGTCTTTGGTGTACCGGCGGGCAAGTTATTGGGTTTTCTGGTGTCCAACAGGGGAATTGAGGCTAATCCGGAGAAGATCACAGCCATCACCTCCCTGGCTAAACCGAAGTGTATCAATGATGTTCAACGCCTGGCAGGCCGGATTGCTGCGTTAAGCCGGTTTATCAGCCGCCTTGGTGAGAAGGCAATCCCTTTGTATCAGATGTTGAAGAAGACGGATCAATTCGTCTGGAGTTCTGCTGCTGATGAAGCATTTGAGGACTTAAAGCGGTAGTTGGCCAATCCGCCTGTGCTCGCCGCTCCCATTGACAAGGAGCCGTTACTGCTATATGTTGCTGCTAATGCTCGGGCGGTCAGCGTGGCTATTGTGGTGGAGCGAAAGGAGGCAGGTAAGGAGCATCCGGTTCAACGTCCGGTCTATTATATCAGCGAGGTACTCATTGAGTCCAAGCAAAGGTATCCGCATTGGCAGAAGCTGGTGTACGGAGTTTTTATGGCAAGCCGGAAGCTTAAGCAATACTTCCAAGGGCACCCAATTACGGTGGTCAGTTCTGCTCCTTTGGGGGATATCATCCAGAACCGGGAAGCAACTGGCCGGATTGCCAAGTGGGCTATAGAGCTTGGGCCGCACGGATTGAAGTATGTGCCTCGGACGGCGGTGAAGTCTCAAGCACTGGTTGATTTCATTAATGATTGGACGGAAATGCAAGCACCTGAGGAAAAGCTGGATCACACATATTGGACCATCCATTTTGACGGATCCAGGCAATTGGAAGGCTCAGGGGCTGGAGTCGTATTAACTTCCCCACGAGGTGATAAGTTTTGTTACGTTCTCCGCTTAATGTTTCCTTGTACTAATAATGCAGCTGAGTATGAAGCCTTGCTCCATGGTCTCCAGATGGCTAAGGAGATGAACCTAAGTCGAGTTAAGTGCTTCGGTGACTTGGACCTCGTGGCTCAACAAGTGTCTGGCACTTGGGACTCCAAGGACCCACTCATGGCAGCATATCGTCGTGGGGTGGATATTGTTGCAGGTCATTTTAAAGGCTATCAGGTGGACCATGTGGACCGACGGAAGAATGAAGCGGTGGACGCTTTAAGCCGGCTGGGCTCTCAGCGCAAACCGGTCCCGCCCAATGTTTTTCTGGATGTGCTGCACAACCCGTCGGTCAAGCTCCCTGGTGAAGCGGATTTGGCTATTCCTGATTCGGAGGCTCAATTGGTGGCGGCTCTTCATGTCATTCCGGATTGGACGCTTCCGTACCCGACGTACATGAACCGGGGCGAGTTACCAGAGGATGAGCTTCTAGCCCGACAGATAGTCCGGCGGTCCAAGTCCATGACTATTGTCAATGGCGAGTTGCATCATTGCAGTATATTAGGGGCGTTTCAACGCTGTGTGTCTCCTGAAGAAGGCTGTGAAATTTTGCGTGAGATCCACGAAGGAGATTGTGGTCACCATGCCGGTTCAAAATCTTTGGTAGCTAAAGCATTTCGCCATGGCTTCTATTGGTTAACTGCTCATGCTGATGCGGAGGATCTGGTCAGATGATGTGACGGTTGCCAAAAGTTTTCAAGACGTGCTCATGTGCCGGCTCAAGAATTGAGAATGATTCCAATTACTTGGCCATTTGCGACTTGGGGACTGGACATGGTTGGGCCTTTCAAAAGGTCCAAAGATAAGAAGACCCACCTCCTGGTGGCGGTTGACAAGTTCACAAAGTGGGTGGAGGCAGAACCGGTTAGCAAGTGTGATGCGGCCACAGTGGTTCAGTTTATCAAAAAAGTGATTTTCCGGTTTGGCTTTCCACACAGTATCATCACAGATAATGGTACCAATTTTTCCAAGGGTGCCATGAAGGAGTTCTGCGAACGGGAGCACATCCGGCTTGACGTTTCATTAGTGGCACACCCACAGTCCAATGGTCAAGCAGAAAGGGCTAATCAAGAGATTTTGAGAGGCATCAAGCCCCGGCTTATGGTTCCTTTGCAGAGAACACCGGGTTGTTGGGTAGAAGAATTACCATCTGTGTTATGGAGCATCAATACCACACCCAACAGATCAACAGGATACACACCATTCTTCATGGTCTATGGAGCGGAGGCGGTTCTCCCCAGTGATATCCGTCATGATTCACCTCGTGTGACGGCTTATGTTGAAGCGAACAACGAGACTGCACGGCAAGATGCTTTGGACCGGTTAGATGAAGAGCGTGACATAGCAGCCGCCCGATCGGCGATTTACCAACAGGATCTTCGTCGTTATCACAGTTGTCGAGTCAGAACCAGAACTTTTCAGGAAGGAGATTTGGTGCTTTGGCTCATCCAAGATCAGACTGATATGCATAAGCTATCCCCACCTTGGGAGGGGCCTTTCGTGGTCAGCAAGAATCTGCACAACAGGTCATACTATCTGATCGATATTCGAGAGCATAAAGACTCACGTACATCAGAGGAGGAGACCAACAAGCCGTGGAACATAGCTCATCTTCGGCCTTACTATACCTGAGCCATTGGCTCTACTTATGTACATATTACGACAATGTATATATTATGATTAAATATAATAAACCGGAACCTCAGCTAAAGCGGGGTATCTGTTCTTTTACATCATGTGTGGTTACACGGAGTTGTTCTAAAGCGGCCTCCGGTTTACCCCTTGAGTTAGCTTTTCAAAAGCATCGCGTTATATCACTTGGGGGCTTGGTCGTGTCCGAACCAATGCAATACCTCTTGATAGGCGAGAGCCACCAGATCACTTGGGGACTTGGTCACGTCCGAACCAGTCATGCCTCTTGATCGGCCTAAGGCCACAGAATCACTTGGGGGCTTGGTCGAACCTGAACCATTGCCATGCCACTTGATCGGCATAAATGCCACGGTTTCATTTGGGGACCTAGCTGACTTGAACCATAGCTACACCTATCGGGAGCTTGGTCGTGTTCGACCATGGTAACGCCATCTGATCAGCTTAAATAAACCTCTTTTTGCAAACGGTTGTGTGATTGCCTTTGCTTTACACTTTTCTTTGAAAGATATTTCTTTCTTTTTATTGCGTTTTTTAAACCGACAAAATTTTAAACTGGTTCACACTGTCTATTGACGGAACATGGTCCATTTTTAATCTGGAGACTATTTGCTCGGTTTGATTTTTTTTCCTATTACGGAGTAGCATGGTGTTTATTATAACCCGGCACGGTTTACACGGTAAACCGGCATCATATATATACAAGAGCTGCTATCTCCTCCAACAGTGTGGGTTTATAAACCTCCGCTTCAAGATTGGCCAAGCCAACTTCACGCCCAACGATGGCAGGTATTATGTATCTCAAAAATTTGGTCATATACTTAAATTTCGGATGTTTTGATTTCATATATGCAGACATCATATTCCGCCTGACGGTACAATCGCGGTGGCACTTTAAGATTTTTTTATTGCAGAAAGTACTTTGGAAAGTTCATCACCCAAAGGAAGAGCAAGTTGCAGTAATTATGCACGAAGGCATATCAACATCAAGAGTATCAGCTAGCCTATTACAAGGCAACACGGTGCCCACAATAAGATCATTGTTTTTCGCAAGGGAGAAGCAGTTTTAAACCGGCTTCCGGTTCAAGCTTGGTCACCAGCCCGGCCTGATGGTTGTGGGTCATCCCGCGCCGCTTCAGCTTCAGTTTCTCTACCCAGCGGCTGGAAATCAACAGTTGTCCAGTCGATTCCCATTAATGCTTGAAAGACAGCTTCATCATGGATCAGCAACGACGGGTCAATATCGGGAGCGTAAGTATGCTTACGGATTGGAGGGATAAGATTTTCCGCTTCATGAATTGGTGCAGCTACTCGCTTGTTTTGGTTGTCATATTGGGCTTGATAATGAGACAAGTCTGCTTCTTCAGCCAATTGACAAGCTAGCGGACGCACCTCCCGGTTTATTGTTCGCAAATCCGCTTCACTAAACTCCGACCCGTCTTCCTTCAAGCTGGGATAGCCCTGAGCCGCTTCAATAGGGTCAAAATCCGGCACCCAAGCTTTTGCCCGGATTAAGGCATTGATCGCACCGGTTCGAGCAACAGATTTCTTCAGCTCTTCAACCCGGGCAGGAAGCACCGACAGTTTCATCAGAGTGTCCTGAATCAAAGTGGGCGCCAGCTTGTTGTGGGATGCAGTACAGATGATTCGTTGTGCACCAGTGTACAGTTGTTTGATCAACATGTAGGCGGCTTCCAATTTCTTCCGCACATCTGACCCCAAGTGACCAATGCGTGTGCCTGAAATATCACCAAGGTTTAACAAACTGGTAGCTCTGTAAGACGGTAGAATCAATTCAAAAATCAAACCGGCTTACCAAAGATAGCAGCGGTCATGGCATGCACGTGCCGCTTTATGCTGGTCAGTTCATCTACCACCGGTTTTAGTGTAGCCTCGGCGTCTTCTGCTCGTTTGGTTAAAGCGGATTTTTCAGTGGCCCAATCCGCCCGCTTCTTTTTGAAGCTCTCCTTAAGCTATTCCATGGCGCTTAAAGCGCTGGTTAATTCCTCTTTTGCTTTGGAGGTTTCAGCTTGTTGGGATTTCAGATTTTCTTGGAGATCGGCGGCTTGGCTTTCTTTCGTCTTCAGCTCAGCCTGCATGCAGACAGTTATATGATTCAGCAAAACGGTACAAGGATTGAAGTACCAACCACATAACAAGTTATGCACTTGGCACTTGGGGGCTAATGCATATTCGATCTTCATCTTTCAATTGCTTACAAAGTCCCAAGATCAATACAAGTATTCAACTTGGCACTTGGGGGCTAATGGCTATTTGCTCGTATATATTCTGATGCGGCGATCTCAATTATTTAAAGTCCCAGTTTAACTACGCTAAGTTGAACCGGCCCTTGGGGACTACATCAGCGAATTTCAAAGCATTAAGATTTATATTAGTAAGTCCCGGTTTGAAAGAAGATTACAAACCGGCCCTCGGGGGCTAGGAGCGTCAACAAGAATTGAAATATACAAGCAGGAAAGAGCATATGGAAGTTACCTCATATTTATCTTTCATCATGTTAACCAGACCGGCTTCATAGTCACAACTGGTATACAGGCGGTTCAGGTAGCCGGAATGGATATCTTGGGCGTTCAGAGCAGCGTAAGTCGCCAGATCAGCATTCCACTTGCCTTTGCCAAAGGCAGCAAATTCTTCCTTGGCAGTATGTTTGGACAAAGCGACAGGATTGCTTGGCTCTGTATGGCCAATGCCAATAATGACAACCTCATCATCCTTGGCATTGCCGGTTTGCACTGGGGCTGTTGGCTTGTTAGTAGGCTTTGTCGGACCAGTGGATTTCTCAATCCGGATGGAGCTTGTGGGCTGATTAACAGGACTTGAGGTATCAATAGGTCTCTCTTCAGCAATAAGATCGTCGTCTTGCTGCGGTGGATCATTGGGTATATCCTCAGGAATAGCCGCTTCAAGATCTGGTGTTTTGCCCGGTTCAAGGACGGCATCCTCTTCGGCCGCTTTGTCCAGGCGAGCCTTCTTGCTTGGCCTAGGCTTGGCCCTGAAAGGAATAACAAAATCAAATACAGCATATGTTCCAAGGTGGTGTACTACAAATATTATGATAAGTATAGCTTACCCAAGCACCGTTTTGAGCGGTGGCAGCTAAGTAGCCGATGACTCGTCAGAGGATGAGTGGGAAGTAACCTGGTAATCGGAGTTAGATGGATTAAGAGGTTGACGAAAGCAGCCCGCTTTAGGACAAGCACTGACAAGCAAATTAGAGACCTCTAAACGGCGTTCCGAACCGGACTGTTCGGTAAACCGGCGGAGGTAACTACCTGGCCGCTGTGCTGGGTTGTGCGACGAGCTTCGTGCTGTTGGGTCTTCATAAGAAATTTGGGATCCAAATAAGCAAGAGGATGAGAAAATTTAACTTTCTGGTTTGCCTGACGGATTTTTAGTGAAGGCAAAGGTTCTGAATCGGAAGAGAGAGTAATTACCTCTGCAGCATCAGCATGGCTGGCTTCGACATCATCCTGACAAATATCATCATCAATAAGACGCATGAAAAATAAGCCAAGTGAGTCAAGCCCTACCTCAAGGTCCGGATTATCCACATCATTATCAAGGGCCGGATTAGAAGATGAAGTGGTTCTTTTCCTGTGGGCAGTCTTCTTCACAGCTTTAGTCTTTTGTCGGGTTGCTCTTTCCGGTTTGTCTGGTTTTTCTGGTTTCTCCTGCGGCAGTTTCTTGCTCCAAAACGGATCATTGCCCTGGTTACACAGACACTGATATTAAACAATGACCAAATATATCAATAACAGACTCAGCAAAAAGAAAAATCAAACTCTTATAGCTGGCGGTTTGTTGGTGGCACAGAAGGGAAGCAGGCCGGTTTTAGCATAGATGTGTTCCGGTTCATTCAGCATCTTATTCATAGCCTCTGTGATTTCTTCATCGGTGAGCTAGATGTTGGCATGTCGCAGTGGGTCATCAACACTGCCAGTATACTCGCACATCAAACCGGAGCGCTGACTAAGGGGTAGTATGCTCCATGATATCCAACAGCGAGCGAGATCAACCCCTGTTAAACCGTTGGCCATAAAGGCTCTGAGCTTGGACAGTTGAGGAGTGTATTTGCTTCTCTCTTTGGCAGTCAACCTTTGCGGAAAGGGGTGTGTATTGCTAAGCCGCTCCGGACGAAAGCCAGGCAAAGGATTTTCACCAGCAGGGGAGGTGTCTTTGCAATAGAACCATGTTTGATTCCACTCTTTGGGGTGGCTATGCAGCTTGGCATGAGGGTATGTGACCTCTTTCCTTTTCTAAATTGCCACACCGCCCAATTCCGTACTGGAACCATCAGAAAACTTAGTACGGCGGTTTAGATGGAAACAGTCTCTGAACAACTCCACTGTGGGTTCCTCTTGAAAGAACGCCTCACAGAGCACTTGGAAGTGACACATGTTTGTAACAGAGTTGGGGCCAGTGTCTTGTGGGTGGAGTTGAAAATCGGCTAAAACGTCCCGTAAAATTTAGAACCGGGCGGCTTAAAGCCCCGGGTTAAGAGATCTACGAAAACGACGACCTCTCCTTCTTGAGGTGTGGGAGGGCATTCTTTGCCAGGAGCCCTCCAATGGATGGTATCTTTGCTGCCTAAGGCGCCGATCAGGACTAAATCGTCCAGTTGAGCCTCTGTGACGCGAGAAGGAACCCAGTTGCATTCATATACTTGCTTGGCCATGATGAAATCTACAAGGTAGATGATCCCGGTTCAAAAATGCATTGATTAAGGTACATTGGTATGTGCAATGTTAAACCGGAGACAGATCTATCTAAACCGGAGTTTTATGAAGCAACAACATCTGGCGGTTCAACAAGGGGACTAATGGTATATACCGGTTTGGGAATTTTTTCTACAAAGTTAAACCGCCTGGTCTAAACATTGAAGCAGATGAGTAAGTTTACAAAAACAGATTTCATAAGACTTCTCTACAGCGACGGATCTAAAGCAAGTTCAGAAAATAAGGAAATATTCAAGGTTCAAAAAAGAACAGTACTGAATCAATGGGCAGAGATACATATAGATCTATGGTCTTGAGGCATGAAACTGAAGGCGGATGCTAAAAGCTACCGCTACACAGAGTAAGTATTCACAGATGCATCTAGGAGTTATCGTATGAACACGAAACAGGCGATGAACACTAGAAGAACATGAAACCCTAGAGCAGATCTGTGTTGAAAAGAACAGAAGACTTACTGGATATGAGAAAGACACGGAAGGTTGCCGTGGTGCTCTGGTGCGCCCAGGTTGATGCAGCGGCCAAGGTTGATGCAGAGGTTGACGGTGGCGGCGGAGCTCCGAAGCTGGGCGACGCGAGGAAGACGAAGCACAAGGGCACGGAGGGGAAAAAGAAATGACCTTTCGGTCCTATTTATAAGGCAAGGGACAGGAGTCAGGCGCGAAAATCAAGGGACCGTGGGTTTGGAAACAAAGATGTCGCATTAATTGTCGCAGACCTATTAAGGTCCTTTATAACAGGTGATGTCACGCCGGTTTAAAACGACCAGAGAAGATGACATCACGGCGATTCAACAAACTACAAGAAGATATTGAAGATGAAGATTTTTGCTAAAGGATTGACATGAACATGTTCAAATCAATCTGGGGCCTAATGTTGGGGATATCACTACCGGGCGTAAACCGGCCTATCTGGGCCGGGTTAACTTCGTCAGTAGTTAAGTATGTTAAAGCCCAAGAAGGCAGATGAGGGCTCAAGGCCCATAGTCGGTTCAAGGCCCGTAGCCGTATACCAGCGTTGGTATTTAACTTGTATTGTAAGTTAGGAATAAGTAGAGACCAAACCGGACACATCTATGAGCCGGTATTGGGATTCTATGAACCGACGGGCGTCATCCGTGTATATAAGGGGACGACCCGACGGCGGTTCAAGCACAACAGACAACAACTTGAGACATAGGCGAAGCTTGTTTGCTCCCTGGTCATCGAAACCCCATCAATTCCATCACAACTAGACGTAGGCTTTTACCTTCATCGAAGGGGCCGAACTAGTATAAACTCTCTTGCGTCCCTGTGTCCGCTTTAACCCCTTCAAGCTAACCCGTTGCGATGGCTCCACGACTAAGTCCTTTCTCTAGGACATCTGCCGTGACAAAACCACGACAGGCGGCGAAGAGCTACGGCCGTGGTGGTGGACGGGGCTACGGCGCGCAAACGGCTAAACGGAGAGAGGGAGAAGGAGCATGAGCTCACAACTATCGCGGTGGCCTTGACGGCGAGCTCGGGGACGCGCTGAGGTCGACGGTGCAGCGATGGGGATCCACGGCGGCCGGAGAAGAAGTCGACGGCGATGGAGGCGCTCCAGGGCCTCCCGAGGCGCGTGGCTCCACGGGGAGGTAGACGGAGACGTGGTGGAGCTTGCAGACATGGAGAGAGGGCGAGGGGGAGGCGGTGGCTGCGGCTACGGTGAACGGCGGCGACGGCAGCGCTCGGCCATTCATGCGAGAGAGCGAGGGAGAGGGCGAGAGGACTGTGAGCGGCGTCGGCTCGATCCATATGTCTGCGGTGAGCTCTTCTGCAGCGTCCATGGAGGCAGGCAAGCAGGAGGTGGCCGGGGCACGTGCTCGCACGCGCTAGCCACGCGCTCGTCCTCCTGGCGCGAGCTAGGAAACGACTGGCGCGGCCAGTTGGCTGGGCCGCTGGGCCAGGCCGGGCTGCACAGGGAGGTAAGAGCAGGTAAGCGTTTTTTCCTTTTTTGTTTTCTTTTCTATTTTCTGACATTTGTTTTGACTTAGTAGTAATACTAAATCATTTTATTTACTTCTGTAAATTTTTGTAGGAACTATTTGGATTGCTCCAAAACTCCTCACCAATTAACAGAATTTTTGGACATATATTATATATAGCAAATATATATCCAAAGCAATTAATTACTAGATTAATTCCATATGCCCAAAATAAATAGTTATGAGCTCTAAAAAATATTGGTTTGATTTTTATCTCTGTCCAATATTTTCAGAGAGCAACATGAGAATTTTCTTGGACCTTTTTGGAGCATTTTTTTATTTGGGTCATTTCCAGAAAAGATTCTGACAGTTTCACAAATCCTCATTTCAAAATTAAATGGAATTTAAACATGATGCACAAATGACTAGCTAGTATAGGTCATACCAGAACTAGGGATGTGACACGTAGACCGTAAGCCGAAGCGTTATGAGAACGCAGTTGATGTAGTCGTACGTCTTCATGATCCGACCGATCCAAGTACCGAATGTACGACACCTCTGAGTTCAGCACACGTTCAGCTCGGTGACGTCCCATGAACTCCGATCCAGCAGAGCTTTGAGGGAGAGTTCCGTCAGCACGACGGCGTGATGACGGTGATGATGATCCTACCGACGCAGGGCTTCGCCTAAGCACCGCTACGATATAACCGAGGTGGATTATGGTGGAGTGGGGCACCGCACACGGCTTGGAACAAACAACTTGTGTGTCTATGGGGTACCCTTGGCCACGTATATAGAGGAGCAAGGGGAGGGGGCCGGCGGCCTCATAGGGTGCGCCCCAAGGGGGGAATCCTACTCCTACTAGGAGTAGGTTCCCCCTTTCCTAGTCCAACTAGGAGGGGAAGGAAAGAGGAGGAGAGGAGAAGGAAAGAGGGGGGCGGTACATCAAAACACATAAAATCATAATATCGATCATCACCGAATGTTAAGCGTGCGGACCCTACGGGTTCAAGAACTATGTAGACTTGACCGAGACTCGTCTTCGGTCAATAACCAATAGCGGAACCTGGAGGCTCATATTGGCTCCTACATATTCTACGAAGATCTTTATCGGTCAAACCGCATAACAACATACGTTGTTCCCTTTGTCATCGGTATGTTACTTGCCCGAGATTCGATCATCGGTATCCTCATACCTAGTTCAATCTCGTTACCAACAAGTCTCTTTACTCGTTCCGTAATGCATCATCCTGCAACTAACTCATTAGTCACAATGCTTGCAAGGCTTATAGTGATGTGCATTACCGAGAGGGCCCGGAGATACCTCTCCGATAATGGGAGTGACAAATCCTAATCTCGATCTATGCCAACTCAACAAGCACCATCGGAGACACATGTAGAGCACCTTTATAATCACCCAGTTATGTTGTGACGTTTGGTAGCACACAAAGTGTTCCTCCGGTACTCGGGAGTTGCATAATCTCATAGTTATAGGAACATGTATAAGTCATGAAGAAAGCAATAGCAACAAACTAAACGATCATCGTGATAAGCTAACGGATGGGTCAAGTCAATCACATCATTCTCTAATGATTTGATCCCGTTAATCAAATGACAACTCATGTCTATGGTTAGGAAATATAACCATCATTTATTCAACGAGCTAGTCAAGTAGAGGCATACTAGTGAGATTCTGTTTGTCTATGTATTCACACATGTACTAAGTTTCTGATTAATACAATTCAAGCATGAATAATAAACATTTATCATGATATAAGGAAATATAAATAACCACTTTATTATTGCCTCTAGGGCATATTTCCTTCAGTCTCCCACTTGCACTAGAGTCAATAATCTAGTTCACATCGCCATGTGATTTAACACCAATAGTTCACATCTTTATGTGATTAGTTCACATCTCCATGTGACTAACACCCAAAGGGTCTACTAGAGTCAATAATCTAGTTCACATCGCTATATGATTAACACCCAAAGGGTGATCATGTTTTGCTTGTGAGAGAAATTTTGTCAACGGGTCTGCCACATTCAGATCCGTATGTATTTCACAAATTTCTATGTCTACAATGCTCTGCATGGAGCTACTCTAGCTAATTTCTCCCACTTTCAATATGTATCCAGATCGAGACCTAGAGTCATCTAGATCGATGTAAAAAGCTTGCATCGATGTAACTCTTTACGACGAACTCTTTTATCACCTCCATAACCGAGAAATATTTCCCTAGTCCTCTAAGGATTATTTTTACCGCTGTCCAGTGATCTACTCCTAGATCACTATTGTACTCCTTTGTCAAACTCAAGGGAGGGTATACAATAGGTCTGATACATAGCATGGCATGCTTTATAGAACCTATGACTGAGGCATAGGGAATGACTTTTCATTCTCTTTCTATTTTCTGCCGTGGTCGGGTTTTGAGTCTTTACTCAACTTAACACCTTGCAACATAGACAAGAACTCCTTCTTTGACTGTTCCATTTTGAACTACTTCCAAATCTTGTCAAGGTATGTACTTATTGAAAAAAACTTATCAAGCGTCTTGATCTATCTCTATAGATCTTGATGCTCAATGTGTAAGCAACTTCATCGAGGTCTTTCTTTGAAAAACTCTTTTGAAACACTCCTTTATGCTTTCTAGAAAATTCTACATTATTTCCGATCAACAATATGTCATTTACATATACTTATCAGAAATGATGTAGTGCTTCCACTCACTTTCTTGTAAATACAGGCTTCACCGCAAGTCTGTATAAAACCATATGCTTTGATCACTTTATCAAAACATATATTCCAACTTCAAGATGCTTGCACCAGTCCATAGCTGGATCGCTGGAGCTTTCTCACTTTGTTAGCACCTTTAGGATCGACAAAACCTTCTGGTTGCATCATATACAACTCTTCTTTAAAAAATCCATTAAGGAATACAATTTTGACATTTATTTGCCAGATTTCATAAAATGCGGCAACCGCTAACATGATTCAGACAAACTTTTAAGCATCAATACGAGTGAGAAAATCTCATCGTAGTCAACACCTTGAACTTGTCGAAAACATTTTGCAACAATTCGAGCTTTGTAGATAGTAACACTACTATCAGCGTCCGTCTTCCTCTTGAAGATCCATTTATTCTTAATGACTCACCAATCATCGGGAAAGTCAATCGAAGTCCATACTTTGTTCTCATACATGGATCCCATCTCAGATTTCATGGCCTCAAGCCATTTCGCGGAATCTTGCTCATCGTCGCTTCCTCATAGTTCGTAGGTTCGTCATGGTCTAGTAACATGACTTCCAGAAAGGATTACCATACCACTATGGTGCAGACCATACTCTTGTTGTCCTATGAGGTTCGGTAGTAACTTGATTTGATGTTTCATGATCATCATCATTAGCTTCCTCACTAATTGGTGTAGAGATCACTAGAACTGATTTCTCTAATGAACTACTTTCCAATTCGGTAGAAGGTACAATTACCTCATCAAGTTCTACATTCCTCCTACTCACTTCTTTCGAGAGAAACTTCTTCTCTAGAAAGGATCCACTCTTAGCAACAAAGATATTGCCTTTCGGATCTGTGATAGAAGGTGTACCCAACAGTTTCTTTTGGGTATCCTATGAAGACGCACTTTTCCGATTTAGGTTTGTGCTTATCTAGCTGAAACTTTTTCACATAAGCATCACAACCCCAAACTTTAAGAAATGACAACTTTGGTTTCTTGCCAAACCACAGTTCATATGGTGTCGCGTCAACGGATTTAGATGGTGCCCTATTTAACATGAATGCAGCTGTTTATAATGCATAACCCCAAAACTATAGTGGTAAATCGGCAAGAGACATCATAGATTGCACCATATCTAATAAAGTACGGTTATGACGTTCGGACACACCATTATGCTGTGGTGTTCGAGGTGGCATGAATTTGTGAAACTATTCCACATTGTTTTAGTTGAAGACCAAACTCGTAACTCAAATATTCGTCTCCGCGATCAGATCGTAGAAACTTTATTTTCTTGTTATGATGATTTTCCACTTCACTTTGAAATTCTTTGAACTTTTCAAATGTTTTAGACTTATGTTTCATCAAGTAGATATACCCATATCTGCTCAAATCATATGTGAAGGTCAGAAAATAATGATACCCACCGCGAGCCTCAACACTCATCGGATTGCATACATCAGTATGTATTATTCCCAATAAGTCAATTGCTTGCTCCATTGCTCTGGAGAACAGAGTTTTAGTCATCTTGCCCACGAGGCATGGTTTGCAAGCATCATATGGTTCATAATCAAGTGATTCCAAAAGTCCATCAGCATGGAGTTTCTTCATGCGATTTACACCAATATGACCTAAACGGCAGTGCCACATATAAGTTGCACTATCATTATTAACTTTGCATCTTTTGGCTTCAATATTATGAATATGTGTATTACTACGATCGAGATTCAATAAACCATTCACCTTGGGTGTATGACCTCAGAAGGTTTTATTCATGTAAACAGAATAACAATTATCCTTGACTTAAATGAATAACCGTATTGCAATAAACATGATCCAATCATATTATGCTCTATGCAAACATCAAATAACATTTATTTTAGGTTCAACACTAATCCCGAAGGTAAAGGGAGTGTGTGATGGCGATCTTATCAACCTTGGAATTATTTCCAACGCACATCATCACCTCGTCCTCAACTAGTCTTTGTTTATTTTGCAACTCTCGTTTCGAGGTACTACTCTTAGCAACTGAACCAGTATCAAATACTGAGGTGTTGCTATAAACACTAGTAAAGTACACATCAGTAACATGTATATCAAATATACTTTTGTTCACTTTGCCATCCTTCTTATCCGCCAAGTATCTAGGGAAGTTCCACTTCCAGTGACCATTTCCTTTGCAGTAGAAGCACTCAGTTCCAGGCTTGGGTCTAGCTTTGGGATTCTTCATGAGAGTAGCAACTTTCTTGCTATTCTTCTTTGAAGTTCCTCTTTCTTTCCCTTTGCCCTTTTCTTGAAACTAGTGGTCTTGTTAACCATCAACTTTTGATGCTTTTCTTGATTTCTACCTTTGTCGATTTCAGCATCACGAAGAGCTCGGGATTACTTTCGTTATCCCTTGCATATTATAGTTTATCACTAAGTTCTAGTAACTTGGTGATAGTGACTAGAGAACTTTGTCAATTACTATCTTATCTGGAAGATTAACTCCCACTTGATTCAAGCAATTGTAGTACCCAGACAACCTGAGCACATGCTCACTAGTTGAGCTATTTCCTCCATCTTGTAGGCAAAGTACAGTCAGAGGTCTTCTACCTCTCGACACGGGCATGAGTATTAAATACCAATTTCAACTCTTAGAACATCTTATATGCTCTATGGCGTTCTAACTATTTTTGAAGTCCCGGTTCTAAGCCGTAAAGCATGGTGCACTAAACTATCAAGTAGTCATCATACCGAGCTTTGCCAAACGTTCATAACGTCTGCATCTGCTCCAGCAATAGGTCCGTCACCTAGCGGTGCATCAAGGAAATAATTCCTCAATGTAGCAACGAGGATAATCCTCAGATCACGGCGTCAGGACCCCTATTCCAAGTCACATCGATCTAGCATGTAACACATCATATCGCTTTGCAGCCTCACGCACGGTATTTCCACGGGTATCGCCTTACTATGGCCCAGGACCGTTTGCGTCTTTTGGCTCACGTATATGATAGTGTCGCTAGCATCCATATGACAGAGAACCCGGGCTGACATGACTAGTCATGAACCCAAAGTGGCACTAACTTACAGGGACAGGAATACATGAAACAACATCGAGCATGTTGGTCAGCAGCGTGCGAATCCGGGCTGTAGCACTGGGCTAACAGGACTCCGGGAACCCGGGCTGTAGCAGGCTAGGCAAGACTGCGGATGTCACTGCGTGACATTTCCCCGAAGGGACAGACACAGGAACGAAGTGAATCACATGCCGGCCAGTCAAGTGTTCCGGAGCAGTAGTGCTGGGCTAGCAGGACTCCGGTGAACTGGGCTGTAGCGGACTACTATGGCTCATGGAAGCACAAGACTACATTTCCCCATAAGAGAGGCTACCAAGGATAAACAACTAGGTTGTCGGATCCCACACATACCAAGCATTTCAATCATACACACAATATGCTCGATATGTGTAAATACAACATGGCATCACAACATAACTCTACGACTCAAGTATTTATTCATTAGGCTCCGAAGAGCGAGAGATTACAAACATGGGTCTCATGACCCGACATTCAGAGCATACAAGTCAAAGCACATGCGGAAGCTTAACATGTCTGAGTACAGACATCGACAAATGAAAAAGGCTGAGAAGCCTGACTATCTACAAGACCCTCCCAAGGTACAAGATCGTAGCTGAGGTAACAAGCTAAACGTCGAAGTCCACGTGGAACTACTAGCGAGACTGAAGTCTCTCTGCAAAACATAAATTAAGCAAACGTGAGTACAAATGTACCCAGCAAGAATTACATCAGAACTAACTACATATGCATCGGTATCAACAAAGGGGGTGGTGGAGTTTAACTGCAGCAGGCCAGCTTTGACTCGATGGCTATCCTGAACTACGACTACAAGTAACTCTTTGAGGTGGCGCACACGAGTCCACATATTCACCATATCAATACACCACTATGAGTCCGCTCCCGTCTCCCTACGAGAACGCCATCCATAGCACTCACGCTTATCCTGCGCATTTTAGAGTATCCACTTTCACTTGTCTATGAACTATGCAAGGGGTCCAAGTTTCCATATCCGAGGAATCCGGCTATTCGAATAGATAATGATAACCCTGCAGGGGTGTACTTCTTCACACACGCTCCCGCCACTTATCGCCCTGTACACGTCATGTAACTCGGCAACCTTTAAGCGGAAGCTGGGCTAGGGAGTCGGCCATGACCTGACTAACCAACAAGTCTCTAGTCCAGGTTTATCGCCTATTCAGGTTCCATCCGCAAGGAGATCCGGCCGGGGTGTCGCTCACGGCCCCAAACGATGTGTGCAGGGTTCCCAAGCCCACCATCCGGGTGCCACTTGGTACACCGTGCCACTATGCCTAGTCTGTCCAAAGCCCACCTGTACTGGGTGCCACTTGGTAAACTACTAACACTACCTACAAACACCAGAAACTAGTTGCAACTCCTGGACAGAGATCAAGTTGATTAATAAGCCGAGAGGGGTCGAGTTAACGGAACCCAATGTGTGGTAGTAACTGTTCATGGATCACAAACACAGAACTCAGTTTCTGAGAACGGCTGCAATGAGACAACCCACCATGTACTCCTACATGGCCTCTCACCGCTACCTTTACCAAATCGTGTTCACACACTTAGCTCTCAACGGTAGGACATGTTCACCATGTTCCAATTCATTCTCGATGAATCAGACCTGACTCAACTCTAAGCAGTAGCAGGCATGATAAACAAGCATGAATGAGTAGGCACATCAGGGCTCAAACAACTCCTACTCATGCTAGTGGGTTTCATCTATTTACTGTGGCAATGACAGGTCATGCAGAGGAAAGGGGTTCAGCTACCACAGCATGTAACAGTTGAAACGTTGTTGTCCTAATGCAGTAAAAGAGAGCAGGAGCGAGAGAGTGGGATTGTATTGGAATGAACAAGGGGGTTTTGCTTGCCTGGCACTTCTGAAGATGTTAGCTCTTCATCGGTGTCATCGAACTCATCGTCGGGATACGCCTACCGAGAGGGAACAAGCACCGGCAATAGAGAACTCAATCAATGCAAATGCGACAATATGATGCATGATCATGGCATGTATATGTGATGTTGTTTGTGCTAATGCAAACAGCAACAAGTTCAATGGAGCTCATTTGAATCAAGGATTCAAATGTAACTCCAAACTTAAGCATTTTAAATGCCCTCTATGTGTTTTCATCTATACATCAGGTTTAGGTTGGTTTTTCATGCATGAAACTAGTAAAGAAAGATAGATTGAATTTTTCTGATAATTTTTCATATATAATTTGTTTGATTTGGAGTTACGGTTGAATTACTATGAATTTTTGAAGTTTTGGATATTTTCTGAAATTTTCTGAATTATTTTAAATCCAGAAAATGTTAACTGCGTCAGCATTGCGTAACTGTGACGTCAGCTGGTCAACTGGGCGCCTCCAGGTCAAACCTGACCAGTAGGGCCCACTAGTCAGTGACACATAGTCAGCTACAGAGGCTGACATGTGGGACCCGGTCAAAGCTGACGTGGCCAAGTCAAAGTTGACAAGCGGGGCCCACTGAAATTAGTGCTAATCTAACAGAGAGTTAAACTAATTAGTTTAGGCACTGGGCCCACATGTAAGTGGGTCAGGAGGTCAATTAGTGAGTGATTAGTGCTAACTAAGTGGCCACGTTGACAGTCGTCGGAGTCTCGCCGGCGGTGACCTCGAACCGCGGTGGAGTTTGCTCGGAACTCACCAGAGGCGACGGATCGACGCGCCAGGGGCACCAGAGGATAGCCCGTGCCCATGCGCATCTGGGGAGACCAACGGGAGGTGTGGGGGTGGCCGGAGTTCGCCGGAGTGGAACCCACGGCGGCTGCCGGAGTTAGGGGCTGGTGCGGGTTAGCACTGCGCTGTGCTAATGAGCGAGGCGAAGGTCTAGCGGGGCACTACGCGTTGCGGGGAGCAAGTTGGACTCGCCGGGGTGACCATTTGGTCACCGGAGCTGCGCCGACGACGAGCTCAAGCAGCGGCGAGCTTCGCCCATGGTGGAACTATGGCCTAGAGGGTGCAAACGCGTGGGAAAGAAGAGGGGAAAAGCGACGAAGCTCACAGGGAGGTCGAGGAGCAGATCTGAGGCCTCGGGGGCGACAGGAGCGAGGCGAATCGATGAACGGTGTCCGGCGGGTACCAAGGTTGAAGACGACCCGATGCCGGCAATGCAGGGCCTCCGGCAAAGCGTGGCTCAGTGGGGAGGGCGAGGGCGTCGTGGCGGAGCTCGGGAGCAGCTCGGTCAGGCGAGGCGGTGGCTGTGGCCGTGTGGCAGCGAACGGCAGCGACGAGCGCGTCAGCCATAGCGGGGCAGGACGAGGGAGAGATCCAGGGAGAGAGGGGAGAGGTGCAGGGGGTCGAGGAGGAGTGCGTGGCGACGTCCAGAGCGTCCGGGCGTCGACGGGGAGGGGCAGGCAGGCAGGGTGGTGGCGTGGCGAGCTCGGCGGCGTCGCGGTGTCCCTCCTCTGCCTACTGGCAGAGGTAGGCGATGACTGGCAGCGGCGTTGGGCTAGGCCGGCCAGGTGGGCTGGCCAGCTGCGCTGCGACAGGTGAGGCCAGGTAAGCCTCCTCTCTCTGGTTTTCTCTATTTGTTTCTGTTTTCTATTTTCTGCAGTAAGTTTTGATTTAGTAAAAATACTAAACCATTTGTTAAAATGCTGAAATTAATTGTGGGCACTTGTGAATTTGTTTCCAACAACCCTCATTTAATTTCACAATTATTTGAGCACTTAAAAATATGTATAGCATTTAAATGCCCAAATTCAAATACAATATGATTTAATTCAAAAATCCAGAATGGCCTAGAAATATGTGCATGATTTTTGGCAGAGGTTTTCACCTTTAACAAAAATCATGAACTTTTCTAAAGGGCATTTGGGATCATTGAAATTTTTTTTTATAGAACCTAGTTGAATTCATTAGGTGCTAGGGTTTCAACAATCCCCATTTCAAGTTTCATGAAATTTAAACATGATGACATGATGAGCAAGCAAAGTCAAGCAAGGGCTGAACTAGGGCTGTGACAGCTCACCCCCTCTAAACAAGAATCTCGTCCCGAGATTCAAGTCGTGAGGTAAGAAGATAAAGGGTCACAAGCTAACACGATCTTCATGATCCGATTTTCCCTTCTCAAAGATGTTGATTCATTTCTCCAATTGATCTTGACGTCTTTGCTTTGAAATCTTCTTGCAACTATGATGACGGAAGAGAGGAAACTCGACAGAATTCGATCTTCACAAAGATCAAGCGGTACACGATCAACTCATGGAATGAGACGATAGAACGTCTCTTAAGCCGGGACACAATGCACACATCAAGACGGATGGAGAGAAACTGATAACAAAGGTTCAATTTGGTAGGCAACATTTCCACGCTTAAGAAGATGGTGGATGCGTTTCAAGTAGCGAGGAGTTAAGTTGCCCTTCATGTCGAACGAGGCACCTTAGAGGAGGTGGCTCGTAGAGCTATTCCCTTAAGTGGCAAAAAGAATTACTTTTGATTCAGAGATCATTGAAACTCTTTATACCAGCCTAAGGCAATTCACAACAATCGTTTGGCGGAGTACAAAGGGATGGCATACCCGGACTAGAATGGATGATATGGACTACCTTGTTGAAGACAACGCAAAGGATGATTTGCTTATCATCGGAGGTGGAGGGGACCCATGGTAAGTCCACTTTTGAATATGATATTGGACAACAACTACCGAGAAGGGCAGCCCATGGGGGATTGGCACAATGGCAGTGCAAGCTGGGAACAAGATGCAACTGTTGGGAATGTTCCAACCATCATATCTGCCTGAGATTCAGATCCGATTGGTAATAGGATACTTCAGACTCAGCATGTCTGAAAAGAAAGTTAGCAACACAATTCGACGAGATGGCGTTGAGAGATTCTCGAGGAATGAACTAAGATAGCAAGCTCCAAAACATGAGCTGGTTCTGCTAAACACATGTGAACACGATGTCCTAGACAAGCATGACCACATAGTAGTCTTATGATAAAACACTACCGAGTTCAGGTTAGGAACCATCATCGAGGTTATCAGAGTCTTGTGCATGGTCTAGAATTAACACAACAAACTCCTTTTCCTTGAACAAATCAATCAGTGGCTTGGGGTGCTAGGGAACATATGGAATGAAGGTTGCAAGTCTCCAAACCACATGATACTTCGCACATATGCATGAATGACTTGGGATGATTCCAGAGGAAGCAAAACAAGCTTTCTCGAATTCACGGCGGCAAGTTGCATCGAATGCACATGAACTAAGAAAGTCACTTCTTTCATCCGGACATATGCTTCATGAACGGATCACAAAAGCATTGCTCACAAGTTTCCAACACTAGCTGGATGTTCAACATAATCATGGAGAAGATAAGGATGTTGTCGATGGGCTCAACAACAATTCATCCAGATTGCCATATAGATGGAATTCCGTAATTAGGTGAACACGGTGATAGCATTGGTCAGACCAAAGGATGTAATGGTGTGTGCCCGAGGGATCAAACACGACTAATACAACATTACGAACATCGTTGGTTCTGATTTGATTTGAGGATAGCCCACACTCAAATCAAAGTTTGGACAACACAATAGATCCAACAACTGATCACGAGGACCAATTGATGAAGATATCATCCTTCTTCCCCACACACACACACACAAAGATATCCCTTAACATGAACTAGGTCAGACAAGCTTTTATCTTCCAACTCTCCAAGTTGTTGTTTAGCTTAACCGACTAGCTCAGGGGTATCCATCATAGATTCTTGGAGAAAAGGCGTGGCTACAAGGAACCAACTTGATCATGAACTCAACATAGCGGTAAGGTGACAACCTGGTAACACTTCCGAGAAGATATTCGGAAAATCACGAACCACCGATATGTTACTAAGCTCAAGAACAATGTTGCTTTTCAGGGCAAGATGATATGGTCAAATAAGCAAGGGATTCAATCCTAGCTCAAAGATCGAAGGGTACACCAGGAAAATGGTCTAGGTAGCACAATCTATCTTAGAATCATGATTCCATAACCAACACGCTAAGTATGAGGTTATTGCCCATAAACTACCAAGCAACACAGTTGCTAGGAGTATTGATTTCACACATCACAATTCACTTGTCGGTATTCCGATTGCGACAACACGACACCAAGGAATGAATAATGATGGCGAGAAGTATCACTACATCAAGAATTCATAAGGGAAGGTGCAATTCTCATGACATTCCTGACATAAAGTGGATAATACTTCAGCGTAGAACAGACCAATAGCTTGATTGCATTTGATCTGCGAAATACAACTACTTTGACCTAATCCTAGAAATGGATGAGGTACTGGAGTTTGTTTCTCCTAGTCATTCCGGAATAGAATGGCTTGACGGACCACAAGAATAATAGGCATCGATGAACACGAATGCACAACTATTCCTGACTATCAATTGATAGACTAGGGTCGGAATACAGCTGAGGAGGGTCAACTCAAGGAACATATAACTTTCTGAGTTGTGGATGCATAGATTAGTATGTCGAACCAAGTTCAACATGTTTCTTCCGGATAACCCATGCAGAGAGGTAGGACTGGCAGAGTCACAATTATGAATGGAGAACTCCTCAAGAGTACTCTGATTGTGATCTTTTGGTTCAAATAACTTCTGCCATATTGGCTCATGGTATTGGAAGAACGATATACCACAGACCTTGAGGACTATCACAAGGTTACTGTCGGTGTCAAAACCGGCGGATCTCGGGTAGGGGGTCCCGAACTGTGCGTCTAGGCCGGATGGTAACAGGAGGCAAGGGACACAAAGTTTACCCAGGTTCGGGCCCTCTCGATGGAGGTAAAACCCTACGTCCTGCTTGATTAATATTGATGATATGGGTAGTACAAGAGTAGATCTACCACGAGATCGAAGAGGCTAAACCCTAGAAGCTAGCCTATGGTATGATTGTTGATGTGTATGTTGTCCTACGGACTAAAACCCTCTGGTTTATATAGACACCGGATTGGGTTAGGGTTACATAGAGTCGGTTACAATGGTAGGAGATCTACATATCCGTATCGCCAAGCTTGCCTTCCACGCCAAGGAAAGTACCTCTCGGACACGGTACGAAGTCTTCAATCTTATATCTTCATAGTCCAGGAGTCCGGCTGAAGATATAGTCCGGCTATCCGAACACCCCCTAATCCAGGACTCCCTCGGTAGCCCCTGAACCAGGTTTCAATGATGAGGAGTCCAGCGCGCAGATTGTCTTCGGCATTGCAAGGCGGGTTCCTCCTCCAAGTACTTCATAGAAGATTTTGAACACGAAGATAGTCCCCGGCTCTGCAAAATAAGTTTCCACATATTGCCATAGAGAGAATAATATTTACACCAATCTAATCTGCTGACGTATTCTGTAGCGTGTCACACCACGGCCAAGCCTTTATCCGAGTCGTTTCATTATCCCACCTCAGCATGTCATGCGAGGCGGTTTCCTTGGCACGTCTTGTTAAAGCAGAGATCGTGTCCCCTTATCCCGGGATTCTCATCAATACGGGCGTGGGTAACCCAAACGCGCCATTGATTACGGGGCTTGAAGATAAGCGAGTTTTAACAGGCTGGTGGGGACATGTAGTTGCGTCCACCCATATAAGGGGATAAAGATCCACCTTTTCACCTACGCCTTCTTCCTCCTTCGCGTATCCATTCTTGCGCACTCGAGCTCCAGCGCCCAAGTCTGCACTCCCCACCTCAACCTTCTCCAGGGGAGGCAAGTGGATGGTCTCCTCCGCCACGGAGGGACATATCAAAAAGCTAAGGAAGGCCGGATACCTGTCTAACGACATCGCGTACTGGCTCCCCGAAAAGGGGCAGCTCATCCCCACCCCTAGGCCCCATGAGAGGGTGGTGTTCCTCCCCCATTTCCTCCGCAGACTGGGCTTCCCTCTCCACCCATTTGTCCGGGGGCTCATGTTCTACGGCCTGGATTTCCACGATCTGGCCCCGAACTTCGTCCTCAACATCTCAGCGTTTATCGTTGTGTGCGAGGCCTTCCTCCGCATCCGCCCCCATTTCGGCCTATGGCTCAAGACTTTCAATGTCAAGCCGAAGGTGGTGCGCGGCAACCAGGCGGAGTGCGGAGGCGCCATGGTGGGCAAGATAGCCAACTTCCTATGGCTCGAGGGCTCCTTTGTGGAGACCCTGAAGGGGTGGCAGTCGGGGTGGTTTTACATCACCGAGCCACGCGACGCCGAATGGGTCGCACCCCCCGAGTTCCGATCCGGACCCCCTACGCGGCTCACCTCTTGGAAGGAGATGGGCCTGTCATGGGGTAAGAAGGGAGAGCTGACCGGACTCCAAACATGCATCCAAACCACAAGAAGCTCAAACTTGTCAACGTAGTCCAGGTTATGCTCATCCGCTTGATCCTCCCGTGTCAACAACAAGCTTTCAACCTGTGGGAGTTCGACCCGACGCGGCACCAAACTCTGAGAAGGCTCTTCGACACGACGTACGAAGATGCCTAGAAGGTGCTTTTCAAGGGCGACGAGGCTCCCGCATCCGCTACCGAGGATCGCGGATTCAGTGCGCAGCGTCATGCTCTCACGGTAAGCTGTTTTTTCCTTTTACAGGGTATCAGTTTTTCATAGTTTGACTCCATGCGGGATCTAAACTCCCTTACCTTTGACAGGATTGGCAGGTGACATCCGAACAGATCAACTGTCCGGCTCCTTTGCCCGAAGGTCCAGCGGACGCTCGCTTGGCGAAGCTGCTGGTTCCGGCACCCTATGTGGTGCCGAAGAAGAAGGCCGCAAAAAAGGCCGCGGGGACACGAAAGAGTGCCCAGCGCCAGGAGGTGTCGGATCCATCATCCGATGGCTCCGAGGCGCATTCCTCCCGTGAAGACGAGGAGGAAGAAGAGGATAGCTCTCCCCCCCAGCGGGAGGAGAGAAGAAGAGGAAGGCTGCCCTCTCTGGGGAGGCCGGAGGGTCCAAGAAGGGGAAAACCCTTCCTCCGAACTACTCCACCGACGCCGACGGCGGAGAGGAGTGGCAGCCCAGGGCCAAGCCCCTGGCAAAATCGTAAGTATCCGGATACCAGAGTAATTCATAGTATTCGTTTATTGCACAGCTTTCCCTTACGTCAAATATGTTTATGCAACCCACCCAAAGACCGGCTCGACGCATCGTCGAGCGGCTCACTGGATTCGTCGGATGTGAACTCGCTTCCGACGGCTTCCTCCCCCCGCCCTACGGACGACACCGAAGTGTTGTCCCAGCAGGTTCCAAGCCGGGAGGAGGTGGTCCTGGAGGCGTCGCAAGGCGACCTCCCGGACTCCAGGAGTAAAGGGGATGAAACCCCTCAGGGCTCCAAGTCCGGCTCTAGGACGGACACCGCTCCGGAACCTTCAAAGGTTCCAGAGTCCGGCGGGGGACTGTTGGGGAACGTAGCAGAAATTCAAAAAATTTCCTACGTGTCACCAAGATCTATCTCTGGACAAACCAGCAACGAGGGGAAGGAGAGTGCATCTACATACCCTTGTAGATCGCTACACGGAAGCGTTCAAGTGAACGGGGTTGATGGAGTCATACTCGTCGTGATCCAAATCACCGATGATCCTAGTGCCGAACGGACGGCACCTCCGCGTTCAACACACGTACAACCCGGTGACGTCTCCCATGCCTTGATCCAGCAAGGAGAGAAGGAGAGGTTGAGGAAGACTCCATCCAGCAGTAGCACGACAGCGTGGTGGTGGTGGAGGAGCGTGGTACTCCAGCAGGGCTTCGCCAAGCACCGCAAGAGACGAGGAGGGAGAGGGGTAGGGCTGCGCCAAGAAGGAGAGGAACTCGTGTGTCTTGGGCAGCCCAAACATCAAGTATATATAGGGGGAGGGGAGGGGCTGCGCCCCCACCTAGGGTTCCCTCCCTAGGGGTGGCGGCAGCCCCCAGATCCCATCTGGCTGGCGGCCAGGTGGAGGGGAGAGGGAGGCGCACCAGGCATGGGCCCTAAGGCCTATCTGCCCTTAGAGTTTGCCCCCCTCCTCCCCTTAGGCGCCTTGGGCCCTTGTGGGGGGGCGCACCAGTCCACCTGGGCTGGTCTCCTCCCACACTTGGCCCATGCAGCCCTCCGGGGCCGGTGGCCCCACTTGGTGGACCCCCGGGACCCTCCTGGTGGTCCCGGTATGTTACCGATAAAACCCGAAACTTTTCCGGTGACCAAAACAGGACTTCCCATATATAAATCTTTACCTCCGGACCATTCTGGAACTCCACGTGACGTCCGGGATCTCATCCGAGACTTCGAACAACATTCGGTAACCACGTATATCTATTCCCTATAACCCTAGCGTCATCGAACCTTAAGTGTGTAGACCCTACGGGTTCGGGAACCATGCAGACATGACCGAGATAACTCTCTGGTCAATAACCAACAGCGGGATATGGATACCCATGCTGGCTCCCACATGTTCCACGATGATCTCATCGGATGAACCACGATGTCAAGGACTTAATCAATCCCGTATACAATTCCCTTTGTCTAGCGGTACGATACTTGCCCGAGATTCGATCGTCGGTATCCCGATACCATGTTCAATCTTGTTACCGGCAAGTCTCTTTACTCGTTCTGTAACACATCATCCCGTGATCAACTCCTTGATCACATTGTGCACATTATGATGATGTCCTACCGAGTGGGCCCAGAGATACCTCTCCGTTTACATGGAGTGACAAATCCCAGTCTCGATTCGTGCCAACCCAACAGACACTTTCGGAGATACCTGTAGTGTACCTTTATAGCCACCCAGTTACGTTGCGACGTTTGGCACACCCAAAGCACTCCTACGGTATCTGGGAGTTGCACAATCTCATGGTCTAAGGAAATGATACTTGACATTAGAAAAGCTTTAGCATACGAACTACATGATCTTGTGCTAGGCTTAGGATTGGGTCTTGTCCATCACATCATTCTCCTAATGATGTGATCCCGTTAGCAACGACATCCAATGTCCATGGTCAGGAAACCGTAACCATCTATTGATCAACGAGCTAGTCAAATAGAGGCTTACTAGGGACATGGTGTTGTCTATGTATCCACACATGTATCTGAGTTTCCTATCAATACAATTCTAGCATGGATAATAAACGATTATCATGAACAAGGAAATATAATAATAACTAATTTATTATTGCCTCTAGGGCATATTTCCAACAGTCTCCCACTTGCACTAGAGTCAAAAATCCAGTTCACATCGCTATGTGATTAACACTCAAGGTCACATCCCCATGTGACTAACACCCAAAGAGTTTACTAGAGTCAACCTAGTTCACATTACCATGTGATTAACACTCGATGAGTTCTGGGTTTGATCATGTTATGCTTGTGAGAGATGTTATAGTCAACGGGTCTGAATCTTTCAAATCCGTGTGTGCTTTACAAATCTCTATGTCATCTCCCAGATGCAGCTATTACGTTCTATTTGGAGCTATTCCAAATAACTGTTCTACTATACGAATCCAGTTTACTACTCGGAATAATCTGGATTAGTGTCAAAGTTTGCATCGGCGTAACCCTTTACGATGAACTCTTTTACCACCTCCATAATCGAGAAAATTCCTTAGTCCACAAGTTACTAAGGATAACTTTGACCGTTGTCCTGTGATCCATTCTTGGATCACTCTTGTACCCCTTGACTGACTCATGGCAAGGCACACTTCAGGTGCGGTACACAGCATAGCATACTGTATAGAGCCTATGACAAAAGCATAGGGGACGACCTTCGTCCTTCCTCTTTCTTCTGCCGTGGTCGAGCTTTAAGTCTTAACTTCATAACTTACAACTCAGGCAAGAACTCCTTCTTTGACTGATCCATCTTGAACACCTTCAAGATCATGTCAAGGTATGTGCTCATTTGAAAGTACCATTAAGCGTTTTGATCTATCCTTATAGATCTTGATGCTCAATGTTCAAGTAGCTTAATCCAGGCTTTCCATTGAAAAACACTTTCCAAATAACCCTATATGCTTTCCAGAAATTCTACGTCATTTCTGATCAACAATATGTTAACAACATATACTCATCGGAAATTCTATAGTGCTCCCACTCACTTCTTTGGAAATACAAGTTTCTCATAAACTTTGTATACACCCAAAAGTTTGATCATCTCATCAAAGCATACATTCCAACTCCGAGATGCTTACTCCAGTCCTTAGAAGGATTGCTGGAGCTTTGCATACTTGTTAGCATCTTTCAGGATTGACAAAACCTTCCGGTTGTATCACATACAACCTTTCCTCAAGAAAATCGTCGAGGAAACAGTGGTTTTTGACATCCTATCTGCAAGATTTCATAAATAATGCAGTAATCGCTAATATAATTCCAACAGACTCTTAGCATCGCTACGAGTGAGAAAGTCTCATCGTAGTCAACTCCTTGAACTTGTCGGGAAACATCTTAACGACAAGTCGAGCTTTCTTAATGGTGACATTTACCATCATTGTCCGTCTTCCTTTTAAAATCCATCTGTACTCAACAGCCTTACGACCATCGAGCCGTCCTGCCAAAGTCTACACTTTGTTTTCATACATGGATCCTCTCTCGGATTTTATGGCCTCGAGCCATTTATCGGAATCCGGGCCCACCATCGCTTCTCCATAGCTCGTAGGTTCATTGTTGTCTGGCAACATGACTTCCAAGACAGGATTACATACCACTCTGAAGTAGTACGCATCCTTGTCGTCCTACGAGGTTTGGTAGTGACTTGATCTGAAGTTTCATGATCACTATCATAAGCTTCCACTTCAATTGGTGTAGGTGGCACAGGAACAACTCCCAATGCCCTGCCACACACTAGTTGAAGAGACGGTTCAATAACCTCATCAAGTCTCCACCATCCTCCCACTCAATTCTTTCGAGAGAAACTTTTCCTCGAGAAAGGACCCGATTCTAGAAACAATCCCTTATTGCTTTCGAATCTGAGACAGGAGGTATACCCAACTGTTTTGGGTGTCCTATGAAGATGCATTTATCCGCTTTGGGTTCGAGCTTATCAGCTTGAAACTTTTTCACATAAGCGTCGCAGCCCCAAACTTTTAAGAAATGACAGCTTAGGTTTCTCTAAACCATAGTTCATACGGTGTCATCTCATCGGAATTACGTGGTGCCCTATTTAAAGTGAATGTGGTTGTCTCTAATGCCTAACCCATAAACTATCGTGGTAATTCGATAAGAGACATCATGGTATGCATCATATCCAATAGGGTGCAGTTATGATGTTCGGACACACCATCACACTATGGTGTTCCAGGCTGTATTAGTTGTGAAACAATTTCCACAATGTCTTAATTCTGTGCCAAACTCGTAATTCAGATATTCATCTCTATGATCATATCATAGATCTTTTATCCTCTTGTCACGACGATCTTTCAACTTCACCCTGAAATTACTTGAACCTTTCAATAATTCAGACTCGTGATTCATCAAGTAAATATACTCAACATCTACTCAAATCATCTGTGAAGTAAGAACATAACGATATCCACTACACGCCTCAGCACTCATTGGACTGCACACATCAAAATGTATTACTTCCAACAAGTTGCTTTCTAGTTCCATTTTACTGAAAACGAGGCTTTCAGGCATCTTGCCCATGTGGTATGATTTGCATGTCTCAAGTGATTCAAAATCAAGTGAGTCCAAACGGTCCATTTGCATGGAGTTTTTTTCATGCATATACACCAATAGACATGGTTCGCATGTCTCAAACTTTTCAAAACGAGTGAGCCCAAAGATCTATCAACATGGAGCTTCTTCATGCGTTTTATACCGATATGACTTACGTGGCAGTGCCACAAGTAGGTGGTACTATCATTACTATCTTATATCTTTTGGCATGAACATGTGTATCACTACGATCGAGATTCAATAAACCATTCATTTTAGGTGCAATACCATTGAAGGTATTATTCAAATAAACAGAGTAACCATTATTCTCCTTAAATGAATAACCGTATTGCGATAGTCATAATCCAATCATGTCTATTCTCAAAGCAAACACCAATCTCGATGGTAGAGGGAGCGTGCGATGCTTGATCACATCAAGCTTGGAACAACTTCCAACACATATTGCCAGCTCACCTTTATCTAGTCTCCGTTTACTCCGCAGCCTTTTATTTCGAGTTTACTAACATTTAGCAACCGAACCGGTATCTAATACCATGGTGCTACTAGGAGTAATAGTAAAGTACACATTAACACAATGTATATCCAATATACTTCTATCGACCTTGCCAGCCTTCTCATCTACCAAGTATCTAGGGTAATTCTACTCCAGTGGCTGTTCCCCTTATTACAGAAGCACTTAGTCTCGGGTTTGGGGTTCAACCTTGGGTTTCTTCACTAGAGCAGCAGTTGAATTGCCGTTTCATGAAGTATCCCTTTTTTTGCCCTTGCCCTTCTTGAAACTAGTGGTTTCACCAACCATCAACAATTGATGCTCCTTCTTGATTTCTACTTTTGTGGTGTCAAACATCGCGAATATCTCAAGGATCATCATATATGTCCCTGATATATTATAGTTCATCACGAAGCTCTAGCAGCTTGGTGGTAATGACTTCGGAGAAACATCAGTATCTCATCTCGAAGATCAACTCCCACTTGATTCAAATGATTGTTGTACTCAGACAATCTGAGCACAAGCTCAACAATTGAGCTTTTCTCCCTTAGTTTGCGGGCTAAGAAAATCGTCAGAGATTTTATACCTCTTGACGTGGGCACGAGCTTGAAATCCCAATTTTAGCCCTCGAAACATCTCATATGTTTCGCGACATTTTAAAATGTCTTCGGTGCCTCAACTCTAAACCGTTTAACTGAACTATCACATAGTTATCAAAATGTGTATGTCAGATGTTCGCAACATCCACAGACGACGTTCGAGGTTCAGCACACTGAGCGGTGCATTAAGGACATAAGCCTTCTACTGTCTGCATAATTGCTACTATCAACTTTCAACTAATTTTTCTCTTGGAACATATCTAAACAGTAGAACTAAAGCGCGAGCTATGACATAATTTGCAAAAACCTTTTGACTATGTTTAGGATAAACAAGTTCATCTTATGAACTCCCACTCAGATAGACATCCCTCTAGTCATCTAAGTGATTACATGATCCGAGTCAACTAAGCCGTGTCCGATCATCACGTGAGACGGACTAGTCATCATCGGTGAACATCTTCATGTTGATCGTATCTACCATACGACTCATGCTCGACCTTTCGGTCTCTTGTGTTCCGAGGCCATGTCTGTACATGCTAGGCTCGTCAAGTTAACCTAAGTGTTTCGCATGTGTTCCGAGGCCATGTCTGTACATGCTAGGCTCGTCAACACCCGTTGTATTCGAACGTAAGGATCTATCACACCCGATCATCACGTGGTGCTTCGAAACGACGAACTTTCGCAATGGTGCACAGTTAGGGGGAACACTTTCTTGAAATTTTAATGAGGTATCATCTTATTTACTACCGTCGTTCTAAGCAAATAAGATGTATAAACATGATAAACATCACATGCAATCAAATAGTGACATGATATGGCCAATATCATATTGCTCCTTTTGATCTCCATCTTCGGGGCTCCATGATCATCATTGTCGTCGGCATGACACCATGATCTCCATCATCATGATCCCCATCATTGTGTCTCCATGAAGTTGTCTCGCCAACTTATTACGTCTATTACTATGGCTACCGGTTAGCAATAAAGTAAAGTAATTACATGGCGTTGTACAATGACACGCCGGTCATACAATAAATAAAGACAACTCCTATGGCTCTTGCCGGTTGTCATACTCATCGACATGCAAGTCGTGATTCCTATTACAAGAACATGATCAATCTCATACATCACATATCATTCATCACATTCTTCTTTGCCATATCACATCACATAGCATACCCTGCAAAAACAAGTTAGACGTCCTCTAATTGTTGTTTGCATGTTTTACGTGGCTGCTATGGGTTTCTAGAAAGAACGTTTCTTACCTACGCAAAAACCACAACGTGATATGCCAATTGCTATTTACCCTTCATAAGGACCCTTTTCATCGAATCCGATCCGATTAAAGTGGGAGAGACAGACACCCGCCAGCCACCTTATGCAACTAGTGCATGTCAGTCGGTGGAACCGGTCTCACGTAAGCGTACGTGTAAGGTTGGTCCGGGCCGCTTCATCCCACAATGCCGCCGAATCAAGATTGGACTAGTAACGGTAAGCATATTGAACAAAATCAACGCCCACAACTACTTTGTGTTCTACTCGTGCATAGAAACTACGCATAGACCTAGCTCTTGATGCCACTGGGTGGGAACGTAGCAGAAATTCAAAAAAATTCCTACGTGTCACCAAGATCTATCTATGGAAAAACCAGCAATGAGGGGAAGGAGAGTGCATCTACATACCCTTGTAGATCGCTACACGGAAGCGTTCAAGTGAACGGGGTTGATGGAGTCGTACTCATCGTGATCCAAATCACCGATGATCCTAGTGCCGAACGGACGGCACCTCCGCGTTCAACACACGTACAGCCCGGTGACGTCTCCCATGCCTTGATCCAGCAAGGAGAGAAGGAGAGGTTGAGGAAGACTCCATCCAGCAGCAGCACAACGGCGTGGTGGTGGTGGAGGAGCGTGGTACTCCAGCAGGGCTTCGCCAAGCACCGCAAGAGACGAGGAGGGAGAGGGGTAGGGCTGCGCCAAGAAGGAGAGGAACTCGTGTGTCTTGGGCAGCCCAAACCTCAAGTATATATAGGGGGAGGGGACGGGCTGCGCCCCCACCTAGGGTTCCCTCCCTAGGGGTGGCGGCAGCCCCCAGATCCCATATGGGTGGCGGCCAGGTGGAGGGGAGAGGGAGGCGCACCAGGCATGGGCCCTAAGGCCCATCTGCCCTTAGGGTTTGCCCCCCCTCCTCCCCTTAGGCGCCTTGGGACCTTGTGGGGGGGGGGCGCACCAGCCCACCTGGGCTGGTCCCCTCCCACACTTGGCCCATGCAGCCCTCCGGGGCCGGTGGCCCCACTTGGTGGACCCCCGGGACCCTCCTGGTGGTCCCGGTATGTTACCGATAAAACCCGAAACTTTTCCGGTGACCAAAACAAGACTTCCCATATATAAATCTTTACCTCCGGAACTCCTCGTGACGTCCGGGATCTCATCCGGGACTCCGAACAACATTTGGTAACCACGTATATCTATTCTCTATAACCCTAGCGTCATCGAACCTTAAGTGTGTAGACCCTACGGGTTCGGGAACCATGCAGACATGACCGAGATAACTCTCTGGTCAATAACCAACAGCGGGATCTGGATACCCATGTTGGCTCCCACATGTTCCATGATGATCTCATTGGATGAACCACGATGTCAAGGACTTAATCAATCCCGTATACAATTCCCTTTGTCTAGCGGTACGATACTTGCCCGAGATTCGATCGTCGGTATCCCGATACCTTGTTCAATCTCGTTACCGGCAAGTCTCTTTACTCGTTTTGTAACACATCATCCCGTGATCAACTCCTTGATCACATTGTGCACATTATGATGATGTCCTACCGAGTGGGCCCAGAGATACCTCTCCGTTTACACGGAGTGACAAATCCTAGTCTCGATTCGTGCCAACCCAACAGACACTTTCGGAGATACCTGTAGTGTACCTTTATAGCCACCCAGTTATGTTGTGACGTTTGGCACACCCAAAGCACTCCTACGGTATCCGGGAGTTGCACAATCTCATGGTCTAAGGAAATGATACTTGACATTAGAAAAGCTTTAGCATACGAACTACATGATCTTGTGCTAGGCTTAGGATTGGGTCTTGTCCATCACATCATTCTCCTAATGATGTGATCCCGTTATCCACGACATCCAATGTCCATGGTCAGGAAACCGTAACCATCTATTGATCAACGAGCTAGTCAACTAGAGGCTTACTAGGGACATGGTGTTGTCTATGTATCCACACATGTATCTGAGTTTCCTATCAATACAATTCTAGCATGGATAATAAACGATTATCATGAACAAGGAAATATAATAATAACTAATTTATTATTGCCTCTAGGGCATATTTCCAACAGGGACCACCTTCCAAGAGGAGCAAGTCCACCGTGCCGGCGGCCCCCGTCCAACCGGAGGCGCCGGACAATATGTTGGAGGCGCTCCAAGGCGCCTCCATCGACAAGGAGCACCGCGCTATTATGAGGGCGGTGGTCTAGAAGGTTCAGTCCGCCAAGAGCGGACTGACTGAAGCTTGTACTAGCCTTTTGACAGGCTTTGAGGTAAGTAAAGACTGTGTAAATAATAGTACCGCATAGACAGTAGCCCCTGATGCTCTGTTTGGTGTTCGGGAAGAAAAGCCGAATAGAGGATCAAATAGAATTCGCAGGAGTCTAACAAAAATGAGTCAATATGCATATGCAGGCTTCCCTGCTTGCGTCCGCCACACTGACTGCGGAAGTGGACACGCTAAAGCAGAACCTCGAGCGGTCCGAGCGAGAGCCCGGGCGTGCCAAGAAGCAGCTCGAGGACAATGAAGGTAAGAAATACCTTGTTTTTAAATATATATAAAAAGGTGCAATTGCAAAGAATGACAGGATTATCGTGGCTATTTTAGGGGCCACGTTTGAAGTGGTGACCCTTAAGCAGGTGCTGGTCGAGGCCGAGAAGAGGGCGGCCTCGGAGCGCACCGAGCGAGAGAAGTATGAGGCCGAGGTTGGCAAGGTGCGGCAAGAGCTCCAGGCTCTCATGGAAAAACATGAGAGTTTGGAGCTTGACTCAAAGACGCGAGCGTCCGAGCTCGTGGTGGCTATTGAAAACGCCAAGTCTGCCAAGGCCGAATCCCAAAAGACCCTCCAGGAGTTGGATGAGGTGAAGAAGATAGTGGCGGGTAAGGCATTCTTTATGCAAAGCAAACACATAAGCGTGAGTTACTTGTTACTTACCCGAATCCGGAGCTCTCCAGGAGCATTCGCAGATCTTCCCTGGAGTGTATCCGATGCCGCTGCATTCTACCGAGCCGAGGAGGGCAGCTCAACAGAGAAGGTGTTCTGGTCTCAGTATACTGAGGCCGGACACCCCATGCCCCTGAGCGACTAGCTGAAGAAACTGGTCGAGCTCCACAAGGCGGCCGAACAGGCCATGAAGAGCCTCATTGTTCGGCTGTGGCCTGGAGGGGCTCTTCCTGGGAGCTATTTCGGGCTGGTGCGGTGGTTGGTGGAGGCCTGTCTAAGGCTCGAAGTCATCAAGCGCTCTGTCTGCATTGAAGGTGCCCGTAGGGCCCTTGCCCGTGCTAAGGTGCACTGGGGCAAGCTGGATGCTGAGAAGCTGGTGAAGGACGGGCCACCGCCGGGGAAAGAGCATCGCAAGCCTGAGAATTACTATAAGGATGTTCTGAAGGGTGCCCGCCTTGTGGCGGATGAATGTTCTAGGGATGTAATTTTTGAGTGAAACTTGCTCGTTTTGTCCTGTGCACTGAAAACTTGTTTATATGCGCTAAGCAATGCTGTTGGAATTTAAAATATTACCTTCTGTGCGGTTGTTTATCAATTCTGAGAGATGGCGAGTCGTCGGCTTCTGCCCCCGTGCCGCTAGTGCTGGGGTGTTCGGGGATAAACCTGAGCGCTCTTTTTCCCATGTTTGGGTCCTTCGAGGGAGGCGCTCAGCCCAACGAACGAGGTAATCGAACTATAATGCGTGAACACTCTCACTTAGCCATAGAATTCTATAATTTTAAATTTCGGCGAAGCCCCTGGTATTTGGAAGACTGAGTTCGGGGCGCTATCCATGCCTTGGCCGGACAGAGCCGGCTCCTCGCCCTAAGCGGCATAATTCTTTAGGGACTCGAAAAACCTCTCGAACAGCGACCGGCTCTCGCTTCATCATGACAGTCAGTTTTAGCTTTCTCCACTGAGGTGCTCAACCCAGCTCAACTGGGGCACAATCGCAGTGGTTCTCCTAGTGCTACCTTAGCCGATATAGCGAAACGTAAGGCACCAAAACATAAGAGCCAGGCAAACCCAACTATTGACCCAAGACATGATTCGCAGCTGATGCATATAATGCTATAAGTTCGGGGTGCCGCACTTGTTAAAGTGTTCGGACTTCTCACACCATATTGAGGGGTACTAAATCCCCTGGCGTATTTTGGCCGTACCAACGTGTACGAGTGCAACATGTCGTCAAGGAACATACATAAAAAAGAAAAAGGTAATGCAAAAATAGACGAAAGCTATGCATTGTTTATTAAAAAGTGCTGCGATCAAAGCAGAATGATACAAATAATGCGATAAGTGGAAGGTTGGACTAGTTAACATGTCCGTTCCAGGGGCAAGCTGCGGAATAATATGCGGAACAGGTATACTGCTCGTGATAGAGACCACCTGGGAGTTCCGTACTGCGGCGTGGCTTGTCTGCTTCCCTGGTTCTTGCATCGTTTGTGCGGCAATTGAACTGCCGAACAGGCCTTCCGAAGGATGGAGTCCTGAAAGTAAGAGAAAAATAAAAAAATCGGCAGCCCCTGGTACGGTTTAAGCCGTATTTTTGGCCGTGCCGTGATGGTGCCCCTCCCCATGGTATCTCTAGGGTGTAGTTATGGACGCGAAGTACTGGCGTCGCCTTTTTTGCGAGGGTTGGGGTTGGGGCCGCATTGCTACGCCTGCTTGGATCGTGTCAGGCGGTCTTGTTGTAGGTTACGCCGGGCGCGCTTGACGGTGTTCGGTCGTTTAGTGGCCGGACTGGAGAATTGCCTCGAGAGGCTGCTTTGTACTTCCGCTGCAAGGGCCCCCGTGTGCTCCTCCGTTCGGAGCGAGCATTCGGTGTTTCCATTGACCGTAATTACTCCTCGAGGGCCCGGCATCTTGAGCTTAAGGTATGCGTAGTGCGGTACCGCATTGAACTTAGCGAATGCGGTTCGCTTGAGCAGTGTGTGATAACCACTGCGAAACGGTACTATGTCGAAGATTAAATCCTCGCTTCGGAAATTATCCAGAGATCCAAAGACCACTTCAAGTGTGACTGAGCCTGTACAGTTGGCCTCTACACCTAGTATTACGCCTTTAAAGGTTGTTTTGGTGGGCTTAATCCTCGACGGATCTATGCCCATTTTCCGCACTGTATCCTGGTAAAGCAGGTTCAGGCTGCCGCCGCCGTCCATAAGGACTCTAGTGAGATGAAATCCGTCAATGATTGGGTCTAGGACCAATGCGGCGAATCCACCATGACGGATGCTAGTGGGATGGTCCCTTCGATCAAAGGTGATCGGGCAGGAGGACCATGGGTTGAACTTTGGGGCGACTGGCTCTACCGCGTATACGTCCCTTAACGCGCGCTTCCGCTCCCTTTTGGGGACGTGGGTTGCGTATATCATGTTCACCATCCGCACTTGTGGGGGAAAACCCTTCTGTCCACTGTTGTTCGGCGGCCGGGGCTCCTCGTCGTCATCGCTATGCAGCCCCTTGTCTTCATTTTCGGTTTTTAACTTGCCTGCCTGCTTGAACACCCAACAATCCATGTTGGTTTGATTGGCCGGCTTTTCAGGGGTGCCATGTATCTGGCACGAGCAGTCGAGTATTCGGTCCAAACTGGATGGGCCCCTAGGATTCCTTTTGAATGGCTTTTTTCGCTGACCGGATTTAGAGCCTCTGAATCTGGCATTAACTTTCGTATCCTCAGCATTGTCACCGTTAATGCGGCGCTTCTGCTTGTTGCGACGCGACCTGCCACTACTGTCCCTGGTGTCCGAATTACCAGGGTTTTTGGTCATATTGTTGCTACGAGCAAGCCAGTTGTCTTCTCCCGCGCAAAAGCGGGTCATGAGTGTCGTGAGTGCTGCCATAGATTTCGGCTTTTCCTGTCCAAGGTGTCGGGCCAGCCATTCGTCACGGATATTGTGCTTGAAGGCTGCTAGGGCCTCAGCGTCCGGACAGTCGACTATTTGATTTTTCTTTGTTAGGAACCGTGTCCAGAATTGCCTGGCCGATTCCTCTGGCTGCTGAATTACGTGACTTAGGTCATCGCCGTCTGGGGGTCGCAAATAAGTGCCCTGGAAATTGTCGAGGAATGCAGCTTCCAGGTCCTCCCAACAACTGATTGATCATGTTGGCAAGTTGTTAAGCCAATGCCGAGCTGGTCCTTTAAGCTTGAGTGGGAGGTATTTGATGGCGTGGAAATCATCGCCGCGGGCCATGTGGATATGAAGGAGATAATCCTCGATCCATACCGCAGGATCTGTTGTGCCATCATATGATTCGATGTTTACGGGTTTGAAACCCTCGGGGATTTGATGATCCATTATTTCGTCTGTAAAGCAGAGTGGGTGTGCGGCGCCTCTATACTGGGCTATATCGTGACGTAGCTCCAATGAGCCTTGTCTACTGTGTTCGGCTCCGCCGAATTTGTGGCCGGCGTGACGGTTACCGTCTCGAGCCATGGGGCGCCCACGCGATCCGTAGATCAATCTTGTTTGCCTTGCCTTGTCCTCCAACATGTCTCGTAAGTCCGGCGCATATTCCCGTGCCTTGGTACGGGGTGCGGCTTGAGTGGAGGGCCGAGAGGCCTCTCTGTCGCGACCACGAGGTGGCCGATCGGCCGCATCAAGTGCTTCCTCCTCTAATCGGGGTAGCAACATGTGCTTTAGGTAGCTCTTGGAGGGGCGTTCGAGTTTATGCTCTTCGGCCGCAAGGACTTCAGTCCATCTGTCGACTAGCAAGTCTTGATCAGCTCTAAGCTGCTGCTGTTTTTTCTTGAGGCTTCTTGCCATGGCCATAAGCCTGCGTTGAAAACGCTCTTGCTCGACGGGATCCTCTGGCACGACGAATTCGTCGTCGTCGAGGCTTGCCTCATCTTCGGAGGGAGGCATATAATTATCGTCCTCGACCTCTCTGTCTGCCGCTCTCTCATGAGGGTTGGTTTCTCCATCCTCCTGTGCTAAGTCTTGCTGGAGGGGGTTTGCTTCGGCGCTTTCCGAGGTATTATTATCTCCCGTGCTGGAATCACCGTGTTTGTTTTGGCGGGATTTTGAGCGGCGCCGCTGACGCCGGCGCTTAGGCTATTTCTTGGAGGGATCATCCTCCGCTGTTCCATCACCATCTCCCTCTTTTGGGGTGTCCACCATGTATATGTCATATGACGAGGTGGCGTTCCAGGGCCTAGTAGGCACTGGTTCTCCATCATCTCCTTCATCGGCGTCCATGCCGTCAATGTCTTCGGAGTCGAAGTCGAGCATGTCGGTTAAGTTGTCGACAGTGGCTATAAAGTGGGTGGTGGGTGGGCTTTGAATTTCTGCATCGTCCGTACCCCAACCTTGCTGACCGTAGTCCAGGGCTCTCCTGATACAGAGAGAGACTTCAGAGACTTCAGGATATCGCCGAAAGGCGAGTGCTGAAAGATGTCCGCGGCAGTGAACTCCATGATCGGCGCCCAATCGGACTCGATCGGCAGGGGCGCGGAGGGTTCGGAGTCCGGAGAGGAGTCTGGCTCCTTGGAGTCACGAGTCTCGCAGAGTACAGGGCTGGCGTTCGGCTCAATCGCCGTTGGGGTCGCAGCCCCCAGGGTGGCGTCCAACCGCCCATCCTCGATCGGCGCAGTTGGCTCCGAATTAAGGGTCGGAGCCGATGCGGGTGCGGCCTCCGGGGCACTGTTTGGCGGCAGAGCTAAATCATGCTCGTCGTGACAGTGCGACGCGCTCGGCAGTGGCTCGAATCCGTCGAAGATCAAATCCCCGCGGATGTTAGCCGTGTAGTTTAAACTTCCAAATCTGACCTGATGGCCAGGGGCGTAGCTTTTGATCTGCTCCAGACGACCAAGCGAATTGGCCCGCAGTGTGAAGCCGCCGAAGACGAAGATCTGTCCGGGGAGGAAGGTCTCACCCTGGACTGCATCGCTATCGATGATCGTAGGAGCCATCGAGCCTGACGGCGACGACACAGAGGAACTCTCAATGAAAGCACCAATGTCGGTGTCAAAACCGATGGATCTCGGGTAGGGGGTCCCGAACTATGCGTCTAGGCCGGATGGTAATAGGAGGCAAGGGACACGAAGTTTACCCAGGTTCGGACCCTCTCGATGGAGGTAAAACCCTACATCCTGCTTGATTAATATTGATGATATGGGTAGTACAAGAGTAGATCTACCACGAGATCAAAGAGGCTAAACCCTAGAAGCTAGCCTACGGTATGATTGTTGATGTGTATGTTGTCCTACGGACTAAAACCCTCCGGTTTATAGACACCGAATAGGGTTAGGGTTACATAGAGTCGGTTACAATGGTAGGAGATCTACATATCCGTATCGCCAAGCTTGCCTTCCACGCCAAGGAAAGTCCCTCCCGGACACGGGACAAAGTCTTCAATCTTGTATCTTCATAGTCCAGGAGTCCGGCTGAAGGTATAGTCCGGCTATCCGAACACCCCCTAATCCAAGACTCCCTCAGTTACTAATATCTTAAGGGAACTAACAAATACTAACAACATAAAGTAGGGTGAATCTCGGGTTCAAAACCCAGGAGTAGAATACCTACTAACTAAATAACATCACGAGATGCTTTCGAGAATGGGGTCCAAAATCATCACACTGGGAACACCAAACATGGTTAGATTACTAACTCTAAGATACCCTAGTGTCATAATAACAACTCCAACATATATGTCGAGGCAATAGAGTACCTCAACTCACCGATTAGTGTGCTTAATCTGGCCCAAAAGGACATCAGAAACGGGAAGAAGGGACTTGCAAATGCATCAGGCTATTTAGAAACCTGGGATGACTCGGACAGCATAACGGCTGTAATTGCTCAAAAGATCTGAGACATCCTGCAAAATAATGGGATGACCACTCAGAAGCACAATATCAAGGTTCCGAGACCAACTATGAACACACGGAAGTAGTACAAACTGAACTGGGGCTTAAATCCAACAATCCTAAGAGTCTGCGGATTAGTAACACGTGATCCTGATAGAAAGATGAGAAGCCTAGTTCTTAATCCTCGTAGAAGAGAAGACGATGCCTCAGATTAGAAGGCCATAGGGTAAAGGAGTAAAAAGAGCCTTACGTTCCCTTCCACAATCAATTCCCTTACATAACTAAAGTATTTCTAGACACGACTTCGACCGGGTTGGCTTGGTAATCCTACAGGTAGTCAGGCTCTGATACCAAAGCTGTCAGGACCCCGATTCCAAGTCACATCGATCTAGCATGTAACACCTCATATCTCTTTGCGGCCTCACGCACGGTATTCCCACGGGTGTCGCCTTACTATGGCCCGGGACCGTTTGCGTCTTTTGGCTCGCGTATATGATAGTGTCGCTAGCATCCATATGATAGAGAACCCGGGCTGACATGACTAGTCGTGAACCCAAACTGGCACTAACTTACGGGGACAGGCATACATGAAACAACATCGAGCATGTCGGTCAGCAGCGTGCGAATCCGGGCTATAGCACTGGGCTAACAGGACTCCGGGAACCCGGGAACCCGGGCTGTAGCAGGCTAGGCAGGACTCCGGATGTCACCGCGTGACATTTCCCCGAAGGGACAGACACAGGAACGAAGTGAATCACATGCCGGCCAGTCTAAGTGTTCCGGAGAAGTAGTGCTGGGCTAGCAGGACTCCGGGTAAACCGGGCTGTAGCGGACTACCATGGCTCGGTGGAATCACTAGACTACATTTCCCCATAAGAGAGGCTACCAAGGATAAACAACTAGATTGTCGGATCCCACACATACCAAGCATTTCAATCATACACACAATATGCTCGATATGTGTAAATACAACATGGCATCACAACATAACTCTACGACTCAAGTATTTATTCATCAGGCTCCGAAGAGCGAGAGATTACAAACATGGGTCTCATGACCCGACATTCAGAGCATACAAGTCAAAGCACATGCGGAAGCTTAACATGTCTGAGTACAGACATCTACAAATGAAAAAGGCTGAGAAGCCTGACTATCTACAAGACCCTCCCAAGGTACAAGATCGTAGCTGAGGTAACAAGCTAAACGTCGAAGTCCACGTGGAACTACTAGCGAGACTGAAGTCTCTCTGCAAAACATAAATTAAGCAAATGTGAGTACAAATGTACCCAGCAAGACTTACGTCAGAACTAACTACATATGCATCGGTATCAACAAAGGGGGTGGTGGAGTTTAACTGCAGCAGGCCAGCTTTGACTCGATGGCTATCCTGAACTACGACAGCAAGTAACTCTTTGAGGTGGCGCACACGAGTCCACATATTCACCATATCAATACACCACTATGAATCCGCTCCCATCTCCCTACGAGAATGCCATCCATAGCACTCACGCTTATCCTGCACATTTTAGAGTATCCACTTTCACTTGTCCATGAACTATGCAAGGGGTCCAAGTTTCCATATCCGAGGAATCCGGCTATTCGAATGGATAATGATAACCCTGCAGGGGTGTACTTCTTCACACACGCTCTCGCCACTTATCGCCCTGTACACGTCATGTACCTCGGCAACCTTCAAGCGGAAGCTAGGCGAGGGAGTCGGCCACGACCTGACTAACCAACAAGTCTCTAGTCCAGGTTTATCGCCTATTCGGGTTCCATCCGCAAGGTGATCCGGTCGGGGCGTCGCTCACGGCCCCAAACGATGTGTGCAGGGTTCCCAAGCCCACCATCCGGGTGCCACTTGGTACACCGTGCCACTGTGCCTAGTCTGTCCCAAGCCCACCGGTACCGGGTGCCACTTGGTAGACTACTAACACTACCTACAAACACCAGAAACTAGTTGCAACTCCTGGACAGAGATCGAGTTGATTAATAAGCCGAGAGGGGTCGAGTTACCGAAACCCAATGTGTGGTAGTAACTGTTCATGGATCACAAACACAGAACTCAGTTCCTGAGAACGGCTGCAATGAGACAACCCACCATGTACTCCTACATGGCCTCTCACCGCTACCTTTACCAAATCGTGTTCACACACTTAGCTCTCAACGGTAGGACATGTTCACCATGTTCCAATTCATTCTCGATGAATCAGACCTGACTCAACTCTAAGCAGTAGCAGGCATGACAAACAAGCATGAATGATTAGGCACATCAGGGCTCAAACAACTCCTACTCATGCTAGTGGATTTCATCTATTTACTGTGGCAATGACAGGTCATGCAGAGGAAAGGGGTTCAGCTACCACAGCATGTAACAGTTGAAACGTTGTTGTCCTAATGCAGTAAAAGAGAGCAGGAGCGAGAGAGTGGGATTGTATCGGAATGAACAAGGGGGTTTTGCTTGCCTGGCACTTCTGAAGATGTTAGCTCTTCATCGGTGTCATCAAACTCATCGTCAGGATACGCCTACCGAGAGGGAACAAGCACCGGCAATAGAGAAGAACACAATCAATGCAAATGCGACAATATGATGCATGATCATGGCATGTATATGTGATGTTGTTTGTGCTAATGCAAACAGCAACAAGTTCAATGAAGCTCATTTGAATCAAGGATTCAAATGTAACTCCAAACTTAAGCATTTTAAATGCCCTCTATGTGTTTTCATCTATACATCAGGTTTAGGTTGGTTTTTCATGCATGAAACTAGTACAGAAGGATAGATTGAATTTTTCTGATAATTTTTCATATATAATTTGTTTGATTTAGAGTTACGGTTGAATTACTATGAATTTTTATAGTTTTGGATATTTTCTGCAATTTTCTGAATTATTTTAAATCCAGAAAATGTTAACTGCATTGGCATTGCGTCACTGTGACGTCAGCTGGTCAACTGGGCGCCTCCAGGTCAAACCTGACCAGTAGGGCCCACTAGTCAGTGACACATAGTCAGCTAAAGAGGTTGACATGTGGGACCTGGTCAAAGCTGACGTGGCCAAGTCAAAGTTGACAAGCGAGGCCCACTGAAATTAGTGCTAATCTAACAGAGAGTTAAACTAATTAGTTTAGGCACTGGCCCATATGTAAGTGGGTCAGGAGGTCAATTAGTGAGTGATTAGTGCTAACTAAATGGCCACGTCGACAATCGTCGGAGTCTTGCCAGCGGTGACCTCGAACCGCGGCGGAGTTTGCTCGGAACTCACCAGAGGCGACGGATCGACGCGCCAGGGGCACCAGAGGATAGCCCGTGCCCGTGCACATCTAGGGAGACCAACGGGAGGTGCGGGGGTGGCCGGAGTTCGCCAAAGTGGAACCCGCGGTGGCTGCCGGAGTTCGGGGCTGGTGCGGGTTAGCACTGCGGTGTGCTAATGAGCGAGGCGAAGGTCTAGCGGGGCACTATGCGTTGCGGGGAGCAAGTTGGACTCGCCGGGGTGACCATTTGGTCACCGGAGCTGCGCCGACGACGAGCTCAAGCAGCGGTGAGCTTCGGCCATGGTGGAACTATGGCCTAGAGGGTGCAAACGCGTGGGAAAGAAGAGAGGAAAAGCGGCGGAGCTCACAGGGAGGTCGAGGAGCGAGGCGAATCAATGAACGGCGTCCGGCGGGTAGCGAGGTTGAAGACGACCCGATGGCGGCGATTCAGGGCCTCCGGCGAAGCGTGGCTCAGTGGGGAGGGCGAGGGCGTCACGGCGGAGCTCGGGAGCAGCTCGGTCAGGCGAGGCGGTGGCTGTGGCCGTGTGGCAGCGAACGGCGGCGACGAGCGCATCGGCCATAGCGGGGGAGGACGAGGGAGAGATCCAGGGAGAGAGGGGAGAGGTGCAGGGGGTCGATGAGGAGTGCGTGGCGACGTCCAGAGCGTCCGGGCGTCGAGGGGGAGGGGCAGGCAGGCAGGGTGGTGGCATGGCGAGCTCGGCGGCATCGCGGTGTCCCTCCTCTGCCTACTGGCAGAGGTAGGCGATGACTGGCAGCGGCGCTGGGCTGGGCCGGCCAGGTGGGGTGGCCAGCTGGGCTGCGATAGGTGAGGCCAGGTAAGCCTCCTCTCTCTGGTTTTCTCTATTTGTTTCTGTTTTCTATTTTCTGCAGTAAGTTTTGATTTAGTAAAAATACTAAACCATTTGTTAAAATGCTGAAATTAATTGTGGGCACTTATGAATTTGTTTCCAACAGCCCTCATTTAATTTCACAATTATTTGAGCACTTAAAAATATGTATAGCATTTAAATGCCCAAATTCAAATACAATATGATTTAATTCAAAAATCCAGAATGGCCTAGAAATATGTGCATGACTTTTGGTAGAGGTTTTCACCTTTAACAAAAATCATGAACTTTTCTAAAGGGCATTTGGGATCATTGAAAAATATTTTTATCGAACCTAGTTGAATTCATTAGGTGCTAGGGTTTCAACAATCCCCATTTCAAGTTTCATGAAATTTAAACATGATGACATGATGAGCAAGCAAAGTCAAGCAAGGGCTGAACTGGGGCTGTGACACACGGATCCAATCCGCATCATTGCTACTATCATCTTTCAATATAGTTTCCTTTAGGAACACATCATAAATAAAATGGGGAAGCTATACGCGAGCAATTGATCTACAACATAGATATGCAAATACTATCAGGACTAAGTTCATGATAAATTAAAGTTCAATTAATCATATTACTTAAGAACTCCCACTTAGATAGACATCCCTCTAGTCATCTAAGTGATCACGTGATCCATATCAACTAAACCATGTCCGATCATCACGTGAAATGGAGTAGTTTTCAATGGTGAACATCACTATGTTGATCATATCTACTATATGATTCACGCTCGACTTTTCGGTCTCCAATGTTCTAAGGCCATATCTGCATATGCTAGGCTCGTCAAGTTTAACCCGAGTATTCTGCGTGTGCAAAACTGTCTTGCACCCGTTGTATGTGAACGTAGATCTTATCACACCCGATCATCACGTGGTGTCTCAGCACGAAGAACTGTTGCAGCGGTGCATACTCAGGGAGAACACTTATACCTTCAAATTTAGTGAGAGATCATCTTATAATGCTACCGCCAAACTAAGCAAAATAAGATGCATAAAGGATAAACATCACATGCAATCAAAATATGTGACATGATATGACCATCATCATCTTGTGCCTTTGATCTCCATCTGCACAGTACCGTTATGATCTCCATTGTCACTGGCATGACACCATGATCTCCATCATCTTCATCTTTATCAATGTGTCGTCACATGGTCGTCTCGCCAACTATTGCTCTTGCAACTATTGCTATCGCATATCGATAAAGTAAAGCAATCATATGGCGCTTGCATCTTATGCAATAAGGAGATAACCATAAGGCTCCTGCCAGTTGCTGATAACTTCAACAAAACATGATCATCTCATACAACAACTTATATCTCATCACGTCTTGACCATATCACATGACAACAAGCCCTGCAAAAACAAGTTAGACTTCCTCTACTTTGTTGTTGCATGTTTTACGTGGCTGCTAAGGGATGAGCAAGAACCGTTCTTACCTACGCATCAAAAACCACAACGCAGTATAGTGATTGCTTTTTGATCTTTAGAAAGAACCATGTTCATTGAATCCGATTCAACTAAAGCTGGAGAAATAGACACCCACTAGCCACCTATGTGCGAAGCACGTCGGTAGAACCAGTCTCACGTAAGCGTACGCGTAATGTCGGTCTGAGCCGCTTCATCCAACAATACCGCTGAATCAAGAATCAACTAGTGACAGAAAGCAATATGTATATACCCACGCCCACAACTCCTTTGTGTTCTACTCGTGCATATAACATCTACGCATAGACATGGCTCTGATGCCACTATTGGGAAACATAGTAATTTCAAAAAAAATCCTACGCACACGCAAGATCATGGTGATGCATAGCAACGAGAGGGGAGAGTATCGTCTACGTACCCTCGTAGACCGTAAGCGGAAGTGTTATGAGAACGCGGTTGATGTAGTCGTACGTCTTCACGATCCGACCGATCCAAGTACCGAACGTACGACACCTCCGAGTTCAGCACACGTTCAGCTCAGTGACGTCCCATGAACTCCGATCCAGCAGAGCTTTGAGGGAGAGTTTCGTCAGCACGATGGCATGATGACGGTGATGATGATGCTACCGACGCAGGGCTTCGCACATGGTGGATTATGGTGGAGTGGGGCACCGCACATGGCTTGGAACAATCAACTTGTGTGTCTATGGGGTGCCCCCTGGCCACGTATATAAAGGAGCAAGGGGAGGGGGCCGGCGGCCACATAGGGTGCGCCCCAAGGGGGGAATCCTACTCCTACTAGGAGTAGGTTCCCCCTTTCCTAGTCCAACTAGGAGGGGAAGGAAAGAGGAGGAGAGGAAAAGGAAAGAGGGGGCCGGCCCCCAAAGCCCTAAACCAATTCGGTTTGGGCATAGGGGGCGCACCCCACACTTCCTTGCTGCCCTCTATTTCCACTAAAGCCCAGAAGGCTCATTGACCCTCTCGGTGAATTCTCGTAAGTCTTCGATACTCCGAAAAATACCCGCATCACTCGGAACCTTTCCGATGTCCGAATATAGTCGTCCAATATATCGATCTTTATGTCTCGACCATTTCGAGACTCCTCGTCATGTCCCCGATCTCATCTAGGACTCCAAACTACCTTCGGTACATCAAAACACATAAAATCATAATACTGATCGTCACCGAACATTAAGCATGCGGACCCTACGGGTTCAAGAACTATGTAGACATGACCGAGACTCGTCTCCGGTCAATAACCAATAGAGGAACCTGTATGCTCATATTGGCTCCTACATATTCTACGAAGATCTTTATCGGTCAAACCGCATAACAACATACGTTGTTCCCTTTGTCATCGGTATGTTACTTGCCCGAGATTCGATCGTCGGTATCCTCATACCTAGTTCAATCTCATTACCAGCAAGTCTCTTTACTCATTGAGTAATGCATCATCCCGCAACTAACTCATTAGTCACAATGCTTGCAAGGCTTGTAGTGATGTGCATTACCGAGAGGGCCCAGAGATACCTCTCTGACAATCGGAGTGACAAATCCTAATCTCGATCTATGCCAACTCAACAAGCACCATCGGAGACACCTGTAGAGTACCTTTATAATCACCCGGTTACATTGTGACATTTGGTAGCACACAAAGTGTTCCTCTGGTACTCGGGAGTTGCATAATCTCATAGTCATAGGAACATGTATAAGTCATGAAGAAAGCAATAGCAACAAACTAAACGGTCATCGTGCTAAGCTAACGGATGGGTCAAGTCAATCACATCATTCTCTAATGATGTGATCCCGTTAATCAAATGACAACTCATGTCTATGGTTAGGAAACATAACCATCATTGATTCAACGAGTTAGTCAAGTAGAGGCATACTAGTGACATTCTGTTTGTCTATGTATTCACACACGTACTAAGTTTCCGATTAATACAATTCTAGCATGAATAATAAACATTTATCATGATATAAGGAAATATAAATAACAACTTTATTATTGCCTCTAGGGCATATTTCCTCCAGATCTATGATGTCTCTTACCGATTTATCACTATCGTTTCGGGGTTATGCATTAGAGACAGTTGCATTCACGTTAAATAGGGAACCATCTAAATCCGTTGAGACGACACCATATGAACTGTGGTTTAGCAAGAAACCTAAGCTGTCGTTTCTTAAAGTTTGGGGATATGATGCTTATGTGAAAAAGTTTCAACCTGATAAGCTCGAACCCAAATCGGAGAAATGCGTCTTCATAGGATACCCAAAGGAAACTGCTGGGTACACCTTCTATCACAGATCCGAAGGCAAGATATTCGTTGCTAAGAAGGGATCCTTTCTAGAGAAGAAGTTTCTCTCGAAAGAAGTGAGTGGTAGGAATGTAGAACTTGATGAGGTAATTGTACCTTCTCCCGAATTGAAAATTAGTTCATCACAGAAATCAGTTGTAGTGATTCCTACACCAATTAGTGAGGAAGTTAATGATGATGATCATGAAACTTCAGATCAAGTTACTACCAAACCTCGTAGGTCAACCAAAATACATTCCGCACCAGAGTGGTACAGTAATCCTATTCTGGAGGTCATGTTACTTGACCATGATGAACCTACGAACTATGAGGAAGCGATGATGAGCCCAGATTCCGCAAAATGGCTTGAAACCATGAAATCTGAGATGGGATCCATGTATTAGAACAAAGTATGGACTTTGATTGACTTCACCGATGATTGGTGAGCCATTAAGAATAAATGGATTTTCAAGAGGAAGACGGACGCTGATAGTAGTGTTACTATCTACAAAGCTTGAATTGTCACAAAAAGGTTTTTGATAAGTTCAAGATGTTGACTACGATGAGATTTTCTCACTCGTAGCGATGCTTAAGTCTGTCCGGATCATGTTAGCAATTGCCACATTTTATGAAATCTGACAAAAGGATGTCAAAATTGCATTCCTTAATGGATTTCTTAAAGAAGAGTTGTATATGATGCAACAATAAGGTTTTATCAATCCTAAAGGTGCTAACCAAGTGTGCAAGCTCCAGCGATCCATCTATGGACTGGTGCAAGCATCTCGGTGTTGGAATATATGCTTTGATAAAGTGATCAAAGCATATGGTTTTATACAGACTTGCGGTGAAGCATGTATTTACAAGAAAGTGAGTGGGAGCACTACAGCCTTACTGATAAGTATATGTGAATGACATATTGTTGATCGGAAATAATGTAGAATTTTCTGGAAAGCATAAAGGAGTGTTTGAAAGGAGTTTTTCAATGAAAGACCTCAGTAAATCTCCTTACATTATGGGCATCAAGATCTATAGAGATAGATCAATATGCTTGATAAATTTTTCAATGAGTACATACCTTGACAAGTTTTTGAAGTAATTCAAAATGGAACAGTCAAAGAAGGAGTTCTTGACTATGTTGCAAAGTATGAAGTTGAGTAAATACTCAAACCCGACCACGGTAGAAAATAGAAAGAGAACGAAAAAGTCATTCCCTATGCTTCAGTCATAGGTTCTATAAAGTATGCTATGCTATGTACCAGACCTATTGTATACCTTAGCATGATTTTGACAAGGGATTACAATAGTGATCTAGGATTAGATCACTGGACAACGGTCAAAATTAAATATTTCTCGGTGATGGAGGTGATAAAAGAGTTCGTCGTAAAGAGTTACGTCGATGCAAGCTTTTGACACCGATCTAGATGACTCTAAGTCTCGATCTAGATACATATTGAAAGTGGGAGCAATTAGCTAGAGTAGCTCCATGCAGAGTATTGTGGACATAGAAAATTGCTAAATACATACGGATATGAATGTTGCAGACCCGTAGACTAAACTTCTCTCACAAGCAAAACATGATCACTCTTTGGGTGTTAATCACATAGTGATGTGAACTAGATTATTGACTCTAGTAAACCCTTTGGGTATTAGTCACATGAAAATGTGAACTAATCACATGACGATGTGAACTAGATTATTGAGTCTAGTGCAAGTGGGAGACTAAAGGAAATATGCCCTAGAGGCAATAATAAAGTTGTTATTTATATTTCCTTATATCATGATAAATGTTTATTATTCATGCTAGAATTGTATTAACCAGAAAACTTGATACATGCGTGAATACATAGACAAACAAAGTGTCACTAGTATGCCTCTACTTGACTAGCTCGTTAATCAAAGATGGTTACGTTTCCTAGCCATGGACAAAGAGTTGTCATTTGATGAACGAGATCACATCATTAGAGAATGATGTGATTAACTTGACCCATCTGTTAGCTTAGCACTTTGATCGTTTAGTTTACTGCTATTGCTTTCTCCATAACTTATACATGTTCCTATGCGTCGTGGAATTGTCACGGCAGATGTCCTAGTGGAAGGACTTAGTCGTAGGGCCATCGCAACTAGGAAGCTTAAAGGGGTTAATCGGGACAAAGGACATGAGAGGTTTTTATACTAGTTCGGCCCCTTACGATGAAGGTAAAAGCCTACGTCTAGTTGTGTTTGGTATTGCTGGGGTTTCGATCACCAAGGGGCTAACTCGCCGGCTTGGTTATCGATCTCTTGTTTCTTGCCCTAAGCCGCCACTGGGTCGTCCCCTTATATACACGGGTTGATGCCTGGTGGCCTACAGAGTCCCGGTCGGCTCATAAATCGTGTCCGGCTCGGTGACTTCTTTTACATGCCTTTGTTTACAAGTCTTTCCTTACATACGGCGGTTTACAATATTGGGCCTTAAGCCGCCTCTGGGCCTTTTAGGCCTTCTGTAAGATTTGATAAACTATCATCTTTATGTTTACTGGGCTTCCTTTGTAACCCGCCATTGGGGCTGACCCGGCCCCTCCTAGGCGGGTCATAACTAATAGCTATATCCCCAACATTAGGCCCAGGTTGACTTTGAACTTTGTTCTTTGTCAATCTTCAGCATTTAGACAAAATCCATCTTCTTATCCTCGCAGAAGTTTTTGTAACCCGCCATGACGTCATCTCTTGAAAACGCAAAAAAACTTTTATGACGTCATCGCCCAACGGATCTTCATCTTTAATGCCTTCCGAGAATCAAGGCGTCCATCTAGTTAGATAACCATTATTCGACTCTTCCTCAATTTTTGCGCCCGTCCGTTCACCTTTTCCCTTATAAATAGGCACGCTCCGGCCTTCCTCATTCTTCTCTCTCTCCATCTTCTTCCTCTCGCAACCCTCCTACTGCTCGAGCTTTGCCGCCGTCGCGCTTCACCTCCGTCTCCGTCGACCTTGGCCGCTGCATCAACCCGATTCAGTCCAGAGAATGGCGGCGACCTCCGCAGAAGATCCGTGGTTGTAAGTGCTCACCTTCCTGCTCCTCAGATCCGCATAGGGTTTCTGCGTGTTCTTCGCAGTTCATCACGGTTTCCTTGTAGTTCTTCTACTACGGCTTCTTCTTGATCCAAAGAGAACATGTGTTCATGCGGTAGTTGTTTTTGTGCCCCTTCTCGATACCAACAGATCCCTTTCTCTGGTTCAAAGGCCTCATTAGAGCCCATGAACTCATCTGAACTAGATTTTTAGGTCTAGGATATTTTCTATTTTGAATGACCCTTTGATCCAGAATAATATCAAGAAATTAGGAAACTTGTTTGCTTCAACACTTAGCCAATTCTGTCTCTGCATTTCCTTCAAATATCTGTAGTCATGGCGGCTTACGGCACCGGCTTACTTTTCCCTTATATGACATTAGCCCTTACTTAAGCCGCCATTACCTATTTGCACCATCATAATTTAACTGTTAATTTCACCATTGATTGAACCGGCATGTTGTCTTTCTTTCAGTTCACTTTTGAACATCATGCCGTCCAAAGCGCCGACCATCTGCAACTGGGTCCCCTCAACCGTGACTGAGGAACGTTTGAAGGAGTTCTTCTCCATAGGATTTTTGCCAGGAAAAAAATGTCATGTCTTACCGTGCACCTGGCCCGGATGAAGAATGGCCCAATCCACAAAATGGTGAAGTCATTGTCTTTACTGACCACATGAACCGTGGCTTTTCGGCACCCGGCTCAAAGTTCTTCAGAGATGTCCTCCATTTTTTCAAACTCCATCCACAAGATATCGGGCCCAATTCCATATCTAATATCTGCAACTTCCAAGTGCTCTGTGAAGTGTACCTTCAGGAAGAGCCGACCATGGACCTCTTTAGAGAATATTTTTATCTGAACTGGCAAAATGAGTGCACCAACGGCCTTAGCTTTGAGATTGGAGGCATCTCAATTCAGCATCGGCAGGGCGCTGTCTTCCCCCTCAGTCTTGCCAAGTCATCCCAAAGACTGGAATCAGACTTGGTTTTATTGTCAAGACATCTCACCAGCAAACAAACATCCACCGCCGGGTTATCGCTCAGAGCATCTTGACTCCAAATTTGCACTTCCTAACAAACTCACTGCTGCTGAACGCAAGAAGCTGATACCATCCATCAAAAGGATTAATGCTTTGTTGGGGAACGGGTTAACCGGAGTTGATCTGACCCGCTGCTGGATCTCATGGCGGGTTATCCCTCTAAGCTGTCTATCAAAATTGATGTACGAGTATGGTGGAGGCCCAGATGACTCTCTTCGTCACAGCTCCGTTCAATTAATGGAAGAATATATTGTTTCAATGTCAACCATTCTGGTGAACGGAAAATACGAAGACTACAGCATCGTCAGGTTAAACCCCTTTTGCAAGCTTAACCCGGTGCCAGAAGTAAGGAAACTCTGATCTCTCTCCTTTGTATTTTTCCCAGCCGTATTGTTTAATACTTACCTGACCTTTTATCTTGTTTTTACCTATCCGCATGCCAAATCTGATTTCTGGAAAGTTAAATATGACCACGAAGCTGCCAAGAAAGCGAGAGCCGCCGCCATAAACGCCAAGAAAACGACCCGGAGGTCGAAAAATAAGAAGAAGAGCATTGCTGAAGATTTGATGAAGCTTGACGATACTTCTGAGTTGGAGGTAGCCCTTGACTCCCTTGGCCAACTTTTTAATAATCTTATTAACACGATCATTACCAGGACGACACTGGGGCCAGTCAGGCTATGGAAGAAGAGGTAACTATTTCCTCCAACTCAACCCATTTGCCAAGACAGAAACTTCGAGTCGTAACCCGGAAAGTAAGGTTTTCACACCCTTTGGCTTATCTGGACCCTCACTTTCTTTTGAAAAAGCAGCAACATGAGAGCCGCCGTCAAGCCCAGATTGAAGACGAACCGGCTATTGTTCTTCAACAAACTCCTCAAAAACGCCAGAATGAGGTTTATTTCTTTGTCTTTGACTTTCTGTTAATGGATCTCCTCCCTTGCATTACTTACTTTGTCTTATCTTTGCAGGAGGTATCTCGTTCTTCTGGCGACTCGTCTCAGACCCAGTTTCCGGCCTTCAAGACTGCCCCTGGGTAAGGCAAAAATCCTCTTTCCTCCGTGTTTTTCAAACTGTATCCTTATACTGACAGTCCTATAATATTTCTCTTAGTGGTCAGGCTAAGTCTAAGAAGGCCAAGGTAACTAAGCTGGTGGAAGACCCGCCAGTCCTTGCACCTGAACCGGCAAGGCCACCTTCTCCTCCATCAATTGAAACTCCAAAAGACCCACCTGTCAATGCAGAAGCAAATGCTCCTGAGCCGTCGGTTGATGATGCCACCGTTAACCCTTCTGCAACTGGACCATTGAGCTCGGCCAACCCACCATCACCGTCTGTGCAAGACGTTTGATCACTGGGAGCCATTTTGTTGAGCCGAGGAATCCCACCGTGTTGGCTCGTCACACGGCGAAACAAGAGGCATTGGAGAGACAGAAAGTGCGCTTTGATGTTTCACATTATGATCATCTGAACACCAATGATATTTTATCCGGCTATCTCAGCCATGTGCACTCCAGTCGCGACTCAGAGATCGAAATGGTCAAATAGTTGCAGCTGAAATACGGGGTATGTTCTTACGGCTTACTTATATTCCGCCAGCCCCCAAGTCTTCAGATTATGAGAGAACCGGGATGATCTGTAGACTTTATGATATAGGCTAAGACTTTGATCTTTGAAACTATTCTTGAGTTCAATAAAATAGAACAAAACTTCACCTGTAGTCCCCAAGGGCCGGTTCATTTGATCATAAATGAGCCGGTACTTTAAATTTTGATAATTGTCTTGTACCGTATCCAAAGAACTTTGTAATCCGGCTTAACCTTGAGAAACTTGCTGAATAGCATACATTAGCCCCCAAGTGCCAAGTGTTGTTACTTTGTAAAGTGCTTGGGACTTAAAGTATGTTTGTAGAGTCATAAGAAATTGTTTTGGCATACATTAGCCCCCAAGTGTCAAGTGGTTTTGTAAAGTACTTGAGACTTGAATCTTGACTGTTGAACCTGAATTGAAATCTTGACTCATCTGTGTATGTTTTTGCAGAATGCCTTATCTGAACTGAGCTCGCAACTAACTGATGCGAAGACCCGGCTGGCGGATCAGGAGGCAGAAATCAAGTTTGCTAACTCCAAATTGCAAGTAAGTCTCTCTGAGACAGAAAAATTAAAAACCAGCTTCATTGCCAAAGAAGAAAACCTAGGCGGAAGAAAAAACGCTTCTGACACAACGCGCCGAGAAGGCCGAAGCAGCCCTTGAAGAGGTTTCAACGGAGCTGACCGGTTTAAAGGGCCGGGTGTCTCAAATGGTGGCTGCCATCTTTGGTAAGCCATCTGTATTTGATCTTGTGTACTTTTTACTGATCCGGAATATAATTCGCCAGCTGACTCTTTGTGTACAAAATATGTGCAGGCCCACGAAGCAAGAATCTGAGCCAAGACCCTGTGATTAAACTGAAGGCAGTGTATACCTTAGTGGAGCAATTATATATTGGCGCACAACGGGCACTTGCCGCTATCTCTCCTGCCAATCAAGGACCCAACCGGCTCAGTGATGTCTTAAAGAAGCTATCAATCCTACCCGCCAGGTTCCAAGAAGTGAAGCGCTCCTGTGCCAGAGCCGGAGCTTTGACTGCCCTGGGCCGCTCCAAGGCTTGGGTGCCAGATCTAGACCCGATGGACGTAGCCAGAGGGTATCCTACCGTGAAGGAACACAGATCTCCCTTTTAACAAGATGACTTCATGGCTTGCGTGCGCGGAGTCCGACCTCAGGCGACTATTCTTGGAGATGAAACCAATATCGACAAGTATCAGCCGGGTTTTGATGTGGAAAATAAGAAGATGGCAACTCCCTCGTACAAGGTGACAGATTTAATCCCGCTTGTTCGTGAAAATACATTTGCTCCGAAAGTTGATCCGACCGGCCTGATTGACGAAGAAGTAGAATTTGTCGCCGTAAACGGTTTTGATTGGTCAAAACCCAGCTTCCAACCAGCAGAGGGCGGTGAACCGGCGAGGGAGGAGTAATAACCATCTTCATCGGCTTATAAAAGCCTTGTAATAGATTAGCTGTGAAAACACTCCATGCTTTTCCTATGCCATCGCACATAAAACACTTGTGTGTGATTCTGTGTTTCCTTGATGTCAATATATGCGTCATATTTATGGTTGTCCCTGCAATAGTTCTGTTCCTGTAGATGAGAGAAAAAACTGGCTTGGCGGCTTAGTACCGAACGGGTTAGAACACCCGGCTTATAGCCAATATTTCGACCATAGTAGAAAACAGAAACAGACATAAAAAGAGAAAACAAGGCTGAAATAACTCGCTAATTAATACAGGAGGCAATTGCGCATAAACAATAGCCATATTTGTACCTTTGATCTCCGGACCACCGGTTTAAATAACCCGGATGATGAAGTTGATAATCCAATCTTTTTTGAGAAGTCAATGCTTATCAATACTTAATGATTATCATACCTTTGTGGCTTGTTGTCAAATAGTCCAGCCGGCGAAAGGGACCATGCTGAATTGAAATTGAGACAACAAAAAACTAGAAGGCAAATAACAGGTGGTGAATTAAATTAACCTTGTAATTAAAGGTTGGGGGTTTCTGATTCCAATACGATCAGTAAACCGGACCAAAGGGGTTAAGCTAAGGTTCGAATACGACCATATAGCCCCCAGTGGCTTTGGCATTGCGCCGATCAAGAGGGTACCGATAGCTATGTTATCTTTGGTTCGAATACGACCTATGTTTGAACAGGAAGCCCCCAAATGACCTTGAGAGGTTTTTAACGACCTTGATTCGAATACGATCCAAGTCGGACCCAAAAGGGGTTAAGCTGTGATTCGGATACGATCAGGAAGCCCCTAGTGAGTTTGGCTTTGAGCCGATCAAGAGGGTTACGACAGCTATGTTCTCTTTGGTTCGAATACGACCTATGTTTGAATAGGAAGCCCCCAAGTGACCATGATAGTTGCAGCTAGATTCGAATACGATCCTGAGCCGGACCAAAAAGGTTTAAACTTGATTCAAATATGATCAGCTCTTTAATAGTCATTTGAAAATAAGAAACAACAAAGATGTGTAATCTTTGAAAAGAAAAGAGACCCATGGTCCTGCATAGTATATACAATGCTAAAGTGTGTACATGATGAGAGCCGGTGGCTCAGGTGTAGTATGGCCGAAGCTGAGTAATGTTCCACGGCCGGCGGGTCTCCTCTTCCGACTTACGTGAATCTTTGTGTTCTCGAACGTCAATGAGGTAATATGACCCGTTGTTTAAGTTCTTGCTGACCACAAAGGGTCCTTCCCAAGGTGGGGATAACTTGTGTGCATCTGACAGATCCTGGATGAGCCGGAGCATCAGGTCGCCTTCGTGAAAAGCCCTGGACTTAACCCGGCGACTGTGATAACGGCGCAGGTCCTGTTGATAAATTGCTAATCGAGCCGCTGCTAAGTCTCTTTCCTCATCTAACAAGTCAAGTGCATCATGTCTGGCTTGTTCATTATTAGCTTCAACATAAGCCGCCACACGGGGCGAGTCATGATGGATGTCACTAGGCAACACTGCTTCTGCTCCATACACCATGAAGAAAGGTGTGTAACCCGTAGACCTGTTAGGTGTGGTGTTGATACTCCACAGCACCGAGGGTAATTCCTCTACCCAAAAACCCGGCGTTCGCTATAAGGGAACCATAAGCCAGGGTTTGAGACCTTTTAAAATTTCCTGATTTGCTCTCTCAGCTTGACCATTGGATTGAGGATGAGCTACAGAAGAAACATCAAGCCGAATATGCTCACGTTGACAAAACTCCTCCATAGCCCCTTGAGATAGATTAGTGCCATTGTCAGTGATAATGCTATGTGGAAAACCAAAATGGAAGATCACCTTTTTCATGAACTGAACCGCCGTGACCGCATCACACTTACTCACCGGCTCTGCCTCACCCCACTTTGTGAATTTATCAACTGCCACTAAAAGATGTGTCTTTTTATCCTTAGACCTTTTGAAGGGTCCAACCATGTCAAGCCCCCAGACCGCAAACGGCCAAGTGATTGGAATCATCCGGAGCTCTTGAGCCGGCACATGTGCTCGTCGTGCGAATTTTTAACATCCATCACATCTACTAACCAGATCCTCTACATCAGCGTGAGCCGTCAACCAGTAAAAACCGTGACGAAAAGCCTTGGCCACCAGAGATTTTGACCCGGCGTGATGACCACAATCGCCTTCATGGATCTCACGAAGTATTTCTTGGCCTTCTTCAGGGGAAACACACCGCTGAAACGCTCCAGAGACGCTGCAATGGTATAGTTCTCCATCAGAAATCGTCATTGACTTAGACTGTCGGGTTATCTGTTGAGCCAGGGTCTCATCCACTGGCAACTCTCCCCGGGTCATGTAAGCCAAGAACGACACTGTCCAATCTGGGATGACATGAAGAGCCGCCACCAACTGTGCCTCCGGGTCAGGAACGGCTAGATCTTCTTCTGTGGGTAACTTAACAGACGGGTTATGCAAAACATCCAAAAAGGTGTTAGGTGGCACCGGCTTGCGCTGAGATCCCAACCGGCTTTAAAGTATCAGCCGCTTCGTTCTTCCTACGGTCAATGTGCTCCACCTAATAACCTTTAAAATGCCCTGCAACAGCATCAACTTCACGGCGATAAGCCGCCATGAGAGGATATTTGGAATTCACTTGCCCGATACTTGCTGAGCCACTAAATCTGAGTCTCCAAGACACCAGACCCGGCTCAGGCTCATCTCTTTGGCCATTCGAAGACCATGGAGCAAGGCTTCATATTCTGCTGCATTGTTAGTGCAAGGAAACATCAGCCGCAACACATAACAAAATTTGTCACCTCGAGGGGAGGTTAAAACAACTCCATCCCCCGAGCCTTCCAGTTGTCTGGACCCATCAAAGTGAATAGTCCAATATGTGTTGTCTGGTTTCTCTTCCGGCATCTGCATCTCTGTCCAGTCATTAATAAAATCAACCAGTGCTTGAGACTTGATCGCAGTACGTGGTACATACTTCAACCCATGAGACCCAAGCTCAATGGCCCACTTGGCGACTCGTCCAGTGGCTTCTCTGCTTTGAATGATGTCTCCCAAAGGAGCATAGCTAACCACAGTGATTGGGTGACCCTGAAAATAATGTTTAAGCTTCCGGCTCGCCATGAACACCCCATATACGAGCTTCTGCCAATGTGGATATCGTTGTTTGGATTCAATTAACACCTCACTGACGTAGTAAACCGGCCATTGAACCGGATGTTCCTTGCCAACCTCCTTGCGCTCCACCATAATTTCCACACTAACAGCTCGTGAGTTGGCGGCTACGTATAACAACAGTGGCTCTTTCTCAACTGGAGCAGCAAGGATCGGCGGCTCAGCAAGCTATGTCTTCAGATCCTCAAAAGCAGAGTTTGCAGCATCACTCCAAACAAAATCATCTGTTTTCTTCATCATCGGATACAAAGGCATCGCCTTCTCCCCTAACCGGCTTATGAGAGAGTCGCCGCATAAAGCCGGCTCCCCCTTTGTGCCTAGCCCTAGAGATTGTTTCTTGTCCCTCTTTGGGGAGCCCTGCCCCTCCTTGTCTTGTGTTGCGTCTCTCGATTCCGATCAACCCCTTCAAGCTACCGCATAGATGCGTTGGCCTCACGGCTAAGTCCTCACACTAAGACATCTGTCGTGACAATTCCACGACAGTTGGCGCCCACCGTGGAGCTCGCACGGCGATGTTGAGTTCTTGGAGGGATCTTTCCCAGGAATCGAGAAGTTCGTGATTTTTCGGATGAAGAAGAGCCGGGTTGAAAAGATCTACGCCAACTTCAAAGTTTAGAGGGTGCTTGGATACGTTTTAGTCCCATGACTAAAAGTAGTGGGACTAAAACTTGTTAGCCTCACCCATGCTTGGATCCAAATACTAAAAAGACTAAAATCAAGTTATTGAGCATTTATTATCCTCCAAACCCTCCAATTCAGAACTCGCATGTGTTAAAGGAGAGGAATTAAATGAGGAGAGAGAGGGCTAATACATATTTTAGTAGGTTTCCTATGACTAAATTTTTTTAGGCTCAAGACTAGTCATAGCCTCTTTTTAATCAGGGGTGCTTAGAACTTTAGCCTCTAAAAAAGACTATTTTTAGTCAGACTAAAAATAGTCCTTTGAATTCAAGCATGCTCTTATAATCTATAAGGTCTAAGAAAATTAAAATCTGTGTGTGCCGTCGCATGCAAGCAGGCGATCTGTCGTGGCCGGATCAGTTTTTCCCTTCATCGCTGCGAGAAAGCCAAGTGCAAAGGGGATTTTCATCTGTACGTATTGAAGTCATCAAATTACGGTTGCTTTGTCTGATTCGCCGAGTCGCTGTGACCGCGTACAGGAGTCGTCGAAACCGTCACCAGAAGCCAATCGGTTTTTCCTTTGTTAACTTTGATTGCTACATGCCCACAAGGAATCTACCAGGAAGAAAAAACTACTACGTGAGTTCAACAAGTGAATACCAAGGAAAGAAGAGATCGATCAGAGGCAAACTATCACCGCACGTCTTACAAGCCTTGGTGAATACGGATTCAGTTTTAGTCTCTAAGCCGCTATCGCCGGACGGGCCTCTACGGTCGCTCGGTTGCGGCCCCCGCTGCACCGGTGCTTCAACCCGCCGCCGGCTCAGCCGAGCTTCGCCATTTCTGCTTGAGCCGCCCGTTTTCAGCTGCGGTGGGAGAGCCCCCGCACTGCCGTGCCGCCAAGTCATCGTTGCCGTCGCATACTTTTTTTCTTGAGCCGCCGGGGACTTGTTCCTGCCTTACCCGAGCTTCAAGCTGCCGCCGCCCAGGCCGCCCTTTGCTGTAGCACGCCGAGCCTGGACTCTGTTTCCGCCTTGAGACGCCCTGAGCAGCAGCTCCATTGACCCGTCGACGCTGGCCGGCTGTGCCCGCTCGCCTCTGCTCGACTGCGCCGTCGGACCTGGCCATGCCTGAATCGCCTCGTCTGTTTCCTCCACGTGAAGAAAAAGCAATTCACCCACCAAGGATTAGTTAAGTGTTCACGTCAAAGATCAATTAAGGTACTACTTTTGTACTACTATTCATCACACGAAGATACACCTCAAGCCATGAGCCGCCCGTGATCCACCGCGACATCAATTGCCTCTGCTGCTTGCCTCTGCTGCGAGCCGCTCACAGCCGCCTTGCCTCAAACCACTGTCGCGGTCCCCCGCTTCGCTGACTCACCACCGGGCCGGCCTGTTCCGAGTTGCCCTCGCCCCCGCGGCCTGAACTCCAAGCCGCCCTCGACTCCAACCCTTCCTCGGCTGCTGTTGTGCCTTGAATTGCCAAGTCGCCTGCTGCCGCGTAATAGCTGCTAATATTGTTCGCATGAAAACTGAAACCAAAACCAGCTACTCCTACCACGAGTGCTAGTTGAAAGTACTACTGCTGCTGTGCACGCGTGCCAGCTCACCGCCCATGCCCGCGCCCTTGCTCTTCCTCTGCCGGCCCGGCCTTAAGCCGTCAGCGCGCTGCCTTCGTCCCCAAGGAGCGCTTACCTCATTCACCCGCTTTTGCCATACGTCGCTGCCGCGCCGAGTCACCGCTCCTACCTCGAGTCACCGCTGGTGTGGGCTGCCGCAAGTCGCCGCCCTCACCCCTTGGCCTGTCTCTGTCGAGAGCCGCTGGCTCGCGAGTTGCCTTTGTTGGAGCAATAAGTGTGAGATACCCATCACGCATTCAGAAGAAACCCAAAGGCTGGGCACAAGTCACTGGACCAAGCACATGCATAGTTCAGGTTCCGAGGTTGAGTTATCCGCGGAACAAAATGTGCTTATCCAGTATACGCGCCTGACATATAAAAATACCAAGTGATATTTGTCCGCTCTATTTTAGCGCATATTTTTTTTTTCAAAAAACAAGCTAATCTGATATGTGTGTTTCAAATGCAGGATAATTGTCCATCACAAAGGTGCTATGGATATGGAGTGCGCGCCAGTATTATTCTGCGCTCGTGTTCGTCCGTGCCATGCTACTCGACGCATACATGGAAAAATCACTGCTCCAGTTATATCAACACACGCGACTGACTCATTGTCCATGCCCATGGCCGACTTGCCGGCATCCGTGTCGTTTCCAATGCCGCAGCCGACTCTTTCGTCCGCACCGGTTTACAACGCCGCTACCGGCTCGCCCATCCGCACGGCTTACTATGCCATACGCGTTGGTAGTACTTGATGGTATGGTCACGTGTATGGCTATTATCAGCTGGAGATGTTCAGATGAGTTGCTATCAACATCCGAAAAATATCAGAGATGGAGGCGTGCCAACACCATTCGGCACAGGTGGTCGTCCTTACTCAACGGACTCCCGCACCGGCTTACAACACCGTGGCTGACTCGCCCGTCCACGCCGCCTTACAACGCCACGGACGACTCACCCATCCACCTTTGCGGCCGGTTCATGTGTCCGCACCGGCTTACAACGCGGAGGACAACTTGCTCGACCGCACCGGTTTACAATGGCTCGGCCGACTCATCTGTCTACATCCATGGCCGATGCGCCCGTGATTGGTTTTAACTTCACCATAGTGATCATCAACTCCGCGGCGGATAATTTCTGGCTTAACATATCAGGTGAAATCCATTCAGTATATTTTTATATTATATATTGCTTTCTTTAAAAGAGCAATTACTCTGACTTGCAAGTTTTCCAATGCAGGACAAATTGTCCACTGCAAAAAGGGATTATTACATCACTAAGTTATTGGATAAACTCATGCCGATTTATATCACGGTTAAATATGAAGAATCTCAAGCCAACTCCTCGAGTCGTTTTGAGATTCGGGGGCTACAATGACATGACTCGGGAACTCCGGGTCATTGGAGGGAAAGATAACCCGGTTCCGGAGGCCACCGCCATATTGATGAAAGTTTAAAGGCCGTCAGAAAATTGCCGGTTCAAATTAAAGATTCCGGTTTAAAATCCGGTTCAAGAGACATCTCTCTCCTACAAGGCTTTGAAGCTCTCAAAACCGGTTCAAACATCTGGCTCAAGGTAAATTTGTCTCTTACAAAGCTTTTAAGCTCTCAAATCTGGTTCAAACATCCGGCTCAAGGACAATCTATCTCCCACAAAGTTTTAAAAGCTTTCAAATCTGGTTCAAAGTTCTGGTTCAAAAGAATTAATCTCTCGCAAGATTTGAGTTCTTAGAAAAATTAAAGGTTGCCAAAGAGAACTTGCCGCCATGATGTGCGGTTCAAACATGGATATCCTGTCTTACGGCTTACCTTATTATGGTCACTTGGGGGCTTCCTGTTCAAACATAGGTCGTATTCGAACCAAAGAGAACATAGCTGTTGTAACCCTTTTGATCGGCGCAAAGCCAAACTCACTAGGGGGCTTCTTGATCGTATCTGAATCATAGCTTAACCCCTTTTGGGTCCGACTTGGATCGTATTCGAATCAGGGTCGTTAAAAACCTCGCAAGGTCATTTGGGGGCTTCCTGTTCAAACATAGGTCGTATTCGAACCAAAGAAAACATAGCTGTCGGTACCCTCTTGATCGGCCCAACGCCAAAGCCACTGGGGGCTACATGATCGTATTCGAATCCTAGCTTAACCCCTTTGGAACGGTTTACTGATCGTATTCGAATCAGAAACCTCGATTTTTATTTGGTTTAAGTTTTTGCAAACAATCTTTTGGGTTTTGATACTTTTTGCTCATATCTGAAGCATATAAGTGTGGTTTCGTTTAAACCCGACTTGGCTTTGGACAATAAGTCACCAGCATGTGACAATCATCATATATTTGTAAGTATTAGCTTCTAAGGATTGGGTTATCACCCTTACTGCACAGGTCATGTAAACCGGCAGTACAAATTAAATATCACAATGGTTATATGTGGGATATTATGATTCGCCCTGCGGTAAACCGCCAGGGGATCTTGTGATTTACTTATGTGCAGGATAAGACTACATTTGAGTAGTTACCCGCCCTGGTTTTTGACGTTAAGTCGCCAGGGCATATGTTGTTTAAACTTTGTGCAGGATTTGCAGAGCTATGACTTACATAAATGATTAAGTTCCAGCCCATCATCAAAGACTGAAATTGGTGTCTCAAAAGGGTTATCAATTCTTGATTTTCTCAAAGGCTATAAGCCGACGGGTTATAAAAATTCTGGCTTACAATGGAGGCATATTAAATCGCCATCGGCCAAGAGCTGCCGGGTATTTAAACTCCGGATTTACTTGTCAATAGATAAGGTATTCAAAGTCGTTTTGGCGCAATGGCTATTATTTTATCAATGGATATGATTTACTCTACAATGGAAAGAATAGTCCCGAGTTGCTACAGGCTTACAACCCGACACTTGGGGCCTACATTATTCAGTTTGAGATTATATCAAATATGCAAGTCCCATGTCACTGCCAGCATGCACCATGGCACTTGGGGGCTAATGCAAAAACAATTTTACTGGCCTTATTGAAGACCCGACTCATCACATCATAATGAGCCGGCCCTTGAGGGATACCAATTGTTCCTGTCAACAATTCAAGGTACACAAGTTTTATTCCATTATATTGAAGGGTCCACTGCTCAGTTGGTAAATCACAAAGCTCTTAACCTTGTGGACGTGGGTTCAAGCCCCATGATGAGGGTTACATCATATGATGTTCTTTTCAAAAGAAATATATATAAAGTCCCAGCTCAATATTATCTTATTGAGCCGGCCCTTGGGGGCTACACGTTGTTGTTCAAGTCTATATGATCATATTTATAAAGTCCCTGCTCATTATTGCATAATGACCCGACCCTTGGGGGCTACACTGGTTGTAGTTTTTTTATGAGTATAAGGCAATTACAAGTCCCAGGTTGCTGCAAGCATGACAACCCGGCACTTGGGGGTTACATATATGGAGTATTCAGTCTTTACTAATGACTAAGATGAACAACATGGATTTCTTCAAAGTGGCAGTATTTATATTGAAGCAAGTCTTAAGCCATCACTTTGTTTCTACTCAAGACTTGGGGGCTACAGGTAATATGGATATAAGGGAGAAAAATCTTCAAATTCTCAGTTTTGAGTAAACCAGATTGACCCGTCGTCACCAATAACTATGACCCGGCGTCGGCAACAATTATGACCCGGTGCTATCAATATTTACAAACCGGATATTTTGGCAATGATAAACCGGCAAGTTCTACAAGCCAGCTGAAAGTCAGATGAGTTTTTCAAGACCAATATTTTTTAAGCCAGCGCTTTGGAAGCCGATTCAAGTAGATTATTTATTACAATATTTCTCTATAAGATACCAATGTCTGCAAATTGGCTCTGAAGCTGGCCTATTGACCCGGATTTCTCAAAAGAAGTATCTGGATTTTTGCATTGGCAAGGTTTGGATATATCTGTTAAAAGAGATTTGCTATAAGATCTTTGAGTATGAATCCAGGAGGAAATGATAAGGACTTAAAGATGATCAGGTGCCGGTTCAGGAAAATATTTAACCCAGAGCACAAACTATCAAGTTTGTTCTTGTGTTTATTTTACAGGATCAGTTTAACATGGATAAATCCAAATTAAACTGGGGGCTAATGTCGGGGATATACCCCGCGGTATGACCCGGCCAGAATCATGACCCGGCTGGAGCTTGGCGACTCACCAGAAACCTGGTTGGAGCTTGGCGACTCACTGGCGATCCGCCCGGACATGGCGGTTTACATGTGACCCGCCTGGACATTGTGACTCACTGGAGACCCGGCGGGCGGATCAGACGGACGACAAGGCCCAATGCCTAGCAGGCCGGCTTATACTCTGGTGGGCCGGCTTAAGAGGAAAGGGATGACGAATATTTCCTTTACGAGGAAGCAAGACCCGGACTTGTATTCAACTTATGAGAAAGGATAGACTAGTCCTAGTCCTATTAGGACTCCACATGTAAACCGCCCCTTCAACATATATAAGGAGGGGTAGGGCTCCCCAAAGAGGGACAAGAAACAATCTCTAGGGCTAGACACAAAGGGGGAGCCGGCTTATGCGGCGACTCTCTCATGAGGATAATGAGATCTAGCCACAAACAACATGTAGGGCTATTCCGGACGATGTTTCCCGGGGCCCAAAGCTGTCTAAATCCTTGTCTTGTGTTGCGTCTCTCGATTTCGATCAACCCCTTCAAGCTACTGCATAGATGCGTTGGCCTCACGACTAAGTCCTCACACTGGGACATCTGCCGTGACAATTCCACGACACGACCCACCAGCCATTGAACGTCATTGATGCATGTTGGTTTGGCCAGGGATGTGATTGCCTTAATCTTCTCCGGGTTAGCTTCAATACCTCGGTTGGACACCAAAAAACCCAAAAGCTTGCCGGCTGGAACTCTAAAAACACACTTAGCCGGGTTAAGTATCATTTTGTAGATCCGGAGGTTATCAAAGGTCTCTTTCAGATCTGCGACCAAGGTTTCCTCCTTCCTAGATTTTACCACTATATCATCCACATAAGCATGAACATTATGCCCAATCTGATTGTGAAGACAATTCTGCACACACCGTTGGTAAGTCGCCTGGGAACTCTTAAGCCCAAAAGGCATAGACACATAGCAGAAATCTCCAAACGGAGCGATAAAAATTATCTTCTCCTAATCTTTGACTACCATCTTGATCTGATGATAACCTGAATAAGCATCCAAGAAACTCAAACGTGCGCAACCCGCCGTAGCATCGATGATCTGATCAATACGGGGGAGGGCAAAAGGGTCAGCCGGACAAGCCTTGTTTAAATCGGTGTAATCCACACACATACGCGAGGCGTCGTTCTTTTTGAGTACAAGCACCGGGTTGGCTAACCACTCTGGGTGAAAGACTTCCACAATGAACCCGGCCGCCAAGAGCCGGTCCACCTCTTCTCCAATGGCCTTGCGCCTTTCTTCATTGAACCGTCGGAGAAACTGTCTAACAGGTTTAAACTTTGGATCAATATTGAGAGTGTGCTCAGCGAGTTCCCTCGGGACACCCGGCATGTCGGAAGGTTTCCATGCAAAGATGTCATGGTTCTCACGGATGAACTCAATAAGCGTGCTTTCCTATTTCGGATCCAAGTTTGCACTGATGATGAACTGCTTGGATGAGTCGCCAGGCATAAAGTCAACCATCTTGGTGTCATCAGCTGATTTGAACTTCAACACCGGCTCATGCTCCGTTGTTGGTTTCTTTAAAGACGTCATGTCTGCCGGGTCAACATGATCCTTATAAAACTTTAACTCCTCTGTTGTACAAACAGACTCAGCATAGGCAGCATCACCTTCTTCACACTCCAAGACTATTTTCCGGCTTTCATGTACTGTAATGGTGCCCTTATAACCTGGCATCTTGAGCTGCAAATACACATAACACGGCCGAGCCATGAACTTGGCATAAGCCGGCCGTCCAAACAGAGCATGATATGAGCTTTTGATCTTAACCACCTCAAAGGTTAATTTTTCTGCTCTGTAGTCATACTCATCCCCAAAGGCTACTTCCAGTTCAATCTTACCAACTGGGTATACCGACTTGCCAGGTACCACACCGTGAAAAACAGTGTTGGATTGCTTAAGACTCTTATCAGTCAACCCCATCCGACGGAACGTCTCATAGTAGAGGATGTTGATGCTGCTGCCTCTATCCATGAGTACCTTAGTGAATTTATATCCACCAACCTGAGGCGCCACTACCAAGGCCAAGTGACCCAGATTATCAACCCGGGGTGGGTGATCCTCTCTGCTCCACACAATAGGCTGCTCTGACCAACGTAAGTAGCATGGAATCGCTGGCTCAACGGCATTGACGGCCCTCTTGTGAAGCTTCTGGTCCCTCTTACATAAACTAGTAGTGAACACATGGTATTGCCCACTATTCAGCTGTTTTGGGTTGCTCTGATATCCGGACTGTTGCTGCTGATTACTTTGGCCGGGTTGTGGATTATATCCTCCTTGGTTACTAGGATGGCCCTGACCGTGGAATCCTCCTCCACCGGATCCGGGGCCCGGGCCATGAAAACCGCCCCCACCTGAACCGCCGCCTAGGTCGTGACCTCCATCGAATGCATTTGAATTTTTAAACGCCTTCATGATTGTACAATCCTTCCACAGGTGGGTGGCTGGCTTCTCCCGGGTGCCGTGTCTTGGACAAGGTTCATTCAATAGTTGCTCAAGGGTAGGACCTGACCCGCCCGACCGAGGGGGTTGCCTGCCCTTGCGCCGTTGATTGCCGCCCTGCGCATTGGTGTTAGCGACAAATTCATCAGCCTTACGTTTATTACCTCCTTGATTTGCCGGGTTATGCTGGTAACCCTTGTGAAAGATCATGGATGTCGCCTAGAGGGGGGGTGAATAGGCGTTTTAAAATAATTACGGTTTAGGCTTTAACAAATGCGGAATAAACCTAGCGGTTAATTTGTCAAGCACAAAACCTAAAACAACTAGGCTCACTTATGTGCACCAACAACTTATGCTAAGCAAGATAAGCAACTATGTGATAGCAAGATATATGACAAGAAACAATATGGCTATCACAAAGTAAAGTGCATAAGTAAAGGGGCTCGGGTAAGAGATAACCGAGGCACGCGGAGACGACGATGTATCCCGAAGTTCACACCCTTGTGGATGTTAATCTCCGTTTGGAGCGGTGTGGAGGCACAATGCTCCCCAAGAAGCCACTAGGGCCACCGTAATCTCCTCACGCTCTCGCACAATGCAAGATGCCGTGATTCCACTAAGGGACCCTTGAGGGCGGTCACCGAACCCGTACAAATGGCAACCCTTGGGGGCGGTCACCGGTACCCGTCAAATTGCTCGGGGCGATCTCCACAACCTAATTGGAGACCCCGACGCTTGCCCGGAGCTTTGCACCACAATGATTGAGCTCCGAACACCAACAACCGTCTAGGGCACCCAAGCACCCAAGAGGAACAAGCTCAAGGGTACCAAGCACTCAAAAGTAATAAGCTTCTCAACTTGTAACTTCCACGTATCACGTGGAGAACTCAAACCGATGCACCAAATGCAATGGCAAGGGCACACGGAGTGCCCAAGTCCTTCTCTCTCAAATCCCACCGAAGCAACTAATGCTAGGGAGGAAAATGAGAGGAAGAACAAGAAAGAGAACACCAAGAACTCCAAGATCTAGATCCAAGGGGTTCCCCTCACATAGAGGAGAAAGTGATTGGTGGAAATGTGGATCTAGATCTCCTTCTCTTTTCCCTCAAAAACTAGCAAGAATCCATGGAGGGATTGAGAGTTAGCAAGCTCGAAGAAGGTCAACAATGGGGGAAGAACACGAGCTCAAGAGATAGGGTTCATTGGGGAAGAAGACCCCCTTTTATAGGAGGGGGGAAATCCAACCGTTATGTGCTCAGCCCGCACATGAGCGGTACTACCGCTCCTGGTCCCGGTACAACCGGGACTCACAGTATACGTGCAGAACCCTACAAGGCGGTACAACCGGGCGACCAGGCGGTAGCACCGGTTGAGAAGAACAACCGGAGCAACCGCCCAGCCACCGCTCAACCACCGCATAGGAACAGAAGGGAGTCACCCCTGAGTGCGGTAGTCGAGCGGTACCGGGCCGGTGCAACCGCATGGCCTTGAGCGCTCGGGCGGCTAAGTCCTGAGCGGTAGAACCGCTCCGGACACCGGTGGTACCGGTACGACCGGACCAACCGGGCCACCACCGCCCGAGTACCGCATCAAAACAAAGGCCTGATCGGTACTTGGGCGGTGCCTGGCCGGAACAACCGCCCAAGTCTTTGCTGAGCAAGATGGCGGTACCACCGCCCGGAAGTAGCGGTACAACGGCTGAGAGCTCCAAGCGGTACTACCGCTGGGGCTCGTGGTACTACCGCTGGGACCAGACAAAAACCACTTCCAAGAAAACAAGAACTGCCATAACTTCTGCATATGAGCTCCGAATTGAGCAAACTCAAGCTTGTTGGAAACAAGACGACGAGTAGCATCAAAACAGCGACTGGTAATAGTAAGAAGAGGCAGGGGAGGTATGCCTAACAAAAAGAGGAGTGAAACCTCCAACCGAGAAGAATCGGCAAAACCTCCAACATCGAAAACATCATAGAAGATGCATGCGAACTCCGTTTTCGATGAACTCAAGCTTGTCATCAAGATGACCATAAGCTCTAAGACTCACAAAGAGAACCAAACAAGAACCAAGAAATATGATGCAAGGATGCAATGGTTTGAGATCTCTACGGACGATACGATCAAGCTACTCATCGAGAGCCCCCCTTGATAGTACGGCAATCGATCCTATAACCCGGTCTCCCAACTGCCATCATGAGACCGGTAAAATAAAAAACCTATCAAGGGCAAACCTTTGCCTTGCACATGGTCCACTTGAACTAGATGATGACAATCTTGACTCCCTCAAGTTGGACCACCTTTCTTGATTGTGTTGACTCGATGAAGACTAGTTGATTGCTCCCCCATACTCCACTATGGGTGAGCCACTCTTCCGCACATCTTCACAAGTCCATTATCACCACAAAGGACGGCAAGCTTCAAGCATTTGATCTCTTTTTGATGCTCCACTTGAACTTGCACACCGCAACCTAACCCCACAAAGAACTCTCACGAAGACCATGGGTTAGTACACAAAGCGTAATTGACAATTCTTACCATACCATGGGATCACTTGATCCCTCTCGGTACATCTTCTGCGCTTTGTGAGTTGATCAACTTGATTCACTCTTGACTTAGTCTTGATCAACCTCTCACAAGACCAATCTTTAGGTAATTCCTTGAATAGCACCTTGGTCGGCACAAACTCTCCTTGAACCCAACACATGTACTCCAAGAAAAGCCTATGGACAAAACCTTCAAATATAACTCAAGGCAAACATTAGTCCATAGAGATTGTCATCAATTACCAAAACCAAACATGGGGGCACCGCATGTTCTTTCACCTTGATGTTGTCGTTCTTCTTTCCCTTCGCTGTCTTTTCTTCGTCAGACACCGGATCCTTGGTACTATCAGAATCAGCATACTTGACGAGAGCCGCCATCAACTAGCCCATGTCATTGCAGTCACGCTTGAGCCGCCCCAACTTCTGCTTCAGAGGTTCAAAACGGCAGTTTTTCTCCAACATCAAGACTGCTAAGCCTGCATCTATCTTATCAGACGAATGTATTATCTCCTTGACCCGGCGCACCCAATGGGTTGTAGATTCACCGTCCTCTTGTTTACAATTAGTTAGGTCCACAATCGACATAGGCTGTTTACACGTGTCCTTGAAGTTCTGGATGAACCGGGCCTTCAATTCCCCCCGTGAGCCGATAGAATTGGGTGGCAACCCCTTCAGCCAAGTACGAGTTGTTTCATCCAACATCATAGTGAAATACTTAGCCATTGATGCGTCGCTGACCTCCAACAACTCCATAGCCATCTCATAACTCTCAATCCAAGCCCCAGGCTACAAGTCGGCCGTGTAATTAGGCACCTTACGAGGCCCCTTGAAGTCTTTTGGCAAACACTCATTACGTATGGCCGGCACCAGGCAAGGTACACCTCTGGTTCTTGTGGACACTCCTGCCTTGACCGAGGTTGCTGGATAAGCCGGAAAAGTCTGATGAGCCGCCTGCTCTGTTGCCAGTTGAACCGCTTGCTCAGCCTCTTGTCGGATCCTCTCCTGATCCGCCAAGTTAAGGGCTCCAGCCTGCCCCGGCTCATACCTGTGTGGCCGGTTGCGGTGTTGAGCATTGCTTGACATGTCAGCTGAATCTATATGCCTACTGTAGCTTGGGCTCCGGCTCGGGCGGGGAGTTGAATGGATCAGGTATCTACTGTAGGAATACGCATCCTGCTGTGCCAGAGCTGTTTGAAGAAGTTCTCTCACCCTTCGCGTTTCGACCGCCGCCGGCGAATCACCTTCCATCGGGAGAGCCGCCAAACGAGCCGATGCTGCAATGAGGTTTTCCAAGGGATTGGAGAAGTGACCCGGCGTCGTTGGTACATAATGAGATGGAGCGGTATGTACACGAGGTGGTTCCATGGCGCACGGTTGAACCGGCGCCCCGGGTGTTGAGATCCGATTTGCCTCCGGCTGGTTGCTTGTCCCAGCTTCGGGTGTATGAAAAAGGTTCCTAGGATCGAGCGTCAGAGGTAGACGTGACTGAGTTTTCTGATGCCTTCTTCTCATGACCTCGTTTGACGCATTCAGATCCACCGAGAGCCGGAAAGTCTCTGCTTGGAGCTGTTGAGCACGAACGTCCAAAGCCGCCTGCTCCGCTGCCATCCTGACCTCCTCTGCTGCTAGATTTTCCTTAGCTTGTACCATCTCCTCACGTACGCGTGCCACCTCTGCGTCATGCTGGGCTTTATCTGCCGGCTCTACCACGGCAGTCAACAGAGTCGTCAGTTTATCCATGAGGTCCATTAGAATCTGAGCCGGGGGCGCGCAGGGTCTCCTGACCCAGCTGCGGCCGACCCGGTAGTTGTTGCCGCTGCTGCTGTGGAGTTCTGCCCGGGCTGTGTTCCTGCCATGAAGACTCCGGCCCAATTCGGCGGCTCAAGGGGGTCCGGAATACTGCTGCCATTGGAACAGCCCCCGAGCATGCCGTCTTGCAGCTGATACAAAGAGTCTGTCTCGCCCGTTGATGATGCAGTGTCAGAACAGACGGCCGTCTCACCGCCATCCACCGATCCTTCAGAGTTTTCACCGTCGTGGACGCAGCCTACGAAAGCATGCTTCACGACAGATTGAACACGGGTGGTCCTCGCGCGCTGAGCCGTCTCGGCGAGGTTGGTGTGGACGTCCAGCTCAGGGCCTGACTCGCTGATCCGGCCGATGAAGACATGAATTCCGCTGAAGGGGACCCGGTACCCGTACTCAATTGAGCCGGCCTCGGGGCCCCAGCCTTCGTCGTCGATGTAGAGCTTGCCGCGATGACTCTTGGTCATCCGACCCACAGCGTATCCCTTGAGCCCTTCGAAGTTGCCCTTCAAGAACTCAAATCCATCGTGCACTGGCCCCACGGTGGGCGCCAACTATCGTGGAATTGTCACGGCAGATGTCCTAGTGGAAGGACTTAGTCGTAGGGCCATCACAACTAGGAAGCTTAAAGGGGTTAATCGGGACGAAGGACACGGGAGGTTTTTATACTAGTTCGGCCCCTTACGATGAAGGTAAAAGCCTATATCTAGTTGTGTTTGGTATTGCTGAGGTTTCGATCACCAAGAGGCTAACTCGTCGGCTTGGTTATCGATCTCTTGTTTCTTGCCCTAAGCCGCCACCGGGTTGTCCCCTTATATACACGGGTTGACGCCTGGTGGCCTACAGAGTCCCGGCCGGCTCATAAATCGTGTCCGGCTCGGTGACTTCTTTTACATGCCTTTCTTTACAAGTCTTTCCTTACATACGGCGGTTTACAATATTGGGCCTTAAGCCGCCTCTAGGCCTTTTCGGCCTTCTGTAAGATTTGATAAACTATCATCTTAATGTTTACTAGGCTTCCTTTGTAACCCGCCATTGGGGCTGACCCGGCCCCTCCTGGGCGGGTCATAACTAATAGCTATATCCCCAACACTATGACTATGAGATTATGCAACCCCCGAATACCGGAGGAACACTTAGTGTGCTATCAAACGTCAAAACATAACTGGGTAACTATAAAGATGCTCTAAAGGTGTCTCCGATGGTGTTTGTTGAGTTGGCATAGATCGAGATTAGGATTTGTCACTCCGTCTATCAGAGAGGTATCTCTAGGCCCTCTCGGTAATGTACATCACTATGAGCCTTGCAAACAATGTGACTAATGACTTAGTTGCGGGATGATGCATTACGGAACGAGTAAAGAGACTTGCCGGTAACGAGATTGAACTAGGTATGATAATACCGACGATCGAATCTCGGGCAAGTAACATACCGATGACAAAGGGAACAATGTATGTTGTTATGCGATTTGACCGAAAAAGATCTTCGTAGAATATGTAGGAGCCAATATGAGCATCCAGGTTCCGCTATTGGTTATTGACTGGAGATGTGTCTCGGTCATGTCTACATAGTTCTCGAACCCGTAGGGTCCGCATGCTTAACGTTCGATGACGATTTGCATTATGAGTTATGTGATTTGATGTACCGAAAGTTGTTCGGAGTCCCAGATGAGATCATGGACATGACGAGGAGTCCCGAAATGGTCGAGACGTAAAGATCGATATATTGGAAGGCTATATTCGGACATCGGAAAGGTTCCGAGTGATTCGGGTATTTTTCGGAGTACCGGAGAGTTACGGAAATTCGCCGGGGAAGTAATGGGCCTTAATGGTCCATACGGGAAAGGAGAGAAGGGCCTCAAGGGGTGGCTACGCGCTCTCTATGGGCTGGTCCGAATTGGACTAGGGAGGGGGCGGCGCCCTCCTCTTTCCTTCTCTCCCTCTTCCCCTTCCTTCTCCTACCCCAACTAGGGAAAGGGGAAACCTACTCCTACTAGGAGTAGGAATCCTCCTTGGGGCGTACCATAGAGAGGACCGGCCCTCCCCTCCTCCACTCCTTGATATACGAGGGAGGGGGCACCCCATAGACACACAAGTTGATAATTGTCTTAGCCGTGTGCGGTGCCCCCTCCACAGATTTCCACCTCGATCATATCGTTGCAGTGCCTAGGTGAAGCCCTGCGCCGGTAGCTTCATCATCACCGTCACCACGCCGTCGTGCTGACGAAACTCTCCCCCGACCTCAGCTGGATCTAGAGTTCATGGGACATCACCGAGCTGAACGTGTGCAGATCGCGGAGGTGCCGTATCTTCACTGCTAGGATCGGTCGGATCGTGAAGACGTACGACTACATCAACCACGTTGTCATAACGCTTCTGCTTACAGTCTACGAGGGTACGTGGACAGCACTCTCCCCTCTCGTTGATATGCATCACCTAGATGGATCTTGCGTGTGTGTAGGAATTTTTTTAAAATACTGCATTCCCCAACATACCAATATCCCAAAATCCAATATTTTCGTATTTTAAAACTTCTAGCTTGAGTATCATGTTTTTAAGGAGGTTGTTAAGAGGATTTAGGAGTAGGAAGTTGAGGAAACCAATAGTGCAAAGCCGAAGAAAGGACCTGAAATTTTTGGCCCAAAGGTCTTTCAAATTTAACTAATACTATCAAAGCTGCAAAAAAAACTATTATGGGACACCATAGAGGAATACAAGAACCTTACAACCATTAAGCTTAATGGTAGAGATATAATCAAATTCCCCTTCTCAAGCTATGTTCTTGCTAGACAATCTATCTATATCAATATAAAAAAACCCAAAAGGGGAGATCCAATTAATCTCAGCCATCAAAACATGTCAATCCAACGACCTAGATTGCTTCAATATCGAACGCTCAACACGTTAAGCGTGCAGTTAATTTCATGCCAAATATAGTGCTAATCATATAATAACACACAAATAATATCCTACTTAATATCCGCATGCACTTAATATACTTCCAAATTAACGTGCATTGCACGTACACATTGACTAGTTTGAAGTAGAAAGCCACTATCAAATGGGTTAAAATAGGTGATGAGAACACAAAGTTCTTTCATGGCAAAGCCACTATTAAATATAGGTAGAATCACATTTCCATGTTGCAAAATGATTTGGCAATGAGCATCATGACCTTGTGGAGGGCTTTCAAAGATATATTAGACAATCCTTTCCCACTTGTTCTCCCGCAAAAAAAAAATATTTTCCCACTTGTTCCATGCTTGATTTGAAATATTTGGTGCAAAGGGTGGATAATCTACAAGATCTTGATGCCCCTTTCACCAAAAAAAGGAATTTATGATGTGGTTATGCAGCTTCCCTCCGATAAAGCCCCGTCACCAGATGGTTTCAATGGTGCATTCATCAAGGATTGTTGGAACATTATTTGCTAGGATTTTTACAACCTTATTGAGGATTTTTACTAAGGAAAAGTGAACATCTGGAGCATTAATTCCTCCATCACCCTTGATGCTAATGACTTGGACCCATATATCTGTTAAATTGCTCCATAAAGAACATTACCAAAATCCTAGCTAATAGATTGTAGAAGGTCATTCTCAAATTGGTCCACATTAATGAATACGATTTTATCAAGATAACCATTCAAAACTGCTTGGTCTGGGCTTATGAACATATATATCCCAATGCCATCACTCCAAGAAACAGATCCTGGTGGTTAAGTCAAGTTTTGAAAAAGTTGTTGATCTTATTGAGCACAATACCATCGTGGATATTCTCAAAGCTAAAGATTTTGGCCCTGGATGGCTCATTTGGATACACATGATCTTCAAATAAGGCACTCCTGCTATATTGCTCAATGAGTTCCATAGGAGTTAGAGAAGGAGACCCCCTTTCTCCTCTGCTCATTGTCCTTGCTGCTAACCTGGTACAGTCAATATGCAATGAAGCTATGGATCACCACCAACCCATCAAAGTAATTTTACAATCATCCTCAAGAACTGATTATCAGTGATGCAATATGTCGATGACACCATCTTGGTTTTAACTGCATAAGAAATGCAAGTCATATAAGCTAAATTTCTTCCCATGCACTTTGCCTCCCACACTGGATTAAAGGTTAACTACAACAAATACGTGCTTGTTCCATTTAATGTTCAAAGTGTCATGATTAGGCGCTCTGGGATGCTCGCAGGGAACCTTCCCTTTCACTTACCTAGGTCTGCCCATGAGTCTGGACAAGCCAAGGATTGAGGATTTCACTGTTCTCATGCAAAGGGATTGAAAGAAGATTAGCTGGTTGTTTGACTTTTTGTCTTATGATGGAAGACTGCTTCTAGTCAAATCTTTCTTCTCTTCCTTGCCCACCTTCTTCATGTGCTCACTAGCTCTGCCTATTGTCGTGGTTGATCAAATTAACAAATATTTTGACACACTACATTTAGAGAAAAATTGACATAGAAGGTAAAGTGGATGTATCTTGATGATGAACCTAATATGCAGCATAATAGACACCTAGTGTGCACTTTTATATCAATTTTTCTCTAGTCAAATCTTTTAGGTGTCGATAGTTTATCTTATAAATTTGGTCAGACATAGACATGTTTGACTCTAGAAAACCTAATATGCACTACATTGTGGAACGAAATATGACCCGATTTTAAGGAACATCTGGCTAATAATTTCAGTGGAATTGCAATCATGCTACAGTCTGGCAAATCGAGTCACAGACACTGAGCTAATTTTGGTCCTATAGGCATAGCTGGATACAGGATTTCCGATGAAATGAACTGGTCACAGGATAGTTGTAGGAGAGGACATGAGGAGAAAGACAAAGACTACACAGTTCTTTAGAAACTACATTCATTCTGAACCGGCAACCAACCAATTACTGAAACATCCTTATGTCTGAATCGGTAGTTCTGAGTTCTAAAGTTAATTATAATTAAGTATATCATTTCTGCATAGTCCAGATAAGAGAAACATAATCTGTGTCTGGAATAAATTTGCACGAGGCACTTGCTGGAGGCAGCAGTGTCCATGGTGTTATGAATTTATTTAAACTTTATGATCCAGATAACCACCACCGAGGATAAACAGATTCTATTGTAGTTAATTTTATATTTTCCCTATTTCAGGCATAAATTGTATTTAAGTTGATAACCTGTCACAGCTTGGATACCTATACATCTGATTTCCAGGCTACGGCATCAAGGAGGACAAGTTGAACCCAAGGAACTAGGATGAGTGGCTGGATTAGTTGATGCTTAGGATTTAGATAATAATACCACTCAACACTCAAAGAACTGGAATCATGTAATGTATATGTTATGTAATTGGGTGGTGAGGAGAACCATTGCATTCAATATTATTAGCATCATGAAAGTTTAAGCACTGAAGAAAATTATGTTTAGTATACCCGGATACCATCATCCGCTGCTGGCACAACAAATATCATATGTGATGTATCTTTAAGCCAATGAGAAATGTGAAAAAAGAAGAGTCTCAGCAAGTGAGAAGTACTATCCTAGAGAAATCTACAATGTGACAAAAATGAACCTCATGTGCAGCATCACGCTGTATGCAATACCTAGACTTCAGATGGTGTCTTTGCATCGATGGACAGCGCGTGCAGCCCACTCTTGAGCTCATCCTGCAGGAGATCATACACAGCCCTGTGTCTCTTGAGCATGCTCTTCCCCTCAAACTCCTTGGACACCACCCGCACATTGAAATGCGTCTCTCCATCGCTACCTGCTACCCCGGCATGCCCACTGTGTTGATACGAGATGTCCTCAATCTTGAGCTCCAGTGGTGAAAGCCCTCTCTCCAAACTATCCCTTATCCTCTCCTTCCTCCCACCTCCAAGGCTGCCATTTCCTTCCACAACAGCAGCCAGTTCCTCCTCGAATTCCTCCTCCTCAGGCCTCTCCGCCTCTGAACTCTCATGCGCTTGCCCACCGAAAGCCTCAAACTGAGGCTCCTCCTTCTCCACGGCAGGCGTTTCAGTACGCTCCTGGCGGATTTCTTGGCCGCCAGTCACCTCCTGGCCCGCAGCGATTTCCAGCGCCTTGAGCTTCATGAGGTTGATCATGTTGAGCAGGCCGCTGTTCCGGGAGGGCGAGAGGCTCTGCCTGATCCCGAGCATCTCGATGAACTCGACGGGCACCATGGCGACGTCCCTGGCGGGCGCGCCGGAGAGGCCGAGCACGAGCAGCGCGGCGAGGCCCTTGGTGAGCTGCGCGTCGGAGTCGGCCTGGAAGCTGACGCAGCCGGGGGCCTCCGCCTCCGGCGCGGCGTGGACCCAGACCTGGGAGACGCAGCCCCGGACGCGGTTGGCGTCGGACTTGAGCGCCGGGTCCATGGGCGGCAGGCGGGCGGCGTAGGCGAGGAGCTGCTTGTAGCGGGTGCGCTCGTCGGGCACGGACTGGAAGAGCGCGATGATGTCCCTGAGCGCCGGGGGGAGCTGCGCCGGGTCGACGGGGGCGGGGGCGGAGGAGGAGGTGGAGGGGGTCGGGGAGGCGGCGGACCTGGCGGCGAGGCGCTGGAAGGAGACGGGGCGGGAGAGGGTGAGCAGGTGGGGCCTGGACAGGAGCGGCCTGGAGAGGGGCGAGGAGGAGAGGAGGCGGAGCGGGGCGGAGGTGGCGGCCGCGGACGCCATGGGTGGCGGCGGAGGAGGGGTGGCGATTGGGGAATCAGAGGTCGGGTTGGGTTTCTTCTCTTGCCCCGGCGTCCGGAAATTGGAGAGGCCAATAGCTTTTCTTTCTCTCTTTGATTTGATTTTGTTCTTCTCCTGGAGATGGAAGAAAAGGTCTAGGCCATGGAATCAATCGACGTGGCTGTTCACGAATGTGCGCGTGCGCATGGAGACAGGCCCTTCATGTTTTTTTTCTTCTTTTAGAAATTGTTTATTCAAATCACGAATCAGTACAGAGTAGGTGACCCTTACGAGCACACTGAAACGCAAAAATAAAGGACCATGAATACCTAAAGTACCCTAAGACAACCATAACACAAGAAAATCTCCGGAGCCCTGTGTCATTATCCCTGAATTTTAAAAGAAAACCCCTGCAGCAGAAGGATATGCAACCAGTTGCAAACAGGTCATCATCTTCGACTACGATACAATTGCCGCCACGTTGCTTTCTCCTTTCTTGACATCAGCGCTGAGAAGGCATGGACATCAATCCAACACACCTGCAACAGTCGTCGCCATCTTTGGCTTTGAGTACCGCGAAAAGTGTCCCTTCCGGAAGGAAGAGAACTCGAGTCATCCGACCGGTCCAGCACCGCGGCCGGGACATCCACCCGGGCAAAGCAGGATCTCCCACCAGCATCAGCGCAGAGGAAGGAGAAGAACAGCAGCAGCAAATCGTACCAACAAGGAAGAAGAAAGGTCTTCGTCTCCCTACCTCCATCGCCCATCTGAGGATCCGAACGGCCAGTGCCGATGGACCTCCAATCACCATAGTCCGCGACCTCGATGAGATCCGGGGATCCCCAACACCGCTGGCTCCTAGACAAAGCCAAAAGCCTCACCTGACCGCGAACGGAGCCCAGAGAAACTTATTCCGACGCGACACCATCCCAACAGCCTCGGCAGCGTCTCCCTTAACCCTAACCCTACCACACACCAGCCTAGTGAACAGACCGAGGTTCCCCCTCCCTTCCGCCACCGAAGCGGCCGACGGAGAGAGGGAACCAGCGGCGTTACCGGCGGCGCGCAAGGGACCCCTAGTCGCCTCCTTGATCACCTCGAGCGATCCAACTTTTTCGGACCCCTACGTTTGGGTAACGCGAGGTTCGCTTGATCGACAGGCCCTTCATGTGAAGCATAGCCTAGCAGGTTTGGCCTGCTTTTTATATTGGACCAGGCTCAACTTTGATCCGCGTCCTGTTGCCCCGAAAAAAAAATACCCCTAAAAAACAAGATTCCTTTTACATCGTCTAAAAAATAATATTACTATTTTACATATAAAAAAATATTCCTCTCCCTCTCACTTCATTCCCGCCCCCCTCCCCTCAAAAACAGACTATACGTCATGCGTTGAGAAAAAAAAATCAGGTTAATTGATTTCCTCTCCCTCTCACTTCATTCCCGCCCTCATCAGGCCATCGCCGCCTACTATCCCTCCAAACCTTCCCCGAGCAGCAGATTTATCCGGCGAACCCGCACCTTCCTCCCCCCTCCCAAACCAGTCAACCTTTGGGTTGCCCTCCACATGCAATGTCGTCTGCGTCCTCGCCGGTCTCCCCGTGCCTCCTTGTACTCGCTACGACACCATCGTCTTTGGTCTCGAGGTTGCACATTGTCTTCTTCGCAGATCAATCGACTCAAATAGATAAAAAATGCAACTTACATATAGCTAATGCTGCAGCTGCTACAAAGTTTCATTAGGTTCTTCATGTCTTAGATATAATTCTAATGTGCTTTTAACATGTCGCTTTACGCAGCCGCCACATCCTCTCCAAAGAAAAAGGTTTAGGATTCCTGCTCCGTTTTTAGGTATTTCTAAGTTTATTTAGGGTATGGTGTCCTCCTTAGTAAGGTGAGGCCGTGGAGGCTCCCTGGAGATGGGACAAGTTTCTCCTCACCTAGCCCTTGTGGAGGTGTGTCTCTGACGGATCTCGCGCAATTCAATCGGTGCGTGTCTTTGATGAATTTGCTTGGATCCAATCTTCGTTTCATGTGTCTGCAGGTTGGATTCTTTCAATCTACACTTTTCTTCATCAGTAACGGTTGCTTCTGGTGCACTGGTCTTGGGGGCTTAGCACGATGACTTTTCAACTGTCTACTATAATAATTGTCCGGCTTAGGTGAGGGAGGGGCGATGACGGCGGTACGCCTCCAACTCATTTCAGTGTTTGTGGTCGTCACTAGGTGATCTCCGGACGTGAATGTTTCTTTATTACATCTGGTGTTCTTGTACTGCCATGAATATATTGGAAGTTTTTTCTTTCTTAAAAATTCAGTGTGCTTTTGCGCAGCATGCATCTCTCTGTTCCATTTATTCTGTCCACCCTTTTCCAATCTTGCACAAACCACAACACTAGTACACTCTGAACTGAAACCCTGAATTTACAGACAACCATTCCAGATGATTCCACAAGCTATGTACATGTACGTGCAGCTCAAGCAGCCAGCGCATCTCTTGCTTCATCGTAGCTCGCTTGATCAGTTCAGGATTTATAAGCTTGTCCTGAACTTATTTTGAGATGAAAGCTTGAGTCTCCCCGAGCTCTTCTCGTCGGCACCTTAGCAGCTTAGCTTACATTATGCTGCAGCCGGGATCCTGTTGCTGTTGCTGATACGGAGCGTAGGCGTAAGCAGGGTAGGACGGCATGGCGTTGTACTGCTGGTACGCCGGGTAGGGAATCGGCGTCACCGCGTTCTGATGGTAACCGCCGTTACCCTTGGAGTCCTTGCCGCCGCCGCCGTCAGCTCCACCGTAGCCGTAGCCGTCCTTCTTCTTTTCTCCGCCGTAGCCGTAGCCGCCATAGCCGTAGCCGCCATCTTTCTTCTTGTCGTCGCCGGACGACACGCTGACGAGCTCGGCTTTGCCTAGGCTGCGCCGGAGCATCGTCGTCAGCGCGATTGGGTCGACGCCGTCGCCGAGGATGATGATCTTGTCCCCCTCCAACGTCGCGGATGTCACGCCTGCAGAATTCATTCACCACCTCTCCCTGAGAACCAACGAAGAGAAGAAGATAATTTAAACAGGTGGTAGTCATGATCAGTGGCTTCTTCTTCGTACCTGCCATGCCAACGGCGGCCTTGAAGGCCTTCCTCCTGTTCCTCTCGCCGTCCAACGGCAACTTGAGAACAATCTTTTGCTGCAACACAGAGCGAAACACGGTCAGATCGACGCACAAAACTGAGCGATAAACACTAACACTCGTAGCTAGAACACGACGAGCTAAATTGGTAAAAGGTTTGCAGATTAGCAACCAACCTTAACCATCTTGCTTGGACAATGTTTCACACGAGCTCTAGTCTTGTCTAGCTTGACAGTAGAGTTGGATGAGCTTCTGCGTCTTATCAGCAGCAAGATACCCCGGCCCTATTTATATGCAGACAGAGAGTAGACGACACAGAAAGGAGGGGGAGAGGGTCAGAGGGAAGCAGCGCGGAAGGCTATAGAGACAGAAAGCTAACAAATGGAACAAACTACCAATCAGCCAACAAAATGGTGGGAGAATAATTGGCATGCCTGGCACTGTGCCAAACGCCCAGCTCACCATGGACCCGGCGCTGCTGTTCCCGGAAGCACAGCGTCGAGTGATTGGCTGGTAGGCTCCGGTCGGTGCTACTAGCTAGTTTGGCCCAAGTTTCTTCCACACATTAACTTGGTCCAGACGAAAGACATGTCTGGCTTGGTCAGTGACATGTATACTACTACTAGTGTAGTAGAGAGAGAAGCAGAAAAGATCTTCCTCAGAGATCTGCTGGCACTAGCAGATTCAGTCTGTCGAGCTTATCGAATATGGAGGTCCTACGTACTTAGGAGCTCATCATGGAACTCTTTTAATGGTTAGCGTCATTGTGGTGACTAGTTCGTCCAGGGAGATTTGTTAGGAAAGTCATTCCAAGAAAGAGACCAGTGACAATTTTCGTCCTTGATCGATCATAGAAGTGTTTGATATGTGCAGTGACAACTGTGCTGGGCGGTCGAGTGGCATGTTCAGCATACATTATTATGCTGTGATTTGGATGCTGCTGTGTGCGTTTTTTCTCTGGTTAGCGGTAGGCTCCTCTGGCACTCAAGGTGGGGTGAAAGAGATGTGCCGTCAAGTGAAAAAAAAGAGAGGTCAGAGGTGAAGGTGGCGTGAAATCATGGTTTCCTAGCTACCCTCCGGTTTGGTGCAATTGTGACCCCATACATCATGTTTTGCAATCAAATTTGCACGCCTGAAACTTACGTTTGTCACCAGCGAACCCCTGTGAAGATTCAGAGAGCATACAAAAAGAAGAAGACAAATGTAGCAAAACATTAGCGTGGATGATGCATTCTGTGACAAACTTAAGAGTATTTCTGTTTCACCGTCATTCGCTATTCGCTGATTTTCGCCGAGACTCGATCGACTGCGGAGGCGTTGCTAAGCTTGTAAGAGTCACAAACAGCTGAACTCGCACATAGTGGTCTTGTGGTGAACGCACTGATGGCATCTGACAGGGATATCCACTTGTATAATTGTAAATTTGTGTAAGCACTACGTCTAGAGTGTTCAGCTTAATCAACCTGTAGCAGGAGTAGTGAACTACCGATAGCAACCGCGCAGTAGGTTTTGGTAACACTCCATTCATTCCCGGATCGGCTTCCAGTTCCAGCCAAAGCACGCTTAACCAACAAGTTCTTGAGAGATGAACTTAAATATAAGTAGATGCATCTTGTTAGTATTTGATATCTAGTGCGTTCATCCACGCAATATAAGAGATGAACTTAAAACCATCACATCCCTCATTTTCAGCCCCTACTATCTCTCTCTGTGTGAGACATTTTATCGAACATGTTATGTGCGGCCACAATGGCAAGTCGGCGGCGGCCGTGCTTGCACGTGCTAGCTAGCCAGCACGCAAAGAAGCAGCGGCCGCGGCTGTGCACGCACGCGGCCCACACGAGGCTGTTGCTACACGCGCGGCAGGCCAGCCCGCACGCAGACGTGAGCAGCACGCGACGCGGGGCGCGCAGACGCTACGGACGCGAGCAACATGCGGCGCGCGGCGGCCAACCAGCTTGCACGCCGGCAGGCAGCACGCGGCGGCCACGGACGCAACCAGCAGACGCAAGCGCGGCCATTCAGCCTGCACGCCGGCGCGCGGCCAGCCAGCATGCACGCGGCGCGCGGTGGCCACGGACGCGAGCAGCGCACACGCGGACGGCTAACACGCAGTGCGCGGCCGGTGGCCACCTTCGCCCACGGCAGAAATGACAAATCTGAAGTATGGACAAAATTACTCCCTTCATCCCAGAATTTAAGGTGTATTGATTTTCATGCAAGTCAACTATTTGAAAGTTTGATCAAGATTATAGAACAAAATAAAAACATCTGCAAATACCTAATAGATAAAATGTAAAACTAGCTTTCATGATCAATAAAATGATATAAATTTTATATTATGGATATTGATATGTTTTTTCTAAAAACTTGATCAAACATGTATTCGTTTGACTTTTGAAAAAAAAATACACCTTATATAAAGGAATGAAGTATTTCACAAGCTGAATTGTGTTTGGAAAAATTTCACACAACTGACCCTTTTCTGTAACGCTCGACATCTAGGCTTCACACTACATTATGTAACGCTTAGCTCTCAGATACTACACGCCTAGCCAGCGTCGCACCCCATATAATGTAGCGCCTTATTAGGCGCTGCACAATTTGAATTACAACAGCTGCAGCAGCTCGCACTCTTATCATCCCATACGTTGTACAACACAACTTTATGTTTATGCTTACGCCCGATGGAGGAAGATGACACACACGGAGCATAAATTACTAGCCACACACAGTGTAGTTTAAATGCATCACGCGTGGCTAGGTAGTACTAGTGCTAGGGTTGCTAGGTTTATTTCCAACACGGTTAACCACCAAATAACCAAGTTGGCCAGCTGCACTGTTCCATTTGATGATATAAAAGTACGTCGTGAATCCCTAGGCATTGACTCACCTCGCTCATGCAAATACTATTGCCACCTGCTGCAGTTGTTGTAATCCTAGCTCTCAGACGTTGCACACTAACTTAGCATTTTTTAGACAATTTGAAGTACGACGCTGGCTAGGCGTGTAACGCCTGAGAGTTAGACGCTGCACAGTATAGTGTGACGCCTAGATGTCGGGCGCTACACAAAAATGTCAGCTGAGTGAAATTTTTTCAAACACAGTTCAATTTGTAAAATAATTTTGTCAATAGGTCAGATTCGTGGATTTTGCCTCCGCCCACACCGTCGTGACCTGCCTCCGTCGTCTACGCCGGACCCAGCCGCCTGCTCTGCCCACGTGAGAACCGTCGTCCTGCTCCAAGCGATAGAGCGACCAGAGAGGAATGGGGACTGGGTGAATGCAAGTGGGACCGTGTGGGTGTGAAAACGGGCTGCCTGGGCACCACCGGACCCCCCTTGTATTGCAGCGAGTTCGGTGTTGATTTGAAGTACTCCTATGTCGGTTAGTTCAGATGTTTAAGGAGGAAGTGGGGTTTGATTGGATCTTCTTTTTTAAACTGAGCACTGACCAAGAGATGTTTCAAACGTTTATGAAGGAAATAGGGAGTCCGGTTGTAGATGTTTTTATAGGACAGCAAGACATTTGTTGAAACTGATGTGTACATAACATAATAAATAGATTAGTTGCTGATATTCATTAGCACCACAAAAATAAGCTCACTTTATTTTTTTTTGAAAAGGGGGTCTCCCCGGCCTCTGCATCAGAACGATGCATACGGCCATTTTATTAATCAAAAAAGGCAAAAGTGCCAACAAGGTTCCACAGTCTCCAGCTAAACAAAAAGGAAAAAGAGAAATGCAGCTCACACAGAGCTACAGACGGCTAGATATACAAACTAGCCCAAAAAAGATGCCACAACCGGCTGGCTAACAATAGATAGGGAAACTAATTGCCTATCCTATTACATGACCGTCATCCAAATCGGTTGAAGATATCCCGAGCGACCATCTCCCAACGGATAGATCCAGTAACCAAATGCTCCCTGGCCTCCATCGGAGTGAGTAGCGACCATGAACGGATCAGTGCCGTAGCTCGGAAAATAACCTGCAAAAAATGAATCCGTGATGTTCTGTTAAAAACCAAATCATTTCTGCAATTCCAAATAGTCCATAACAAAGCGCAAACTCCAACCCGAATATGTCTTGCGAGAACAGGCCCAACCCCATTAAGCCATGTCCCAAATAAAGCATTGACAGAAGTCGGTGGAGTAAGATTAAAAGCAATATGGATCGTCTGCCAAAGAACTCTAGCCAACGGGCAATCAAAGAATAAATGCTTAATCGTCTCATCCCGATCACAGAAACTACACCTAGTAGGTCCTGTCCAATTGCGTTTAATCAAATTGTCCTTTGTTAAAATAACTTGTTTATGGACAAACCACATAAACACTTTTATTTTTAAAGGCACCTTGACAGCCCAAACAAACTTGGAAGTTGGAATAGCAGTCGAATTAATAACATCAATATACATTGATTTAACTGTAAATACTCCAGAACTAGTCAACTTCCAACGCAATATATCGGGTCGGTGAGAAAGTTGAACCTCCATCAGTCTCCTAACTAGATGAAGCCATTCTTCCCAACGATTGCCCGCTAGCGACCGTCGAAACTGAATATTAAGGGGGATAAACTGGAATATCGTTACCACGAACACCTCACGTCGTTGAGAAATCCGATATAAAGACGGATATTGAATGGCTAAAGGTGATTCACCAAGCCAAGTATCCTCCTAGAAACGGGTACTTGTACCGTTTCCAATAACAAATCTCGTCCTATTGAACATAGATTGTTTGACTTTCATTAGTCCTTTCCAGAAAGGCGAGTCAGTCGGCCTGACTGCGACCTGGGACAATGTTTTAGTTTGGAGGTACTTGTTACGAAGGATCTGCGCCCACATGGCCTCAGTCCCGGAGGACAGCTTCCACAACCACTTACTAAGAAGACATTTGTTCTTGACTTCAAGATTTTCAATACCGAGACCCCCTTGGTCTTTCGGTCTACAGATGATGTCCCATTTAGCAAGCCGGTATTTTCTTTTAAGTTCATCACCCTGCCAAAAGAAGCGCGATCGATAGAAGTCCAGTCGTTTCCTAACACCAACTGGGACCTCAAAGAAAGATAAGAGAAACATAGGCATACTCGTGAGGACCGAATTAATCAATATCAACCGGCCTCCGTATGACATGAGCTTACCCTTCCAACAACTCAGTTTTTTCTCAAATCGATCCTCGATGCACTTCCATTCTCTGTTTGTTAGCCTACGATGATGAATCGGGATACCAAGGTAAGAGAAGGGTAAACTCCCCAACTCGCACCCAAACAACTGCCTATAAGACTCCTGGTCGTCTTTGGCTCTACCAAAGCGGAACAATTCGCTCTTATGGAAGTTAATCTTTAACCCGGTCAATTGTTCAAACAGACATAACACAAGCTTCATATTTCTCGCCTTGGCCAAATCATGCTCCATAAAGATGATTGTATCATCGGCGTACTGAAGAATGGAAACACCTCCCTCCACAAGATGAGGAACCAACCCACCCACTTGACCATTTTCCTTAGCCCGGCCTATCAGAATTGCTAACATATCCACCACAATGTTAAACAGGATAGGGGACATCGGATCTCCTTGTCTTAGGCCTTTATGTGTCTGGAAATAATAACCTATGTCGTCATTCACTTTAATTCCCACACTCCCTTTTTGCGTAAATGATTCGAACTGTCGGCGCCAGGCTTCATCAAAACCTTTCATACGCAATGCCTGTTGGAGGAATGGCCACTTAACCTTATCGTACACTTTTTCGAAATCCACCTTAAAAATTACTCCATCTAATTTTTTGGAATGGATTTCATGGAGCGTTTCATGAAGGACAACCACCCCTTCAAGGATGTTCCTGTCCGGCATGAAAGCAGTTTGGGATTGCTGCATCACAGATTGCGCAATCTGTGTGAGCCTATTAGTTCCGACCTTGGTGAAGATTTTGAAACTAACATTGAGGAGGCAGATCGGCTTGAACTGTTCAATCCTCGCAGCATCCGTTTTCTTCGGAAGCAATGTGATAGTTCCAAAATTCAAGTGAAATAATTGAAGCTGTCCAGAGAATAGATCATGAAACATAGGTAGTAAATCCCCCCTTAATAATGTGCCAGCACTTTTTATAGAACTCAGCCGGAAACCCATCCGAACCGGGAGCCTTATTGTTTTTCATTTGTGCAATAGCATCGAACACCTCCTTTTCTGAGAATGGGGCAACCAGGATATCATTATCAACAGCAGTCAATTGAGGCACGTCTTCAACCCTGGACTCATCGAGGGACACACAATTGGCCTCCGGCGGTCCAAATAGCTGTCTATAGTATTCGGTAATATAGGTTTTGAGATTATCCTGCCCTAAAATAGCACCCTCATCCTGCTCTAGCTAAAAGATCCGCTTCTTTCTGTGTTTACCATTAGCAATGAGGTGGAAAAATTGAGTATTCGCGTCCCCTTGGACTACTTTGCGGACCTTGGCACGCAAAGCCCATTTCAATTCTTCTTCGCGGAGAAGTTCTTTCAGCCTCTTCTCCGCCTCATTTTTAACTTGGAGCTCGCTGGGCAACAACAGCGCGGATTCAGCTTTTACGTCCAATGCTTGTACAAGAGAGAGGAGCCTATCCTTCTCAATCTTATACACCCCACTTAGATGCTTAGCCCAACCCCGTAAGAAGCTTCTCAAATGCCTAATTTTATTCTGCCAGCACTCGATCGCCGTCCTTCCTCCAACACCCTTAGCCCACTCCCTGGCTATGATGTCTAAGAATCCCTCGCGTTCGAACCAGGCCATCTCAAAAGAGAAGGTGTTTTTGTTTCCTATATGGTTCGGCTCCCCTGAGTCCACGAACAAAGGTGTGTGATCGGAGATTCCCCGCGTGAGAGCTTGCACCGTAACAAGAGGGAACTTCTGTTCCCACTCCACGCTGGCGAGGACCCGATCAAACTTCTCATATGTCGGGTTTGGCATAGCATTAGCCCAGGTAAACTGTCTACCAGTGAGCTCTATCTCCCTTAGATCTAAGCTTTCAATAATAGTATTGAACATAAACGACCACCTGCCGTCGAAGTTATCATTGTTTTTCTCCTCTCTCCTTCTAATGATATTGAAATCACCCCCGACCAAAATCGGAAGCTGTTCGGACCCACATATCCGAACCAGATCCGCCAGAAACTCCGGTTTAAGCTTGGGTTGGGCGGCACCATAGACCGCTACCAACGCCCAGTTGAACCCATCAACTTTAGACCTAACTCGAAACTTTACCGTGAAGTCACCCATTACTACACTCCGGACTTCAAGGGAATCACATCTCACACCCAGTAAGATGCCCCCCGATCTACCTCGTGGCGGGAGGCAATGCCAATCGAACTCAAGACCACCCACAAGAGAGGAAAGAAACTGCGGCGCAAAATTATCTCGACCGGTTTCCGACAGAGCAACGAAATCTAACCGGTGTTCCAGAGAAGCTTCAGCAAGAAACCTTCTTTTAGCCAAGTCTTTCAGACCTCTGCTATTCCAAAAGATTCCTTTCATAGTTCATCATGGAATTTTTTAGCAGTCCGAATCCTAGCACTCCTACGAACAGCAGAGTCGGGATAAATCTTTCGCTTCCACTTACACCTTGGCTTAGTGTGCTCCGTCACCGGGTCCTCATAACCGGACTGAACGGAACTGATATCTACATCATCTAAGGGCACATCCTCGCCCTCCGACTCCTGATTAGAAGGTGCTAGGTCCGCACATAGATTATTTAGCACTCTAACCCCTAATGCATCAATTTCCTCATCATTCATGGGCTTGACCGCAGCAAGATGACGAATAGTCTCTAAGGCCCGCTCCGCCTCTAAATCTAACATATCATTCATCGAGTTGGAGATTTCAATATCATTAGCGCCTAGTGAAACTCCTAATTGGTTTGCATTATTAACAATCTCCTCAGGAGCAAAATGCAATAAAGAATTAGATATGTTAACGGACATACCAGTAGATATCGCAGCATCGTGAAGCTTGGCCGCCCTCATAGCGCACCGCTGCTGCATATCGTCCACCTCCGGAAGGTCCAAAACACGAGCACTGATCCGTCTCCCCGTCGAGACCGGGTCTGGGATACCGCCGAAGGCAACAACCTCCTCTCGAGAATGAGGAGGCTGCGGGCTCCCGATGCCCTCAGACAAGTGCCCGGCGGGTATGGCAAGAGGCGGGACAGCTGGGGCCACCTGCCCACTCCCTCCTCCTGCCCCGCCCACCGGCTCAGAGCGGAGCGTCGAAGTCGCCGAGGAAGCGGTCCTCCTGACCGCAGACGATGAAGGGAAGTCTAGGGCCATCTGCCCCAGCCCCTCCTCCCCCGGCGTCCCGGGGGATGCTGGCGCCACAGCCAGGGCCTGAGGAGGGGGAGCCGAAGCCACCTGCCTCGGGCTCCCGCTCCTATCGCTGGCGGCCCCCGACGTGGCCGGTGACACCGGCGTCTGTATAGGTAGGGAAGAGGACAAGGCCACCTGCCTTGACCCCCGTCCCGTAAGGCCCACCTCGGTCATAGATGACAATGTCGGAATCACCTCAACCGGTATAGCAAGGGAAATAGGAGCGACCTCCGGCTCTACATCCCGAACTGCAGTCCCCGCAGAGTCCAAAGAAGGAAGCGTGTGCTCAAACTCATCATCAGTCTCTACCCTATCGCTCCACAGCTTGGGAGGCGCAGAAGCAGGCTCAAAGGACCCAAAACGCAGTGTCGTCGTGGGTACCGAAGGCGGAGTGGAGCCAGCTCCGGTCCCCTCCCCAGGCAACTAAGCATCTGGACGAGATCCGGTCGATCCCTCTCGAGCAGACTCGTCTGGCGCCCCCGTGGCTCCTGCACCACCATCACTCTCGTGCATATCAACATCATCCCCAGCAACCTCGTCAGCGAACATCTCAATGTCCTCAAACTCTATGTCGAGCGGGAATACCTCTCCCCTATATGTCCAGTGAACGACATCAGGCACAAAGTCAACATTCAGAACACTCACCAATATCCGAGCCACTCCATGAGCCCGAGTGAAAGCCATATCCACTCTCTCCGTCTTTCCAACCATGATACCCATACTGGCTACAACTCGAACGTCCTGCAGAGGCTTAGAGGGGGCCCCAGAAAACCGCAACCAGATCTGCGTAAGCGGCTTGCCTTTAGGCTCCACCTTCGTCCACTCGTGAAACTCCAAAATACACGTAGTACCTGGAACTCTACACAAGCCAAAACTCAGCAATTTCTGTAAATCCTCCACAGAAGGGAAATCCACCTTAAAGACATTCGCTTCGAGTCTGACCAGCTCCCACTGATAGTCCCCCGGTGCCAACTCCTGAAGCCTCTGGATAATCTGAGCCTCAGTCACCTCGCCCTGAGTTGCTTTCACAATCCCGGTAGTTATGCACTGTATATCCTCGGGAATCTCCCTCGCGGCCGGGGACTCGAAGAACAATAACTCCGCACAGTACAGCCCATACATAGTCAGAGATGGAGCCTGGTCACGCACTAACGGGCAATCTCCCGAATCATGTGCAAGCTTGCCACACGAGTCACACAGCTCTGCGACGCACTCTGCAATAAAATGGCCCTTCTCACCACACCGGTAACACATCATCCTCTCCTTCTTGCGCGCCCATTTGGCCGCCCTCTCGGAGTCAGACCTGTTTGATGTTTCACCTACAGCCCCAGGCACCGGAACATCAACCTTGGCCAGTGCCGTTACCACCTCCATAGCCTGAGTAGTAATATCCGTAGACTGAGCAGAATCTGTCTCAACCGCGGTAGCCCTCTGGTCAACAGCAACCGGAGGCGGAGGTTGCCGACGAAACCTACCATGGCCCCCGCCCCGACCACCCCGACGTCCATGGAATCCACCTCTCTGGCGGGGGTCCGGGCCGGAAGCTCCCTCGACAAAGCCACCAGGAGGCCCGAGGAAAGGTCTCTCAGCAGACCCGTCACTCTGCCACGTATAGCCTCGGCCTCCATCGGTAGACGAGGAACCGTGGTGCTGTCCGTCTCCATACGCATCCACACCATCATCACCCCACTGATCACGGGGCGCCTCAACAGACTCTCGAACTGTCCACTCCTTCCTAGGCTGCGAAGACCCTGACCGATACTGAGCCGGCCTCGCGGCATAGTGCGGCGGCGGAGCAGCCCGAGGCGGAGCACCACCCGGGGCCGGCACCACAGTACTAGGACCAGACCCGCCGCCACGACCCATGGCTGTGGCCACCGGAGGCGACGGCCCCGGAGGTCGCGGCCCTACAGGGGCTCCTCTTCCCGCGGGAAAGTCCGGCGGCCTGGCAGGCGTGGGCCCTGGAGGTCGGGGACCTCCACTGCCCGTAGGCATCACCGGCGGCCGAGCCTCCGCAGGCACGGGCGGCCGTGCCCCTTGGTTGCCGCCAACCCGTCCTGAGGGGGCGGGAGCGCCACGCCCGGCCCCGGCTACAGCTCGCCCGGCGCCGGCTGCGCTGAGCCCCGCGCCAGGGGCCCCTCGACCAGCCCTCCCAGGCGGCGGCGGCACGACAGCCCCGGCCTTACTCGCAGCTGCGCGGGGCTGCGCTGCCGACGGCCCACCCGCTCCTCGACCGGCCATCGCATGCAGTGGCGGGATCCGGCAAGCCCGACCAGGACCGCACGGAGGAAGAAAGGGCGTCCCACGCCGACGAACCCTAGAGGAAGATGAAGATACGCACGCGGAGGAGGAAACTACGTCCGTGCATGCGGCGCTAGAAATTGTGCATGTGGCGCCCGGTATGGCCTGGGCCTCATACCCAGCCATATCCGGCCCACGTAGCAATGCGGCAACGCACGTAGAATCCGGCCCAAAGCGGCCCAGCAAATCGTTCAAGCGCTCGCTGCGAGCCGCTCGGATCCCGCTCGGCAGCCTCGACGGCACCACAGCCGCCGCCGCCGGCAGCGATCCTGCTCTCGACCGATGCGCAGCCCTCCTCTTCTTGACCACCGTCCATGAATCCGGATGGATTAAATCGAACAAAGTGAGGTTTGGAAGGCGTACCTTAGGCAACGGTCCCTTCCACGGCCTGACCGCCGAAGCCGCATATCTCCGGTGAACGACACGGCGTACTAATTCCTTCCTCTCGTCCGGAAGAAGCCCAACCCTCGCCGGATCCTCCACCGGCACAACCGTGTCTACGGTAATGGCCACCTCATCTTCGTCATACCCTGCATGAAAAAGATCACAAATCAGATCCGAAGGCGTAGGCGACGGCGGCGAATACTCTGAGTCGTCGCTATCTCCGTCGGCCTCCTCCTCGTCCGTAGCCAATAGGGCCCAGAAGCGACCGCCAAAGCCCGCCCGAACAGCCGCGGCAGAAGGACACGGCGCGGCGGGGCCCCCCGCTGTCGCCCGGGGAGTCGCCATCCGGGAGCAACTGTTTTCTCCTAACCGCAGTTTTCTCGGAGGAATCTCTTGTTTCTTAGTTTAGGCGACATAGCTCAACGTCCCTTTTTATCATTAGATAATTTGCTCCAGCTGTCACATAATCTAAAATACTCTACTTCACACATCATTGTGTTTTCATGCGGAAGGATCGTCTGGTGGTTCAAGGGTGTTCAGTTGACAAACCATGCTGTAGCAAGCCCCAAAATCCCCAAGTTCTCACTCCTTTTGTTTTCCTGGTTATTTTCGAGTATTTCTACCCAGTATTACTGGCCGCCCTGCGACGAATGAGTGAGCTTGCTAAGCCAACCACGTTCTTTCGTCTGACCATATAGTACCACCGAGCTCCATTTCCTTTGGGTCTATCTCTGTTAGCTCTTGTACTACCTCAGAGCATAACTTTTTTTCTGGGACTTCCGAGCACCTATCGATTTTCTTATGCACATGCATTAGTATACAACTGCTACTCTCAAGAAAATACACCGAGTACATCCAAGCAGGAATTAGCCTTCTATCATGTTTCTCTTTGAGAACAACTGTGTTGACCTCCGGTATTTCGGAGACTAGTTTTTCTCGAGTTTGTTCTATCTTTCACAGAAAAGAGTCATCTCTTTTGTTCTGTGCCTCTGAGTTTTTTTTTATTCCAGGTGCTACAAGTGGTTACAATTTTTGAGAGGCTTACTGGATAGCTTGGTAGTACAACCAAGGAATCACACACTCTCACGGAGGGCCGTGTTTTCCTCCCGGCCGTTCAATTAAGGCCTTGTTTGATTCATAAGTTCTAGGACTTTTTTTAGTCTCAATTTATAAGTCTTAAGTCCCTATCTGTTTGGTTCTTGAGACTTAACATGGACTAAAAGACCATATTATAACTATAAGTCCCTATAAGTCTCTCCTTGAGAGTCTTATTTCATAAGTCTCAAATGCCCACTTTAAGTCCCTAAGTCCCTCCTGTTTGGTTTAGATGGGACTTATAGAGACTTTTTTAAGTCCCTAAACCAATGAGTCCGTGGAAACAAACACCCTCTAATAAACATGCCCAGTAGTGTCGAGAATTTATCTTTGGTACTTCCGACACAATTAATTTTTTTCCTCGGTAACTGCTCTCTCACCCTGTGCGCATGTGCACACGCGCACCCCCATACCCCTTTGTAGTAAGAGAGGTTGTTGAGTAGTTTCGAGAGTTCTTTGAGAGTAGATCCCTTGTGAGTTCGAAGCCAAGATTATCCCTTTCTTGACCTCCTTCATTTGTGTTCAAATATCTTTGCTTCAAGCCTATTGTAGAGAGAAATCACATGTTTTCTTAAGATGTTCATTGCAGATGTTTTGAGCAGTTCATTCAGCCGAATTCGCTTGTTACTTTTGAAGGGTTTGTGTGTGTCTTCTAGATGGTTAAAAGTCACTTGAGATACTTCCAAGTTTTGGTGAAGGATTCAAAAAGTTTGCACAAGGGCTGATGACCGCCTTCTTCGTGGAAGATCAACTCCAAGTTAAGTCTTGACCTTTTATGGTACCAAGTCATGATGTAACAAGTGGCCACACGCTTAGCGGGATCTTTGTGGGCAACATTCTCATGATGGTCCGAACCTCCATCAACGAGTAGGATAGCGCCAATTATTTGAACCTAGGTAAACCATATGTTTTTTTGTTCTTGGAAAGAGGCACCTATAGTATAAATAGGAACCGAAAGTCACATCTCCAAGAAGTTGAATATAGGTGGTGGGATAATACATTAATTCTCCGGACCAAACGAGCAATGCTCACTTAATTGCTACGCAATGCTAACTTGTAGTCTTTTGTGCCCAAGTTTGCTTTTCGACATCCCACAAAGCTACGGGAACATTTATCTCTTTTGAAAACATCATATGCCTCCTCTCCCATAGAACTTAGAACAAAAATTAAGAGCTTCCCACATGAAACTCGAAAGTTATAAACTGAAACCTTACTGAGACCCAACAAACCCCCAAATGTTTAACTAACACATAGACATAATTCAACATTTTTTTGAACTTTGAACAGTGCTAAGAGATCATTTGACATAATTCTGAAGCCTCCAACTGAGGTTAAGATTAGCTTCTCGACAAGGTATTTTCACCTTTTAAACTAAATTTTAGATACCTTCTTGTTGAAATCAAGAAACTTTTCTCTGCATATAGGAGAACTTTATAACTTCACACTACATTTTTGTCCAACTGAAAATGAAAAGAAAGAAAACCTTGCATTTTGCATGATTTTAGTTAGTTAGATTAGTGCAGTAATTCTGGCATGATTTTGATGGAGAGAAAAGGGAGACTTTAAAGCATCTCCAACAACAACCCTATTTTTGGACACGAAAACATGATGAGCAAGATTTAAGGCACAAAAATTGCCATTTTTGTGCACGAGCAAGTGCCATCTCCAACAACAGACCTATAATAGGGCAAAAAACATTATTTTTTTGCACGAAACAAGGCAAAACTGCTCCAACAGCCGCCCTAAAATAGGGTGGAAGTGGCGGCGAGCCTATAGGGGTCGGCGGCAGGGTCGGAGTAGCCGGCCATGGTACGCAGCAGTCGGCGGGCGGGCATATTTAAAGGTTTCTGATCGCATGCAGGCGTCCGAAACCAACCTCGCGTTTTTTGCGCATCTGCCAAAGTGCCCCAAATTTGCTGCACGAGAAGCCTCTTTTTCGGGCTGCCTAATTTTTCTTACAAAAAAAAAATTAAGATTGGCAGCTGCTGGAGGCCTGTTTTGATCCTTCATGTTCCAAAAACGACCGATTCCTAAGGATAGGGCTGTTGTTGGAGATGCTTTTAGTCAGTTAAGCCCGTCATGATTTTGATACATCTTGCGTCATATTTGAGTAATTTTGCATCTTGTGCTTCTATTCTTGCAAACACCTGAGTTTCTACCCCTCAAAAAAAAAAATCCTGAGTTTCCTTTTATTCATTCCTCCTGTACAATCTGTTACCACGCTCCAAACCACCATTGCTGATCCAACCTGTACTGTACTGTACATACGTACTGCTCAGTGCTCAGGCAGCCAACATCGCTCTCCTCTCTCGGCCAACTTCTGGGTCATGCCATCAATCATGGCCTAAACCCCGGCCCTGCTCCTCGCCGACGCATTATCTCTCCCTAATTAACACCTACATCTACATAATGCTGCAGCCTGGATCCTGTTCTTGATGCTGATAAGCAGGAGGAGCAGGGTAGGAGGAGTAAACCGGGTAGGACGGAATGGCGTTGTACTGCTGATACGCGGGGTACGTGATCGGCGCAACCGCGTTTTGAGAGTAGCCGCCGCCGCCGCCACCTTTGGAACCGACACCCTCCTTGCCGCCAAAGCTCCCGCCGCCGTCGCCGCCGTATCCATAGCCGTCCTTCTTCTTCTCGCCGGCGCCGTACCCATAGGCGGCGCCGTAGCCGTCCTTCTTCTTGTCGTCGCCGGACGACACGCTGAGAAGCTCTGCGTAGCCTAGGCTGCGCCGGAGCACCGTCGTCAGCGTGATCGGGTCGACGCCGTCCCCGACGATGATGATCTTTTCCCCCTCCATTGCCGCGGATGTCACGCCTGTCGAATTGAATTGAGCACCTCCTCGTAAGCACAAGAAGAAGATGGAACGACGGATTATGGATTAACTGTTATTTGTGGCTTGTTCATACCTGACATGCCAACGGCAGCCTTGAAGGCCTTCCTCCTCTTCCTCTCATCATCCAGAGCCAACTTGAGGACAATCTTTTGCTGCAACAAATATCCAAAAATTCAGCACGACGCACAAATTTGAGCAAACGGAACACCAGTCCTGGACTGGAACAAGACAAGCAAACTGAATATACCTTAACCATCTTGCAACTTGCACAAAGTCTCACAGAATCTCCAAGCTAGCTTTGACAGTACACTAGCAGACTAGCTAGCTACTCGAAGAGTTGTTTTGCTTTTGTGCAATGTGACAGATGCAACAGATGAGCCGCCCCTTATGAGCAAGAAGACGTCCTGGCCTTTTATAGGCAGGCAGAGAGAAGAGGGACGAGGGAAGCAGCAACGAAGGGTCTGGAGAGAGAAATGTGGCCAAATGGGACAAACAACTAATCAGCCAATCAAACAGTGCATTCTCTATACTGAATTATTGACGCGCCTGGTTCTGTGCCAAACGCCCGAGTTGGCTGCTGCTCCTCCCTGAAGCTCAATATCGTATTAGTGGTTGATACTCTCTGCTCGGTGCTAATGCGGCAGAAGTGTCCACGCATTTGCTCTTGCTCCAAACCAGCACACAGCTCTCTCTCTCTCTCTCTCTCTCTCTCTCTCTCTCTCTCTCTCTCTCTCTCTCTCTCTTCAGACAGACAGACACAAAGATAACTTGCTAATCTCCTCTGCTGGCACATTTTCGTGCTGTTGACAGTTAACCTCATCGAAAGAGGTGTTGAAATATATAGTCTGCCTGTTTTTATGAGTTTCGGTTTTTGAATGAGTTATCTGAAGCATGGATTTAATATAGTATTAAGAGGTCTCAAGTTTAAAGACCCTCTCAACGCAATATATAATACGACTTTAAATCGATCCGACGTCTAAGTCTAAATAAGCCTAGATGAGAGAGAGATTGTCAAAATGTATTGTCTGCATGTCTTCATTAGATCCGAATTTTAAGATAATTGATTGAAGCATGAATTCAATATAGTATCCAAGTCAAGAGGTCTTGAATTTAAGACCCTATCAACCGAGACTTCAAATTTAGTCAAAGATCGTGAGGGGTAGAGACATAATTAGTTTAAACCAATAATGACTTGGCTTGTACTCTGAGCCTATCCCACATTATACTTCTATATATACCCTATATGAGGGTCAAATCAATACAACAGATATACATGATTTTTTAGAGCGGTTAGTCCAATGACAGTGATCAATAGGTTCCTTCACCTTTCCGTAGAGCGCCGCCCCTAAGAGATTAATCTTCTCTCCTCGGGGGCGCCGCACCCGATCAATCAAAGATCAGATCCGTTCCAGTAGATCAAACAGTACTAGATTGATATTTTAAATTAGGCAAATCTTCTATTTCTAAATAGCTACAACACACTACCTATTTCTCTAACATACAATTATGCCACATAAATAAGTCATGCATGCAAGTCATAAATTTTACATTATATTATTTTTGCATTACTCTATGCATGCAACACACCACATCATCATCAATTTATGCATGTTAGTCATACTTTATTCTAGGTTTTTTGCGGGGTGGTCATAATTTATTCTTTGCATTTTATTTTGTGTTGACAGTATATGTGTTGGTCGGTTGCACCATAACTATGTAATTCACCTTCACATTTGGTTAGAATTGACATTGTTTTAATTCCAATTCATTTTTCCCTTCTTTTATATCATTTGTATTTTATTCTTTTGTTAAGACTGCATTTGTTACCCATTAATTTTAGATGTTTTTTGTAGCAGCTTCTATGCGTTCTTTTAGCAAGTTTTCGGGAGCAACGCGTCGAATAATCATCTAGTAAATCCAAAGATCAGATCCAATTCGATGAGGATACACCAACCTCTGAACGATGAGGATCCAATTCGATGAGGTACGGCGGAAGCGAGCGAGTGAGCGTCCGGACCAGAGGGACGCAGGCGGCGCACACGATGACGCGGCGCACGCGAGGACGAGCCTACGCCTCCATCCGCGCGCGTGAGCGCCATCGATCCAATCTAGAGTACATCGATAGCGCGTATGCATCACCTCCAGCTTCATCGCCTAGTGCGTCCATCGTCCACGTGCAGACAAGATGCCATGCAATGCATGCATCATCACGGGAAGGCCCTAGAAGCTATACGCTTGCATATATACAACGTACGAGAGGCACGGGAAGGCACTGGAAGGTACGACAGTGCATATCAGGCCATCCACACACAGGACAAAGTGAAGGACATCCATCGGAGGCTGACTTCGATCCATCTGCGTATAAAGTCATCCTCGACTACACGCGCGCCGATCGTAGCCGCCGATAAGCGAGCATTGAACATTAGCTGCATTGCATAGCCTTCTTAACTCAATCTGGTTATACAAATGCAGCCTCAAATGTATCATCTGTAAATTGTTTGGTTGTCTGCATACCCTTTTGTCTTCATAGGCTGAACCACACTGTCTGGTGTTTGGTTGACTGCATGTTAATAGACAAATCCAAAACATGATGTTTGGTTGTATGTAACGTCTGATGTGTAGTAACCTTTTTGGTTAGTTGGTGAGATTACCAGCACACTTCAACACAACCATGTGGCACACATCATAAACAGAGCAGAGTATAAACAAAAAGATCAACAACTTAACAGCATATTTCAGATAAGCAGTACCACACTTCATAACAGTTCAACGCATAAACCATAAACAAAGCAGACTAGATGGTATTTAGAAAGAAGGTGCCCCGGCCCTAGTCCTTGGCGGCGAAGGCTTCGTCGTGCTTCCCGCACTTGTTGACGACCTCAATGCCATCGTCGTCGAAGATGATGACCTTGAGGGTGTCGGGAGTGAGGAGCTTGAACGTCACCATGTAGCCGATCTTGATATGATGAACGGCTGCGTAGGTGGCCCAACCCTGATCCAGGGTCACCCTGCCGTTCATCAGCTTCACCGTCACCTTTCAGGAGCAGCCGATGTTGTTCCTGAGCTTGAACTCCGTCGACACCGCGACGAAGTGCTTGGTGAAGTCCAGGGGCATGGGGATGCACTCAAACTTCGGTGCAAGGATGACCTTGCAGAAGTGAGTTGGGTCATCCTCCTGATGGTAGTCGTAGTTGTGGCGCTTGTTGCTGGGGGGCTCCTCCATGCGCTCGTCGTCGCCAACCTCAGGCATCTTCGGTTCTTCCTCAGTGGTGGGCGGCAACACAACCTCCTCGGGCATTGGATGAAGGGGCTGCTTGTCCTTATTGTCAACGGCAGGGAGCACCTCCGTGCCCATCTCATTGCTCTCCTCGATCTGCACATAATTGAAGTGCATGATTTATTGAAGAGCACGATTTATTGAAGAGCATGATTTATTGCTCTCCTCCGTGCCCATCTCATTGCTCTCCTCGATCTGCACATAATTGAAGAGCATGATTTATTGAAGAGTATGATTTATTGAAGGCACAACACAGAGTTCATGACTTATTGAAGAGCATGTAGTTAAAACGGCATGACCGTCACTCTTCTCCTCCTCTCCATCGCCCCTATATTTACTCACCCTGCCCACCACTACTTACCCACCCCTCTCTTCTCTCACTGTCAACCTTCCTCCTCTCCATCGCCATGAGTTCTAGCTCCAGCTCCAACGCCAACCCCTTCCCTTGGGGTATTGGTTGGAGGGCCTTCTTCCTCGGGTGGTCGGCTGGTGACCGCACCAAATTCGAGAACATCATGGAGGTGTGCTCGAACTTCGGCTCCATGCCTGACATGCAGAAGGAATCTGATGCAGTGCTCATGAGGGCCACTGCATAAGAGCTAAAGACGCTGATTCCTAACCCAGCGAAGGGCGCGATGGCAGTCGACATGATTCACCGGGCATGAATCAGGCCGTCTCTGACGACGCTAAACAAAGAAAGAAGTGGTCCAAGTACAAGAACTACTGGGCTCCTAATGGCCGTTGTGCCGCAGTGTACTGGGAGACGGCAATCGTGCCGCCGGCGGTCACCGGTGGGGAGCCTAAGGAGGAGGAAGAAGCGGTACAGATGCCAGCGAGGGCGCTGGAGCCAGGACGTCGTACCTGGCAGATCGACCTCAACTCCGCCGAGGACGACGACGACGACCCGCCGCCCCGCACGGCGATGAACAAGAAGATGAAGGCGAGCCACTCGAGCCGCCGCTCCGCACGCCCGTGATGGCCGCCGCGGTTAGCCGGTGTCCATTGTGTACCCCCAATTCCCCTTCTACTGCATCCGCATCTACCTCTATTTCAATCTTGCATGAACTAGTATGAAGTAGTATGAACTAGTAAGAACTACCTCTACATGCTTATCTACCTCTATTCCCCATTCCCCTCTCCGTTGTGGATCGAATCTATTGCTGGATCGAACGGGAAAAAGTAGTGCATGACGAACACAGAGAAGTGCTTACCGCCATTGCCGCGGGCCAAGAGATGATCCGCTTGCCGATGATTGAGTCTGGTGGTCTTCTTGCTATCCTCCGACCCATCGCCGCCGGTGAGAGTTGAGAGAGTGGGGGAGAGTGGGGAGAGGGAGCGGTGAGGCTAATAACTGCCGGCGCTTCGGGAAGCAACGCGGCTTCTCAAGCGTGGCCGCACGCATTAGCCACCGCCGCCCACGTGCACCGCTCGGGCCTGGCCCTATAGAAATTTCTGATTCGAGCGTTCCCAGAGAGCCAAGCCCGGGAGTGCTTTAAGGTTCGTGCCATGCGGGCCGAACAGTAAAAGCAAGAACCAATCGGCCCATTTGCGTCCCGCGCGAGCCAGGTCAGGCCTCATGCAGACAACCAAACACCCCCTACCGATCGAGCGGCCGTGGTGCACGGCGTCTTCACAGTACTTGTAGCAAGCCGTCGATATGTATCTGCATCCACACCTCCGAGCCGAGTTGCATCATCTACAACAGTTGTATGACTTATGACTACATCGCGGCTCGCGCCTAGCAAAAAGGAAACATCTTCCTTTTCTTTTTGCAGGGAAAAACATTTTTGTTGAAAACATATGTACATGGAGAAGAGATGAAAACATATGTAACTTTAAATTCAGTCACAAACATCTGCTTCATTTTCTCTAGGACTGAGGAGAGATGTTAGAAGTATAAACATGCTAGTTAGAGATAAGGAAGGATAGAGATAGAATTGGTTTAAATCAAATGACTTGTCTTATGCTTCAAGCCACTCCTCACATAGTACTTCCATATATACCCCATAGGAGGATCATATCAATACAACATATATGTAGGTCTCCTTTGATTTAAAGGATTTTATAGGATTTCAGGAGGATTGTTATCTTTAGGATTTTTTTCTATGTTGGGCCTTTGGTTCATGTGATTGAATCTCATAGAAATTTTTTCTATGGAATCTTTTATACTACATTTTATAGGAAATCTAACATCCACTTCAACCTCCTTTTACAATTCCTTTGTTTTTCCTGTGCCATCAAACACTCATTGCTAACCCTATAGGATTTAAGTGGGCATTGCCACTCCAATCATATACCTTTTTTCTATTCCTACGTTTTCAAAATCCTACGAATCAAAGACGCCTTTAGGGTTCTAATATTTTCTCCAAGAGGGCCCTAGTCTCCGTGAGGGGATTTGCGAAACGCAATGGCAGGGGCATGCAGATTGTGGGCCGCCGATCTGCGCCTAGATTGTCAATCTTGTTTGCGTATTTCATGTATTCGATGACGTATATTAGTATGCGTAGATTTGTATTCACATTGTAAAGTGAAAGCATTATACATGTTTATGTGGGTCCATTTTCAAAGGTACAGATATTTCGGTGAACACTGTATGTAACAAGTGCCTACTAAAACGCTAGCCTTGTGCTGAAACTGTCCATTGTGTTCTTCTATCCCTGTCCGTTCTTCAAGTACCCTCTGCTTCTCTTCTTAAACTCTTGTGTTCTAGTAGCACTGTTGTAGACGAGAAGCGATCCAAGCTATTTTGTTGCAAATCGCTCACATACGGCAACAACTGAACGACACTAGGAGATGTATTATGTAAGCTTATCCGACACAGGTTAGTCGATGTATTGTGGTTGATTCCCGCAAAAAAAAATATGTATTGTGGTTGATGTTAATTCTTCGACATGTTCTCGTAAGCACAAGGCATGCATATTGTTCCTGGGTTGTATCCCCTCCAGTCCACCGGGACCGGTTAGGGATGCGGGTGTGACCGCTTCTTACTGTGGGGGCGTCGACCCATGCCCGATGGCTAATGTCGGGCTAGGGGTGAAAGGAGGAGCCTTTGGATTCTACTATTGTGGTTGCATGGTCATGATGTAGATGGTTGGTGGTGCCTAGGGGAATGGTTACGGGATCGGTGGTCTTGGATGGTGGCCTCAATGGTTGGCTTTCCGGCATGATCCGAGGTGGTGGTGGTGGCCAGTGGCGGAGGCAGGGGGGTGCTAGCAGGGGCCCCGGCCTAGGTCAACATGCAGATTTTGCCACTATATGAGGGATTATCTGCTGCTAATATTGTGTATTTATGATGATTTTGCTGGCTTTGGCCCTCCCCAACATGATTTAACATCAGTTGGCCCCCCTGATTAAGTTTTCCTGGCTCCGCCACTGGTGGTGGCTTCACCTTTTGGTCATCTGGGTGACAAAGTGTGTAGTGGACGGGAGGCTCTGGAATGCTCTGGCAGTAACCAGATCCGGTGTGGCTGAGCTGACCCTTGTTGTGGTGGTGATCGGGATCCTCCCGTGATGTAGGCGAGTTTCTAAGCAAAAACTTTGTGTTTCTGGCGCCGGTGACGGTGGCGCCCATAGGTGTTACTTGCTTCCTAAAGATGTCGATGTGGATCTTGTCCTTGTGCTAGGCTCCGGGGTGAAAACTCTAATCTTTTGGAATTGGTAACGACGACGCTTCGTGCCGTCACCCTCTCGGGGGTGTTGTCGTGGGGCCAGGTGTCTTTAGTCGGGCCTCGGCTAGGTGTAAGGCTTGTTCCTTTTTTTTGAGAATGTGTAAGGCTTGTTCTAGTTTCATGTTTATCCTTTAATTTGCTTTGTAAGTGGGCCTCTTGTTGCGAACCAACCTATGGTTGGATGGTTAGAGGGACTGTGGTATCCCCAGCCCACCAGGATTCAAATCATGATGCTCGCATTTATTTTTGGATTTATTTCAGGATTTCCGGTGACTTTGTAAATCTCAAGATGATATGCCGACTTAGTCCTTCGGAGGTGCTCATAGATGAGTGTATGCGCGTGTATATAAGCGCTTGTGTCTGTACTGATGTTCAAAAAAAAATGGGCCTCCTGTTAAAAACGCTTTTATATTATGAGGCAGAAGGAGTAAATGATTTTGATGCAGTCCCTGAACTAACCGTGCCCGATCGGGCCGTATCTTGAGTGATTCTGCATCTTGTGCTTCTATGCTTGCAAACACCTGAGTTTCCTTTTATTCATTCCTCCTGTACAATCTGTTACCACGCTCCAAACCACCATTGCTGATCCAGCAAACCTGTACTTTACATATGTAGAGTACTACTCAGTGCTCAGGGAGCCAGCATCTCTCTGCCCTCTCAGCCAACTTTTGGGTCAGGCCATCAAAATCATGGCCTGAACACCGCTCGCAACTCTCCAGATCTCTCCGACGCATCATCTCCCCTTAACTAACAACTAGAGTATGCCACTACTACATAATGCTGCAGCCGGGATCCTGTTCTTGATGCTGATAAGCCGGAGCAGGGTAGGAGTAAACCGGGTAGGACGGCATGGCGTTGTACTGCTGGTACGCGGGGTACGTGACCGGCGCAACCGCGTTCTGAGAGTATCCGCCGCCGCCGCCGCCACCTTTGGAGCCGCCACCCTCCTTGCCGCCGAAGCTCATGCCGCTCCCGCCACCGTCGGCGCCGCCGTACCCGTAGCCGTCCTTCTTCTTCTCGCCGCCGCCGTACCCGTAGGCGGCGCCGTAGCCGTCCTTCTTCTTGTCGTCGCCGGACGACACGCTGAGGAGCTCGGCGTAGCCCAGGCTGCGCCGGAGCATCGTGGTCAGCGTGATCGGGTCGACGCCGTCCCCGACGATGATGATCTTGTCCCCCTCCATCGTCGCGGATGTCACGCCCGACATGCCAACGGCGGCCTTGAAGGCCTTCCTCCTCTTCCTCTCGTCGTCCAGAGCTAACTTGAGGACAATCTTTTGCTGCAACAAATACCCAAAAATTCAGAACGATGCACAAAATTAATCAAACTGAACACTAGCTAGTCCTGGAACAAGACAAGTGGTGACATACCTTAACCATCTTGCGATTTGCACCAAATCTCACACAACCTCTTGCCGATTTGTCCTTTTAGCTACTCTTGAAGAGTGGTTTTGCTTTTGTGCAGTGTGACAGATGCAAGAGATGAGCCGCCTCTTATGAGCGAGAAGACGTTCTGGCCTTTTATATGCAGGCAGAGAGGCAGAGAGACGAGGGAAGCAGCAAAGAAGGGTCTGGAGAGAGAAAGGTGGCCGAATGGAACAAACAACCAATCAGCCAACCAAACAGTGCATTCGCTATACTGAATCATTGACAGGCCAGGCTCAAGATCGTATTAGTGGCTGATATTCTCTGGTCGGTGCTAGTGCGGCAGAAGTTTCCACGCATTTGGTCCAAGGCATCAGTGACCCCCTTCAGAAAGGCAGACAGAAGATATCTTGGCAGTCTCTGCTGGCTGCCACTCACATTTTTGTGGTGTTTTTTTTTTCTTTTGTGATTGCACGTTTTCGTGGTGTAGACAGCTGAGCTTATCGAAAGAGGCCCTATAGCTAGTCCCCTGATTGCCTTATCATAGTGATCTAAACGCTCTTATATTTTTTTATGGATGAAGTATATGGAATAAATTTGTTTGTTGATTAACTCTTACCTTCTTACCTCACATGTAAAAAAAGAAAGTAAGAGGGACCATGTTAAAATTTGCCTTGTTTGTTTGTGTCGTTATTGAATTCCTGAAACTACCAGTAAAGGTCATTTTGTCGAAAGAGGGTTCTGAATTTTTCTCTCTCGCCGTCTCAAGAAAGTGTGTGAAAAAATGTACGTCGAATGGTCAGTTATCAATACCTTTGTCTTTACGGGGTGAAAAGATGCATGCGACAATAGCAACGTTTGAGAAATTGGAGCACCTGAGCTTCACTTTCGGCACAATCGCGACCCTAAATCATACTTTTCATACTATAAGTAGATACTCAAAATTCGTTTGAACGTAGACCGTTCTTACTTACATGGTCCTTTCGTTGACCTACATATTCTGCTTGTCGTCTCAAAGTCTAAACTTTATGTAATTCTACATAAGTAAATGCTTGTTTGGGTGAAGCTCTTTCGAAGAACACCTAGAAGATGCCAACTATTCAACTAAATACTGCTTTGAGATGATGGTTGTAGTACATTCTCTGTATGAAATTGATGTTGATTGCGCTAACCTAGAATTTTCCAATCTGTTTCTGCCTATTTGATTGTTTTTTTGACCTGATTTTGCCCATTTCATTGTTTAGCTGACCAGTGTTTTCCTGCTTTCAAGGTTATGATTTTCGCAGCCGATTATAAAAAAATGTGCTACCGCAGATTGGGTGTTAGATGGTGTCTTCCAATTGGTTTGCTAGCTGAATTCCTCCTAACTGCGCGCTGATATTTTCGGGGATAATCATTGGAGGGGTCCTCAAAAGATCTACATTATGGTGGGTACCCCATATCATTGTCAAGCACCGAGCAGTTCAATTAATCTCGTGGCACAAAAAAGTTCACTGACAAAGAAAGAGTTCATAAATAAACTACTCTGTTCGATGGAGTACTCTAGTAGTACAAGCTGAGGTTCACATAACATGAACTGATGAACTGATTGGTAGTCGATGATTCGCGACAGAAGAAGAACCTTCGTTGTTTATGTTCCTGCATTATTAGCATCAGAACAAGTTTTCCTCTAAAAAACTAGCATCAGAACAAGTTCACTTTGTACCGTTGCTTAGTGTGGCCGAATCGGCCAAAACAAAAAAAAATAGCGAAATGTCCCCTGCAATTCGGTCATCAGAAGATACGTAGTTTACTAATTTTTCACTGCCAATTTCAAGAAGCTTTGTGAACCGAATGCCACAGCTTCGTTGATCGCATTCGAAATCCTGTTGGCTCCTCAGCCCAGGCCACATGCAGATGCAGCTCTCAGTTCGTCACGAAGTTGCTAAGCCAAGAAGAGGAAGTATCTGACAGAGGAGAGAGGAGCCAAAGAGCCGTTTTGCCGCCGCAGTTTCTTGCTTGAGGTTTAGGTGTTTGCTTGCCTTGTCGTCGAGTTAACATCAAAATCGGCGGCATTTGTCCACGCCGTGATTTGCTTCGCGTCATGTCCAGCCGGCCTACGCAGTAGCCCTGCATGCTTGGCGGAGCGAGGGTGGACACGTAGGGGGTAAACGAGACTCTGGTCTCGCGTTTTTCGTCAGCCACAGGAGGACAGCGATGGCCATGGCAATCAACATGTGCTAATTTGGTTATGGCATGAGGTAGCCTAACGTACGCCTAACACAAGTACACACCCAATTGAGTTAGACTGCATTGTGAGCCCTTACCATCGCCGTGTCCGTCTTCAGCTGGTGCTATTGAGGGTCTGGTGTTTGGCGACTTATGTGGCGGCGACGACGTCTTCGCCTGATTCAGAGCCGCCTTGTTGTGGTGGTGGTGCTTGGTTGAGGTGGTACGGTTGGCGGGGCGGTGGCCTCGCCTCGGATGGCGCTGTGATTCTTGTGACAACGATGATGGTGGCATGGCCTCGATTCTCGGATTGCGTTTCTTTTTTCCTATGTGTGGCTCGTCACCGAAGTCCGAAGTGGGAGTTACCTGATCCTTCACATATTTGGTCGATTGTTTGGCATAGGTGGACATGGCTTGAATATGTTGATTGGCCTGAGGGTTCTTGGTTGGTTGTCCACGGTGAGTCGGATCGCTTGCTCGGAGAGGAGTGATGACAATGACATTTTTCAGGCAACCTTTATAGTGGTCCTCTTTTTGATGGTGTGTACGGGGGTTGTGGATAGTCGAGTTGGCCGGAGTGCCTTCTCTTTTTTTTTTCAAAAAGGGGCAGTGCCTTCTCTTGTAGGCGTGTTGTAACGGTTTTTACATGATTTTTTGACAATTAATCAAATAGCTCTCTTTTGTTTTTTAATGAATCGGATTGTAAGGAGCCGACTTCACAAAAAATAAAAATAAAAGTAAAACTGCATTGTTGTAGATCTTGAGCCCCCGGCCAGTCGTTTGTTATGTAACACATCGTTCTCTCACAATTTTGTCAGCAAAAATGTCAGAATCAAAGTTCCATATGGGAGAGAGTGGAAACGTCCAGTAATGTATACACCCAAGTAGTATGTTGATAGGAGATGTCCCTGGCAATCACCGGGAGGTGTTGATGAATGACTATAATGCCAACTCTGTTTAATTGCTAAGGCATTTATAATCTATAGAAGAAGAAAAGTAGTGCGATGGTAGAATGTGACCTAGGGTCACATAAGTTAAATCAAACTTCTTAAATACCTAAACTGCATCGTCATGGACAAGCTCAAGAACAGCTTTGATGCAGCAGGGATTGACGGAACAGATCTGAAGAAAGGTGAACAGGACGAGGGAACATGTTGCTTACGTCGCACATGAAGCGTTGCTTTCGTGGTTGGCAAAGGTGGTTGAGAAGGGTTTTGACAATTTACAAAAGACAATTAGGTGAGATTTTTTGCTTACACTTCTGAGTGAGGTTTCGTATGGTATGGTTTTCGTCTGGGCGGTGCTACCCTTCCGCCGGGGCAATAGGCAGTGGCGTCCGACTCACATCAACATCTCTTCTTTTAGATATAAAATGACACAGTGTTGAAAATACACAACAGAACCTGGGTCTTGGTTGCACCCGAATTAAAAAAAGGAGTAAAATAGTTAAATATTTTTTTAAAAAAATTGGTAACATGCACGGTTTAGCATAATACTCACGGTAAAAGCTTCGGGAAAAAATGATTTACTCCGTATTCCAAGCAAAATACAACAGAATCAATACTATATGAACACTACTATTCATGGTTTTCGTAGCTGCACTATTTTTTGCCAGAATACTATATAGATCAGTTGTTGAAACTTTAAACGTGAGTATTATGGTAGACTATTTTTGTCGCAAAAAAAATTTCGAATTTTTTTCTTAATCGGCTATGCCTAGACCCATGTTCCAAAAATTCACATCGCACCACGTCTTACTTTATAAATAAAGTCATAACGGCAACATAATCCAACTACAACCAATACAGTATAAACGAGGTTCAAAGGTACATCAGCCCAAATACAGACAAATAAGTTCAACCAAGAGCTCAAGGCACGAGGTCAAGCAAAATAAAGAACATAAGGCACTAGCTAGACATGGGCGGAGATGGAGCAGAGTGCACCAAGTTGATAGCAGAAGCGTGAATCTTGTAGATCACCAGGATACTGGCATCTGCATCCACCTTTCTAGCGAGTGGTGTCCACTGCTGCAAATGAGCAACCATTTTGGACACCGACTAGCACAACGCATTTCCTATTCGGCGCCCGGCATAGTTATAACGGTACACGGAGCACACGGACAATGCTTCGGTGCCTTAAGGCACCTGCTTTTGTATCTATGATATGTGGATCCAACGGGTGGCTGGTCCACATGTCAGTGACCCAAAGTCAGGTGCCTTTAAGGCACCGAAGCTGCGTCCGGGAACACACCCTCCCACTCGACAGATTATATATGGGATTTCCATATAAAACTTTACGCGCGAATGGAAGCTCGAGCGGGGAAGTTGGCTCCCGGGTTTTTTCTGGTTGTGCGAAGCTTCTACTAGCTTCCGGTCGTTTTTTTCTACTGGTTTTATGTATTAGTTTGGCCGGGTTTTCTTACTTTTTTTTTTCTCTTTTCCCCTTTTTTATTTGCAATCTTTTTTAAACACTTTTTTTTAATTCGTGAACTTTTTAAAATCCATGAAGTTTTTCCAAATTTGTAATATATTTTTTCTAAATCCATGTACTTTTTCGCAAATGTATGAATTTTTTCAAATTTGTGTGTCTTAGCTCCTGAAGTTTTTCCAAATTTGCGATCTTTTTTCCAATCTTAGTGAACTTTTTCAAATTCATGTGTCTTAGCTCGTGACCTTTTTTTCAAATTCCAAACTTTTTCCTATCATAGTGATTTTTTTTCAAATTTTGCATAGCTTTTTCAATTTCATGAACTTTTTCCAAATTTGTAAAAAATCAAATTTAATGAACTTTTTCAAATTGATTTCAAATTCATTAACTTTCTTTAAATGAACTTTTAAAAAAATCAACAACATTTCCAACTTTCATGAACCTTTTTCAATTTGTGAACTTATAAAATTCATGAACTTTTTTTCCAATTCTTGAACTTTTTTCAAATTCATGTTTCTTAGCTCATGCACTTTTTTCAACTTTATAAAATTCTTTTCAATCTTTCTGAACTTTTTCGAATTTCACGAACCTTTTTCAATTTCATGAACTTTTCATTTTTGCTATTTTTTATGAAATTTTTTAAATTCTCGTTTATTTTTTTATGAACTCTTCATATTGACATGGTTTTAAAATGATTTTTTAAGTCATGGTCAACTAGTCCCCCACTCAACCTATCAACCAGCAAGATGTGATCTAGTGATTTTTTTTCTTGAAGTTCGGTCTCTTAGGCCCGATTCATTAAAATAGGTCAAAGAGAGTTGCCCGGTTAATTAACGAAAATGCGGGCTAAAACCGCTACAACATGCTGACAAGAAAGGGCAGCCGCCGACCTGGCCACCCACAGGACACGCAGACACTGCCGAGGAGAGGACACTGTCGAGGTTGCCTACAATGTGATCTAGTGAATGACTGCTTCGCATGAGGTCACATTCGATTGAGCGAAGGTTTTCCTGGGCCGGCCCACTAGGCGTCTCCTTCATGCGCTAGTAGCACAAACCGACGTGGAGATCACCATTTAGGAGGTCTCCTAGCCCAAGACTGGTGGCGCCGCTGCACTCGACCTGAGCATCTTTGGACCTAGGCCCTTAGTTGGGTCGGCTATCATCATGGGCCTACCTGGTGGATCCCTCGCCGGAAAGACAGATTCATTTGGAGTAATGTACGCAAGTAGTGGTTTACAAGGAACTCGTATAAGAGCTAGTCATGTAGTCCATGAAGCATTATTCCTTTTGTCGATAGTGTTATTAGTAGGGAGTTCGAATCTTTACTATTTTCAGTTGTAGTTCATGTTTTAGCAATGAATGAAATTAGTTCAAAGGTGTTAAATAGAGAAAGTTGATCGCTGAAATGATAATCAATAGGGTAGAGGTAAAAACTATAGGTTATTTTTTCAAAATTTGTATTATTAAAAGAAGTCTATGGATTGATATCGATTATACCCATTTTGACCCTCCTTTTGGGATACTCGCTGGCACTTATTTTTCCATTACATGATTTCACAAACCTAAGGACTTGACCATATGGATATGGAAAATAAAGGATTACTCATCCTAGAGGGAAAGGAGGGGGACACATTGTCGAGGGTTGGGTCCGACATATGCCAAAGGATGGCTTATCATGGTGGGACCGAGTAGAACGTCGCCGGTGCCTGGAAGCGGGATGAGGCATAGACAAGAACGCCGGCGTACTTTACCCAGGTTCGGGGCTGTCCTAGGAGATAACACCCCTAGTCCTTCTCTGCAGGGTCTCCGCATGATCACTAATGTGTAAGCGGTACAATGGTGCTCCTCGAGCTGTTTGCTAGAGGTGGAAGAAGGCAGGCACGCTCTCTCCTCCTCTAGGTATGAGTCTAGTCCTAACAGGGCCGAACCCTTTGCATGGGTGCCCTGGGGGGTTTATATAGGCCTACCCCCAGGGGTACAATGGTAATCCGACCGGACGTAGGGCCCGATCATCATTCTCTCTGGTCGCCGGCCTCTTTGCCGACAGTTGGGGCCCGCCGCCTGGTGGGCCCCGCCGTCTGGTCTGGTACGGAGCCGACAAGCCGCTCCTGCCGCTTGCGGGTCTTGCCAGCTGCTGATCACTGTAGCAGTAATGCTAATGACGCAGGCTTGGTTGGGAAGCGTGGCTACAGTCCCGCCGCCTGGTCGGCGATCACTGTTGCCACTTCGTGTCTCATCTGGTTGATGGCGTATGGGGCCCGAGGGAGGGATTGGCCGACTGCTGGTAGCCGGCTCCTCCGAGGTCCGGCTGCCCCAGCCTCCTCCGTCTTCAGGGCTCTGGCTGCCAGGTAGGGCCCGCCGTCTACAAGCCGTACCTGACAGGCCTTCGTGGGAACAGGACTCCGCCTGTCAGGTGTGACGTATGGGGGGAGAGGCAACAGTGCCGCGTCGTGCGGAGATCTCCGCTTGTACGGGGCACTATGGCCACGCCCGTCCCTGGATTCAGGGGAAGGCTTGCACTGTAGCTGTACCCCGTCTTGTCTCTTTGATGAGGGCGCATACTTTGAGGGCGCCACGGGCCGACTGCTAGGAACCGGCCTCCCTGGAGGCCGCTCTCTAGGAGTTGGCCCATCGGGATGCCGCCCTCCGGAATTCGGCCGCCTTTGACCAGTCGGCCGCTTGGCCAACCGGCCGCCAGAAGGCGGAGTCTTTATCTTGACGTCTTTGAGGGGCGCAGCCGGCCCCGTTGTCTTGAAAGGCTCGGGGGCTCGAGTTAGGCTACCCGTGGCCCATTACTCCGACAGTAGTCCCCGAAGCTGGTGAGGGGCCACGGTTGAGGAGCCGGGGAGCCTCAACAGTTTCCTCTTCTGGGTGCCCTGAAGGAAGCTTTGTCCGACTCATGAGGAGCCGGCCGGCGGGAATCGGTTGCGTCCAGCTGGATCCTTCTGGGATTTTGAATGCGTTGGTGGGAATCAGGCGGCGTGCTTGATAAGCTTCTCTGCTTGCCGTCTGCTGCGGGCATGCCACGTGGCGCTGGCTGGCCGGGTCGTCCTTGTTGGGTTTCGTAGTAATTTCAAAAAATTTCCTACGCACACGCAAGATCATGGTGATGCATAGCAACGAGAGGGGAGAGTGTTGTCTACGTACCCACGCAGACCGACTGCGGAAGCGTTGACACAACGTAGAGGAAGTAGTCGTACGTCTTCATGATCCAACCGATCAAGCACCGAAACTACGGCACCTCCGAGTTCGAGCACACGTTCAGCTCGATGACGATCCCCGGACTCCGATCCAGCAAAGTGTCGGGGAAGAGTTCCATCAACACGACGGCGTGGTGACGATCTTGATGCACTACAGCAGCAGGGCTTCGCCTAAACTCCGCTACAGTATTATCGAGGAATATGGTGGCTGGGGGCACCGCACACGGCTAAGGAATAGATCACGTGGATCAACTTGTGTGTTTCTGGGGTGCCTCTGCCTCAGTATATAAAGGACTAGAGGGGGGGAGGCTGGCCGGCCATAGGAGGCGCGCCAGGAGAGTCCTACTCCCTCTGGGAGTAGGATCCCCCCCCCCCAATCCTAGTTGGAATAGGATTCCTTGAGGGGGAAAAGAGAGAGAGGGGGGCCGGCCACCTCTCCTAGTCCTAATAGGACTAAGGGAAGGGGGGAGGCGCGTGGCCACCTTGGGCTGCCCCTTTCTCCTTTCCACTAAGGCCCATCAAGGCCCATATGGTTCCCGGGGGGTTCCGGTAACCTCCCGGTACTCCGGTAAAATCCTGATTTCACCCGGAACACTTCCGATATCCAAACATAGGCTTCCAATATATCAATCTTTATGTCTCGACCATTTCGAGACTCCTCGTCATGTCCTTGATCATATCCGGGACTCCGAACAACCTTCGGTACATCAAAATGCATAAACTCATAATATAACTGTTATCGTAACCTTAAGCATGCGGACCCTACGGGTTCGAGAACAATGTAGACATGACCGAGACATGTCTCCGGTCAATAACCAATAGCGGGACCTGGATGCCCATATTGGCTCCTACATATTCTACGAAGATCTTTATCAGTCAGACCACATAACAACATACGTTGTTCCCTTTGTCATCGGTATGTTACTTGCCCGAGATTCGATCGTCGGTATCCAATACCTAGTTCAATCTCGTTACCGGCAAGTCTCTTTACTCGTTCTGTAATACATCATCCCGCAACTAACTCATTAGTTGCAATGCTTGCAAGGCTTATGTGATGTGCATTACCGAGAGGGCCCAGAGATACCTCTCCGACAATCGGAGTGACAAAACCTAATCTCGAAATACGCCAACCCAACATGTACCTTTGGAGACACCTGTAGTACTCCTTTATAATCACCCAGTAACGTTGTGACGTTTGGTAGTACCCAAAGTGTTCCTCCGGTAAACGGGAGTTGCATAATCTCATAGTTACAGGAACATGTATAAGTCATGAAGAAAGCAATAGCAACATACTAAACGATCGGGTGCTAAGCTAATGGAATGGGTCATGTCAATCAGATCATTCTCTTAATGATGTGATCCCGTTAATCAAATAACAACTCATTGTTCATGGTTAGGAAACATAACCATCTTTGATTAACGAGCTAGTCAAGTAGAGGCATACTAGTGACACTTTGTTTGTCTATGTATTCACACATGTATTATGTTTCCGGTTAATACAATTCTAGCATGAATAATAAACATTTATCATGATTATAAGGAAATAAATAATAACTTTATTATTTCCTCTAGGGCATATTTCCTTCAGTCTCCCACTTGCACTAGAGTCAATAATCTAGTTCACATCGCCATGTGATTTAACAGCAATAGTTCACATCACCATGTGATTAATACCCATAGTTCACATCAATATGTGATCAACACCCAAAGGGTTTACTAGAGTCAGTAATCTAGTTCACATCGCTATGTGATTAACACCCAAAGAGTACTAAGGTGTGATCATGTTTTGCTTGTGAGATAATTTTAGTCAACGGGTCTGTCACATTCAGATCCGTAAGTATTTTGCGAATTTCTATGTCAACAATGCTCTGCACGGAGCTACTCTAGCTTATTGCTCCCACTTTCAATATGTATCTAGATCGAGATTTAGAGTTATCCAGATCTGTGTCAAAACTTGTATCGACGTAACTTTTTAGGACGAACCTTTTTGTCACCTCCATAATTGAGAAATATTTCCTTATTCCACTAAGGATAATTTTGACCGCTGTCTAGTGATCTACTCTTAGATCACTATTGTATTCCCTTGCTTAACAAAGTGTAGGGTATACAATAGATCTGGTACACAGCATGGCATACTTTATAGAACCTATGACTGAGGCATAGGGAATGACTTTCATTCTCTTTCTATCTTCTGCCTTGATCGGGCTTTGAGTCTTACTCAACTTCACACCTTGTAACACAGGCAAGAAATTTTTTTTCTTTGACTGTTCCATTTTGAACTACTTCAAAATCTTGTCAAGGTATGTACTCATTGAAAAACTTATCAAGCGTCTTGATCTATCTTTATAGATCTTGACACTCAATATGTAAGCAGCTTTACCGAGGTCTTTCTTTGAAAAACTCCTTTCAAACACTCCTTTATGCTTTGCAGAATAATTCTACATTATTTCCGATTAACAATATGTCATACACATATACTTATCAGAAATGATTTAGTGCTCCCACTCACTTTCTTGTAAATACAGGCTTCACCGCAAGTCTTTATAAAACTATATGCTTTGATCAACTTATCAACGTGTATATTCCAACTCCGAGATTTTTGCACCAGTCCATAGATGGATCGCTGGAGCTTGCTTATTTAGTTAACACCTTTAGGATCGACAAAACCTTCTAGTTGCATCGTATGCAACTCTTCTTTAGTAAATCCATTAAGGAATGCAGTTTTGTTTATCCATTTGCCAGATTTCATAAAATGCGGCAATTGCTAACATGATTCGGACAGACTTAAGCATAGATACGAGTGAGAAAATCTCATCGTAGTCAACACTTTGAACTTGTCGAAAACCTTTTGCGACAATTCTAGCTTTGTAGATAGTAACACTACTATCAGCGTCCGTCTTCCTCTTGAAGATCCATTTATTTTCTATGGCTTGCCGATGATCGGGCAAATCCATCAAAGTCCATACTTTGTTCTCATACATGGATCATATCTCAGATTTCATGGCCTCAAACCATTTCACGGAATCTGGGCTCATCATCGCTTCCTCATAGTTCGCAAGTTCGTCATGGTCTAGTAACATGACTTCCAGAACAGGATTACCGTACCACTCTGGTGCGGATCTCACTCTGGTTTACCTATGAGATTTGGTAGTAACTTGATCTGAAGTTACATGATCATCATCATTAGCTTCCTCACTAATTGGTGTAGTAGTCACAGGAACAGATTTCTGTGATGAACTACTTTCCAATAAGGGAGCAGGTACAGTTACCTCATCAAGTTCTACTTTCCTCCCACTCACTTCTTTCGAGAGAAACTCCTTCTCTAGAAAACTCTGAATTTAGCAACAAAAGTCTTGCCTTCGGATCTGTGATAGAAGGTGTATCCAATAGTTTCCTTTGGATATCCTATGAAGATTTACTTCTCCGATTTGGATTCGAGCTTATCATGTTGAAACCTTTTTCACATAAGCATCGCAGTCCCAAACTTTAAGAAACGACAACTTTGGTTTCTTGCCAAACCACAGTTCGGATTGTGTCGTCTCACCGGACTTAGATGGTGCCCTATTTAACGTGAATGCAGCTGTCTCTAATGCATAACCCCAAAACGATAATGGTAGATCGGTAAGAGACATCATAGATCGCACTATATCTAATAAAGTACGGTTATGACGTTCGGACACACCATTACACTATGGTGTTCCAGGTGGCGTGAGTAGTGAAACTATTTCACATTGTTTTAATTGAAGACCAAACTCGTAACTCAAATATTTGTCTCCGCGATCAGATCGTAGAAACTTTATTTTCTTGTCACGATGATTTTCCACTTCACTCTGAAATTCTTTGAACTTTTAAATGTTTCAGACTTATGTTTCATCAAGTAGATATACCCATATCTGCTCAAATCATCTGTGATGTTCAGAAAATAACGATACTTGCCGTGAGGCTTAACACTCATCGGACCGCATACATCAGTATGTATTATTTCCAATAAGTCAGTTGCTCGCTCCGGAGAACGGAGTCTTAGTCATCTTGCCCATGAGGCATGGTTCACAAGCATCAAGTGATTCATAATCAAGTGATTCCAAAATCCCATCAGCATGGAGTTTCTTCATGCGCTTTACACCAATATGACCTAAACGGTAGTGCTACAAATAAGTTGCACTATCATTATTAACTTTGCATCTTTTGGTTTCAATATTATGATTATGTGTATCACTACGATCGAGATCCAACGAACTATTTTCATTGGGTGTGTAACCATATAAGGTTTTATTCATGTAAACAGAACAACAATTTATTCTCTTACTTAAATGAATAACCGTATTACAATAAACATGATCAAATCATATTCATGCTCAACGCAAACACCAAATAACACTTATTCAGGTTCAACACTAATCCCGAAAGTATAGGGAGTGTGCGATGATGATCATATCAATCTCGGAACCACTTCCAACACACATCGTCACTTCACTCTTAACTAGTCTCTGTTCATTTTGCAACTCCCGTTTCGAGTTACTACTCTTAGCAACTGATCCAGTATCAAATACTGAGGGGTTGCTATAAACACTAGTAAAGTACACATCAATGACATGTATATCAAATATACTTATGTTCACTTTTCCATCCTTCTTATCCGCCAATCTCTTGGGGTAGTTCCACTTCCAGTGACCAGTTCCTTTGCAGTAGAAGCACTTAGTCTCAGGCTTAGGATCAGACTTGGGCTTCTTCACTTGAGCAGCAACTTGCTTGCCGTTCTTCTTGAAGTTCCCCTTCTTCCCTTTGCCCTTTTCTTGAAACTAGTGGTCTTGTCAACCATCAACACTTGATGTTTTTCTTGATTTCTACCTTCGTTGATTTCAGCATCACGAAGAGCTTGGGAGTTGTTTCCGTTATCCCTTGCATATTATAGTTCATCACGAAGTTCTACTAACTTGGTGATGGTGACTAGAGAATTCTGTCAATCACTATCTTATCTGGAAGATTAACTCCCACTTGATTGAAGCGATTGTAGTACCCAGACAATCTGAGCACATGCTCACGAGTTGAGCGATTCTCCTCCATCTTTTAGCTATAGAACTTGTTGGGGACTTCATATCTCTCAACTCGGGTATTTGCTTGAAATATTAACTTCAACTCCTGGAACATCTCATATGGTCCATGACGTTCAAAACGTCTTTGAAGTCCCGATTCTAAGCCATTAAGCATGGTGCACTAAACTATCAAGTAGTCATCATATTGAGCTAGCCAAACGTTCATAACGTCTGCATCTGCTCCTGCAATAGGACTGTCACCTAGAGGTGCATCAAGGACATAATTATTCTATGCAGCAATGAGGATAAACCTCAGATCACGGATCCAATCCGCATCATTGCTACTAACATCTTTCAACACAATTTTCTCTAGGAACATATCAAAATAAACACAGGGAAGCAACAACGCGAGCTATTGATCTACAACATAATTTCCAAAATACTACCAGGACTAAGTTCATGATAAATTTAAGTTCAGTTAATCAAATTAATTAAAGAACTCCCACTTAGATAGACATCCCTCTAATCCTCTAAGTGATTACGTGATCCAAATCAACTAAACCATAACCGATCATCACGTGAGATGGAGTAGTTTTCAATGGTGAACATCGTTATGTTGATCATATCTACTATATGATTCACGCTCGACCTTTCGGTCTCCGTGTTCCGAGGCCATATCTGTATATGCTTGGCTCGTCAAGTATAACCTGAGTATTCCGCGTGTGCAACTGTTTTGCACCCGTTGTATTTGAACGTAGAACCTATCACACCCGATCATCACGTGGTGTCTCAGCACGAAGAACTTTCACAACGGTGCATACTCAGGGAGAACACTTCTTGATAATTTAGTGAGAGATCATGTTATAATGCTACCGTCAATCAAAGCAAGATAAGATGCATAAAAGGATAAACATCACATGCAATCAATATAAGTGATATGATATGGCCATCATCATCTTGTGCTTGTGATCTCCATCTCCGAAGCACCGTCGTGATCACCATCGTCACCGGCGTGACACCTTGATCTCCATCGTAGCATCGTTGTCGTCTCGCCAAGCTTATGCTTCTACGACTATCACTGCCGCTTAGTAATAAAGTAAAGCATTACATCGCGATTGCATTGCATACAATAAAACGACAACCATAAGGCTCCTGCCAGTTGCCGATAACTCGGTTACAAAACATGATCATCTCATACAATAAAATTCAGCATCATGTCTTGACCATATCACATCACAACATGCCCTGCAAAAACAAGTTAGACGTCCTCTACTTTGTTGTTGCAAGTTTTACGTGGCTGCTACGGGCTTAAGCAAGAACCAATCTCACCTACGCATCAAAACCACAACGATAGTTTGTCAAATAGACTCCGTTTTAACCTTCGCAAGGACCGGGCGTAGCCATACTTGGTTCAACTAAAGTTGGAGAGACAGTCGCCCGCAAGCCACCTATGTGCAAAGCACGTCGGGGGAACTGGTCTCGCGTAAGCGTACGCGTAATGTTGGTCCGGGTCGTCTCGTCCAACAATGCCGCCGAACCAAAGTATGACATGCTGGTAGGCAGCATGACTTATATCGCCCACAACTCACTTGTGTTCTACTCGTGCATATAACCTAGGCTCGGATGCCACTGTTGGGTTTCGTAGTAATTTCAAAAAATTTCCTACGCACACGCAAGATCATGGTGATGCATAGCAACGAGAGGGGAGAGTGTTGTCTAAGTACCCACGCAGACCGACTGCGGAAGCGTTGACACAACGTAGAGGAAGTAGTCGTACGTCTTCACGATCCAACCGATCAAGCACCGAAACTACGACACCTCCCAGTTCGAGCACATGTTCAGCTCGATGACGATCCCCGGACTCTGATCCAGCAAAGTGTCGGGGAAGAGTTCCGTCAACACGACGGCGTGGTGACGATCTTGATGCACTACAGCAGCAGGGCTTCGCCTAAACTCCGCTACAGTATTATCGAGGAATATGGTGGCTGGGGGCACCGCACACGGCTAAGGAATAGATCACGTGGATCAACTTGTGTGTTTCTGGGGTGCCTCTGCCTCAGTATATAAAGGACTAGAGGGGGGGAGGCTGGCCGGCCATAGGAGGCGCGCCAGGAGAGTCCTACTCCCTCTGGGACTAGGATCCCCCCCCCCAATCCTAGTTGGAATAGGATTCCTTGAGGGGGAAAAGAGAGAGAGGGGGGCCGGCCACCTCTCCTAGTCCTAATAGGACTAAGGGAAGGGGGGAGGCGCGTGGCCACCTTGGGCTGCCCCTTTCTCCTTTCCACTAAGGCCCATCAAGGCCCATATGGTTCCCGGGGGGTTCCGGTAACCTCCCGGTACTCCGGTAAAATCCTGATTTCACCCGGAACACTTCCGATATCCAAACATAGGCTTCCAATATATCAATCTTTATGTCTCGACCATTTCGAGACTCCTCGTCATGTCCTTGATCATATCCGGGACTCCGAACAACCTTCGGTACATCAAAATGCATAAACTCATAATATAACTGTTATCGTAACCTTAAGCATGCGGACCCTACGGGTTCGAGAACAATGTAGACATGACCGAGACATGTCTCCGGTCAATAACCAATAGCGGGACCTGGATGCCCATATTGGCTCCTACATATTCTACGAAGATCTTTATCAGTCAGACCGCATAACAACATACGTTGTTCCCTTTGTCATCGGTATGTTACTTGCCCGAGATTCGATCGTCGGTATCCAATACCTAGTTCAATCTCGTTACCGGCAAGTCTCTTTACTCGTTCTGTAATACATCATCCCGCAACTAACTCATTAGTTGCAATGCTTGCAAGGCTTATGTGATGTGCATTACCGAGAGGGCCCAGAGATACCTCTCCGACAATCGGAGTGACAAAACCTAATCTCGAAATACGCCAACCCAACATGTACCTTTGGAGACACCTGTAGTACTCCTTTATAATCACCCAGTAACGTTGTGACGTTTGGTAGTACCCAAAGTGTTCCTCCGGTAAACGGGAGTTGCATAATCTCATAGTTACAGGAACATGTATAAGTCATGAAGAAAGCAATAGCAACATACTAAACGATCGGGTGCTAAGCTAATGGAATGGGTCATGTCAATCAGATCATTCTCTTAATGATGTGATCCCGTTAATCAAATAACAACTCATTGTTCATGGTTAGGAAACATAACCATCTTTGATTAACGAGCTAGTCAAGTAGAGGCATACTAGTGACACTTTGTTTGTCTATGTATTCACACATGTATTATGTTTCCGGTTAATACAATTCTAGCATGAATAATAAACATTTATCATGATTATAAGGAAATAAATAATAACTTTATTATTGCCTCTAGGGCATATTTCCTTCAGTCCTGCCAACCCACGCGCATGACGGGACGCAACCGCAGGCCGGGCCTGCCACCACCGGGCCTCGGGCAGCGAGCGGATCCGCGGCGGCCGAGATAGGCGGTTGGGCTTCTCCGTGGAGTTAATGCGTGCAATATTTGCGTGGTAAAGGTGGGGGCGTGGGGTCGTGGGCACAGTTAATCCCACGTTCCCACGCCCACCCCCTCGGCTTCGTAGCCCGCAGGCTATAAGTAGGGGGAGGAGGGGAAGCGGGAACGCACGTGCGCCCCTCCGCCCCACTCTTTCTTCCACTTCTCCTTCTCCTTGCCGTGGCGCCCGAGCCTTGCTGAAGCGCCACCGCAGCTTGTCTCCATCAAGCTCGTCCGTCAGCCCCTCGTCCTCATGGTGCGCGCCGGAGCCTGGGACGGCTCCACAGTTCGCGAGGACCACATCGACTTCCTCCGCCAGACGTGGCGGCTGCCCCACGCGGATTACGTGGGGGTTCGTCTCGCGCTGAAGGAGGAGGTATCGCCAGCGCCGGAGGAGGGCGAGCGAGTCATCTTCCGCTCGCACTGCCTGTGGCCTCGACCTGCCGATGAGCGGTTTTCTCCGAGCCTTCCTCGAATTCTACAATCTCCAACCGCACCACCTCAACCCGAACACGGTGGTGTTGCTGTCCGCCTTCGTCACCTTGTGCGAAGGCTTCCTCGGCGTCCTCCCCACCATCGAGCTCTGGGGGGGAGTTCTTCTACTCCAAGCTTGGCACCATCGTCGCGGGGGTGCCGGCTCAGTGCAGCGCCTTCATCGCGGTGCGGAGGCCGGGGGTCGACAATCCATTTCCTTCCATCCCGCTGATCCAATCGGTGAAGTTGTGGTAGCAGTCATACTTTTACGTGAAGAGCATCTTCGCGAAGGGTGACTGGGTCAACCTACCAGCTTACGTTGCCGGCCCGCCGACTGGGAAGCGGCCTAACTAGTCGTACCGGGCCAAGACGTTGTCGCCTTCTGGAGCCGCCGCCGTCGCATGGCTCCGGGTGCTGGTATAGTCGGAGGGCCTAACCGGGTCCGACTTGCTGCTCGCCTTCGTGGCGCGTCGGGTGCTCCCGCTCCAGGGCCGCCCTCACATGATAAGTCAGATGAGCGGTCATCAGGATCCAAGCCGGCTGTGCACCAAGGAGATGCCTCACGCAGAGGTAGCTCACATGGTGAACTACCTTGCGAACTGCAAGCTCATGGAGGAGTGGCGGTTTGGCAAGGAGCCGTATTCCCGTGACAACCCCCCGCCTATGGTAATTTTCCCTTCCATCTATTTTTCTTCCTCTTTGCCGGGTTCCATTTGTCTAATCTGACCAGCCAGCTCTTTGGACAGAGCGCCCTCCTCCAGCCGGCAGCCCGCACCGCAGGGCTGGAGCGTCGATTTCTCCCCGACCGAGCGAGGAGAGACGTAGATGACCCCGACTTGGGGGCGGCGGCCTTGGAGGACGACGCCGAGGGAGGAGCCGGTGCTGCAGGCGGCTCGGGGCTCGGAGCCAGCCTCGAGGACTGGCCAGATGACGACGCGGGGGAAGTCGTCCCGCGCCGCCAGCCGGGTTTTGACCAGCAGGGCGCGAGCTCGTCTGGCGCGCCGGCAGCCCGAGGCGGCGCGCATAGGCGTAGAGCCGCGCCGAGCCTGTTTGGCAGCCGGCCGAAGAAACCCAGGGGCTCGGCTGCAGCGACCAAGCGAGACGAAGCGGCCGCGAAAGCCGACCGCTTTCGCAAGGTGGTGAAGACGCCGCCGCTGGTTTCTGTGTAAGTTCTGACTTCCTTCGTACTTTCTCCTTTCTTGACGATCTCATCTGAGTCTTCTCTACTTCGTTCCCCTTGATTTAGGGCCCCGCTCACTCTTGAGAAGTCGGCCGCTGCCTCCATCGTGGGGTCGGTGGAGACCTCCACCACCACCCGGCGGATCGATCCGGCCGCCGACCTTCGGGAGGCGACGGAGCGGAACGCGCGAGAGGTGTGCGAGGACACCGCCCGCCTGGAGAAGGTGGAGGCAGACAGGGCGGAGGCCGCCACATTGAGGAAGCTGGCGGAGGCCGAGGCCGCTGATGTGGCGAAGAAGCGGGCTGAGGAAGCCGCGCACCGTCAGTCAGCGACATTCGTCGTCCCCCTGAACTCTGCGCCGCCACCACCGGAGTTCGTGGTGCAGACTGGGGAAACCGGTGACGAGCACCCTACCATGGAGAGAGAGGGCGGCGACGCCGCCATTCCGGATGTAATCGTGCCCCCGCCACCACCTTCTGAGGAGGCGCGAGATAAGCAGCCGGCCAACCCACCGGTGCCACCGGCCGGAAATGAGATGGTGACGGGCCTGACTCCCGGGGCCTGCACACCCTTGCGCCGCCGTCCTATGCAGGCGGCCTCGGCGCCACGCCCACTGGAGGTCGGCACCGCGAGCTCCTCCATCCTGGACACCGAGGCGACCAGCGCCGCGCCCGCTGGATGGGCGCGGGGAGGCGGGACGACCCACCTGAACAAGGCGGTCCTGGAGGTCCAAGCCAAACTCCGTGCCAAGGCCGATGCTCTCAAGCATTGCAACAAGGCGTTCCTTGAGTCACGAGAGGCCATCCGGGTATACCTCTTGCTCCTTTATTTTCAATTTTTGTATTGCTTCATGGGGGCGCGCTAGCGCACCCACTGGGTGTAGTCCCCGAGTTCGGGGCCGGCTGCTGAGCAGGCGGCCCGGAACTCTAACTAGCAAGCTTCGAGTACTAATATATTTGCTGCAGGACTATCATAACCTCCGCGTGGCCACCTTCAACTCCAGAGTCCAGGAGTTGGATCAACGCGCCGCCGACTTTTCGGAGAGCCGAAGTAATTTATATTCTTTCTGCGGGGGCGCGCTGGCGCACCCGCAGGCTGTAGTCCCTGAGATCCGGGCCGACTGCTAAGCAGTCAGGCCAGATCTTCCTGGCGCTACATCTTTCTTTGCTGATTGTTGTCATTTCCTTCTTTTTCTGATTTTGCAGAGGCCAACGCCATCCTTCAACAGCAACTGGGCGAAGCCAACGCCGCGTTGCATGCGAAAGAGGCGGACTGCAGCAAGCTGGCTGAAGAACGTGACCGGCTGGCCACGCAGCTGGCGGAGCAGGAAGAGCTTCTCCAGAAGGCCCAGAAGGAGGCGGAGGACAAGGAGGCGGGTCTTCTCACCGAGTTCGAGATCAAACGCTCCGCCTGGACCGACAAGGAGGCGATGCTGACGGCCAGCTTTGGCAAAATTGAGGATATGGTTGATGGTAGGCGACCTTCTTTACTTTTCTTTAAGTCGCCGGCCTCTAGCCAAGCCGGCTTCTTTCTCTTTTTGTTCTGACACTTTGCTTAGTCCTGGTAGAGTTCTTTCCAGGCCACTCTGGTGCCGCCAACCAGGCTATCGAGGCCGACCATGAAGAACGAAGGGCGGAAGGCGAGAGGATCGCCGCCAATGCCCCTTGCACCCTTCGCGAGCAGCTTCTCAGCATCCAGGACTGTCTTCGGCTGACTCATCGGATGCTGTGCCGCCTTCAGCGTGTCGGCGCCCAGGCGATCGCTGCCTTGTGGCCTGATAGGCCGGCCCCACGCACCCCCAGCCGGACTGACGACTGGCTGGAGGTGGCGGCTGGCCGCCTTGAGGCGTGGAAGGCCTCCTCGGCCCGGGCCGGAGCGCGCCGGGCCTTGGAGTTCGTCAAGGCGTGGTACCCTGGGCTAAATCTAACCCAGTTGACCACGTTCTGATAGGAGGCCCAAGAGGAGCTGGTGGCAGTGGAGGGCAAACTTGTCAAGCGGGCGGCAGCCATCGCTGAGTACACTGACACCAGAGTCTTCATCCCAGAGCCGGCTGAGGATGGCACCAAGGCGCCGCCAGAGTGGTTTGGGCTGAACCCGAAGGAGGGCGAGGACTCGGCTGAGGTGATGGACTCCAGTGACGAGGGAGAAGATGACGAGGAGGAGGAAGGCGAAGAGGAGGCGCCAGAGGTCGGAGCAGACGGCCAGCCCCAACTCGACCGCGCCTCCAGCAACGAGCCGCACCCGAATGAGCCGGCTGCCGCTGGAGGGGACCAAGCGGGGACCAACCAGACAGCCGCTCGACCAGTTGGCGCCACCGACTCCACCACTTTGCCGAACCCGTCCGCCGATCCCTAGGCTGCCACTTTACTTTTTATTTCTCCCTGTTTATTAGTCTCAACGAACTTTGTTAGCTTCGCACAATTCCACCCGCGGGGTGTATTTGGAACTTATGTTGGATGTCGGCCAAGGGCCTTTGATGTGTAAATATTTTATCCGAGTTCTACCTTTCCTTGCCTTCTACTCTTTTGGCTTTTTCCTTTGCCGCCTTCCCCTGGTTGCCGTCTTGCCAGCCGAACAGCCGCTCTGCGGACTGTGGCTGGATCAAGTACTTAGCCACTTTTGGGAAGGCAAGTACTTGGCCAGCTAGAGTTTTCTGGCAAGTTAAGTAGAAGCCGGCCGACTGGTTGCTCGGCAACCGGTTGGTGAGGCGAGAAGCCGGCTTGGACTATGTAAATGCCTTAAGTCATTAGCCATTTTTCATGCAGGCGCCCTTTTCGCCTTAACTCCTGCCGACCGAACAGCTGCTCTGCAGGCTGCGGCCTCTAGTAGGAGAAACCTAGGGTGCCAACACGCGACTTGTCCGGCTGCAGGAAGCATTTCATAGTACAAGGCGGCAAGCCCCGGGTCGACTAGTCGAACCCGGTGCCAGATAGATTAATGAAATGACATAAATGATAGGCCTAGTACTTGTTTTATAGATAAAGAAGGCAGTCCCCGAGCTCTATTCAGGGAACCCGGAGTCTTTGTACTTAATACAAAAGTCGGCGTGATACATACTGCTTTTTAACTGTATAACCTTCGAATGAGGTTCGCATTCCATGGTCGCTCAGTCTCCTTGCCGGAGTCATCTCTTTTGCGTGCTCGAGGTTTCTGAGCGTCGATGAGGTAGTAGGAGTCGTTGCCCAACACCTTGCTGATGATAAAGAGACCTTCCCAAGGTGCCGAGAGCTTGTGCTTGTTGGCTGTTCATTGGATCAGCCGGAGCATAAGGTCTTCTTCTTGGAAGGATCTTGGCTTGACCTTTCGGTTGTAGTATCGGCGCAGGCTCTACTGGTAGATGGTGGATCAGCTGAGTGCCAACAGCCGGCCCTCTTCCAGCAGATTGATGCCGTCATGTCGTGCTTCTTCTGCCTCCTCTTCAGTGTACATGGTGACTCAAGGGGAGTCGAATTCTATGTCCGTCGAGATGACGGCTTCGGCACCGTAGACGAGAAAGAAAGGCGTAAAGCCGGTTGACTTGTTCGGAGTTGTGCGCAGGCTCCAGAGGACGGCCGGAAGCTCATCGAGCCAACAGCCGGCCAACTGCTCCAGAGGCTCGACCAGTCGGGGCTTGATGCTGGATAAAATGAGGCTGTTTGCTCGCTCCAACTGGCCGTTTGACTGCGGATGGGCAACAGACGCCAAGTCCAGTCGAATGCCCTGCGTCGCGCAGAAACGGGCCAAGGCACCTTTGGCGAAGTTCGTGCCAATGTCGGTGATGATGCTGTGTGGTATGCCATACCGGATGGTGATGTCGGAGATGAAACTCACCGCAGTCAGACCATTCAACTTCTTGATTGGTTTTGCTTCTATCCACTTGGTGAACTTGTTCACCGCGACAAGCAGATGAGTCAAGCCATCTCTTGCTGTCTTGAATGGTCCCACCATATCCAGGCCCCAGACGGCAAATGGCCAGGCGATGGGAATAGTCTTGAGTGCAGAAGCCGGCTGGTGAGGCTTTGAATGAAACTTCTGGCACCCTTTGCATTTCTGGACCAAGTCCTTGGCGTCTTCTAGGGCAGTCGGCCAGAAAAAACCTTGGCGGAAGGCCTTGGCCACCAGAGCCCTTGAGGCCGCGTGGTGACCATACTCGCCCTGATGGATATCTTTGAGGATTGTCTGGCCTTGCTCTGGCTCGACGCAGCGCTGGTAAACACCAGTGATATTGTGCCTCACAAGCTCTTTGTTGACTATGGTGTATGCTGCCGCCCGACATTGCACTTGCCGGGCCGAGATCTCGTCTTCACCAAAAAATTGAGGATGGGCTGGGCCCATGAAGGTGCTGCAATTTCTTCGACTGTCAGGACTGCCACTTGTACGAGGGCGGCTGGGCTGGGAGGCGGTGGGTTGGAGTCGGCCGCCGCTTGCTGAGTTAATGAAGTCTCCGGGCCGACTGCTGTAGTCCCCGGGTTATCCGCCAAGACAGACGGGATGGTCAACATATTCTTGAGCTAGAGAAAAGCTTCGTCCGCCTTGTCATTACACTCGAAAAAGGTGGTCTTCTTCACGAGCTGGTACAGGGGAAGAGCCTTCTTACCCAGCCGACTGATGAAACGGCTAATAGATGCCAAGCAGCCGGTAAATTTTTGCACATCCAGCAGTCGGGTGGGTACTTCCATCCTTTCGATGGCCTTGATCTTCACGGGGTTGCAATCTATGCCGCGCTCTGAGACCAGAAAGCCAAGAAGCTGGCCAGCTGGTACCCCAAAGACACACTTCACCGGGTTGAACTTGATCTGAAATCGGCGCAAGTTCTCAAAAGTCTCCCTGAGATCCTCCAGTAGCGTCCCACGCTTCTCTGTCTTCACCACCACATCGTCCACATAGACATGAGCGTTTCTGCCGAGTTGTTTGAGGAGACACTTCTGCATGCAACGCTGAAAGGTGGCGCCGACATTTCTGGCCGAACGTCATGGTCAGGTAGCAGACGGCTCCAAATGGCGTGATGAAGGCGGTCTTCATCCTGTCGGCTGGGTCCAACTTGATCTAGTGATACCCGGAGTATGCATCCAAAAAAACTCAACAGCTCGCATCCGGCTGTAGAGTCGATCACTTGGTCGATTCTGGGCAGAGCAAATGGATCTTTGGGGCATGCTTTGTTGAGGCTGGTATAATCAATGCACATGCGCCATTGCTTGTTCTTCTTCAGCACTAGGACTGGATTGGCTAACCATTCTAGAAAGGACACCTCCATGATGAAGCCGGCTGCGAGGAGCCGGGCTATCTCTTCTCCAACAACTCTTCTTTTCTCTTCTGATAGGCGGCGCAAGGGCTGCCGAACTGGCTTGGCATCAGATCGGACATGTAACTTGTGCTCAGCGAAATCCGTCAGTACACCTGTCATGTCTTTCGGGGACCATGTGAAGATGTCCCGATTCTCACAGAGGAAATCGACGAGGTCGCCTTCCTATTTACTGTCAAGGTTTGCGCCAATGACAGCATACCTCTCCGGGTGCTCCGGGTCCAAAGGTATCTTCTTTGTTTCTTTGGCCGGCTTGAACGAGCCCTCGGCTTCCAACTCCTTGGGGTCGGGTGACATTTCCGGCTGCTTGCCTGCCATTGCCACAACCCGGTCAAGGAGCCGTTTCTCTACTGCGATCACGAGGGACTCGGCTAACCGGCTGCTCTCTGCCACGCAGGCGGACGACTTCTTGTAGTCTCCTGCTACGGTCAGGATTCCCTTAGAGCTTGGCATCTTCATCTTTAGGTAAGCATAGTGGGGGACCGCCATGAACTTGGCCAAGGTAGGCCGGCCAAGCAGTGCGTGATAAGGGCTCTCAAGGTACACCACCTCAAACCAGACTGGCTCTCGGTGGAAATGAGTTTTGTCCCCGAAGAGGACATCTATCTGAGTCTTGCCGATTGGTGAGCAGGAAAGGCAAGGAACTATGCCATGGAAAATAGTCTGACTGGGCTAAAGGTGTCTCTGCTTGATTCCCAATTTCTCCATGGTATCCTTGTACAGAATGTTGATGCTGCTGCCGCCACCTATCAGGACTAGGGAAAAACGGGCAGCCCGCCTCTCTGTGGCGAACGTGGCGTTCAACACCAAGGCATAGGAGCTGGGGCTTGGCATCACTTCTGGGCGGTCAGCTTTGCTCCAACTAATGGGTTTCTCTGACCAATGCATGAACTCGGAGGTCTCTGATGCTACTGCATTCACTTCCAGCTGTTGCTGCCGCCTGTTGCACCTATCGTCGACCATGCTGGTGAACACGGCGTAGGCCCCATGCTCCTCAGGATAATCATCTTGCACGGCGCCGACTGGCCGAGCCGCCGGCTGCTGCGGGGGAGGAGGCAGCGGGCCGACAGGGGGAGCGGGCTGGGGTCCGTCACGCTTGGTAATCCTGGTAAGCCAATGGTACTTTTGAGTGGTGTGATTGGATGGCTTCACACCGCTGTGGAACTTGCAGGGGGCATCAAGAGTCTGCTCGTACGAGAAGGCAGACATCCAGTTAGGCTTGCCGCCCTTCTGACGCTTGGGATGAGGCTGCCCTTCTGGTTGTTGATCTTCAACTACCGCCACCTGCCGGCTTGTGGAAGCCGGCTGTGCGGCCTTGCACTTGTTGTCGTTCGGCTGCTGCCGCCGACTAGCGTCGCCAGTCGGGGTCCGAGGGGCTTGGGGAGCCACTTTGCCCGACGCGTTGACTTGAATTTCCGCCTTCATGGAGGAGTCGGCTGTGGCGTACTTGTCTGCTATGATTAGCAGCTCGTCAAGGGACGCTGGCTCGTCGCCGAGGAGCCGGTGTTTGAGGAGGGTGCCCTCTCAGCACCCGGTGATGAAGTACTCGATAGCCTGCACCTCGTGCATGCCCTCGCAGGATTTCCGCAGCTCAGCCCAGCGTGTGAGATAGATTGCGAGTCGACTTATTGGGGCCTTGGACGCACAAGGAGAGCTGGCGAGGCTTGGGCGGCCGCTTGTACGTGCTGGTGAAGTTGCGGATGAAGGCTTCAGTAAAGTCAACCCAGCTGTTGACGCTGCGGGGCTTCAGGCTGTTCAGCCATGTCCGGGCCGTGCCCTGGAGCATGAGGGGGACGCACTTCATGGCAACGCGCTTGTTGCCGTTGGCGATGCTGACGGCTGTGGAGTAGTCCACCAGCCAGTCCTCTGGCTTCACGGAGCCGGTGTACTTGGGGGTATCTCTTGGGAGAGTGAACCCTTTGGGAAAGGGCTCATCTCGGATGCGGGGGCCAAAACAAGGCGGACCCAGCTCGTTTTCCTCTTCTAGTGTCAGGGACCGATTAAGGCGGTCGATCCAGTGGCGGGCATCGCTTTTTCCGATTCCTTCTCGGCGGCCAAGGCGGTCGCCGAGTGATGGATGGTCAACAGGCGGCGGCGAGATGCGCCTCTCCCTGCGGGGAGGAGGCGGCGGGCAGTCGTCTCGCCGTCGCACTGCTCTTGGGCGGCCGTCTTGGTCGCGCTCGATGGTGATGTGAGTCCGGCTGCGGCTGGCAGCCGGCTCCTTGTCTCTTATATCATGGACGCCACCAGTCGGCGTCCGAGATGTCGCGCCTTGGTCTCGGCGAGGTGGTGGGTCGTCATTTCGCCGGTTGGGCGCTTCAGCGCGGCACCCAGCATCTTGCTGCTCAGCAGCCGCGTCAAGGAGCTGCTGAACTCGCTCCATCATGTTGCGGCGCTCGTCGCCCTCGAGCTTGTCTAGCTCGTCTGCTGCCGCCTGGGCAGCTCGTATGTTCTCTGCAGGCGTGGCATAGACGGGTAGGTCTGTCCCGAACATGCTGGCGATGACTGCGCCACGCTGCCTAATCAAGCCAACGCGGCTAGGCCCACCAGGAGCCGGAGTGCCGCCTACATCACGGTCCATCTCCCGCTGGTAGGCCTCCGAAAGGAGTCTCATGCTGGCCAGCCGGCTGGCGCTCTCAACGAGTTGGATGCGGCGCGCTTCCAGCGTCTCGGCGTCGGCGTCTTCCGGGATTGGCGCAGCCAAGTCTTGCATTGCCGTCTGCAACGGGTCCTGACCGCCCCCGCCAGAGTGCTCGCCGTGGCTAATCACGAGCACCTCCGTGACGGTGCTGCCTCCGCTGTCCGGGCGAGGAAGCGGCTCATTGTAAACCACCACATTGGAGGGGAACGTGTTGAGCGAAGCCGTGTCGGAGTCGACCAACACCGGGTCGGTGGATCCAACCGACTCCAAGTCAGCAGCAGGCTCGCTGGCGACGTGGAGCTAATCGAGGAGGCCCGCGAGGCGGCCTTCGGGGCCATTGGTGCCCGCGTCGGACGTGGGCTCGTCAGAGAGGCGAATCTCGCCAACAAGATCGGCAAGGTAGCTCGCTGCGCAGGCGATCTCCGCACCGTGCAGTGCCTCAGCGCAGACGCCGTCCGGCGTGCCGGCCTGTGTGCTCTCGCCAGGAAGGAACAGGGTTCCCGTCCAGAACAGGTCTCCGGGAGACGGTGCACCTCGCCCCACGGTGGGCGCCAAATGTCGGGGGTTGGGTGCGACATATGCCAAAGGATGACTTATCATGGTGGGAGCGAGTAGAACGTCGCCGGTGCCTGGAAGCGGGATGAGGCGTAGACACGAACGCTGGCGTACTTTACCCAGGTTCGGGGCTCTCCTAGGAGATAACACCCCTAGTCCTGCTCTGCGGGGTCTCCGCATGATCACTAATGTGTAAGCGGTACAATGGTGCTCCTTGAGCTGTTAGAGGTGGAAGAAGGCAGGCATGCTCTCTCCTCCTCTAGGTATGAGTCTAGTCCTAACAGGGCCGAACCCTTTGCATGGGTGCCTTGGGGGGTTTATATAGGCCTACCCCCAGGGGTACAATGCTAATCCGACCGGGCATGGGGCCCGGTCGTCATTCTCTCTGGTCGCCAGCCTCTTTGCCGACAGCTGGGGCCCGTCGCCTGGTGGGCCCTGCCGTCTGGTTTGGTATGGAGCCGACAAGCCGCTCCGGCCGCTTGCGGGTCTTGTCGGCTGTCGATCACTGTAGTCGTAACGCTAATGACGCAGGCTTGGTCGGGGAAGCGTGGCTACAGTCCCTCCGCCTGATGGGCGATCACTGTTGTCACTCTGTGTCTCATCTGGTTGATGGCGTATGGGGCCCGAGGGAGGGATTGGCCGCCTGCTGGTAGTCGGCTCCTCCGAGGTCCGGCTGCCCCAGCCTCCTCCGTCTTCAAGGCTCTGGCTGCCAGGTAGGGCCCGCCGTTTGCAAGCCATACCTAACAGGCCTTCGTGGGAACAGGACTCCGCCTGTCAGGTGTGACGTATGGGGGAGAGGCAACAGTGCCGTGTCGTGCGGAGATCTCCGCCTGTATGAGGCATTGTGACCACGCCCGTCCCTGGATTCGGGGGGGAGGCTTGCACTGTAGCCGTACCCCGTCTTGTCTCTTTGATGAGGGCGCCACGGGCCGACTGCTAGGAACCGGCCTCCCTGGAGGCTGCTCTCTAGGAGTCGGCCCATCGGGATGCCGCCCTCCGGAATTCGGCCGCCTTCGACCAGTCGGCCGCTTGGCCAACCGGCCGCCAGAAGGCGGAGTCTTTATCTTGACGTCTTTGAGGGGCGCAGCCGGCCCTGTTGTCTTGAAAGGCTCGGGGGCTCGGGTTAGGCTACCCGTGGCCCATTACTCCGACACACATACTCAATTTAAAGTGAGTAAACATAATTTCATACTTGTCCTTCATAGATCCCTATAGAATTCTGTCGAAAGCCATATTCGATGAAAGTCATATGTACATATTGGAGAGATCTTTCCTATCTTTCGAGATGCATCCATTAGACCTATTTGAAGAGGGTTCCATTACTAATATGTCTACTTCGATTGTCGGTAAGGTACTTGGTTTAAAATCCCTACGTGCACTACGTCTAGAGTATCAATTTCCCCCTACTTATTGAAAAACTTTCCAAAACATGGTATTATTGTGAATAGCCATCAACTATATGGAAAAGTTAGAAGAATGTGGCCTATTCTGGGCCCTACAGTACATTGCATCCGTATGATGATTCCCCTTCAACCGAATTATTCAATTCCAGTTATAGATAGAGAAAAAAACTAAAGGAGAATGGATGAAAAAAGACATAGTTTGGAAGTTAGACCCTTTTTACTTTGGCATGAATTTGGAAACCTCCTATTTTCCAATAGAAGTGTTAGCCTACTTCTACACCCGATATATCATATAACCCATTAAGTGTTTTAATGGAATAAGTTGTAATATAGATTTGTCCTCTGATAAATTTGTACTTCAAAAAAGGAATACTTTTGATTCAACCATCTCTTTATCAACTCAACAACTTGAAGTATTAGATGCTGCCAAAGAGAGTGGGGGTTTCATACGCAAAAAGGAAGGAAGTGACTCATAGAATGACAAAGGCAAATAGTTCTCTTGCACATTTTCATTAACCGATAAACATAATATATGCATGTACACACATGGATATGTACATCTTGATTTGAAAAGAACCAAAAGATATCTTGGGTTAGTGTAATCTTTATGCCCAAAACCCCAATTCGAGTAATCATTCATTTTGTACCGTTCAAGGAGTGGGAGCTACCATTCTAACTCTTCCAGCACTAAAACTGGTGTTTGGAGACCCAAAAAGGCAAGGGGGAAACGAAATGATTGATTCGCCTAGTAAACTATGCATGATCCAGTGACCTCGCCTTTCTCCAGTTAAAAGTTTGAGCATTTCCTAGAATCCTTCCCCTATGCATGCTATTCTCATGTTCCCCTAAACGGAGGTATCAATAAGGCCACTCGTGATGGAGATGCACTCAAGCTACGCAGATCGGACTTGTGCCACAAGACCACGAGGGCAGTTCCTATTGTGCGCGTAGGCTGAGGGTGCCAAGGAAAATCGCACTCTCCGTGCATTTTGTGCCAACCCACTTTGGAATTTTTAGGCTATTTGTTCACGCCAATTTTGCGAAGGATTTAGAGCCTTCCTTGAACCAAACTTAAAAAAAATGCTTTTTTGCATTTTTATCGATTTATCCTTTTCTTATTTTTTGTTTTCCTTTTTATTTTATTTTTTGAAACAAGGGTCATTTTCAAATCCTTAAAAAATGAAAAAACTTTTACGTTACAAAACATTTTTTGAATTCATGATTTTTTTATTTTTCAATTTGGAATATTTTTTGGAATCTAAGAAGCATTTATTCGAATTTTTGAGCATTTTTTAATTATAAAATTCATGAATTTTTTAAACTCAGTACTTTTTCTAAATCCGAGAATACATTTTTAAAAAATCACGAGTTTTTATTTGTGATATTTTTAAAATTCACAAAATAATTCCTTAGCATATATTTATTTTTATAAAGTATTTTAGTGCGAAATCTACAAAAATAAAATAGAGTCCAAAAAGCCAATAAAAAGGTAGAACATATGTATGCCTTGCTGTCTTTTTTCTTAAATTGCTATGAGATGACGCCAGATTTTTAGCCTTTCCAAATGAACACCCTTAGGTGCATCGGATCCCATATGTGAATCCTAAATTGTTCGCCCCCACACATCCTTTTGAGGAACTAGGAATTGACTACATTAAACGGTTCACTCAGGATGACCATTTGAGCGAACACATTCGGAATGGAAAATTCTGTTTCGAGAGCATGGCAAATCCTTTCTTCCAGCATGGAAATTTTCTTTTTAGGCCGGCAATTCTCTATGTTGTATCGTGGTAAATCCTTGAAAACGCATGGCAATTACTCTACTAAGTATAACAAATTGTTGGGGAACGTAGTATGCAATTTCAAAAAAATCCCACGATCACGCAAGGTCAATCTAGGAGATGCACAACAACGAGAGGGAGAGAGTGTGTCCACGTACCCTCCTAGACTGAAAGGGGAAGCGTTAACTTAACGCGGTTGATGTAGTCGAACGTCTTCGCGATCCAACCGATCAAGCATCGAACGTACGACACCTCCGAGTTCAGCACACGTTCAGCTCGATGATGTCCCTCAAACTCTTGATCCAGCAAAGTGTTGAGAGAGAGTTTTGTCACCACGACGGCGTGGTGACGATGATGGTGACGTGATCCACGCAGGGCTTCGCCTAAACACTACGACAATATGACCGGAGGAGTAAACTGTGAAGGGGGGCACCGCACACGGCTAAGAGAACAATTGATGTGCTTTGGGGTGCCCCCTGCCCCCGTATATAAAGGAGGAGACACTACTGCAGGATGCTGCTAACGCGACACTACGATCAAAGACCCTTCGAGAAACTGTGTGCGATGCAATAATCGCAAACGATGTTGTATGAAAACCGTCAGAAATGTGTAAAGCGTTTGCGATGACGGATGCATCAAACACGGTTCAGGTTTTTTTGCGTGTGCGATGAAGGGCATACGGTTCAGTTCAATGAACTGTTTGCGATGAGGAGGAACAAAACAAACGGGCAGCCAGATGAAGGCGTGTGCGATACACAACATACCGTTCACTCGGATGAACTATTTGTGATTAGGCAACACAAAAGAAACGGTCAGCCAGATCAAGGTGTGTGTGATTGCGGGCATACGCTTCAGAAGGATTAATTGTTTGTGATTAGGCAACAGAACAAAAACGGGTCAGCCAGATCAAAGTGTCTGCGATTGCTGACATACACTTCATATGGATGAACTGTTTGCGATTAGCCACAACAAACTGAAACAGTTAGATAGATCAACGTGTGCCCGCACACACATTCTAATTAAAAGAACCATGCGCGATGGTGCTGACATTGCCTATTGCGGTGCACCCTATGATGCAAACGCCACGTACGTGGCCGAGAAGGCATACGTGCCCACGTTATGCCTCCGGGAATAGTGCCGCACTTATAACCGTCAGTAAATTTTGAGCGTGCGTCCCGTCATATTCCAAATTGCAAACCGGTTCACACCGATCAAAACCTAAATGATTTCCCACTTAGGAGCGTATTACTATGCGGTTATAAATACTACTACTCCAAGATGACTGCACATTCCTGCCTCATATTCAACTTCATTATTGGAGGAATCAAAATGAATCTGGAGAACATAACTGAGTTTGTCGCCTCACGGGGATACCAGGACTACCCCAGCGCCAGAACCATTTAGCATCTTGGACCCATCAAAGAATATAGTCCAATGCTCCGAGTGAATCTGAGTCAGTTGCTGCTGCTCAATCCACTCGTCGAGGAAATCTGCTATTGCTTGGGACTTGATTGCTTTCTTTGCCTCAAACTTGATATCCAACGGAAGGAGTTCAATCGCCCACTTTGCCACTCGGCCAGTTGCATCTCTGTTGTTCAGAATTTCCGATAATAGAGCGTCACCAATGACTGAAACCGAGTGGTCAGAGAAATAGTGTGCAACTTTCTTCGTGGTCAAATAAATTCCATAAACAAGCTTCTGATAATGCGGATATCTCTGCTTGGACGGAGTCAAGACTTCAGAAATATAGTACACTGGGCGCTGAACTTTGTAGGCTTTGCCTTCTTCTTCCCACTCGACCGTGAGGACAGTGCTGACAACTTGTCTCGTGGCTGCAATATACAGCAGAAGAGGCTCTTTGCTGACTGGGGCAGCAAGTACCGGCTGGGTGGAAAGCAGGGCTTTGAGTTCTACAAACGCTGCTTCAGCTTCCAGAGTCCACTCGAACTTGTCAGACTTTTTCATCAGTCGGTAAAGAGGCAATGCCTTTTCACCGATACAAGAAATGAATCGACTCAAAGCGGCCAAACAGCCAGTAAGCGTCTGAACGTCGTGCACACGCACAGGGCGTTTCATTCGAAGGATTTCACCAACCTTCTCTGGGTTCGCGTCGATCCCTCGTTCGGAAACGAGGAAACCAAGCAACTTTCTGCCTGGGACTCCGAACGTGCACTTCGACGGATTAAGCTTGATATCATATCTTCTCAGGTTGGCAAAGGTTTTAGCGAGGTCAGTCAGCAGGTAGGAACCTTTGCGAGACTTGACCATGATGTCATCCATGTATGCTTCCACATTTCGACTGATCTAAGGGAGCAAGCACTTTTGAATCATGCGCATGAAAGTAGCGCTAGCATTCTTAACCAAAAGGCATGGTAACATAGCAAAAATACCCGAATGGGGTGATGAAAGTTGTTTTTATTTCGTCGGGACCATACAGTCAGATTTGATGGTACCCGGAATAAGCGTCCAAAAGGGACAAACACTCACATGCCGCGGCTGAGTCGAAGATTTGATCGATGCGGGGTGGAGGGAAGTGATCTTTCAGGTAGGCCCGATTGATATGCTTGAAGTCGATGCACATGCGGAGTGAATCATCTTTCTTGGGGACCATGACAACATTGGAGAGCCACTCGGAGTGGTATATCTCACGGATGAACTCAGCTGCTAGAAGACGAGCCACCTCTTCACCAATTGCCTTCCTCTTCTCCACGGCGGATCGACCAAGATGCTCTTTGACAGGTTTTGCTTTCGGGTCAACTCGCAAACTGTGCTCAGCCAGTCCCCTGGGTACACCTAGCATGTCAGAAGGCTTCCATGCGAAAATGTCCTAGTTCTCACGGAGGAACTGGATGAACGCTTCTTCCTATTTGCTGTCGAGTGTTGTTGAGATACGAGTCGGAGCAGCATTGTGGTCGGTCGGGTGAATGTGAACTTGCTTTGTTTCTTCGGACGACTGAAATGCAGACTCGGAAGCAGGCTTCTTGGCACGTAACAAATCACTCGAATCTGCATTCTTCTGATATTCTTGCATTTCTACAGCTGCCATCTGTTCATCGGCAATCTTTGAGCCCTTCTGGAGGCACTCTTCTGCTCTCTACTGATTACCAGTGACTGTGATCATGCCCTTGGGACTAGGCATCTTCAGCTTGAGGTACACGTAACACGGTTGAGCCATGAAACGAGCATACACAGTCCTGCCCAGAATAGCATGATAGGCACTGTGAAAGTCCATGACCTCAAACGTCAACTTTTCCTTGCGGTAATTCTTGGAATCACCGAAAACCACGTCCAAGGTAATTTGGCCGAGTGAATCAGCCTTCTTCCGCAGAATGACTCTGTGGAAATGCATGTTGCTTTCGGTGAGTTTGGACATCGGAATGCCCATCCCTCGGAGGGTCTCAGCATACAAAATGTGCAGGCCACTGCCACCATCCGTCAGAACCTTGGTCAGTCGAGTGCCCCCAACGACTGGGTCGACCACCAACACTTGCCGCCCTAGGGTAGCAACGTGCATTGGGTGATCAGACTGGTCGAATGTGATAGGAGTCTTGGACCACTTCACATATGTCATCGTTGCCGGAGCGACCATGTTCACTTCTTTGTTGATAACTTTCAGTCGACTTTTGCTCTCTAGATCAGCGGAAATCACTAAAGTGGCATTGACATTAGGGTAACCATCGTCCCCTTCTTTGTCTTCATCCTTATCAGATTCCTTTTCCTTCTCACTGGGTTGACCCTCTCGGAAGCTCTAAATCAGGAGTTGACACTGTCGAGTGGTATGCTTGGGGTAAATCAAGTTTCCTGATGTCTACTACACAACCTTCTTCTTATAGATGTTGTTGGGCCTCCAAGTGCAGAGGTTTGTAGGACAGTACCAAATTTCCCTCAAGTGGATGACCTAAGGTTTATCAATACGTGGGAGGCGTAGGATGAAGATGGACTCTCTCAAACAACCCTGCAACCAAATAGCAAAGAGTCTCTTGTGTCCCCAACACACCCAATACAATGGTACATTGTATAGGTGCACTAGTTCGGCAAAGAGATGGTGATACAAGTGCAATATGGATGGTCGATATAGGTTTTTGTAATCTGAAAAATATAAAAACAACAAGGTAACTAATGATAAAAGTGAGCGAAAACGGTATTGCAATGCGTTGAAACAAGGCCTAGGGTTCATACTTTCACTAGTGCAAGTTCTCTCAACAATAATAACATAATTGGATCATATAACTATCCCTCAACATGCAACAAAGAGTCACTCCAAAGTCACTAATAGCGGAGAACAAATGAAGAGATTATTGTAGGGTACGAAACCACCCCAAAGTTATCCTTTCTGATCGATCTATTCAAGAGTCCGTAGTAAAATAACACGAAGCTATTCTTTCCGTTCAATCTATCCTAGAGTTCATATTAGAATAACACCTTAAGACAAAAATCAACCAAAACCCTAATGTCACATAGATACTCCAATGTCACCTCAACTATCCGTGGGTATGATTATACGATATGCATCACACAATCTCAGATTCATCTATTCAACCAACACAAAGAACTTCAAAGAGTGCCCCAAAGTTTCTACCGGAGAGTCAAGATGAAAACGTGTGCCAACCTGTAACACCCCAAAATTTTATACATGATTTGTTTAATAAAATTTTGCCAGGAAATTAAATCTTTCATTTTCTGGATTTTGTTTGATTTCAGAACCACTCCCTTCCTTGATATTATGGAGTTTTTACCCCAAGTGAAAACTTTCCAAATGTATTGTTGGACTTGTAAACCCTCTCAAGAAAAACATTTCTTTTATCAGTGGATTTATTTGCATAATTGTTTTCCCTGAGCTTCATTCTTTGAATATGATTTCTTTAAGTTTCAGAGCTCAATTTGCACTACAACCCTTTCAGAAAATCCTTTAAAATTCCCACCAAAATTTGGGGATGTCATGTGATGTTTTTAAACCACCTTGATGCAAAAATATCTTTTATTCATTGGATATTTTGAGCTCTACCCCTAGTTTTCAAATCTGGTCCAGTTTGTGGAATTGCACTACAACCTATTTAAATATTTCTTTATAGCTTCCACCAAAATTATGGGATGTTATTAGTAGTATATAATTCAACTTTATGCAAAAACCCACTGGTGTTCCTTGAAAAATTTGAGCAAATCATCCTATTTTGCTCTCTGGACCAGATTGGCATTTTCTACTGCAACCCTAATTTATTTTGCTCTAGTGCCCATGAGCCTTTTCCTGCTTATAGTCCACACTACAAAACCCTTAAGTCCAGGAGAATGGACCCATTGGAGTATTTTTGGTCCATGATATTATACCCTTTTCTTTCTGTCCAGATTTGATTTTCTCAAAAACTTGCACTAACAAGTTTGTAGTCTTGACCAACTAACCTTGCCACCATCACCTACACCTAAAGAGACACTGATCTGGAGATTTTGGCCACCCCAAGAGTTGCCTAGATGCCCTTGGCATTCTGTCAAGCACCTTGAGTGCATGGACAGTTTTGGCATGATTTTATTTTAGCAGTGTGATCTTGCCCCTCTGGACAAACTAGGATGTCAACTAAGCTCCTAGATGACTCTAACCTAGACCTGTTAATCCCCAGCCCCACCCAAGCATCCTGGCATGTCTTGGCATTATGTCGAGCACTTGGCGTGCGTGCTCTGGGCGCGGCCAGAACGCGCGTTTTACACGTGCGTGCGCCCGAGTCGCCGCGTCCCACTGCCGCCTCCCCGCGCCCATTCTGGCCCCTCCCCACTCACAGCCAGCGTGCCCCGACTCCTCCTGCATCGCAGAGCCGCCCCGGCCACCCTCTAGCACCCCACGGCGCCACCGTCAGGTCGGCCATGGCGGCTAGCTGACGGCCGCAGCAGGCCCCAGCCTTGGCAGCGTCGCCTAAGCCATACGCGCGCGCCAGCTCGCTCCCTTAGGTAGTGGAGAGCTCGTCGAGATGCGCCGACCAGCCCCAACCGCTTCCACGTCGCCCTACTGCAACAGAACGGCGGTTCGTCAATCTTATCTCTGGCCGCCGCGGAACCGACCTGGCCACGCTATAAATAGGGACAACCGAGCGCGTCCAGTCCCTCAGGCAGCCTCGTACCATCCCCCTAGTGCCCCCACAGCCAACAATCGACGAGGGAAGGCCGTCTTCCTCGTCTCCGACCGGTTCGGCCGCCGCCACGCTCCAGCGCCATGCGTCGCAATCAAAGCCGCCCCTGCCCTCCCAACACCACCGTCCGACTCCCCTTGATCATGCGGAGCCACCCATCCCCTCATCCTCGACCGGGAGCCACCGTAGCCAATACCCGCAATTCATCCCGAAGCCACCTCCGCCGCGGAGCTCGCCGCCAGCGACTCCCTCCACCCCCGCCAACCTGGCGACCACCGGGAGGACCGCCCTAGACTGGCGGATCCATCCCCGCCCTCAGAACCCCGCGGGGAGCCGCCGTTCGTCGACGACGATCGCCGCAGCTCTGCCTCGGCTCGGCCAGAGGAGAAAGAGGGCGCGGGCGACTGGTCAAACCTGACCAGTGGGCCCAAGGGACCCACTGTCAGTGACCCCGAGCCGGCCCGCGCTGTTTTAAGTGGAGGCACATTTCACCAAATACGCCTTCCCTAAGACAGAAGCGTAAGCCCCCCCCCCCGAAATGTTTTCTTTTCTGATTTTTATTAAAAACAGATTTTTGACTAAACTTTGACTGGCCATAACTTTTTAAATATAAATCCAATTGACTTGATTCTTTTCCTGTTGACCCTCAAATTTGATCTAGTTTATTTTCATATTTATTTGAAAATTTTCCAAACAACTTTTTTTACTGTTTTGAAACTATGTGTTGATTTCAAATTTTCTTAAATAGGATTTTTGAAGAAGGAAGAAAACTTTCAAAAGTTTTGGAATGCACCCTGCCTCTCCACAACTTGAAGGCAAGCATTCTGAACCCTGGCATAATATTTTTTGTGGGTTGTTTGAAACGGTTACAACACCACTTTGACATGGAGCATTCGTTATTTTATGTGATGATATGATCATACGCATGAGTGCCTAATAAAGATTCTTGCTGATTGGAAATGGATATGCTTGTGATAGTAATCACCCTCGCATGCCTTTCATGCCTACCGGAAGGAATCCGGGAAAGTCTCTGTCTTGGGTAGACACGAGCTTGTCTCCGGTCTTCGTCGAGACAGTTGTGTCCGGTACGGCATAGTGAGGTATGATGAGTGGTGATTTTGTCTGTTGGTTGAAACATATTTGTATGCTAACCATGCAGGGAATACTTAAACCTCCTGAGTCGACCGTAGATCGAGTCTTGTTCCAGTAACCCCCATACTTGTTTCGTCCTTCCACTTGTCCCTGCCACAGGTAGGGTACGGTTCAGTAAGTTGTCGACCCCTTCCTAGCACACACCATACAGAGAGGCCATGGTGGAAGATACCGGAGGCCTCCGGTACGCATGCCACTTGGTACGGGGGCATGGGTGTTTCAGTTGGAGCCGAAGGGGTAGCTCCCCTAGTTTGCGTGCGGTATAAGTTTTGTGATCCCATGCTAATCAAGGTTGGGGCCTCCCCACTTAAAGTTTCGCTTAACGGGTGTCGTGGGTGATTCCAGACACCGGTAAGTTAGGCTGGTGTGTGCGAGTCAGGTGTGTTTTCAATTAAAAGACCGTAGACGGAATTAGTCCCGATGGACTAAAGGAATCCGTTACTCGCGGGTAAAGAGTACACCCTCTGTAGAGATTATATCTATTCGAGGAGCCGTGTCCATGGTTAGGACTATAGTCTGGGTTGGTCAAGTGTCGGTCTTAGTGTCGGTCTTCGGAGGAGAAACTGCTAAAGCAGAATATTGATCATGACTGGTGACTTATGATGGTTATGATTATGATTATTGTGGACTAACCATTTGTATTATTTGGATTATTGAGTATCCCTGGGATGGTTCTACCTCCTGGATATTCACTGTAACTATTCTTATATAAGCCCTTTATGTGGTGTCGCTCAGACGCCCGACTGTGGCATGCTTGTTATTTAATTTACTTATAAGCCATTTATGTGGTGTCGCTCAGATGCCCGACTGTGGCATGCTTGTCATTTAATTTTCTTATAAGCCCTTTATGTGGTGTCGCTCAGACGCCCGACTTAGGCATGCTTTGTATTACTATCCTTTCGAGGCGTCGCTTCAGACACCCGATCGGTGCATTCTATTTCTACTCTCTGATTGCAAAGTCATATTTGACATGAATAACCTGCATGCATGCATCATGATTTTTATTCATGACTGACGTTGTGATCATAGAGAATTTCAGAGCATGTTTGTCTTTTGCTATATTATACCCGTGTTCATGATGTTTGCGAGTACATTCAAAGTACTCACTGGCTTGTCCCTGACTATTGGCTTGGCCAAATTTCTTGCCTGAAGAGGAGCGTTGCGATGACAGCCCTGGAACATACACAATGGTGATAGCAGCCTCACGAAGATAGGAGTTATTCTGGTCAGCTGTTCTTGTGGGAAATGGAGTCCCATGGCCACTGATGAACCTCAAACCGCTTCCGCCATCAACCACTAGAAACCATCTGTTGTATTCATAGGTCAGAATGGCCTTGTACTTCAAACTCTGTACTTTGCTTGGAGTTTCTGTATCAAGTTGGTGCCTCATCAGCTAACAGTAATCCTGGGGCTAGTGAGCACAAGGGCCATTTTCTAGGAAATTAATATCCCGAAAATCTGGTCCTGACAACCTTGGTATCAGAGTCAGGCTGACCATTGGCTAATCCTATCTTGGCCAGGTCAATAAACCTAGGTTAACCAACCCACCAGACCTTAACCTAACCCCGGCCAAGCTTCTCGTGTAAGATAGCCACACAGTGACCCGACACCTTTTGGCAGTCGGTGCCCAACCTATCAGCCTAGCCTGTCGATCACGCGCGAGTGATCGACACCTAAATAGTCTCTTTCGCAAGCGTGCGAAGGAAGACTCCATCACCTTCCTCTATAAAAAGGACACGCTAGCCTCAACCCAACACAGCGCAGCCTCTACCCCAAACCGAGCTAGAATGCCAGGACCCATTGTTCACAATGAGACCACAACAACCAACCTTGGAAGTTTTGTGACCGTGCTAGCAAACCTCACCTGCCGTGCCTTTGCATTAGAAGAGCCCACAGAATATGTTGTGTACCAAGGGCCCATGAGCGGTGAGAGCCGTCAATTCTGGGCCACGGTGCATGTCTATGGTAGGGGTCTATCGCCAGAACGCCCCTACAGGTTCACCGGAAGGACAACTTCCTTTGAGCCACAAGCCATCCAACTAGCTGCTCGAGAGGCTATAGTTCAACTCCGGCACTTGTCACCCAGAGTTAACTGTCGCTCGTTCTACTACTACCCCAGCCGAGACGGGTATGGTAGGCCACCCCAAGTTGCCAACGGAGATCACGAGACGGATCCGGCATCATTGCATCTGGTGCGTTATGTAAGTGCACTAGAAGTACTGTTCGATCAAATCACCCTTGATTTGATCGCAGCTCGAGGAGAACTGGTTCGCCGAACCCCGGCAAGAAGAGAAGATGAGCCCGACACTGACAACCCAGTCGTGCTGTTCGGACAACCAATCGAGTCCTTGAGGTCTGCCCCAGCCATCGACCTAGGTGCTTTGATGTCCCCAGAAGTGCTTCGTCGCCTCTTGGGAACACGCTCCAACGGGATTGTGGCCAACAATCCCCGCAATGGTCATCATCACTACCCCGACCCTGCAGTTCCTCAACCCCCTCTAGCTAACCCCGATGGTGAAGCCAATGGAGAAGCCTCGACGTCCACAAGGCACGCCCTCTTAGATATGAACTAGGTAGACTAAGTCATTCGAGTAGTACCGAGTCTTAGAATGTCTCCCTGTAATTATGTGATCTTGTATCACCATAATTAAATGCTATCCGCTTGTACGCCCCTATTCTTTTATTAGCCATGCATAAGGGCATTGGCATACAATTGCATTTTTTTATCCCGGGCGTAGCTACCAAAAACCACCCCCGACGACACCCATAGTAATACGTCGCGTTTGTGAGATATGTGTACATGTGGCATTAACCCCGACCCCATAGAGCAAAACCGACAAACTAGCTGCCCCTCACCGTGGTAAATAACCCAGCCCAGTTGCTATATAAAAGGCCACCTCATGACCTCGCCAAGTAACCCTCACCTTGGGCACAACCCCCACAACCATTTCTTGCCATGCCGACCCCTAGTATTTATCTGAGAACCCCAGATGCAACCCCATGTAGTTTTGTTAAAATATTGTGGGACTTTACCTGCAGTACCATGAGTGCTACCCATCCACCCCAGTACGAGTTGCTCAAATCAAGGATCACCCCTTCCACCTCAAAATATTGGGCAGTAGTGCACATCCCTCCCGCAAACCCAAACCAAGACCCAACGGAAGTCTCCTTCGTGGGGAAATCTATGCCGACTCCGCATATGGCCATAGAAGCTGCTGCGTACGAAGCGCTTGCTCGCCTTCGATTCGCGGTACCCTATGCCAGCGATCGAGGGTATTACTACTTCCCGAGTCGTGCAGCACCCGCAGGAGTAACATCTTTTCCCGAGAGAGACCCAGTACTGGCCAACCTTGCCCAGTATGTCATCGCTCAAGAGCGTCTGACCCAGCGAGTAATGGTTTATCTCCAGAGCCTCGCTGATTTAAATCCTCAGATCGCCATCGGCAGACCACTGAGGCCCGACCAGGAGAGACGCATTCATCGACTAGTCAATCCGCTCCCCCCGATAGAAGAAGAGTGTGCCCGAGTACCTGAGACGTTTACTCAGGACCCCGTCCAGTTACCGTTTTCATTGTAGAAGTCACCGCTATGTTTATTTTTTTTCCAACATTTATTTATGTGTTGTAACTTATGCGTGGTATCTTGAGTTTGTGCGACGAATAAGTTATTTGGTTTCAATTAATATGAGTAGTTTACTTCTATTAATTTTGATTTAACTAATTTCACTCGCGAAAAATCCCGAAGTGAGATTTCTTTTCCCGGAGTTGCTGCAGCGTGTATCTCCTCATGACGTAGATTTTTATTCACGCAGCACCACGGCAGCAGACTCACAACCACAACCACTCGAATGCATACACTAATTGCAAAACCATGTAACCGTGTTGCATCTAACTGATCACCTCCCTAACGCACCACAGTCTCTGAAGGAGAGATTAGTGGGAAATCATCCGGGTGCAAGTTACCTCCAACACACTGACAACAGTTAACACCCGATGCCACACCTAATCCTCGTGATCACCGCCCACCTCGGAGAGCCAACACTTGAGCGGCAGCATCACGACGATCATCGAGGATCATCGCACACAGGAGCACGGAGAACCCCAGCAACGTCGCCAGCCCTCCGCACACTAGGATCATGTACCAGTCCGGCACCGCCCCCGCCATTAGAGCCTCGTCTTGAGCTTCTGTAAACAAAAATGGAGGAGAGGGAAGGAGAAGGAGAAGCGAGGCCAGGTGTGAGGAATAAGAAAGGAACACCTCGGTCATTTTATAGCTCGAGATCGGTGTACGGTGGGCGAAGTCCACCAGCGCCGCCCGTCGCTCGATCGCCGGTGTTCAGAGGCGAATCTGCGAGCAGTGCCGACAGCGCACTGGCCCGCGAGGTGAGTGCACGCTGCACCAGCAGCAAGAACGCCGCGCACTACCGCGGTACGGCCTAGATGCCCTACGCGCTAGACGTCGCCGGTAGAGAAAGCGCAGGAAAGCGCGCGGGAGAGAGGAAGAAGGGAGAGCCAGAGGTAGAAGAAGAGACTGACAGTGGACCCCGGGTCCACCTGTCAGCCAGAGGGAGCACTGTGCTCTCGGGTACGGCCAGCGTATTTTAGAAATTTAGAATTTTATTCTAAATTTACTGTAACCAAAAGTAGAAATTTCCCGTTTTCCCCAACCATGGAATTTTTCCACGCAGCGCCAGTCTCCCACACTGTAGTTTTACACCACTTTTTGCCCTCTCACTGTAGCCGCATTTTTTTGCCTGAGTAGGATGATTATTTTTGTGTTTTTACTTTGGAATGGTAGGAGTAATTCGTTCAAGCAGCCTTTAGCAAATCTCGAAGACGAGATTTTTCTTAAGGGGGTAGTGTTGTAACACCCCAAAATTTTAAACATGATTTGTTTAATAAAATTTTGCCAGGAAATTAAATCTTTCATTTTTTGGATTTTGTTTGATTTCAGAACCACTCCCTTCCTTGATATTATGGAGTTTTTACCCCAAGTGAAAACTTTCCAAATGTATTGTTGGACTTGTAAACCCTCTCAAGAAAAACATTTCTTTTATCAGTGGATTTATTTGCATAATTGTTTTCCCTGAGCTTCATTCTTTGAATATGATTTTTTTTAAGTTTCAGAGCTCAATTTGCACTACAACCCTTTCAGAAAATCCTTTAAAATTCCCACCAAAATTTGGGGATGTCATGTGATGTTTTTAAACCACCTTGATGCAAAAATATCTTTTATTCATTGGATATTTTGAGCTCTACCCCTAGTTTTCAAATCTGGTCCAGTTTGTGGAATTGCACTACAACCTATTTAAATATTTCTTTATAGCTTCCACCAAAATTATGGGATGTTAGTAGTAGTATATAATTCAACTTTATGCAAAAACCCACTGGTGTTCCTTGAAAAATTTGAGCAAATCATCCTCTTTTGCTCTCTGAACCAGATTGGCATTTTCTACTGCAACCCTAATTTATTTTGCTCTAGTGCCCATGAGCCTTTTCCTGCTTATAGTCCACACTACAAAACCCTTGAGTCCAGGAGAATGGACCCATGGGAGTATTTTTGGTCCATGATATTATACCCTTTTCTTTCTGTCCAGATTTGATTTTCTCAAAAACTTGCACTAACAAGTTTCTAGTCTTGACCAACTAACCTTGCCACCATCACCTACACCTAAAGAGACACTGATCTGGAGATTTTGGCCACCCCAAGAGTTGCCTAGATGCCCTTGGCATTCTGTCAAGCACCTTGAGTGCATGGACAGTTTTGGCATGATTTTATTTTAGCACTATGATATTGCCCCTCTGGACAAACTAGCATGTCCACTAAGCTCCTAGATGACTCTAACCTAGACCTGTTAATCCCCAGCCCCACCCAAGCATCCTGGCATGTCTCGGCATTATGTCGAGCACCTGGCGTGCGTGCTCTGGGCACGACCAGAACGCGCGTTTTGCACGTGCGTGCGCCCGAGTCGCCGCGTCCCACTGCCGCCTCCCCGCGCCCATTCTGGCCCTCCCCACTCACAGCTAGCGTGCCCCGACTCCTCCCGCATCGCAGAGCCTCCCCGGCCACCCTCTGGCACCCCACAGCGCCACCGTCAGGTCGGCCATGGCGGCTAGCTGACGGCCGCAGCAGGCCCCGGCCTTGGCAGCGCCGCCCAAGCCACACGCGCGCGCCAGCTCGCTCCCTTAGGCAGTGGAGAGCTCGTCGGGATGCGCCGACCAGCCCCAACCGCCTCCACGTCGCCCTACTACAACAGAACGGCGATTTGCCGATCTTATGTCCGGCCCCCGCGGAACCGACCTAGCCACGCTATAAATAGGGACCCCCGAGCGCGTCCAGTCCCTCAGGCAGCCTCGTACCATCCCCCTAGTGCCCCCACAACCAACAATCGACGAGGGAAGGCCGTCTTCCTCGTCTCCGACCGGTTCGGCCGCCGCCACGCTCCTGCGCCATGCGTCGCAATCAAAGCATCCCCTGCCCTCCCAACACCACCGTCCGACTCCCCTTGATCGTGCGGAGCCACCCATCCCCTCATCCTCGACCGGGAGCCACCGTAGCCAATACCCCCAATTCATCCCGAAGCCACCTCCGCCGCGGAGCTCGCCGCCAGCGACTCCCTCCACCCCCGCCAACCTGGAGACCACCGGGAGGACCGCCCTAGACTGGCGGATCCATCCCCGCCCTCAGAACCCCGCGGGGAGCCGCCGTTCATCCACGGTGATCGCTGCAGCTCCGCCTCGGCTCGGCCAGAGGAGAAAGAGGGCGCGGGCGACTGGTCAAACCTGACCAGTGGGCCCAAGGGACCCACTGCCAGTGACCCCGAGCCGGCCCGCGCTGTTTTAAGTGGAGGCACATTTCACCAAATACGCCTTCTCTAAGAGAGAAGCGTAAGCCCCCCCCCCCCGAAATGTTTTCTTTTCTGATTTTTATTAGAAACAGATTTTTGACTAAACTTTGACTGGCCATAACTTTTTAAATATAAATCCAATTGACTTGATTCTTTTTCTGTTGACCCTCAAATTTGATCTAGTTTATTTTCATATTTATTTGAAAATTTTCCAAACAACTTTTTTTACTGTTTTGAAACTATGTGTTGATTTCAAATTTTCTTAAATAGGATTTTTGAAGAAGGAAGAAAACTTTCAAAAGTTTTGGAATGCACCCTGCCTCTCCACAACTTGAAGGCAAGCATTCTGAACCCTGGCATAATATTTTTTGTGGGTTGTTTGATACGGTTACAACACCACTTTGACATGGAGCATTCGTTATTTTATGTGATGATATGATCATATGCATGAGTGCCTAATAAAGATTCTTGCTGATTGGAAATGGATATGCTTGTGATAGTAATCACCCTCGCATGCCTTTCATGCCTACCGGAAGGAATCCGGGAAAGTCTCTGTCTTGGGTAGACACGAGCTTGTCTCCGGTCTTCGTCGAGACAGTTGTGTCCGGTACGGCATAGTGAGGTATGATGAGTGGTGATTTTGTCTGTTGGTTGAAACATATTTGTATGCTAACCATGCAGGGAATACTTAAACCTCCTGAGTCGACCGTAGATCGAGTCTTGCTCCAGTAACCCCCATACTTGTTTCGTCCTTCCACTTGTCCCTGCCACAGGTAGGGTACGGTTCAGTAAGTTGTCGACCCCTTCCTAGCACACACCATACAGAGAGGCCATGGTGGAAGATACCGGAGGCTTCCGGTAGGCATGCCACCTGGTCCGGGGGCATGGGTGTTTCGGTTGGAGCCGAAGGGGTAGCTCCCCTAGTTTGCGCGCGGTATAAGTTTTGTGATCCCATGCTAATCGAGGTTGTAGCCTCCCCACTTAAAGTTTCGCTTAACGGGTGTCGTGGGTGATTCCAGACACCGGTAAGTTAGGCTGGTGTGTGCGAGTCAGGTGTGTTTTCAATTAAAAGACCGTAGACGGAATTAGTCCCAATGGACTAAAGGAATCCGTTACTCGCGGGTAAAGAGTACACCCTCTACAGAGATTATATCTATTCGAGTAGCCGTGTCCATGGTTAGGACTATAGTCTGGGTTGGTCAAGCGTCGGTCTTAGTGTCGGTCTTCGGAGGAGAAACTGCTAAACCAGAACATTGATCATGACTGGTGACTTATGATGGTTATGATTATGATTATTGTGGACTAACCATTTGTATTATTTGGATTATTGAGTATCCCTGGGACGGTTCTACCTCCTGGATATTCACTGTAACTATTCTTATATAAGCCCTTTATGTGGTGTCGCTCAGACGCCCGACTGTGGCATGCTTGTTATTTAATTTACTTATAAGCCATTTATTGTTGGGGAATGTAGTAATTTCAAAAAATTTCCTACGCACACGCAAGATCATGTGATGCATAGCAACGAGGGGGAGAGTGTTGTCTACGTACCCAACGCAGACCGACTGCGGAAGCGCTGACACGACGTAGAGGAAGTAGTCGTACGTCTTCATGATCCAACCGATCAAGCACCGAAACTACGGCACCTCCGAGTTCGAGCACACGTTCAGCTCGATGACGATCCCCGGACTCCGATCCAGCAAAGTGTCGGGGAAGAGTTCCGTCAGCACGACGGTGTGGTGACGATCTTGATGAACTACAGCAGCAGGGCTTCGCCTAAACTCCGCTACAGTATTATCGAGGTATATGGTGGCAGGGGGCACCGCACACGGCTAAGGAATAGATCACGTGGATCAACTTGTGTGTCTAGAGGTGCCCCCTGCCTCCGTATATAAAGGAGCCAAGGGGGAGGGCTGGCCGGTCAAGGAGGGGAGGCGCAGGAGAGTCCTACTCCCTCCGGGAGTAGGATTCCTCCCCCCAATCCTAGTCCAACTAGGATTCCTCAGAGGGGAAGGGAGAGAGGGGGGCCGGCCACCTTCTCCAAGTCCTAATAGGACTAGGGGAGGGGGAAGTGGCGCAGCCACCTTGGGCTGCCCCTTTCTCCTTTCCACTAAGGCCCATGAAGGCCCATATGGCTCCCGGGGGGTTCCGGTGACCCTCCCGGTACTCCGGTAAAATCCCGATTTCACCCGGAACACTTCCGATGTCCAAACATAGGCTTCCAATATATCAATCTTTACGTCTCGACCATTTCAAGACTCCTCGTCATGTCCGTGATCACATCCGGGACTCCGAACAACCTTCGGTACATCAAAATGCATAAACTCATAATATAACTGTCATCGTAACCTTAAGCGTGCGGACCCTACGGGTTCGAGAACAATGTAGACATAACCGAGACATGTCTCCGGTCAATAACCAATAGCGGGACCTGGATGCCCATATTGGCTCCTACATATTCTACGAAGATCTTTATCGGTCAGACCGCATAACAACATACGTTGTTCCCTTTGTCATCGATATGTTACTTGCCCGAGATTCGGTCGTCGGTATCCAATACCTAGTTCAATCTCGTTACCGGCAAGTCTCTTTACTCGTTCCGTAATACATCATCTCACAACTAACATATTAGTTGTAATGCTTGCAAGGCTTATGTGATGTGTATTACCGAGAGGGCCCAGAGATACCTCTCCGACAATCGGAGTGACAAATCCTAATCTCGAAATACGCCAACCCAACATCTACCTTTGGAGACACCTGTAATGCTCCTTTATAATCACCCAGTTACGTTGTGACGTTTGGTAGCACCCAAAGTGTTCCTCCGGTAAACGGGAGTTGCATAATCTCATAGTCATAGGAACATGTATAAGTCATGAAGAAAGCAATAGCAACATACTAAACGACCGGGTGCTAAGCTAATGGAATGGGTCATGTCAATCTGATCATTCGACTAATGATGTGACCTCGTTAATCAAATAACAACTCATTGTTCATGGTTAGGAAACATAACCATCTTTGATTAACGAGCTAGTCAAGTAGAGGCACACTAGTGACACTTTGTTTGTCTATGTATTCACACATGTATTATGTTTCCGGTTAATACAATTCTAGCATGAATAATAAACATTTATCATGATTATAAGGAAATAAATAATAACTTTATTATTGCCTCTAGGACATATTTCCTTCAGTCTCCCACTTGCACTAGAGTCAATAATCTAGATTACACTGTAATGATTCTAACACCCATGGAGCTTTGGTGCTAATCATGTTTTGCTCGTGGAAGAGGCTTAGTCAACGGGTCTGCAACATTCAGATCCGTATGTATCTTGCAAATCTCTATGTCTCCCACCTGGACTAGATCCCGGATGGAATTGAAGCGTCTCTTGATGTGTTTGGTCCTTTTGTGAAATCTGGATTCCTTTGCCAAGGCAATTGCACCAGTGTTGTCACAAAAGATTTTCATTGGACCCGATGCACTAGGTATGACACCTAGATCGGATATGAACTCCTTCATCCAGACTCCTTCATTTGCTGCTTCCGAAGCAGCTATGTACTCTGCTTCACATGTAGATCCCGCTACGACGCTTTGTTTAGAACTGCACCAACTGACAGCTCCATCGTTTAATCTAAACACGTATCCGGTTTGCGATTTAGAATCGTCCGGATCAGTGTCAAAGCTTGCATCAACGTAACCTTTTACGGTGAGCTCTTTGTCACCTCCATATACGAGAAACATATCCTTAGTCCTTTTCAGGTATTTCAGGATGTTCTTGACCGCTGTCCAGTGATCCACTCCTGGATTACTTTGTTACCTCCCTGCTAAACTTATAGCAAGGCACACATCAGGTCTGGTACACAGCATTGCATACATGATAGAGCCTATGGCTGATGCATAGGGAACATCTTTCATATTCTCTCTATCTTCTGCAGTGGTCGGGCATTGAGTCTTACTCAACTTCACACCTTGTAACACAGGCAAGAATCCTTTCTTTGCTTGATCCATTTTGAATTTCTTCAAAATCTTGTCAAGGTATGTGCTTTGTGAAAGTCCAATCAAGCGTCTTGATCTATCTCTATAGATCTTAATGCCTAATATGTAAGCAGCTTCACCGAGGTCTTTCATTGAAAAACTTTTATTCAAGTATCCCTTTATGCTATCCAGAAATTCTATATCATTTCCAATCAGCAATATGTCATCCACATATAATATTAGAAATGCTACACAGCTCCCACTCACTTTCTTGTAAATATAGGCTTCTCCGAAAGTCTATATAAAACCAAATGCTTTGATCACACTATCAAAGCATTTATTCCAACTCCGAGAGGCTTGCACCAGTCCATAAATGGATCGCTGGAGCTTGCACACTTTGTTAGCTCCCTTTGGATCGACAAAACCTTCCGGTTGCATCATATACAACTCTTCTTCCAGAAATCCATTCAGGAATGCAGTTTTGACATCCATCTGCCAAATTTCATAATCATAAAATGCGGCAATCGCTAACATGATTTGGACAGACTTAAGCATCGCTACGGGTGAGAAAGTCTCATCGTAGTCAACCCCTTGAACTTGTCGAAAACCTTTCGCGACAAGTCGAGCTTTGTAGACAGTAACATTACCATCAGCGTCAGTCTTCTTCTTGAAGATCCATTTATTCTCAATTGCTTGCCGATCATCGGGCAAGTCAACCAAAGTCCATACTTTGTTCTCATACATGGATCCCATCTCAGATTTCATGGCTTCAAGCCACTTTGCGGAATCTGGGCCCACCATCGCTTCTTCATAGTTCGTAGGTTCATCATGATCTAGTAGCATGACTTCCAGAACAGGATTACCGTACCACTCTGGTGCGGATCTTACTCTGGTTGATCTACGAGGTTCAGTAGTATCTTGATCTGAAGTTTCATGATCATTATCATTAGCTTCCTCACTAACTGGTGTAGGTGTCACTGAAACAGTTTTCTGTGATGTACTACTTTCCAGTAAGGGAGCAGGTACAGTTACCTCGTCAAGTTCTACTTTCCTCCCACTTACTTCTTTCGAGAGAAACTCCTTCTCAAGAAAGTTTCCGAATTTAGCAACAAAAGTCTTGCCTTCGGATCTGTGATAGAAGGTGTATCCAATAGTTTCCTTTGGATATCCTATGAAGACACATTTCTCCGATTTGGGTTCGAGCTTATCAGGTTGAAGCTTTTTCACATAAGCATCGCAGCCCCAAACTTTAAGAAACGACAACTTTGGTTTCTTGCCAAACCACAGTTCATAAGGCGTCGTCTCAACGGACTTTGATGGTGCCCTATTTAACGTGAATGCGGCCGTCTCTAGAGCGTATCCCCAAAATGATAGCGGTAAATCAGTAAGAGACATCATAGATCGCACCATATCTAGTAAAGTACGATTACGACGTTCGGACACACCATTACGCCGTGGTGTTCCGGGTGGCGTGAGTTGCGAAACTATTCCACAGTTTTTCAAATGTACACCAAACTCGTAACTCAAATATTCTCCTCCACGATCAGATCGTAGAAACTTTATTTTCTTGTCACGATGATTTTCAACTTCTCTCTGAAATTCTTTGAACTTTTCAAATGTTTCAGATTTATGTTTCATTAAGTAGATATACCCATATCTGCTTAAATCATCTGTGAAGGTGAGAAAATAACGATATCCGCCACGAGCCTCAATATTCATCGGACCACATACATCGGTATGTATGATTTCCAACAAATCTGTTGCTCTCTCCATAGTACCGGAGAATGGTGTTTTAGTCATCTTGCCCATGAGGCACGGTTCGCAAGTACCAAGTGATTCATAATCAAGTGGTTCCAAAAGTCCATCAGTATGGAGTTTCTTCATGCGCTTTATACCGATATGACCTAAACGACAGTGCCACAAATAAGTTGCACTTTCATTATCAACTCTGCATCTTTTGGCTTCAACATTATGAATATGTGTATTACTACTATCGAGATTCAACAAGAATAGACCACTCTTCAAGGGTGCATGACCATAAAAGATATTACTCATATAAATAGAACAACCATTATTCTCTGATTTAAATGAATAACCGTCTCGCATCAAACAAGATCCAGATATAATGTTCATGCTTAACGCTGGCACCAAATAACTATTATTTAGGTCTAATATTAATCCCGAAGGTAGATGTAGAGGTAGCGTGCCGACCGCGATCACATCGACTTTGGAACTGTTTCCCACGCGCATCGTCACCTCGTCCTTAGCCAATCTTCGCTTAATCCGTAGCCCCTGTTTCGAGTTGCAAATATTAGCAACAGAACCAGTATCAAATACCCAGGTGCTACTGCGAGCATTAGTAAGGTACACATCAATAACATGTATATCACATATACCTTTGTTCACCTTGCCATCCTTCTTATCCGCCAAATACTTGGGGCAGTTCCGCTTCCAGTGACCAGTCTGCTTGCAGTAGAAGCACTCAGTTTCAGGCTTAGGTCCAGACTTGGGTTTCTTCTCCTGAGCAGCAACTTGTTTGCCGTTCTTCTTGAAGTTCCCCTTCTTCTTCCCTTTGCCCTTTTTCTTGAAACTAGTGGTTTTGTTAACCATCAACACTTGATGCTCCTTTTTGATTTCTACCTCCGCAGCTTTCAGCATTGCGAAGAGCTCGGGAATAGTCTTGTTCATCCCTTGCATATTATAGTTCATCACGAAGCTCTTGTAGCTTGGTGGCAGTGATTGGAGAATTCTGTCAATGACGCAATCATCTGGAAGATTAACTCCCAATTGAATCAAGTGATTATTATACCCAGACATTTTGAGTATATGCTCACTGACAGAACTGTTCTCCTCCATCTTGCAGCTATAGAACTTACTGGAGACTTCATATCTCTCAATTCGGGCATTTGCTTGAAATATTAACTTCAACTCCTGGAACATCTCATATGCGCCATGACATTCAAAACGTCGTTGAAGTCCCGATTCTAAGCCGTAAAGCATGGCACACTGAACTATCGATTAGTCATCAGCTTTGCTCTGCCAGACGTTCATAACATCTGGTGTTACTCCAGCAGCAGGCCTGGCACCCAGCGGTGCTTCCAGGACGTAATTCTTCTGTGCAGCAATGAGGATAATCCTCAAGTTACGGACCCAGTCCGTGTAATTGCTACCATCATCTTTCAACTTTGCTTTCTCAAGGAACGCATTAAAATTCAACGGAACAACAGCACGAGCCATCTATCTACAATCAACATAAACAAGCAAGATACTATCAGGTACTAAGTTCATGATAAATTTAAGTTCAATTAATCATATTACTTAAGAACTCCCACTTAGATAGACATCCCTCTAATCCTCTAAGTGATCACGTGATCCAAATCAACTAAACAATGTCCGATCATCACGTGAGATGGAGTAGTTTCATCGGTGAACATCATTATGTTGATCATATCTACTATATGATTCACGCTCGACCTTTCGGTCTCCGTGTTCCGAGGCCATATCTATATATGCTTGGCTCGTCAAGTATAACCTGAGTATTCCGTGTGTGCAACTATTTTGCACCCGTTGTATTTGAACGTAGAGCCTATCACACCCGATCATCACGTGGTGTCTCAGCACGAAGAACTTTCGCAACGGTGCATACTCAGGGAGAACACTTCTTGATAATTTAGTGAGAGATCATCTTATAATGCTACCGTCAATCAAAGCAAGATAAGATGCATAAAAAAGATAAACATCACATGCAATCAATATAAGTGATATGATATGGCCATCATCATCTTGTGCCTGTGATCTCCATCTCCGAAGCACCGTCATGATCACCATCGTCACCGGCACGACACCTTGATCTCCATCGTAGCATCGTTGTCGTCTCGCCAATCTTATGCTTCCACGACTATCACTACCGTTTAGTAATAAAGTAAAGCATTACATCGCGATTGCATTGCATACAATAAAGCGACAACCATATGGCTCCTGCCAGTTGCCGATAACTTGGTTACAAAACATGATCATCTCATACAATAAAATTCAGCATCATGCCTTGACCATATCACATCACAACATGCCCTGCAAAAACAAGTTAGACGTCCTCTACTTTGTTGTTGCATGTTTTACGTGGCTGCTACGGGCTTAAGTAAGAACCAATCTCACCTACGCATCAAAACCACAACGATAGTTTGTCAAATAGACTCCGTTTTAACCTTCGCAAGGACCGGGCGTAGCCATACTTGGTTCAACTAAAGTTGGAGAGACAGTCGCCCGCAAGCCACCTGTGTGCAAAGCACGTCGGGAGAACCGGTCTCGCGGAAGCGTACGCGTAATGTTGGTCCGGGTTGTCTCGTCCAACAATACCGCCGAACCAAAGTATGACATGCTGGTAGGCAGTATGACTTGTATCGTCCACAACTCACTTGTGTTCTACTCGTGCATATAACATCAACATAAATAACCTAGGCTCTGATACCACTGTTGGGGAACGTAGTAATTTCAAAAAAATTCCTACGCACACGCAAGATCATGTGATGCATAGCAACGAGGGGGAGAGTGTTGTCTACGTACCCAACGCAGACCGACTGCGGAAGCGCTGACACGACGTAGAGGAAGTAGTCGTACGTCTTCATGATCCAACCGATCAAGCACCGAAGCTACGGCACCTCCGAGTTCGAGCACACGTTCAGCTCGATGACGATCCCCGGACTCCGATCCAGCAAAGTGTCGGGGAAGAGTTCCGTCAGCACGACAGCGTGGTGACGATCTTGATGAACTACAGCAGCAGGGCTTCGCCTAAACTCCGCTACAGTATTATCGAGGTATATGGTGGCAGGGGGCACCGCACACGGCTAAGGAATAGATCACGTGGATCAACTTGTGTGTCTAGAGGTGCCCCCTGCCTCCGTATATAAAGGAGCCAAGGGGGAGGGCTGGCCGGTCAAGGAGGGGAGGCGCAGGAGAGTCCTACTCCCTCCGGGAGTAGGATTCCTCCCCCCAATCCTAGTCCAACTAGGATTCCTCAGAGGGGAAGGGAGAGAGGGGGGCCGGCCACCTTCTCCAAGTCCTAATAGGACTAGGGGAGGGGGAAGTGGCGCAGCCACCTTGGGCTGCCCCTTTCTCCTTTCCACTAAGGCCCATCAAGGCCCATATGGCTCCCGGGGGGTTCCGGTGACCCTCCCGGTACTCTGGTAAAATCCCGATTTCACCCGGAACACTTCCGATGTCCAAACATAGGCTTCCAATATATCAATCTTTACGTCTCGACCATTTCAAGACTCCTCGTCATGTCCGTGATCACATCCGGGACTCCGAACAACCTTCGGTACATCAAAATGCATAAACTCATAATATAACTGTCATCGTAACCTTAAGCGTGCGGACCCTACGGGTTCGAGAACAATGTAGACATTACCGAGACATGTCTCCGGTCAATAACCAATAGCGGGACCTGGATGCCCATATTGGCTCCTACATATTCTACGAAGATCTTTATCGGTCAGACCGCATAACAACATACGTTGTTCCCTTTGTCATCGATATGTTACTTGCCCGAGATTCGGTCGTCGGTATCCAATACCTAGTTCAATCTCGTTACCGGCAAGTCTCTTTACTCGTTCCGTAATACATCATCTCACAACTAACATATTAGTTGTAATGCTTGCAAGGCTTATGTGATGTGTATTACCGAGAGGGCCCAGAGATACCTCTCCGACAATCGGAGTGACAAATCCTAATCTCGAAATACGCCAACCCAACATCTACCTTTGGAGACACCTGTAATGCTCCTTTATAATCACCCAGTTACGTTGTGACGTTTGGTAGCACCCAAAGTGTTCCTCCGGTAAACGGGAGTTGCATAATCTCATAGTCATAGGAACATGTATAAGTCATGAAGAAAGCAATAGCAACATACTAAACGATCGGGTGCTAAGCTAATGGAATGGGTCATGTCAATCAGATCATTCGACTAATGATGTGACCTCGTTAATCAAATAACAACTCATTGTTCATGGTTAGGAAACATAACCATCTTTGATTAACGAGCTAGTCAAGTAGAGGCACACTAGTGACACTTTGTTTGTCTATGTATTCACACATGTATTATGTTTCCGGTTAATACAATTCTAGCATGAATAATAAACATCTATCATGATTATAAGGAAATAAATAATAACTTTATTATTGCCTCTAGGACATATTTCTTTCATTTATGTGGTGTCGCTCAGACGCCCGACTGTGGCATGCTTGTCATTTAATTTACTTATAAGCCCTTTATGTGGTGTCGCTCAGACGCCCGACTGAGGCATGCTTTGTATTACTATCCTTTCGAGACGTCGCTTCAGACACCCGATCGGTGCATTCTGTTTCTACTCTCTGATTGCATAGTCATATTTGACATGAATAACCTACATGCATGCATCATGATTTTTTATTCATGACTGACGTTGTGATCATAGAGAATTTCAGAGCATGTTTGTCTTTTGCTATATTATACCCGTGTTCATGATGTTTGCGAGTACATTCAAAGTACTCACTGGCTTGTCCCTGGCTATTGTCTTGGCCAGATTTCTTGCCTGAAGAGGAGCGTTGCGATGACAGCCCCGGAACATACGCAATGGTGATAGCAGCCTCGCGAAGATAGGAATTATCCTGGTCAGCTGTTCTTGTGGGAAATGGAGTCCCATGGCCACTGATGAACCTCAAACCGCTTCCGCCATCAACCACTAGAAACCATCTGTTGTATTCATAGGCCAGAATGGCCTTGTACTTCAAACTCTGTACTTTGCTTGGAGTTTCTGTATCACGTTGGTGCCTCATCAGCTAACAGTAATCCTGGGGCTGGTGAGCACAAGGGCCATTTTCTGGGAAATTAATATCCTGAAAATCCGATCCTGACACAACCCCTATGCATAAGTTCACAAGGTCACGGAACTCACAAGTTGATCACCAAAACATACATGAAGTGGATCACATGATATCCCATTGTCACCCAAATAAGCACATGCAAGACATACATCAAGTGTTCTCAAATCCTTAAAAACTCAATCCGATAAGATAACTTCAAAGGGGGAACTCAATCCATCACAAGAGAGTAGAGGGGGAGAAACATCATAAGATCCAACTATAATAGCAAAGCTCATGGTACATCAAGATCGTGCCAAATCAAGAACACGAGAGAGAGAGAGAGAGAGAGAGAGAGAGAGAGAGAGAGATCAAACACATAGCTACTGGTACATACCCTCAGCCCCGAGGGTGAACTACTCCCTTCTCGTCATGGAGAGCGCCGGGATGATGAAGATGGCCACCGGAGAGGGGTTCCCTCCTCCGGCAGGGTGCCAGAACGGGTCTAGATTGGTTTTTGGTGGCCACATGGGCTTGCGGCGGCGGAACTCCCGATCTAGGTTTCTTTCTGGAAGTTTGGGTATATATAAGAGGTGTTGGAGTCGGGAACAAGTCAGGGGGTCCCTGAGGCGGCCACGAGGTAGGGGCGCGCCCAGGGGGGTAGGGCGCGCCCCCACCCTCATGGTGGCCTCGAGACTCTTCTGACCCATCTCCGGTACTCCGTGGGCTTCTTCTGGTCCAAAAATGATCTCCGTGAAATTTTAGGTCAATTGGGCTCCGTTTGGTTTTCCTTTTCTGCGATTCTCAAAAACAAGGAAACAGCAGAAACTGGCCCTAGGCTCTAGGTTAATAGGTTAGTCCCAATAATCATATAAAATAACATATAAATGCATAGAAAATATCCAAGGTTGATAATATAATAGCATGGAACAATAAAAAATTATAGATACATTGGAGATGTATCAAGCATCCCCAAGCTTAATTCCTGCTCGTCCCCGAGTAGGTAAATGATAAAAACAGAATTTTTGATGTGGAATGCTACCTAACATATTTATCCATGTAATTCTCTTTACTGTGGCAAGAATATTCAGATCCGAAAGATTCAAGACAAAAGTTTAATATTGACATAAAAATAATAATACTTCAAGCATACTAACAAAGTAATCATGTCTTCTCAAAATAACATGGCCAAAGAAAACTATCCCTACAAAATCATATAATACGGCTATGCTCTATCTTCATCACACAAAATATTTAAATCATGCACAACCCCGATGACAAGCCAAGCAATTGCTTCATACTTTTGATGTTCTCAAACTTTTTCAATCTTCACGCAATACATGAGCGTGAGCCATGGACATAGCACTATAGGTGGAATAGAATGGTGGTTGTGGAGAAGACAAAAAGGGGAAGATAGTCTCACATCAACTAGGCGTATCAACGGGCTATGGAGATGCCCATCAATAGATATCAATGTGAGTGAGTAGGGATTTCCATTCAACGGATGCACTAGAGCTACAAGTGTATGAAAGCTCAACAAAAAACTAAGTGGGTGTGCATCCAACTTGCTTGCTCACGAAGACCTAGGGCATTTTGAGGAAGCCCATTGTTGGAATATACAAGCCAAGTTCTATAATGAAAGATAACCAGTATATGAAAGTGAGAACATAGGAGACTCTCTATCATGAAGATCATGGTGCTACTTTGAAGCACAAGTGTGGTAAAAGGATAGTAGCATTGCCCCTTCTATCTTTTTCTCTCATTTTTTGTTTTTCTTTTGTTTCTTTTGTTTTTGGGGACCTTCTCCTTTTTATGGCCTCTTTTTTCTTTTTATTTTTTATTTTTCGTCCAGAGTCTCATCCCGACTTGTGGGGGAATCATAGTCTCCATCATCCTTTCCTCACATGGGATAATGCTCTAATAATGATGATCATCACACTTTTATTTACTTACAACTCAAGAATTACAACTCGATACATAGAACAAAATATGACTCTATATGAATGCCTCTGGCCGTGTACCGGGATGTGCAATGACTCATGAGTGACATGTATGAAAGAATTATGAACGGTGGCTTTGCCACGAATACGATGTCAACTACATGATCATGCAAAGCAATATGACAATGATGGAGCGTGTCATAATAAACGGAACGGTAGAAAGTTGCATGGCAATATATCTCGGAATGGCTACGGAAATGCCATAATAGGTAGGTATGGTGGCTGTTTTGAGGAAAGTAAATGGTGGGTTTATGGTACCGGTGAAAGTTGCGTGGTACTAGAGAGGCTATCAATGGTGGATGGGTGAGAGTGTGTATAATCCATGGACTCAACATTAGTCATAAAGAACTCACATACTTATTACAAAAATCTATTAGTTATCGAAACAAAGTACTACACACATGCTCCTAGGGGGATAGATTGGTAGGAAAACACCATCACTCGTCCCCGATCGCCACTCATAAGGAAGACAATCAATAAATAAATCATGCTCCGACTTCATCACATAGTGGTTCACCATACGTGCATACTACGGGAATCACAAACTTTAACACAAGTATTTCTCAAATTCACAACTACTCACTAGCATGACTCTAATATCAGCATCTTCATATCTCAAAATAATCATCAAGTATCAAACTTCTCATAGTATTCAATGCACTTTATATGAAAGTTTTTATTATACCCATCTTGGATGCCTATCATATTAGGACTAATTTCATAACCAAAGAAAATTACCATGCTATTCTAAAAGACTCTCAAAATAATATAAGTGAAGCATGAGAGATCAATATTTTCTATAAAATAAAACCACCACCGTGCTCTAAAAAGATATAAGTGAAGCACTAGAGTAAACGACAAACTACTCCGAAAGATATAAGTGAAGATCAATGAGTAGTTGAATAATTATGTAGCTATGTGAAGACTCTCTAACATTTAAGAATTTCAGATATTGGTATATTATTCAAACAGCAAGCAAAACAAAAAAAATGACGCTCCAAGCAAAACACATATTATGTGGTGAATAAAAATATAGCTCCAAGTAAAGTTACCGATGAACGAAGACGAAAGAGGGGATGCCATCCGGGGCATCCCCAAGCTTAGGCTCTTGGTTATCCTTAAATATTACTTTGGGGTGCCTTGGGCATCCCGAAGCTTAGGCTCTTGCCACTCCTTGTTCCATAGTGCATCGAATCTTTACCCAAAACATGAAAACTTCACAACACAAAACTCAACAGAAAACTCGTAAGCTCCGTTAGTATAAAAAAATAAATCACCACTTTTAGTACTGTTTTGAACTCATTCTAAATTCATATTGGTGTAATATCTACTGTATTCCAACTTCTCTATGGTTCATACCCTCCGATACTACTTATAGATTCGTCAAAATAAGCAAACAACACAAAGAAAATAGAATCTGTCAAAAACAGAACAGTCTGTAGCAATCTAGAGGTTTCAAATACTTATGTCACTCCAAAAAAATCTAAAATAAATTTGTGGACCTGAGGAATTTGTCTATTAATCGTCTGCCAAAAGAATCAACCTAAACGCACTCTCCATTAAAAAATGGCAGCTAATCTCGTGAGCGCAAAAGTTTCTGTTTGTTTACAGCAAGATCGCAAAGACTTCACCCAAGTCCTACCAAAGGTTCTACTTGGCACAAACACTAATTAAAGCATAAAAACACATATAAATAGAGTCTAGATGAATTATTTATTACTAAACATGAGCAAAAAGGAAAGAACAAAAAATAAAATTGGGTTGCCTCCCAACAAGCGCTATCATTTAACGCCCCTAGCTAGGCATGATGATTTCAATGATGCTCACATAAAAGATAAGAATTGAAACATAAAGAGAACATCATGAAGAATACAACTAGAACATTTAAGCCTAACCCACTTCCTATGCATAGGGATTTTGTGAGCAAACAACTTGTGGGAACAAGAATCAACTTGCATAGGAAGGTAAAACAAGGATAACTTCAAGATTTTCAACACATAGAGAGGAAACTTGATATTTTTGCAACTCCTACAAGCATATATTCCTCCCTCATAATAATTTTCAGTAGCATCATGAATGAATTCAATAATATAACCATCACGTAAAGCATTCTTTTCATTATATACAAGCATAGAAATTTTACTACTCTCCACATAAGCAAAATTCTTCTCATTCGGAATAGTGGGAGTATCATAAGAAACTCGAATACTACAAATTGTTTCCACATTAAAAGAGTAATGCTCAGGAAAAGGGTAAGCATAATCATGACAAGTTTTATAAATATAATCATCACTACTTTTTATAGCGTAAGTGTCATCACAATAATCATCATAAATAGGAGGCATGCTATCATCATAATAAATTTGCTCATCAAAACTTGGGAGACTAAAAACATCTTCATTAAACGTAGCATCCCCAAGCTTAGGACAAACATTAATTGCAGCAAATACATTCTCAAACATGTCATTCTCATCAAACATAGCATCCCCAAGCTTGGGCCTTTTCATATCATAAGCATAATCACTCTGATCATTAATAGTATGGATAGCACCAATAGTATAGCAATTATCATCATCACAATGAGTAATAGGAGCAACATCATTTGGGAGGGATACCTTTTTACCTTTGCTTCTCCATCTTTTCTTTTTCTTCTTCACATCATGTGTGGGTTTAATCCTCTTTTTGGAGCTCCTTATTAATGAGATTGGTTGAATAGAAGGCTCCTCCTCGTTACCTGATTCATCATAAGAAATAATAGGAGGATATTGGGAAGTCTCTTCCCTTTAATTAGTATTCTCTTCATATTCTATTTGTTTTCTTGTCTTTATGTAATTGGCAATATAAGGATTTTCAATGTAATTCACCGCACTATACATATAAATTTCCTCTAAATCAAAATCAAGAACTTTATCAAGGAAAAATTCTGGAACTTAGTTATATGTTTCATTTCTTCATAACCCACAAGCAAACTAAGTTCATTATAATGTGCAAGGGAAATCAAGTCATCACAATTTTTGGACACGATTTGATCATGAAATAATTGGCATTTGATATTTAATTGACCACGTTCATTGCAAAGTTCACAAGGATGGCTAAGAAAATTTAAATTTTCAGCACAAACATCGAGCCCTTCTTGCAACCATTTAGTTTCTAAATACTTATGCCTCTTGCAAAGTCTATATTCCCTATTTGGTGTGTACTTGCAAACCCTATGCACTCCACAAAAATTGACATGCTGATAAGAGGCATTTTCATCATGACTAGTGCAATTATCATTAGTATTATGGATATTCAAAGAGTTCATACTAACAACATTGCAATCATGCTCATCATTCAAAGATTTCGTGCCAAACATTTTAATGCATTCTTCTTCTAGCATTTTGGCACAATTATCGAAATCCTTATTTTCATGAAAGATATTAAAAATATGAAGCATATGAGGTACCCTTAATTCCATTTTTTCTGTAGTTTTCTTTTATAGACTAAACTAGTGATATAACAAGAAACAAAAAGATTCGATTGCAAGATCTAAAGATATACCTTCAAGCGCTAACCTCCCTGGAAACGGCGCCAGAAAAGAGCTTGATGTCTACTACACAACCTTCTTCTTGTAGACGTTGTTGGGCCTCCAAGTGCAGAGGTTTGTAGGACAGTAGAAAATTTCCCTCAAGTGGATGACCTAAGTTTTATCAATCCGTGGGAGGCGTAGGATGAAGATGGACTCTCTCAAACAACTCTGCAACCAAATAGTAAAGAGTCTCTTGTGTCCCCAACACACCCAATACAATGGTAAATTATATAGGTGCACTAGTTCGGCGAAGAGATGGTGATACAAGTGCAATATGGATGGTAGATATAGGTTTTTGTAATCTGAAAATATAAAAATAGCAAGGTAACTAATGATAAAAGTGAGCAAAAACGGTATTGCAATGCGTTGAAACAAGGCCTAGGGTTCATACTTTCACTAGTGCAAGTTCTCTCAACAATAATAACATAATTGGATCATATAACTATCCCTCAACATGCAACAAAGAGTCACTCCAAAGTCACTAATAGCGGAGAACAAAAGAAGAGATTATTGTAGGGTACGAAACCACCTCAAATGTATCCTTTCTGATCGATCTATTCAAGAGTCCGTAGTAAAATAACACGAAGCTATTCTTTCCATTCAATCTATCCTAAAGTTCGTACTAGAATAACACCTTAAGACACAAATCAACAAAAACCCTCATGTCACCTAGATACTCCAATGTCACCTCAACTATCTGTGGGTATGATTATACGATATGCATCACACAATCTCAGATTCATCTATTTAACCAACACAAAGAACTTCAAAGAGTGCCCCAAAGTTTATACCGAAGAGTCAAGACGAAAACGTGTGCCAACCCCTATGCATAAGTTCACGAGGTCACGGAACTCACAAGTTGATCACTGATACGTCCGTTTTGCATCATGCTTTTATATCGATATTTATCGCATTATGGACTATTATTTCACTTTATGTCACAATACTTATGGCTATTCTCTCTTATTTTACAAGGTGTACATAAGGAGGGAGAATGCCGGCAGCTGGAATTCTGGTCTGGAAAAGGAGCAAATATTAGAGACCTATTCTGCGCAACTCCAAAAGTCCTGAAACTCCACGAAACGTCTTAAAATAAATAAAGAAAAATCCACACCAAAGATGAAGGCCAGGGGGCCCACACCCTGCTCACGAGGGTGGGGGGCGCCCCCCCTAGGGCGCGCCCCCTACCTCGTGGGCCCCCTGGTGGCTCTCTGACGCCCATCTTCTCCTATATGAGGTCTTTTGATGAGAAAAAAAAGAGAAGGAACTTTTTGGGACGAGACTCCGCCGCCACGAAGCGGAACCTTGGCGGATCCAATCTAGAGCTCCGGCAGAGCTGTTATGCCGGGGAAACTTCCCTCCGAGAGGGGGAAATCATCACCATCGTCATCACCAACGCTCCTCTCATCGGGAGAGGGCAATCTCCATCAACATCTTCACCAGCACCATCTCATCTCCAAACCCTAGTTCATCTCTTGTATCCAATTCTTGTCTCAAAGTCCGGGATTGGTGCTAGTAGGTTGCTAGTAGTGTTGATTACTCCTTGTAGTTGATGCTAGTTGTTTATTTGGTGGAAGATCATATGTTCAGATCCTATATGCATATTATTACCCCTCTGATTATGAACATGAATATGCTTTGTGAGTAATTACGTTCGTTCCCGAGGACAAGGGAGAAGTCTTGCTATGAGTAGTCATGTGAATTTGGTATTCGTTTGATATTTTGATAAGATGTATGTTGTCTAGCCTCTAGTGGTGTTATGTGAACGTCGACTACATAACACTTCACCATTATTTGGGCCTAGAGGAAGGCATTGGGAAGTAATAAGTAGATGATGGGTTGCTAGAGTGACAGAAGCTTAAACCCTAGTTTATGCGTTGCTTCATAAGGGGCTGATTTGGATCCACGTGTTTCATGCTATGGTTAGGTTTACCTTAATACTTTTGTTGTAGTTGCGGATGCTTGCAATAGAGGTTAATCATAAGTGGGATGCTTGTTCAAGTAAGAACAGCACCCAAGCACCGGTCCACCCACATATTAAATTATCAAAGTATCGAACGCGAATCATATGAACATGATGAAAACTACCTTGACGATATTCCCATGTGTCCTCGAGAGTGCTTTTCCTATTATAAGAGTTTGTTTCGGCTTGTCCTTTGCTACAAAAGGATTGGGCCACCTTGCTGCACTTTATTTACTTTTGTTACTTGTTGCTCGTTACAACCTATCTTATCACAAAACTATCTGTTACCACTTATTTCAGTACTTGCAGAGAATACCTTGCTGAAAACCTCTTATCATTTCCTTCTGCTCCTCGTTGGGTTCGACACTCTTACTTATCGAAAGGACTACGATAGATCCCCTATACTTGTGGGTCATCAATCACCAAAATATGCATCAAGTGGATCACGTGATATCCCATTGTCACCACAGATAAGCACATGCAAGACATACATCAAGTGTTCTCAAATCCTTAAAGACTCAATCTGATAAGATAACTTCAAAGGAAAAACTCAATCCATCACAAGAGAGTAGAGGGGGAGAAACATCATAAGATCCAACTATAATAGCAAAGCTCGTGGTACATCAAGATCGTGCCAAATCAAGAACACGAGAGAGAGAGAGTATGATCAAACACATAGCTACTGGTACATACCCTCAGCCCCGAGGGTGAACTACTCCCTCCTCATCATGGAGAGCGCCGGGATGATGAAGATGGCCACCGGAGAGGGATTCCCCGCTCCAGCAGGGTGCTGGAACGGGTCTAGATTGGTTTTTGGTGGCTACAGAGGCTTGCGGCAGCAGAACTCCCGATCTAGGTTTCTTTCTGGAAGTTTGGGTATATATAAGAGGTGTTGGAGTCGGGAACAAGTCAGGGGGAGTCCCCGAGGCGGCCACGAGGTAGGGGCACGTCCAGGGGGTAGGGCGCTCCCCCACCCTCGTGGTGGCCTCGGGACTCTTTTGGCCCATCTCCGGTACTCTGTGGGCTTCTTCTGGTCCAAATATGATCTCCGTAAAATTTTAGGTCAATTGGACTCCGTTTGGTTTTCCTTTTCTGCGATACTCAAAAACAAGGAAAAACAGAAACTGGCACTGGGCTCTAGTTTAATAGGTTAGTCCCAAAAATCATATAAATAGCATATAAAACATCCAAGGTTGATAATCTAATAGCATGGGACAATCAAAAATTATAGGTACGTTGGAGACGTATCATTTCCCTCTTCATCCGTCTTAGTGTGTATTGCTACCTCTTGAGCATGCGTTGGTTTTCCCTTGAAGAGGAAAGGGTGATGCAGCAAAGTAGCATAAGTATTTGCCTCAGTTTTTGAGAACCAATGTATCAATCCAGTTGGAGACTACATGCAAGTCGCCTAGTACGTGCACAAACAATCAAGAACCTCGCAACCAACGCGATAAAGGGGTTGTCAATCCCTTCACGGTCATTTGCAAAAGTGAGATCTGATAAAGATAATAAGATAAATATTTTTGGTATTTTTGTTGTATAGATTGAAAAGTAAAGATTGCAAAATAAAATAAATAGCAAACTAGAATTGTAGATCGGAAACTTATATGACATAAAATAGACCCGGGGGCCATAGGTTTCACTAGTGGCTTCTTTCATGATATCATGTATTACGGTGGGTGAACAAATTACTACCGAGCAATTGATAGAAAAGTGCATAGTTATGAGAATATCTAGGCATGATTGTGAAATATAGGCATCACGTCTGTGTTAAGTAGACCGAAACGATTCTGCATCTACTACTATTACTCCACACATCGACCGCTATCCAGCATGCATCTAGAGTATTAAGTTCATAAGAACAGAGTAATGCTTTAGGAAAGGTGATATGATGTAGGGGGATAAACTCAAGCAATATGATCTAAACCCCATCTTTTTATCCACGATGGCAACAATACAATACAAGCCTTGCTGCCCCTGCTGTCACTGCGAAAGGACACCGCAAGATTGAACCCAAAGCTAAGCACTTCTCCCATTGCAAGAAAGATCAATCTAGTAGGCCAGACTAAACCGATAATTCCAAGAGACTTGCAAAGATATCAAATCATGCATATAAGAATTGAGAGAAGAACCAAATATTGTTCATAGATAAACTTGATCATAAATCCACAATTCATTGGATCTCGGCAAACACACTACAAAAGAATATTAGATCGAATAGATCTCCAAGAACATCGAGGATAACTTTGTATTGAGAACCAAAGAGAGAGAAGAAGCCATCTAGCTAATAACTATGGACCCGAAGGTCTGTGGTAAACTACTCACACATCATCGGAGAGGCTATGGTGTTGATGTAGAAGCCCTCCGTGATCGAATCCCCCCTCTGGCAGATCACCGAAAAAGGTCCCCAGATGGGATCTCATAGGTACAGAAGGTTGCGGCAGTCTAAAAGTGGTTTCGTGGCTCCCCTGGATGTTTTTAGGGTATAAGAGTATACATAGGAGAAAGAAGTACCTCGGTGGAGCTACGAGGGGGCCACGAGGGTGGGGGTCGCACCTACCCCCGGGAGCGCCCTCCTACCTCGTGGCCGCCTCGTTGCGTCTCTGACTTTCACTCAAAATCTCTTGGATTGCGTTTGTTCCAAGAAAGATCCTTGCGAAGGTTTCGTTCTGTTTGGATTCCGTTTGATATTCCTTTTGTGCGAAACACTGAAATAGGCAAAAAACAGAAACTGGCACTGGGCCTCTGGTTAATAGGTTAGTCCCAAAAATAATATTAAAGTGCATATTAAATCCCATTAAACATCCAAAACAGATAATATAATAGCATGGAACAATCAAAAATTATAGATACGTTGGAGACGTATCAGCATCCCCAAGCTTAATTCCTACTCGTCCTCGAGTAGGTAAATGATAAAAACAGAACTTTTGATGTGGAATGCTTCCTAACATAATTTTCAATGTAATTTTCTTTATTGTGGCATGAATATTCAGATCCGAAAGATTCAAGATAAAGTTAAAATATTGACATAAAAATAATAATACTTCAAGCATACTAACCAAGCAATTATGACTTCTCAAAATAACATAGCCAAAAAAAGCTCATCCCTACAAAATCATATAGTTTGGCCATGCTTCCTTTTCGTCACACAAAATGCACCTATCATGCACAACACCGATGACAAGCGAAGCAGTTGTTTAGTGCTTTAGTATCCTCAAACTTTTTCAACTTTCACGCAATACATGAGCGTGAGCCATGGACATAGCACTATAGGTGGAATAGAATATGATAATGGAGGTTGTGTGGAGAAGACAAAAAAGGAGAAACTCTCACATCGACGTGGCTAATCAACGGGCTATGGAGATGCCCATCAATTGATGTCAATGCGAAGAGTAGGGATTGCCATGCAACAGATGCACTAGAGCTATAAATGTATGAAAGCTCAACAAAATAAACTAAGTGAGTGTGCATCCAACTTGCTTGCTCATGAAGACCTAGGGAAATTTTGAGGAAGCCCATTGTTGGAATATACAAGCCAAGTTCTATAATGAAAATTCCCACTAGTATATGAAAGTGACAAAATAAGAGACTCTCTATCATGAAGATCATGGTGCTACTTTGAAGCACAAGTGTGGAAAAAGGATAGTAACATTGTCCCTTCTCTCTTTTTCTCTCATTTTTTGGGACTTCTCTTTTTTCTTTGGCCTTTATCTCTTTTTTTATTTCCTCGCATGGGACAATGCTCTAATAATGATGATCATCACACTTCTATTTATTTACAACTCAAAAATTACAACTCGATACTAGAAAAAAAATATGACTCTATATGAATGCCTCCGGCGGTGTACCGGGATGTGCAATGATTCAAGAGTGACATGTATAAAAAATTATGAGCGGTGGCTGTGCCACAAATACAATGTCAACTACATGATCATGCAAGGCAATATGACAATGATGAAGCGTGTCATAATAAACGGAACGGTGGAAAGTTGCATCGCAATATATCTCGGAATGGCTATGGAAATGCCATAATAGGTAGGTATGGTGGCTGTTCTGAGGAAGATATAAGGAGGCTTATGTGTGATAGAGCGTATCATATCACGGGGTTTGGATGCACCGGTGAAGTTTGCACCAACTCTCGAGGTGATAAAGGGCAATGCACGGTACCGAAGAGGCTAGCAATGATGGAAGGGTGAGAGTGCGTATAATCCATGGACTCGTCATTAGTCATAAAGAACTCACATACTTATTGCAAAAATCTACAAGTCATCAAAACCAAGCACTACACGCATGCTCCTAGGGGGATAGATTGGTAGGAAAAGACCATCGCTCGTCCCCGACCGCCACTCATAAGGAGGACAATCAAAGAAACACCTCATGCTTCAAATTTGTCACACAACGGTTACCATACGTGCATGCTACGGGACTTGCAAACCTCAACACAAGTATTTCTCAAATTCACAAATACTGAACTATCATGACTCTAATATCACCATCTTCGTATCTCAAAACAATCATCAAGTATCAAACTTCTCATAGTATTCAATGCACTCTATATGAAAGTTTTTATTATACCCATCTTGGATGCCTATCATATTAGGACTAATTTCATAACCAAAGCAAACTACCATGCTGTACTAAAATACTCTCAAAATAATATAAGTGAAGCATGAGAGATCAATAATTTCTATAAAATAGAACCACCACCGTGCTCTAAAAAGATATAAGTGAAGCACTAGAGAAAAATTATCTAGCTCAAAAGATGTAAGTGAAGCACATAGAGTATTCTAATAAGCTCTGATTCATAGTATCTCTCCCAAAAGGTGTGTACAGCAAGTATGATTGTGGTAAACTAAAAAGCAAATACTCAAATCATACAAGATGCTCCAAGCAAAACACATATCATGTGGCGAATAAAAATATAGCCTCAAGTAAAGTTACCGATAGACGAAGACGAAAGAGGGGATACCTTCCAGGGCATCCCCAAGCTTAGGCTTTTGGTTGTCCTTGAATTATACCTTGGGTGCCTTGGGCATCCCTTAGCTTAGGCCCTTGCCACACCTCGTTCCAAAATCCATCAAATCTTTACCCAAAAACTTGAAAACTTCACAACACAAAACTCAACAGAAAATCTCATGAGCTCCGTTAGTATAAGAAAACAAACCACCACTTTAAGGTACTATAATGAACTCATTATTTATTTATATTGGTGTTAAAACTACTGTATTCCAACTTCTGTATGGTTCATACCCCCCGATACTAGCCATAGATTCATCAAAATAAGCAAACAACACACGAAAAACAGAATCTGTCAAAAACAAAACAGTCTGTAGCAATCTGGAGGTTCCGAATACTTATATAACTCCAAAATTCTGAAAACTTAGGGCGACCTAAATAATTTGTATATTGATCTACTGCAGTTGGAATTGGTATTTTATCGCTCTCTGGTAAAAAATGAAAATTATTCTCGTGAGTGCATACTTTCTGTTTTTTCAGTAAGATCAAACAACAATCACCCAAGAAGATCCTAAAGGCTTTACTTGGCACAAACACTAATTAAAACATAAAAACACAATCATAACAGAGGATAGATGATTTATTTATTACTAAACAGGAACAAAAATCAAGGAACAAAAATAAAATTGGGTTGCCTCCCAATAAGCGCTATCGTTTAACGCCCCTAGCTAGGCATAAAAGCAAGAATAGATCTAGGTATTGTCATCTTTGGTATGCAATCCATAAGTGGCTCTCATAATAGATTCATAAGGTAATTTAATTTTCTTTCTAGGAAAGTGTTCCATGCCTTTCCTTAACAGAAATTGGAATCTAATATTTCCTTCTTTCATGTCAATAATTGCACCAATCGTTCTAAGGAAAGGTCTACCAAGAATAATAGGACATGTAGGATTGCAATCTATATCAAGAACAATGAAATCTACGGGAAAATAATTCCTATTTGCAACAATAAGAACATCATTAATTCTTCCCATAGGTTTCTTAATGGTGGAATCCGCAAGGTGCAAATTTAAAGAACAATCATCAAGTTCACGGAAACCTAACAGATCACACAAAGTTTTTGGAATCGTGGAAACACTAGCACCCAAATCACATAAAGCATAGCATTCATGATCTTTAATCTTAATTTTAATAGTAGGATACCACTCATCACGAAGTTTTCTAGGGATAGAAACTTCTAGTTCAAGCTTTTAATTCTTCATAAGATTGCATTAAAGCATCAATGATATGTTTACTAAAAGCCTTATTTTGATCATAAGCATGAGGAGAATTTAACACGGGTTGCAACAAGGAAATACACTCTATCAAAGAGCAATTATCATAATTAAATTCCTTGAAATCCAAAATGGTGGGTTCATTGCTATGTAAAGTTTTGACCACTTCAATCCCACTTTTATTAATTTTAGCATCAAGATCTAAAAACTCCGAATCATTGGGACGCCTTTTAAATAAAGTTGACTCATCTCCAGTCCCATCTTTATCAAGATTCATATTGGAAAACAAAGATTTAATAGGAGACACATCAATCACTTTTAGATCTATATCATTATTATCATGAAAACTAGAAGAACACGCTTTCACAAAGCAATCTTTTTAGCACGCATCCTAGCGGTTCTTTCTTTGCACTCATCAATGGAAATTCTCATAGCCTTGAGAGACTCATTGATATCATGCTTAGGTGAAATAGATCTAAGTTGCAAAGAATCAACATCAAGAGAAATTATATCCATGTTCCTAGCCAACTCGTCAATTTTAAGCAATATTTCTTCAGTCAAAGCATTGAAATTCTTTTGCGAATTCATAAATTCTTTAACACTAGTCTCAAAATCAGAGGAAATCTTATTAAAATTTCCATAAGATTTGTTGTAGGAACTACCATAATTATTAGAGGAATTACTAGGGAACGTCCTAGAATTAAAGTTTCCTCTATAAGTGTTGTTACCAAAATTGTTCCTACCAACAAAATTCACATCCATAGATTCATTATTATTCTCAATCAAAGTGGACAAAGGAATATCATTAGGATCATAAGAAACACTCTTTTTAGCAAACAATTTCATAAGTTCATCCATCTTTCCACTCAAAACATTAATCTCTTCAATCGCATGAACCTTTTTACTAGTGGATCTTTCAGTATGCCATTGAGAATAATTAACCATAATATTATCTAGGAGTTTAGTAGCTTCTCCTAAAGTGATTTCCATAAAAGTGCCTCCCGCGGCCGAATCTAAAAGATTTCTAGAAGCAAAATTCAATCCGGCATAAATTTTTTGTATAATCATCCATAAATTCAAACCATGTGTAGGACGTATCATTAATTTCATCCTCTCCCAAGCTTGTGCAACATGCTCATGATCAAGTTGCTTAAAATTCATAATATCGTTTCTAAGAGAGATGATCTTAGCGGGAGGAAAATACTTAGAGATAAAAGCATCTTTGCACTTATTCCATGAATCAATACTATTTTTAGGCAAAGAAGAGAACCAAGTTTTAGCACGATCTCTAAGAGAAAATGGAAATAGCTTCAATTTAACAATATCATTATCCACATCTATCTTCTTTTGCATATCACACAAATCAACAAAGTTGTTTAGATGGGTAGCGGCATCTTCACTAGGAAGGCTAGAAAATTGATCTTTCATGACAAGATTTAACAAAGCATCATTAATTTCACAAGATTCAGCATCGGTAATAGGAGCAATCGGAGTGCTAATAAAATCATTGTTGTTGGTATTGGAAAAGTCACATAATTTAGTATTATCTTGAGCCATCGTGACAAACAATCAATCCAACACACAATCACACAAGAAGCGAGCGAAAAGAGGTGAACGGAAAAGGGGCGAATAAAACGGTAAAGGTGGAGTGGGGGAGACGAAAACAAGAGGCAAATGGCAAATAATGTAATGCGAGGGAGAAGAGTTTGTGATGGGTACTTGGTATGTCTTGACTTGAGCGTAGATCTCCCCGGCAACGGCGCCAGAAATCCTTATTGCTACCTCTTGAGCATGCGTTGGTTTTCCCTTGAAGAGGAAAGGGTGATGCAGCAAAGTAGCGTAAGTATTTCCCTCAGTTTTTGAGAACCAATGTACCAATCCAGTAGGAGACTACACGCAAGTCTCCTAGTACCTGCACAAACAATCAAGAACCTTGCAACCAACGCGATAAAGGGGTTGTCAATCCCTTCACGGTCACTTGCAAAAGTGAGATCTGATAAAGATAATAAGATAAATATTTTTGGTATTTTTTGTATAGATTGAAAAGTAAAGATTGCAACATAAAATAAATAGTAAACTAGAATTGTAGATCGAAAACTTATATGATATAAAATAGACCCGGGGGCCATAGGTTTCACTAGTGGCTTCTCTCATCATAGCATGTATTACGGTGGGTGAACAAATTATTATCGATCAATGGATAGAAAAGCGCACAGTTATGAGAATATCTAGGCATGATTATGAAATATAGGCATCACGTCCGTGTTAAGTAGACCGAAACGATTCTGCATCTACTACTATTACTCCACACATCGACCACTATCCAGCATGCATCTAGAGTATTAAGTTTATAAGAACAGAGTAATGCTTTAGGCAAGATGACATGATGTAGAGGGATAAACTCAAGCAACATGATATAAACCCCATCCTTTTATCCTCGATGGCAACAAGACAATACGTGCCTTGCTGCCCCTACTTTCACTGGGAAAGGATTCCGCAAGATTGAACCCACAGCTAAGCACTTCTCCCATTGCAAGAAAGATCAATCTAGTAGGCCAGACTAAACCGATAATTCGAAGAGACTTGCAAAGATATCAATTCATGCATATAAGAATTCAAAGAAAAACCAAATATTGTTCATAGATAAACTTGATCATAAATCCACAATTCATTGGATATCAGCAAACACACCGCAAAAGAATATTACATCGAATAGATCTCTAAGAACATCGAGGAGAACTTTGTATTACGAACCAAAGAGAGATAAGAAGCCATCTAGCTAATAACTATGGACCCGAAGGTCTGTGGTAAACTACTCACACATCATCGGAGAGCCTATGGTGTTGATGTAGAAGCCCTCCGTGATCGAATCCCCCTCCGGCAGATCGTCGGAAAAGGTCCCCAGATGGGATCTCATGGGTACAGAAGGTTGCGGCAGTGGAAAAGTGGTTTCATGGCTCCCCTGGATGTTTTTAGGGTATAATTGTATATATATAGGCGAAAGAAGTACGTCGGTGGAGCTACGAGGGGCCCACGAGGGTGGGGGTGTGCCTACCCCCCTGAGTGTGTCCTTCTACCTCGTGGCCGCCTCGTTACGTCTCTGACTTCCACTCCAAGTCTCCTGAATTGCGTTTGTTCCAAGAAAGATCCTCGCGAAGGTTTCGTTCCGTTTGGATTCTGTTTGATATTCCTTTTCTGCGAAACACTGAAATAGGCAAAAAATAGAAACTAGCACTGGGCCTCCGGTTAATAGGTTAGTCCCAAAAATAATATAAAAGTGCATATTAAAGCCCATTAAACATCCAAAACAGGTAATACAATAGCATGGAACAATAAAAAAATTATAGATACGTTGGTGACGTATCATGTATATGACACGACAAATCTAGCACATCATTCCATGCTTGATCCTTCACCTTCTTAGGGACCCACAACCCCTTAGGCTTTCCTTTGAATTTTCCTTGGGTCACAACTGCAGCTTCCCCTAGATTTGCTGGTTCAGCTTTACGCTTTTGCTTCCATTGGAATTTCCTCCTCCGGTGTCCTGGGCGACTGGTTTGTTCTTGCCACTGCGGAGTCGGTCCTCTTCTTTGCTATTAGCGTACCGAGTGGCTATTTACATCATTCGGGCCATAGTCATATCTCCTGTCCAACTGAATTTCAGGTTTAGCTCTCTGTACCGAACGCCCTCCTTGAAGGCGCAAACTGCCTGGTTTTGCGACACATTTTCCACTGTGTGATGCAAAGTGGTCCATCTCTGGATGTAATCTCTCAAAGTTTCATTCGGTTTCTGAACACAATGCTGCAATTCTGTCAGCCCTGCAGGCCGCTTGCAAGTGCCCTCGAATGTCCAGACAAACACTCAGGCCAACTCTTCCCAACTGAATATACTGCCAGGAGCCAACTGATTCATCCAAGCCCTGGCTGAACCTTCCAACATCAGAGGAAGATGTTTCGTGGATACATCATCATTACCACCACCAATCTACACATCCACTCGGTAGTCTTCCAGCCAGATGTCAGGCTTGGATTCACCGGTAAACTTACTTACTTCAGGTTGGGAGGGATTTCTGCGACCCTGATGGCTCTGCTGAAACACTCAGGCCCAGAAACATGCACTCGGCTACTCGTTGGGCGATCTCTGTCTTGTCCTTATCTTTGGGCTCTGTTCCGGTCGACCAGACCCTGTACCAAAATTGATCTTGCATCAAATATGGGTTCTCTGGGGTCGACTAGAAGTCTTCGCTCGTCACCATACAGACGCATGTCATCGTATTGTCGGGGTGCATAGGATCCACCCCTCGGAGGGGGCGTAGGCAATCGACGGCGGTCCTCACGGCCGAACCGATGATCATATTGCTCGTGGTTCCGACCCAGGTACTGCTCTTTACGATGCCCTCGGCCCTCACGCTGCAGAGGCGATCTTGGGCTGTGAGCCGACTGGACGGTGTCTGCTACTACTGAAGGAAATATGCCCTAGAGGCAATAATAAAGTTATTATTTATTTCCTCATATCATATCATGATAAATGTTTATTATTCATGCTAGAATTGTATTAACTGGAAACATAATACTTGTGTGAATACATAGACAAACAGAGTGTCACTAGTATGCCTCTACTTGACTAGCTCATTAATCAAAGATGGTTATGTTTCCTAACCATAGACATGAGTTGTCATTTGATAAACGGGATCACATCATTAGGAGAATGATGTGATTGACTTGACCCATTCTGTTAGCTTAGCACTTGATCGTTTAGTTTACTGCTATTGCTTTCTTCATGACTTATACATGTTCCTATGACTATGAGATTATGCAACTCCCGATTACCGGAGGAACACTTTGTGTGCTACCAAATGTCACAACGTAACTGGGTGATTATAAAGGTGCTCTACAGGTGTCTCCGATGGTACTTGTTGAGTTGGCATAGATCGAGATTAGGATTTGTCACTCCGATTTTCGGAGAGGTATCTCTGGGCCCTCTCGGTAATGCACATCATAATAAGCCTTGCAAGCAATGTGACTAATAAGTTAGTTACGGGATGATGCATTACAGAACGAGTAAAGAGACTTTCCGGTAACGATATTGAGCTAGGTATTGAGATACCGACGACCGAATCTCGGGCAAGTAACATACCGATGACAAAGGGAACAACGTATATTGTTATGCGGTTTGACCGATAAAGATCTTCGTAGAATATGTCGGAACCAATATGAGCATCCAGGTTCCGCTATTGGTTATTGACCGGAGACATGTCTTGGTCATGTCTACATAGTTCTTGAACCCGTAGGGTCAGCATGCTTAAAGTTCTGTGACGATTGGTATTATGAGTTTATATGTTTTGATGTACGGAAGGTAGTTCGGAGTCCCGGATATGATCACGGACATGACGAGGAGTCTCGAAATTGTCAAGACATGAAGATTGATATATTGGAAGCCTAAATTTGGACATCGGAAGAGTTTCAGGTGAAATCGGGATTTTACCGGAATGCCGGAGGGGTTACCGGAACCCCCAGGGGTTAATGGGCCTTGTTGGGCCCTAGTGGAGAGAGAGAGGGGCCGTCTAGATCAGGCCGCGCGCCCCCTCCCCCTCTGGTCTGAATTGGACTAGGAAAGGGGGGAGGCGGCCCCTTTCCTTCTCCTTCTCCCCCTTCCTTTCCCCTCCTAGTAGGAGTAGGAAAGAGGGGAATCCTACTCCTACGAGGAGGAGGATTCCTCCTCCTGGCGCGCCCTCTAGGGCCGGCTGGCCTCCCCCCTTGCTCCTTTATATATGGGGGCAGGGGGCACCTCTAGACACACAAGTTCATCATTCATCTCTCCCAGCCGTGTGCGGTGCCCCCCTCCACCATAATCCACCTTGGTCATAATGTAGCGGTGCTTAGGCGAAGCCCTGCGATGGTAGCTTCATCAACATTGTCACCACGCCGTCGTGCTGACGAAACTCTTCCTCGAGCTCTACTGGATCATGAGTTCACGGGACGTCACCGAGATGAACGTGTGCTGAACGCGGAGGTGGCGTACGTTCGGTACTGAGGATCGGTCGATCGTGAAGACGTATGACTACATCAACCACGTTGTCATAACGCTTCTGCTTAACGGTCTACGAGGTTACGTGGACGACACTCTCCCCTCTCTTTGCTATGCATCACCATGATCTTGCGTGTGCGTAGGAATTTTTTTGAAATTACTACGTTCCCCAACAGTGGCATCCGAGCCAGGTTATTGCGTAGATGTTATATGCACGAGTAGAACACAAGTGAGTTGTGGGCGATACAAGTCATACTGCTTACCAGCATGTCATACTTTGGTTCGGCGGTATTGTTGGATGAAGCGGCCCGGACCGACATTACGTGTACGCTTACGCGAGACTGGTTCTACCGACGTGCTTTGCACATAGGTGGCTGGCGGGTGTTAGTTTCTCCAACTTTAGTTGAACCGAGTGTGGCTACGCCCGGTCCTTGCGAAGGTTAAAACAGCACTAACTTGACGAACTATCGTTGTGGTTTTGATGCGTAGGTAAGAACGGTTCTAGCTCAGCCCGTAGCAGCCACGTAAAACTTGCAACAACAAAGTAGAGAACATCTAACTTGTTTTTGTAGGTCATGTTGTGATGTGATATGGTCAAGACATGATGCTATATTTATTGTATGAGATGGTCATGTTTTGTAACGGAGTTATCAGCAACTGGCAGGAGCCATATGGTTGTCGCTTTATTGTATGCAATGCAATCGCCCTGTAATTGCTTTACTTTATCACTAAGCAGTAGCGATAGTCGTAGAAGCAATAGATGGCGAGACGACAACGATGCTACGATGGAGATCAAGGTGTCGCGCCAGTGATGATGGTGATCATGACGGTGCTTTGGAGATGGAGATCAAAGGCACAAGATGATGATGGCCATATCATATCACTTATATTGATTGCATGTGATGTTTATCCTTTATGCATCTTATTTTTCTTTGTTTGACGGTAGCATTATAAGATGATCTCTCACTAAATTTCAAGGGAAAAGTGTTCTCCCTGAGTATGCACCATTGCCAAAATTTGTCGTGCCGAAACACCACGTGATGATCGGGTGTGATAAGCTCAACGTTCATCTAAAACGGGTGTAAGACAGTTTTGCACACGTAGAATACTCGGGTTAAACTTGACGAGCCTAGCATATGCAGATATGGCCTCGGAACACTGAAACCGAAAGGTCAAGCGTGAATCATATAGTAGATATGATCAACATAGTGATGTTCACCATTGAAAACTACTCCATTTCACGTGTTGATCGGTTATGTTTTAGTTGATATGGATCACGTGATCACTTAGATGATTAGAGGGAGATCTATCTAAGTGGGAGTTCTTAAGTAATATGATTAACTGAACTTAAATTTATCATGAACTTAGTACCTAATAGTATTTTGCTTGTCTATGTGATTGTAGATAGATGGCCCGTGCTGTTGTTCCATTGAATTTTAATGCGTTCCTTGAGAAAGCGAAGTTGAAAGATGATGGTAGCAATTACACGGACTGGGTCCGTAACTTGAGGATTATCCTCATTGCTGCGCAGAAGAATTACGTCCTGGAAGCACCGCTGGGTGCCAGGCCTGCTGCAGATGCTGCTGATGATGTTAAGAACTTCTGGCAGAGTAAAGCTGATGACTACTCGATAGTTCAGTGTGCCATGTTTTACAGCTTAGAACCGGGACTTCAACGTCGTTTTGAACGTCATGGAGCATATGAGATGTTCCAGGAGTTGAAGTTAATATTTCAAGCAAATGCCTGGATTGAGAGATATGAAGTCTCCAATAGGTTCTACAACTGCAAGATGGAGGAGAACAGTTCTGTCAGTGAACATATACTCCAAATGTCTGGGTATCATAACCACTTGACTCAACTGGGAGTTAATCTTCTTGTTGATAGTGTCATTGACAGAGTTCTTCAATCAGTGCCACCAAGCTACAAGAGCTTCGTGATGAACTATAATATGCAAGGGATGAATAAGACAATTCCCGAGCTCTTCGCAATGCTAAAGGCAGCGGAGGTAGAAATCAAGAAGGAGCATCAAGTGTTGATGGTCAACAAGACCACCAGTTTCAAGAAAAATGGTAAAGGGAAGAAGAAGGGGAACTTCAAGAAAATTGGCAAACAAGATGCTGCTCAAGAGAAGAAACCCAAGTCTGGACCTAAGCCTGAGACTGAGTGCTTCTACTGCAAACAGACTGGTCACTAGAAGCGGAACTGCCCCAAGTATTTGGCGGATAAGAAGGATGGCAAGGTGAACAAAGGTATATGTGATATACATGTTATTGATGTGTACCTTACTAGAGCTCACAGTAGCACCTTGGTATTTGATACTGGTTTTGTTGCTAATATTTGCAACTCGAAATAGGGACTACGAATCAAGCGAAGACTGGCTAAGGACGAGGTGACGATGCGCGTGGGAAATGGTTCCAAAGTCGATGTGATCGCCGTCGGCGCGCTACCTCTACATCTACCTTCGGGATTAGTTTTAGACCTAAATAATTGTTATTTGGTGCCAGCATTAAGCATGAACATTATATCTGGATCTTGTTTGATGTGAGACGGTTATTCATTTAAATCTGAGAATAATGGTTGTTCTATTTATATGAGTAATATCTTTTATGGTCATGCACCCTTGAAGAGTGGTCTATTTGTGTTGAATCTCGATAGTAGTGATACACATATTCATAATATTGAAGACAAAAGATGCAGAGTTGATAATGATAGTGCAACTTATTTGTGGCACTGTCGTTTGGGTCATATTGGTGTAAAGCGCATGAAGAAACTCCATACTAGTGGACTTATGGAATCACTTGATTATGAATCACTTGGTACTTGCGAACCATGCCTCATGGGCAAGATGACTAAAATGCCATTGTCCGAAACAATGGAGCGAGCAACAGATTTATTGGAAATCATACATACTGATGTATGTGGTCCAATGAATTTTGAAGCTCGCGGTGGGTATCGTTATTTTCTCACCTTCACAGATGATTTGAGCAGATATGGGTATATCTACTTAATGAAACATAAGTCTGAAACATTTGAAAAGTTCAAAGAATTTCAGAGTGAAGTGGAAAATCATCGTAACAAGAAAATAAAGTTTCTACGATCTGATCGTGGAGGAGAATATTTGAGTTACGAGTTTGGTCTACATTTGAAACAATGCAAAATAGTTTCGCAACTCACGCCACCCGAAACACCATAGCGTAATGGTGTGTCCGAACGTCGTAATCGTAGTTTACTAGATATGGTGCAATCTATGATGTCTCTTACTGATTTACCGCTATCATTTTGGGGTTATGCTTTAGAGATGGCTGCATTCATGTTAAATAGGGCACCATCAAAATCCGTTGAGATGACACCTTGATAAAGTTTTGAAGAAGTTCAAAATGGATCAAGCTAAGAAAGGGTTCTTGCTTGTGTTACAAGGTGTGAAGTTGAGTAAGACTCAATGCCCGACCACTGCAGAAGATAGAGAGGAAATGAAATGTGTTCCCTATGCTTCAACCATAGGCTCTATCATGTATGCAATGATGTGTACCAGACCTGATGTGTGTCTTCCTATTAGTCTAGCAGGCGGTACCAAAGTAATCCAGGAGTGGATCACTGGACAGTGGTCAAGAACATCCTGAAATACCTAAAAAGGACTAAGGGTATGTTTCTCATTTATGGAGGTGACAAAGAGCTCATTGTAAATGGTTACGTTGATGCAAGCTTTGACACTGATCCGGACGATTCTAAAATCGCAAACTGGATACGTGTTTATATTGAACGGTGGAGTTGTCAGTTGGAGAAGTTCTAAACAAAGCATCGTGGCCGGATCTATGTGTGAAGCGGAGTAAATAGCTTCTTCAGAAGTAGCAAATGAAGGAGTCTAGATGAAGGAGTTCATATCCGATCTAGGTGTCATACCTAGTGCATCGGGTCCAATGAAAATCTTTTGTGACAATACTGGTGCAATTGCCTTGGCAATGGAATCCAGATTTCACAAGAGGACCAAGCACATCAAGAGACGCTTCAATTCCATCTGGGATCAAGTCCAGATGGGAGACATAGAGATATGCAAGATACATATGGATCTGAATGTTGCAGACCCGCTGACTAAGCCTCTTCCAGGAGCAAAACATGATCAACACCAAGACTCCATGGGTGTTAGAATCATTACTGTGTAATCTAGATTATTGACTCTAGTGCAAGTGGGAGACTGAAGGAAATATGCCCTAGAGGCAATAATAAGGTTATTATTTATTTCCTCATATCATGATAAATGTTTATTTTTCATGCTAGAATTATATTAACCAGAAACATAATACTTGTGTGAATACATAGACAAACATAGTGTCACTAGTATGCCTCTACTTAACTAGCTCATTAGTCAAAGATGGTTATGTTTCCTAACCATAGACATGAGTTGTCATTTGATAAACGGGATCACATCATTAGGATAATGATGTGATTGACTTGACCCATTCTGTTAGCTTAGCACTTGATCGTTTAGTTTGCTGCTATTGCTTTCTTCATGACTTATACATGTTCCTATGACTATGAGATTATGCAACTCCCGATTACCAGAGGAACACTTTGTGTGCTACCAAACATCACAATGTAACTGGGTGATTATAAAGGTGCTCTACAGGTGTCTCCGATGGTACTTGTTGAGTTGGCATAGATCGAGATTAGGATTTGTCACTCCGATTGTTGGAGAGGTATCTTTGGGCCCTCTCGGTAATGCACATCATAATAAGCCTTGCAAGCAATGTGACTAATAAGTTAGTTACGGGATGATGCATTACAGAACGAGTAAAGAGACTTGTCGGTAACAAGATTGAGCTAGGTATTGAGATACCGACGATCGAATCTCGGGCAAGTAACATACTGATGACAAAGGGAACAACGTATATTGTTATGCGGTTTGACCGATAAAGGTCTTCGTAGAATATGTAGGAACCAATATGAGCATCCAGGTTCCGCTATTGGTAATTGACCGGAGACATGTCTCGGTCATGTCTACATAGTTCTCGAACCCATAGGGTCCGCACGCTTAAAGTTCTGTGACGATCGGTATTATGAGTTTATATGTTTTGATGTACCGAAGGTAGTTCAGAGTCCCGGATATGATCACGGACATGACGAGGAGTCTCGAAATGGTCGAGACATGAAGATTGATATATTGGAAGCCTACATTTGGACATCGGAAGAGTTTCGGGTGAAATCGGGATTTTACCGAAATGCCGGAGGGGTTACCGGAACCCCCCGAGGGTTAATGGGCCTTGTTGGGCCTTAGTGGAGCGAGAGAGGGGCCGGCCAGGGTAGGCCGCATGCTGATGCGTCTCCAATGTATCTATAAATTTTGATTGCTCCATGCTATTATATTATCTATTTTGGATGTTAATGGGCTTTATTTTACACTTTTATATTATTTTTCGGACTAACCTATTAACCGGAGGCCCAGCCCAAATTGCTGATTTTTTGCCTATTTCAGTGTTTCGCAGAAAAGGAATATCAAACGGAGTCCAAACGGAATGAAACCTTTGGGAACGTGATTTTCTCAACAAACGTGATCCAGGAGACTTGGAGTGGGCGTCAAGAAACAATCAAGGAGGCCACGAGGCAGGGGGCGCGCCTACCCCCTGGGCGCGCCCTCCACCCTCGTGGGCCCCTCGTTGCTCCACCGACCTACTTCTTCCTCCTATATAAGTCCACATACCCCGCAAACATCCAGGAGCACCACGAAAACCAAATTCCACCGCCGCAACCTTATGTACTCGAGAGATCCCATCTTGGGGCCTTTTTCGGAGCTCCGCCGGAGGGGGCATCGATCACGGAGGGCCTCTACATCAACTCCATGGCCTCTCCGGTGATGTGTGAATAGTTTATTTCAGACCTACGGGTCCATAGTTATTAGCTAGATAGCTTCTTCTCTCTCTTTGGATCTCAATACAAAGTTCTCCTCGATCTTCTTGGAGATCTATTCGATGTAATCTTCTTTTGCGGTTTGTTTGTCGAGATCCGATGAATTGTGGGTTTATTATCAAGTTTATCTATGAACAATATTTGAATCTCCTCTGAATTCTTTTATGTATGATTGGTTATCTTTGCAAGTCTCTTCGAATTATCAGTTTGGTTTTTCCTACTAGATTGATCTTTCTTGCAATGGGAGAAGTGCTTAGCTTTGGGTTCAAGCTTGCGGTGCTCGATCCCAGTGACAGAAAGGGAAACGACACGTATTGTATTGTTGCCATCGAGGATAAAAAGGTGGGGTTTATATCATATTGCATGAGTTTATCCCTCTATATCATGTCATCTTACTTAAAGCATTACTATGTTCTTATGAACTTAATACTCTAGATGCATGCTGGATAGCGGTCGATGTGTGGAGTAATAGTAGTAGATGCAGAATCGTTTCGGTCTACTTGTCTCGGACGTGATGCCTATATACATGATCATACCTAGATATTCTCATAACTATGCTCAATTCTATCAATTGCTCGACAGTAATTTGTTTACCCACCGTAATACTTATGCTCTCGAGAGAAGCCACTAGTGAAACCTATGGCCCCCGGGTCTATCTTCCATCACATTAATCTTCCAACACTTAGTTATTTCTATTTCCATTTATTTTACTTTGCATCTTTATTTCTCTTTATCATAAAAATACCAAAAATATTATCTTATCATATCTATCAGATCTCACTCTCGTAAGTGAACGTGAAGGTATTGACATCCCCTTTATCGCGTTGGTTGCGTGGTTCTTATTTGTTTGTGTAGGTGCTTGGGACTTAAGTGTGATCTCCTACTGGATTGATATATTGGTTCTCAAAAACAGAGGGAAATACTTACGCTACTTTACTGCATCACCCTTTCCTCTTCAAGGAAAAACCAACACAGTGCTCAAGAGGTAGCAAGAAGGATTTGTGGCGCCGTTGCCGGGGAGATTCGCGCCAAGTCAACTCAAGATTTGACTCCGGACAACGAGTCATTTTTGGCGCCGTTGCAAGTCAAGACATACCAAGTACCCATCACAAACTCTTATCCCCCGCATTACATTATTTGCCATTTGCCTCTTGTTTTCCTCTCCCCCACTTCACCCTTGCCGTTTTATTCGCCCTCTTTTCCTTTCGCCCTCTCTTTCCCTTCTCCTCCTCTTTCCCAATTTTCCTCTTTTGCCCGTTTCTTGTTTGCTTGTGTGTTGGATTTCTTGCTTGTCATGATGGATCAATATAATACTAAATTGTGTGACTTTACCAATACCAACAACAATGATTTTATTAGCACTCCAATTGCTCCTATTACCGATACTAAATCTTGTGAAATTAATGCTGCTTTGCTGAATCTTGTCATGAAACATCCATTTTCCGGCCTTCCTAGTGAAGATGCCGCTACCCATCTAAACAACTTTGTTGATTTGTGTGATATGCAAAAGAAGAAAGATGTGGATAATGATATTGTTAAACTTAAGCTATTTCCGTTTTCGCTTAGAGATCGTGCTAATGCTTGGCTTTCGTCTTTGCCTAAAAATAGTATTGATTCATGGAATAAGTGCAAAGATGCTTTTACCTCTAAGTATTTTCCTCCCGCTAAGATCATCTCTCTTAGAAACGATATTATGAATTTTAAGCAACTTGATCAATAACATGTTGCACAAGCTTGGGAGAGGATGAAATTAATGATATGTAATTTCCCTACACATGGTTTGAATCTTTGGATGATTATACAAAAAATTTATGCCGGATTGAATTTTGCTTCTAGAAATCTTTTAGATTCGGCCGCGGGAGGCACTTTTATGGAAATCACTTTATGAGAAGCTACTAAACTCCTAGATAATATTATGGTTAATTATTCTCAATGGCACACCGAAAGATCTACTAATAAAAAAGTGCATGCGATAGAAGAAATTAATGTTTTGAGTGGAAAGATGGATGAACTTATGAAATTGTTTGCTAATAAGAGTGCTCCTACTGATCCTAACGATATGCCTTTGTCTACTTTGATTGAGAATAATAATGAATCTATGGATGTGAATTTTGTTGGTAGGAACAATTTTGGTAATAACGCGTATAGAGGTAATTTTAATCCTAGGCCGTTTCCTAGTAATTCCTCTAATAATTATGGTAATTCCTACAACAATTCTTATGGAAATTATAATAATATGCCCTCTGATTTTGAATCTAATATTAAAGAATTTATTACTTTGCAAAAGAGTTTCAATGCTTTGATTGAAGAAAAATTGCTTAAGATAGATGAATTGGCTAGGAACGTTGATAGAATTTCTCTTGATGTTGATTCTTTGAAACTTAGATCTATTCCACCTACGCATGATATCAATGAGTCTCTCAAAGCCATGAGAATTTCCATTGATGAGTGCAAAGAAAGAATCGCTAGGATGCGTGCTAAGAAATATTGCTTTGTGAGAGCGTGTTATTCTAGTTTTCATGATAATAAAGATGAAGATCTAAAAGTTATTGATGTCTCCCCTATTAAATCTTTGTTTTGCAATATGAATCTTGATAATGATGTGACTGAAGATGAGCCACCTTTACCTAGAAGGCGTTCTAAAAATTTGGAGTTTTTAGATCTTGATGCTAAAATTGATTAAAGTGGGATTGAAGAAGTTAAAACTTTAGATACCCATGAACCCACTATCTTGGATTTCAAGGAATTTAATTATGATAATTTTTCTTTGGTAGATTCTATTTCCTTGTTGCAATCCGTGCTAAATTCTCCTCATGCTTATAGTCAAAATAAAGCTTTTACTAAACATATCGTTGATGCTTTGATGCAATCTTATGAAGAAAAACTTGAGTTGGAAGTTTCTATCCCTAGAAAACTTTATGATGAGTGAGAACCTACAATAAAAATTAAAATTAAAGATCATGAGTGCTATGCTTTGTGTGATTTGGGTGCTAGTGTTTCCACGATTCCGAAAACTTTATGTGATTTGTTAGGTTTCCACTATTTTGATGATTGCTCTTTAAACTTACACCTTGCGGATGCCACTATTAAGAAACCTATGTGAAGAATTAATGATGTTCTTATTTTTTCAAATAGGAACTATGTGCCCGTAGATTTCATTGTTCTTGATATAGGTTGCAATCCTTCATGTCATATTATTATTGGTAGACCTTTCCTTAGAACGATTGGTGCAATTATTGATATGAAGGAAGGGAATATTAAATTTCAATTTTCATTAAGGAAAGGCATGAAACACTTTCCTAGAAAGAAAATTAAATTACCTTATGAATCTATTATGAGAGCCACTTATGGATTGCATACCAAAGATGGCAATACCTAGATCTATCCTTGCTTTTATGCCTAGCTAGGGGCGTTAAACGATAGCGCTTGTTGGGAGGCAACCCAATTTTATTTTTATTGCTTCCTTTTTGCTCCTGTTTAGTAATAAATAATTTATCTATCCTCTGTTTTGGTTGTGTTTTTTGTGTTTAATTAGTGTTTGTGCCAAGTAGAACCGTTGGGAAGACTTGGGGAAAGTCTTTTTAATCTTGCTGTAAAAAAACATAAACTTTAGCGCTCACGAGAATTGCTGCCATTTTTATTTGGAAAGTGATATTTAGTTAATTCTTTTTGCAGATGATTAATAGATAAATTCCTCACGTCCAGAAATCTATTTTAGAATTTTTGGGGTTCCGGAAGTTTGCGTTAGCTACTGATTACTACAGACTGTTCTGTTTTTGACAGATTCTGTTTTTCATGTGTTGCTTGCTTATTTTGATGAATCTATGGCTAGTAAAATAGTTTATAAACAATAGAGAAGTTGGAATACAGTAGGTTTAGCACCAATATAAATCAAGAATGAGTTCATTACAGTACCTTGAAGTGGTGTTTTGTTTTATTTCGCTAACGGAGCTCACGAGATTTTCTATTTTGAGTTTTGTGTTGTGAAGTTTTCAAGTTTTTGGTACAGATTCGATGGATTATGGAACAAGGAGTGGCAAGAGACTAAGATTGGGGATTCCCATGGCACCCTAAGGTAATCTAAGGACACCAAAAATCCAAAGCTTGGGGATGCCCCGGAAGGCATCCCCTCTTTCGTCTTCGTCTATCAGTAACTTTACTTGGAGCTATATTTTTATTCACCACATGATATTTGTTTTGCTTGGAGTGTCTTGTATGATTTGAGTCTTTGTTTTTTAGTTTACCACAATCATCCTTTCTGTACACACCTTTTGAGAGAGAGACACATGCTTCGGAATTTATTAGAATACTCTATGCGCTTCACTTATATCTTTTGAGCTATATAGTTTTTGCTCTAGTGCTTCACTTATATCTTTTAGAGCACGGTGGTGGATTTGTTTTATAGAAATTATTGTTCTCTCATGCTTCACTTATATTATTTTGAGAGTCCTTTATAACAACATGGAAATTACTTTTAGGAAGAATAAAAGATAATAAAAAATCTTATGAGTGTGTTGAATACTATGAAAAGTTTGATGCTTGATAATTGTTTTGAGATATGGAGATGGTGATATTAGAGTCATGCTAGTTGAGTAGTTGTGAATTTGAGAAATACTTGTGTTGAAGTTTGTGATTCCTGTAGCATGCATGTATGGTGAACCGTTATGCGATGAAGTTGGAGCATGATTTATTTATTGATTGTCTTCCTTATGAGTGGCGGTCGGGGACGAGCGATGGTCTTTTCCTACCAATCTATCCCCCCTAGGAGAATGCGCGTAATACTTTGTTTCGATAACTAATAGATTTTTGCAACAAGTATATGAGTTCTTTATGACTAATGTTGAGTCCATGGATCATACGCACTCCCACCCTTCCACCATTGCTAGCCTCTCTAGTACCGCGCAACTTTCGCCGGTACCATAAACCCACCATATACCTTCCTCAAAACAGCCACCATACCTACCTATTATGGAATTTCCATAGCCATTCCAAGATATATTGCCATGCAACTTTCCACTGTTCCATTTTTTATGACATGCTTCATCATTGTCATATTGCTTGCAAGATCATGTAGTTGACATCGTATTTGTGGCAAAGCCACCATTCATAATTATTTCATACATGTCACCATGAATCATTGGACATCCCGGTACACTGCCGGAGGCATTCACATAGAGTCATACTTTGTTCTAAGTATCGAGTTGTAATTCTTGAGTTGTAAAGTAAATAAAAGTGTGATGATCATCATTATTAGAGCATTGTCCCAAGTGAGGAAAGGATGATGGAGACTATGATTCCCCCACAAGTCGGGATGATACTCCGGACGAATAAAAAAGAGGCCATTAAAAAAAGAGAAAAGGCCCAAATAAAAAAATGAGAGAAAAAGGAGAGAAGGGACAATGCTACTATTCTTTTTCCACACTTGTGCTTCAAAGTAGCACCATGATCTTCATGATAGAGAGTCTCTTATGTTATCACTTTCATATACTAGTGGGAATTTTTCATTATAGAACTTGGCTTGTATATTCCAATGATGGGCTTCCTCAAAATGCCCTGGGTCTTCATGAGCAAGCGAGTTGGATGCACACCCACTTAGTTTCTTTTGTTGAGCTTTCATATACTTATAGCTCTAGTGCATCCGTTGCATGGCAATCCCTACTCACTCACATTGATATCTATCGATGGGCATCTCCATAGCCCGTTGATACACCTAGTTGATGTGAGACTATCTTCTCCCTTTTTTGTCTTCTCCACAACCACCATTCTATTCCACATGTAGTGATATGTCCATGGCTCACGCTCATGTATTGCGTGAAGATTGAAAAAGTTTGAGAACACCAAAAGTATGAAACAATTGCTTGGCTTGTCAGCGTGGTTGTGCATGATTTAAATACTTTGTGTGGTGAAGATAGAGAATAGCCAGATTATATAATTTTGTAGGGATAACTTTCTTTGGCCATGTTATTTTGAGAAGACATAATTGCTTAGTTAGTATGCTTGAAGTATTATTATTTTTATGTCAATATTAAACTTTTGTCTTGAATCTTTCGGATCTGAATATTCATGCCACAAATAAGAGAATTACATTGAGAAATGTGTTAGAAAGCATTCCACATCAAAAATTCTTTTTTATCATTTACCTACTCGAGGACGAGCAGAAATTAAGCTTGGGGATGCGTGATATGTCTCCAACGTATCTATAGTTTTTGATTGCTCCATGCTATTATATTATCTATTTTGGATGTTAATGGGCTTTATTTTACACTTTTATATTATTTTTTGGACTAACCTATTAACCGGAGGCCCAGCCCAAATTGTTGTTTTTTTGCCTATTTCAGTGTTTCGCAGAAAAGGAATATCAAACGGAGTCCAAACGGAATGAAACCTTCGGGAACGTGATTTTATCAACAAACGTGATCCAGGAGACTTGGAGTGGGCGTCAAGAAACAATCGAGGAGGCCACGAGGCAGGGGGGCGCGCCTACCCCCCCTAGGTGCGCCCTCCACCCTCGTGGGCCCCTCGTTGCTCCACCGACCTAATTCTTCCTCCTATATAAGTCCACGTACCCCGCAAACATCCAGGAGCACCACGAAAACCTAATTCCACCGCCGCAACCTTCTGTACCCGAGAGATCCCATCTTGGGGCCTTTTCCGGAGCTCCGCCGGAGGGGGCATCGATCACAGAGGGCCTCCACATCAACTCCATGGCCTCTCCGGTGATGTGTGAGTAGATTACTTCAGACCTACGGGTCCATAGTTATTAGCTAGATGGCTTCTTCTCTCTCTTTGGATCTTAATACAAAGTTCTCCTTGATCTTCTTGGATATCTATGATGTCTACTACACAACCTTCTTCTTGTAGACGTTGTTGGGCCTCCAAGTGCAGAGGTTTGTAGGACAGTAGCAAATTTCCCTCAAGTGGATGACCTAAGGTTTATCAATCCGTAGGAGGCGTAGGATGAAGATGGTCTCTCTCAAGCAACCCTGCAACCAAATAACATAAAAGTGAGCGTAAACAGTATTGCAATGTGTTGAAACAAGGCCTAGGGTTCATACTTTCACTAGTGCAAGTCCTCTCAACAATAATAACATAATTGAATCATATAACTATCCCTAAACATGCAACAAAGATTCACTCCAAAGTCACTAATAGCGGAGAAGAAACGAAGAGATTATGGTAGGGTACGTAACCACCTCAAAGTTATTCTTTCCAATCAATCCGCTGGGCTATTCCTATAAGTGTCACAAACGGCCGTAGAGTTCGTACTAGAATAACACCTTAAGACACAAATCAACCAAAACCCTAATGTCACCTAGATACTCCAATGTCACCTCAAGTGTCCGTGGGTACGATTATATGATATGCATCACACAATCTCAGATTCATCTATTCAACCAACACATAGAACCTCAAAGAGTGCCCCAAAGTTTCTACCAGAGAATCACGACGAAAACGTGTGCCAACCCCTATGCATAGGTTCATGGGCGGAACCCGCAAGTTGATCACCAAAACATACATCAAGTGAATCACGTGATATCCCATTGTCACCATAGATACGCACGGCAAGACATACATCAAGTGTTCTCAAATCTTTAAAGACTCAATCCGATAAGATAACTTCAAAGGGGAAACTCAATCCATTACAAGAGAGTAGAGGGGGGAAGAAACATCATAGGATCCAAATATAATAACAAAGCTCGCGATACATCAAGATCGTATCAAATCAAGAACACGAGAGAGAGAGAGAGATCAAACACATAGCTACTGGTGCATACCCTCAGTCCCAGGGAGAACTACTCCCTCCTCGTCATGGAGAGCGTCGGGATGATGAAGATGGCCACCGGAGAGGGATTCCCCATCCGGCAGGGTGCCGGAACGGGTCTAGATTGGTTTTCGGTGGCTACGGAGGCTTCTGGCGGCGGAACTCCCGATCTATTGTGCTCCCCGATCGTTTTAGGGTATATGGAGATATATAGGCGGAAGAAGTACGTCGGGGGAGCCACGAGGGGCCCACGAGGGTGGAGGGCTGATACGTCTCCAACGTATCTATAATTTTTGATTGCTCCATGCTATATTATCTACTGTTTTAGACATTATTGGGCTTTATTATCCACTTTTATATTATTTTTGGGACTAACGTATTAACCGGAGGCCCAGCCCAGAATTGTTGTTTTTTGCCTATTTTAGGGTTTCAAAGAAAAGGAATATCAAACGGAGTCCAAACGGAATGAAACCTTCAGAAACATGATTTTCTCATCAGATAAGTTCCAGGAGACTTGGACCCTCCGTCAAGAAAGCCACGAGGTGGTCACGAGGGTAGGGGGCGCCCCCCCCTAGGGCGCGCCCCCTGCCTCGTGGGCCCCTCAAAGCTCCACCGACGTACTTCTTCCTCCTATATATATCCACGTACCCCCAAACGATCGGGGACGGAGCCAAAAACCTAATTCCACCGCCGCAACAACTTTCTGTATCCACGAGATCCTATCTTGGGGCCTGTTCCGGAGCTCCACCGGAGGGGGCATGGATCACGGAGGGCTTCTACATCATCATCCAAGCCCCTCCGATGAAGTGTGAGTAGTTTATTTCAGACCTACGGGTCCATAGCTAGTAGCTAGATGGCTTCTTCTCTCTTTTTGTATCTCAATACAATGTTCTCCCCCTCTCTCGTGGAGATCTATTTGATGTAATCTTCTTTTTGCGGTGTGTTTGTTGAGATCGATGAATTGTGGGTTTATGATCAAGTCTATCTATGAATAATATTTGAATCTCTCTGAATTCTATTATGTATGATTGGTTATCTTTGCAAGTCTCTTCGAATTATCAGTTTGGTTTGGCCTACTAGATTGGTTGTTCTTGCCATGGGAGAAATGCTTAGCTTTGGGTTCGATCTTGCGGTGTCCTTTCCCAGTGACAGAAGGGGCAGCAAGGCACGTATTGTATCGTTGCCATCGAGGATAACAAGATGGTGTTTTTATCATATTGCATGAAACTATCCCTCTACTTCATGTCATCTTGCTTAAGGCGTTACTCTGTTTTTAACTTAATACTCTAGATGCATGCTGGATAGCGGTCGATGAGTGGAGTAATAGTAGTAGATGCAGAATCATTTCGGTCTACTTGTCTCGGACGTGATGCCTATATACATGATCATACCTAGATATTCTCATAACTATGCTCAATTTTGTCAATTGCTCAATAGTAATTTGTTCACCCACCGTAGAATACTTATGCTTTTGAGAGAAGCCACTAGTGAAACCTATGGCCCCCGGGTCTCTTTCTCATCATATCAATCTCCATCACTTTATTATTGCTTTTCTTTTACTTTGCTTTTACTTTATTTACTTTGCATCTCTATACCAAATATACCAAAAAAATATTATTTATCATCTCTATCAGATCTCACTTTCGTAAGTGACCGTGAAGGGATTGACAACCCCTAAGCGCGTTGGTTGTGTTGAGCTATTGTTTTTGTGTAGGTACAAGGGACTCGAGCGTAGCCTCCTACTGGATTGATACCTTGGTTCTCAAAAACTGAGGGAAATACTTACGCTACTTTGCTGCATCATCCCTTCCTCTTCGGGTAAATCCAACGCAGTGCTCAATAGGTAGCAAGAAGAATTTCTGGCGCCGTTGCCGGGGAGTCTGTGCAAAAGTCAACATACCAAGTACCCATCACAATCCCTATCTCCCGCATTACATTATTTGCCATTTGCCTCTCGTTTTCCTCTCCCCCACTTCACCCTTGCCGTCTTATTCGCCCTCTCTCTCTCTCTCCTTCCTCTCTCTCTCTCTCTATTTGCCTCTTTTGCCGTTTGCTCTTTGTTTGCTCATGTGTTAGTTTGTTTGCTTTTCGTCATGGCTAGTCTCTTATCTTCTTCGTTGTCTCCCGAGAATGAAGTTCTAAATTTTAAACAAAGGGAGGGAGAAAATCTAAAAGATGCTTGGTATAGAATTTGCAATGATCAAAATAGATCTACCAGGAAGAAATCTACTTCAGTTCTTCTCCGGAATTTTTATGTAGGTGTTAATCCTTGGTATAGATATATTATTGATACCATTACCGGAGGGAATTTCTTGGGTAGCCATACTTTTGATTCTTATAATGCTATGTTAGATTTATTTGGCTCACCACCTCTTTTGGTTAATGGAACTATGTTAACTTTGGAGCATGTTATGCAAATACTTGAAATTATTGAAAATAAAGTTGCTACTATTGAATTAATTGAAAATCTTGATAAAAAGATCCACAATCAAATTACTCAATATGGATCTAAGGTAGGAATGACTTTGAAAAATATTAAGGAAAAGGAACCCATAGTTAATGAGAAGATAAACTTAGATTCTACAAGAATTGATAAACTTGAGGGTATCATTACAAACTTGGGAACCTCTTTTTCTTCCGTCAAGAATACTCCAAGTCCTCCTACTAAACTTTCCAAGCTTATGTATGTTCCTAAAAATAAGGGTGAATCATCTAGTAAGGAAACTGCGGATCCTAAATCTATAAGTATTCATCCCAATCTTTTTGCTATCATTAAGGAACCAATGACTACAAATGAATTTTTCGATCTTGTGCCTAAGAGTTTGATAATCAATAGAAAGAAAGAAATTCCCAAGGTAAATAGATGCCTCATTGAAAAATTGCCTACCAAATATGGCAATACCTAGATCTATTCTTGCTTGTCATGCCTAGCTAGGGGCGTTAAACGATAACGCTTGTTGGGAGGCAACCCAATTTTATTTTTATTCCTTTCTTTTTGCTCATGTTTAGTAATAAATAAATTATCTAGCCTCTGTTTTGGTTGTGTTTTTTGTGTTTAATTAGTGTTTGTGCCAAGTAGAACCATTGGGAAGACTTGGGGAAAGTCTTGTTGAACTTGCTGTAAAAAAACAGAAACTTTAGCGCTCACGAGAACTGCTTTAATTTTTATTTGGAAAGTGATATTTAGTTAATTATTTTTTCAGATGATTAATAGATAAATTCCTCACGTCCAGCAATTTATTTTAGAATTTTTGGGGTTCCAGATCTTGCGCTATCTACAGATTACTACAGACTGTTCTGTTTTTGACAGATTCTGTTTTTCATGTGTTGTTTGCTTATTTTGATGAATCTATGGCTAGTAAAATAGTTTATAATCCATAGATAAGTTGTAATACAGTAGGTTTAATACCCATATAAATAAATAATGAGTTCATTACATTACCTTTAAGTGGTATTTTGTTTTCTTTCGCTAACGGAGCTCACGAGTTTTCTACTTTAAGTTTTGTGTTGTGAAGTTTTCAAGTTTTGGGTAAAGATTTGATGGATTATGGAACAAGGAGTGGCAAGAGCCTAAGCTTGGGGATTCCCATGTCACCCCCAAGATAATCTAAGGACACCTAAAATCCAAAGCTTGGGGATTCCCCGGAAGGCATCCCCTCTTTCGTCTACTTCTATCAGTAACTTTACTTGGAGCTATATTTTTATTCACCACATGATATGTGTTTTGCTTGGAGCGTCTTTTATGATTTGAGTCTTTGCTTATTAGTTTACCACAATCATCCTTGCTGTACACACCTTTTGAGAGAGCCATAAATGATTTGGAATTTGATAGAATACTCTATGTACTTCACTTATATCTTTTGAGTTATATAATTTTGCTCTAGTGCTTCACTTATATCTTTTAGAGCACGGTGGTGGATTTGTTTTATAGAAACTATTGATATCTCATGCTTCACTTAGATTATTTTGAGAGTCTTAATAGCATGGTAATTTGCTTAAAATCCTAATATTCTTGGTATGCAAGATTAATAATAAAACTTTCGTATGAGTGTGTTGAATACTAAGAAGAAATTGAAGCTTGATAATTGTTTTGAGATATGAGGATGGTGATATTAGAGTCATGCTAGTTGAGTAGTTGTGAATTTGAGAAATGCTTGTGTTAAAGTTTGTGATTCCCGTAGCATGCACGTATGCTGAACCGTTATGTGATGAAGTCGGAGCATGATTTATTTATTGATTGTCTTCCTTATGAGTGGCGGTCGGGGACGAGCGATGGTATTTTCCTACCAATCTATCCCCCTAGGAGCATGCACGTAATACTTTGCTTTGATAACTTCTAGATTTTTGCAATAAGTATATGAGTTCTTTATGACTAATGTTGAGTCCATGGATTATACGCACTTTCCTTCCTTCCACCATTGCTAGCCTCTCTAATACCGCGCACTTTTCACCGGTATCATACACCCACCAAATACCTTCCTCAAAACAGCCACCATACCTACCTATCATGGCATTTCCATAGCCATTCCGAGATATATTGCCATGCAACTTTCCACCGTTCCTTTCATTATGACACGCTCCATCATTGTCATATTGCTAGCATGATCATGTAGTTGACATCGTATTTGTGGCAAAGCCACCATTCATAATTCTTTCATACATGTCACTCTTGATTCATTGCACATCTCGGTACACCGCCGGAGGCATTCATATAGTCATATTTTGTTCTAAGAATCGAGTTGTAATTCATGAGTTGTAAGTAAATAAAAGTGTGATGACCATCATTATTAGAGAATTGTCCCAGTGAGGAAGGATGATGGAGACTATGATTCCCCCCACAAGTCGGGATGAGACTCCGGACGGAAAAAAATAATAAAAAATGAGACCAAAAAAAAGAGAAAGGCCCAAATAAAAAATGAGAGAAAAATAGAGAAGGGACAATGTTACTATCCTTTTACCACACTTGTGCTTCAATGTAGCACCATGATCTTCATGGTAGAGAGTCTCTCATTATGTCATTTTCATATACTAGTGGAAATTTTTCTTTATAGAACTTGGCTTGTATATTCCAATGATGGGCTTCCTCAAAATGCCCTAGGTCTTCATGAGCAAGCGATTTGGATGCACACCCACTTAGTTTCTTTTGAGCTTTCATATACTTATAGCTCTAGTGCATCCGTTGCATGGCAATCCCTACTCACTCACATTGATATCTATTGATGGGCATCTCCATAGCCCGTTGATACGCCTAGTTGATGTGAGACTATCTTCTCCCTTTTTGTCTTCTCCACAACCACCATTCTATTCCACCTATAGTGCTATATCCATGGATCACGCTCATGTATTGCGTGAAGATCGAAAAAGTTTTGAAAATGTCAAAAGTATGAAACAATTTCTTGGCTTGTCATCGGGGTTGTGCATGATTTAAATACTTTGTGTGGTGAAGATAGAGCATACCCAGACTATATGATTTTGTAGGGATAGCTTTCTTTAGCCATGATATTTTGAGAAGACATAATTGCTTTGTTAGTATGCTTGAAGTATTATTATTTTTATATCAATATGAACTTTTGTCTTCAATCTTTTGAATCTGAATATTCATACCACAATTAAGAAGATTTACATTGAAATTATGCCAAGTAGCACTCCGCATCAAAAATTCTGTTTTTATCATTTACCTACTCGAGGACGAGCAGGAATTAAGCTTGGGGATGCTTGATACGTCTCCAATGTATCTATAATTTTTGATTGCTCCATGCTATATTATCTACTGTTTTAGACATTATTGGGCTTTATTATCCATTTTTATATTATTTTTGGGACTAACCTATTAACCGGAGGCCCAGCCCAGAATTGCTGTTTTTTGCCTATTTTAGGGTTTCGAAGAAAAGGAATATCAAACGGAGTCCAAACGGAATGAAACCTTTGGAAACGTGATTTTCTCATCAGATAAGATCCAGGAGACTTGGACCCTTTGTCAAGAAAGCCACGAGGTGGTCACGAGGGTAGGGGCGCCCCCCCTAGGGCGCGCCCCCTGCCTCGTGGGCCCCTCGAAGCTCCATCGACGTACTTCTTCCTCCTATATATATCCACATACCGCCAAACGATCGGGGACGGAGCCAAAAACCTAATTCCACCGCCGCAACTTTCTGTATCCATGGGATCCCATCTTGGGGCCTGTTCCGGAGCTCCGCCGGAGGGGGCATCGATCATGGAGGGCTTCTACATTATCATCCAAGCCCCTCCGATGAAGTGTTAGTAGTTTACTTCAGACCTACGGGTCCATAGCTAGTAGCTAGATGGCTTCTTCTCTCTTTTTGGATCTCAATACAATGTTCTCCCCCTCTCTCGTGGAGATCTATTCGATGTAATCTTCTTTTTGCGGTGTGTTTGTTGAGACTGATGAATTGTGGGTTTATGATCAAGTCTATCTATGAATAATATTTGAATCTTCTCTGAATTCTTTTATGTATGATTGGTTACCTTTGCAAGTCTCTTCGAATTATCAGTTAAGTTTGGCCTACTAGATTGGTTGTTCTTGCCATGGGAGAAGTGCTTAGCTTTGGGTTCGATCTTGCGGTGTCCTTTCCCAGTGACAGAAGGGGCAGCAAGGCACGTATTGTATCATTGCCATCGAGGATAACAAGATGGGGTTTTTTATCATATTGCATGAAACTATCCCTCTACTTCATGTCATCTTGCTTAAGGCGTTACTCTGTTTTTCACTTAATACTCTAGATGCATGTTGGATAGCGGTCGATGAGTGGAGTAATAGTAGTAGATGCAGAATCGTTTCGGTCTACTTCTCTCGGACGTGATGCCTATATACATGATCATACCTAGATATTCTCATAACTATGCTCAATTCTGTCAATTGCTCAATAGTAATTTGTTCACCCATCGTAGAATACGTATGCTCTTGAGAGAAGCCACTAGTGAAACCTATGGCCCCCGGGTCTCTTTCTCATCATATCAATCTCCATCACTTTATTATTGCTTTGCTTTTACTTTGCTTTTACTTTATTTACTTTGCATCTCTATACAAAAAATACCAAAAATAGTATTTACCATCTCTATTAGATCTCACTTTCGTAAGTGATCGTGAAGGGATTGACAACCCCTAAGCGCGTTGGTTGCGTTGAGCTATTGTTTTTGTGTAGGTACAAGGGACTCGAGCGTAGCCTCCTACTTGATTGATACCTTGGTTCTCAAAAACTGAGGGAAATACTTACGCTACTTTTCTGCATCATCCCTTCCTCTTTGGGGAAATCCAACGCAGTGCTCAAGAGGTAGCAAGGGCGCGCCCGGGGGGGGCGCACCCCCTGCCTTGTGGCTTCCTCATTGCTTCCCTTACATGGAACTCCAAGTCTCCCGGGTTGCTTTCCTTCCAAAAATAAGTTCCGTGAAGTTTCAGGTCAATTGGACTCCGTTTGATTTTCCTTTTCTGTGATACTCTAAAACAAGGTAAAAACAAAAACTGGCACGGGGCTCTGGGTTAATAGGTTAGGCCCAAAAATCATATAAAATAGCATATAAATGCATATAAAACATCCAAGGTTGATAATATAATAGCATGGAACAATCAAAAATTATAGATACGTTGGAGACGTATCAATCTATTCGATGTAATCTTCTTTTGCGGTGTGTTTGTCGAGATCTGATGAATTGTGGGTTTATGATCAAGTTTATCTATGAACAATATTTGAATCTCCTCTGAATTCTTTCATGTATGATTGGTTATCTTTGCAAGTCTCTTCGAATTATCAGTTCGGTTTGGACTACTAGATTGATCTTTCTTGCAATGGGAGAAGTGCTTAGCTTTGGGTTCAATCTTGCGGTGCTCGATCCCAGTGACAGAAAGGGAAACAACACGTATTGTATTGTTGCCGTCGAGGATAAAAAGGTGGGGTTTATATCATATTGCATGAGTTTATCCCTCTACATCATGTCATCTTACTTAAAGCATTACTCTGTTCTTATGAACTTAATACGCTAGATGCATGCTGGATAGCGGTCGATGTGTGGAGTAATAGCAGTAGATGCAGAATCGTTTCGGTCTACTTGTCTCAGACGTGATGTCTAAATACATGATCATACCTAGATATTCTCATAACTATGCTCAATTCTATCAATTGCTCGACAGTAATTCATTTACCCGCCATAATATTGATGCTCTTGAGAGAAGCCACTAGTGAAACCTATGGCCCCCGGGTCTACCTTCCATCATATTAATCTTCCAACACTTAGTTATTTCTATTACCATTTATTTTAATTTGCATCTTTATTTCTCTTTATCATAAAAATACCAAAAATATTATCTTATCATATCTATCAGATCTCACTCTCGTAAGTGACCATGAAGGGATTGACAACCCCTTTATCGCGTTGGTTGCGAGGTTCTTATTTGTTTCTGTAGGTGCATGGGACTTGAGCGTGATTTCCTACTGGATTGATACCTTGGTTCTCAAAAACAGAGGGAAATACTTACGCTACTTTACTGCATCACCCTTTCCTCTTCAAGGGAAAACCAACATAGTGCTCAAGAGGTAGCACGCGCCCCCTCCCCCTCTAGTCCGAATTGGACTAGGAGAGGGGGGGTGCCCCCCTTTCCTTCTCCTTCCCCCCTTCTTTTCCCCCTCCTAGTAGGAGTAGGAAAGAGGGGAATCCTACTCCTAGTAGGAGGAGGATTCCTCCTCCTGGTGTGCCCTCTAGGGTCGGCCGGCCTCCCCCTTGCTCCTTTATATACGGGGGCAAGGGCACCTCTAGACACACAAGTTGATCATTGATCTCTCCCAGCCGTGTGCGGTGCCCCCCTCCACCATAATCCACCTCGGTCATACTGTAGTGGTGCTTAGGCGAAGCCCTGCAACGGTAGCTTCATCAACATCGTCCCACGCTGTCGTGCTGACGAAACTCTTCCCCGAGCTCTACTGGATCGTGAGTTCGCGGGACGTCACCGAGCTGAACGTGTGCTGAACGCGGAGGTGTCGTACGTTCGGTACTAAGGATCGGTCGATCGTGAAGACGTACGACTACATCAACCGCATTGTCATAACGCTTCCGCTTAACAGTCTAGAAGGGTAAGTGGACGACACTCTCCCCTCTCGTTGCTATGCATCACCATGATCTTGCGTGTGCGCAAGATTTTTGTTTGAAATTAATACATTCCCCAACAACTTCGGATCTGCTATGGATCCTGTTGCGCGACTGGGAAACTGCTGTGTTCTGCTCTCCTGCTACCCGGAGCAGCGCTCGAATCTGAGGTTCAGGCGGGAACAATTGTCGATGTCGTCGACTAGATTCAGGGATCTGTCATCGAGCGCACTCGTCGAGTGAATGTTGAAGGTTCTCCAGCCGCGCGCGCTCAGCCAAAGTGGCCAGGCGCGCGGCCTCCAAGGCCCGAGCCTCGGAGGTCTCCCCGACGATGGGAGTGTGGAGTGCCTCCATGTTGTGACGATGCAGCTCCTCCCTCTGTTGCGAAGTGAGGGCTTGAGGACGATATTCCTGGTGAACATGTGACGGATCGCCGCCACCATCGTTGTCGTTGCTGCGACGGAAACCTGGCGGGCTGCGCGGCGTGTCGACCATTAGGACTTTTTCCATAGGGTCACTGTTGTCGCACTCAGACAGGGTCTCGACGGAGCCAGTCGAACAGCCCATAGAGAGATTCGTCGGGCTCAATTGTCGCGACTTGAGGGGTGGCCGACTGACAAGCCACCGCGTGCTTTACCCACCACTGGAGCCGCGACCGACCTGATTGCTTACGACGACGAGCAGCGGGAAGCGAAGATGTTGCGGGAGCCGACCGATACTGGGTTGACGGCTGCCGCAGAAGGACTCCGCGGACGCACGCGCGAAAGTGCATCGCCCCGTGGACGGGGAGCGTCTCGACATCAAGGGGGGCCTCCTGAAGCCAAGCGGAGTCGTCGGCGATGAAAACGAGCGCGTCGAGACGGATCTCGCGGCCCTCAGCCAAACCGCCACCAGAAAACATGATGATGGGGATCGGAAAAAAACGCAACCTCACCGGAAGTCGCTAAGACACCTGCCCCAAGGTGGGCACCAACTGTCGTGGGAGTAAGTCTGATAGTAGAATAGGGGTTACGTAGGAGGAGGCAAGATCCTAGCTACGGGCAGATTGTGCACGCAAGATTTACGAGTTCAAACCCTTCTCGGAGGAAGTAACAGCCCTATGTCTCGGTGCCCGGAGGCTTAGTCGACTGGATTATGCGTGAAGTTATAGGGGGTGCGAACCCTTGTCCAAGTGGAGGGGGTGGCTTATATAGAGTGCGCCAGGACCCTAGCCCGCCCATGTTACAAGGGGTTCAATGTACATTAAGGTGGGACGTTACTGGTAATGCCAAAAATAAAGATGTATAAATGATCATTAAGACTACGGAGTGAACGCCTGACTGTTGCCATCCCGAGTGACTTTAGACCTTCCGTACTCCGAGTGGTTCCTAGTGTGGTTGAATGACTATGTCCTGGTCAAATGCAATTGGGTTATCCGAGTGGAATTGTTGGTCGAGTGGATTGCACTCTGAGGTTTTTTCAGTCGGTAGATGCTGCTGTACTTTGAATATCTTTGACTCTAGGGTGTTTAGGTCAGGCCTATTACCCTACCCTAGGTACATGTCATCGTCAACTAGCTCGTTAATCAAAGATGGTTAAGTTTCCTAACCATAGACATGAGTTGTCATTTGATAAACGGGATCACATCATTAGAGAATGATGTGATTGACATGACCCATCCGTTAGCTTAGCACTATGATCGTTTAGTTTATTGCTATTGCTTTCTCCATAACTTATACATGTTCCTATGACTATGAGATTATGCAACTCCCAAATACCGGAGGAACACTTAGTGTGCTATCAAACGTCACAACGTAACTGGGTGATTATAAAGATGCTCTATAGGTGTCTCCGATGGTGTTTGTTGAGTTGGCATAGATCGAGATTAGGATTTGTCACTCCGATGTTGGAGAGGTATCTCTGGGTCCTCTTGGTAATGCACATCGCTATAAGCCTTGCAGACAATGTGACTAATGAGTTAGTTGCAGGATGGTCCATTACGGAACGAGTAAAGAGACTTGCCGGTAACGAGATTGAGCTAGGTATGATGATACCGACGATCAAATCTCGGACAAGTAACATACCGATGACAAAGGGAACAACGTATATTGTTATGCGGTTTGACCGATAAAGATCTTCATGGAATATGTAGGAACCAATATGAGCATCCAGGTTCGGCTATTGGTTATTGACCGGAGATGAGTCACGGTCATGTCTACATAGTTCTCGAACCCGTAGGGTCCGCACGCTTAAAATTCGATGACGATCGGTATTATGAGTTTATGTGTTTTGATGTACCTAAGGTAGTTCGGAGTCCCGGATGAGATCACGCACATGACGAGGAGTCTCGAAATGGTTGAGACATAAAGATTGATATATTGGATGACTATATTCGGACACCGGAATGGTTCCGAGGTGTATCGGGTATTTACCGGAGTACCCGGGGGTTACCGGAAACCCCCGAGGAGTTAATGCGCCTTGATGGGCCATAGTGCAAGAGAGGAGGAGGCATCCAGGTTTGGCGCGTGCCCCCTAGGCCCAATCCTAATTGGGGTAGGGTTTGCCCCCCCCCCCCCCCCCCCGCTTTCCTTCTCTCCCTCTTCCCTTCCTCCCCCTCCTAGTTGGACAAGGAAAGGGGGAAACCTACTCCTAGTGGGAGTAGGAATCCCCCCTTGGGGCGCACCCTAGGAGGCTAGCCCTCCCCCTCCTCCACTCCTTTATATACGGGGGAGGGGGCACCCCATATACACACAAGTTGATCTTAGCTGTGTGTGGTGCCCCCCTCCACAAATTTCCACCTCGATCATATTGTTGTAGTGCTTAGGAGAAGCCCTGCATCGGTAACTTCATCATCACCGTCAACACGTCGTCGTGCTAACGAAACTCTCCCTCGGCCTCAGCTGGATCTAGAGTTCGAGGGACATCATCGAGCTGAACGTGTGCAGATCACGAAGGTGTCGTGCATTCGGTACTTGATCAGTTGGATCGCGAAGACGTTCGACTACATCAAATGCGTTACTTAACGCTTCCGCTTTCGGTCTACAAGGGTACGTGGACACACTCTCCCCACCCGTTGCTATGCTTCTCCTAGATAGATCTTGCGTGATCGTAGGAAGTTTTTTTAAATACTACGTTCCCCAACAGAGACAAACATATTCAATCCACACCACTCAATTCAAACAAGATTCATTCAATCATTTCTAAGCTACTATTGCAAGATCTCGCGAACGATTTCTAACTACTTGGAAGAATTCTAATAGTAATATGGTGGTCGACTAGAAATTTTGATCGGTGGAAGACTCCATAATATCATCTCCAGCTTCGTCTTCAAAATCATCACTGTCCTCGTCATCTCTATCTTCTTCAGCATCACTGTCGGTGTCGGTGTCATCAAGTATGATGTAGTCTTCAGAACGAATGTCCACTTCAGGTTCCGGTCTCACTACAGATATTCCTATCTTCTTCCTCAAGTCTTCATTCGCTCCAGTAGCACAGCAATTTCCTCTTCGTATCCATCGTGTTTTGCTTTGAGTTCCTCTTCTAGCTCCATATTCCAGGTCATCACCCTCTTGGTATCTATCACGTTAGCGCACATCTGGTTCTCATATCGACGAATGTGTTGGTTCAACTCCTGTATGTAGGCTACAATAGATCCATCCTTTCTGGTGTGAATCATCTCCCATTGCTCATCTCGGCATCCACATATCTGATAGATGGTGTCATTAAGATCCTTGTTGTATACCTCGCCTATGCGTCCAATGCTGATGTGGGCGGCCATGCTCTTTCCTAAGCTCCAGGTTGGTGCATTAAAAGAAAACTCGATGGGCTCGGTAATTGGTGCACAAGTCCTCCTAGGGACACGAACTTGGATCGTCCAACACTCCTCTTCTGGTAAAGTTGTGTTGAAGTTTCCGGTGAAGCTTGGTATGCCAAGGTTCAGGTACTTGGTGACTTCCTTCAAGTGTCGTTCGAAAGGGGTGTCGTCATCCGGCTGAGTGAACTTGTTCCTGGGGTCTGACATCTATAGAGTAGAAATAGAGAAGAATTAGAAATGAGTAGAGAAGAGTATCATGTGTCTTTTCCTAGTGGTCGCGTCCTACAGTCAGCGTGTGCTCTGATACCATCTTGTAGCGACCCGATCCCAATGGACCGTACTCTTTGTGCTTAAGTTCATCCCTGGATCAGTATGCTGACACACACAGTACTCAAGGAATTATAACAGAGTCCAATCACACACTTATTACATCGAGGTCCTCATAAAGAGTGATTATTAAAATAATATTGCTCAAGGCCATCTAATAAAATAACTGTGGAAGCTTCAAAGGTAAATGAGTCCATCCAACTCCACGGCAAAACTGAGTGCAAGACAACGACCTATCGCACCTTAATCCTCGTCTGAAAATTCTGCAACATGAGACGTTGCATCCGTGTAGGTCAGCACATGGAATATGCTGGCAAGATCACACTATAGAGCAATGATGAACAATAGCTATCACTACATGCATATTTGGCTGGTGGAGGCTCTAAGTTTAACATTTGCATAAAGCTATTTTTTTCCTACAGCAAAGGAATAGATTTTATTTTACTACCAAGTGTATACCATTATTGAGAAGGTAACCCCAACTCAATCCCAAAATTAATCAAGTATCAATAATAATACTAGCAACCCAACAAATTTATTAAGTAAAGTGATGAGATCAACCCATAACCCAAATACCAGATACTCAAAATTGTCCATAACCGAGGACTCAGCTAATCATGATTAGTTTGTACACTCTGCAGAGGTTTCACACTTTTCCCCACAAGACTCGACCGCATCCATGATCGGAAGATCGAGTCATAGCCTTTCTGAAGAGGTCCCCTTAACCGATAGATAGGCCGGTACACCTACAATTCCCCTACAGCTGCTAGCCTATCATGGAAAGGTTTCCCACAACTTACTCAACTATGCCAGAGCCCATAATGGCTTTTGGCTGCACACGGAAGTTTCTGAGCATGAATAATGTTATGATCCCTTTGAGCATGGGTGGCATTCCATAGGATGATCACACGGGTACCCCGGGATCTCCTGGGACAACAATGGATTCCCCAGGTGCCCGCAACCAATCCACCCAGATGTGTATTAAAGTAGCCAACTTAAGTTTCCCTTAGTTAATATCTCTCACAACTTGCATGATTCTCACATACCAATCCCCGTCTACGAGCATGGCTAAGCAATATGAGCATAACGTATATTCCTGGGTGATCAAAGGTATTAGGTTCGTACCTCATCAACTACATAACAATAACCACATGTTCCCAATCCTACTCATGCAATGTTTGAGGGTGTAACTAATGCATAAAAACTAGGTAATAAAAGGGTATGATCAAAGTGTAACTTGCCTTGCTGACGATCAAAAAACCCTAGAGATTCGTAGTAGCAAGCTTCGCATTCCGGAAAATATATCGTAGACAAACACTAGCATACATAAGCACTCAAGCATGAAGATGCAAAGAAAACCAAAGGAAAAACCTTAACAGAAAGCTTAGGTCAAGAACTTCGATTTGCAAAAAGAATCAACCAAATCGGAATTACGAAACTCAAGTTACGATCAAAAGAAATTCAAATTCAAATATGTTTGAAACCAAATCTTAAACTTTCAAAAATATGTTTAAGTTGGTTATCTGGATAGAGGGGATCATAACAAAGAATTTGGCGTTGGTTTCATTGGATTTGGGCAAACAAAGCAAAAAGTTGTGATCGTTTAAAGAATAGGGACCAATTTGTGAAAAAAATAATTACAAATAGCTCCCTGGCTGAAAATAAATAGAAAAAGAAAAATCTATTGGACGAATGTCTGCTACAGAAACTAATTTAACGAATCTGTTCATCAAAGATCCTAAACGAACGAACGTTCGTTAAATAAAACCAATCGGGTTTTTAAAGAAAACCGAGGAAAACCATAACTAAAAAATAAACCGGACCGGGGCGGTTTTTTACTGGTTCGGTCTTCGACGGCGACGGCGGGCTCCGGCGACGGCGAGGCGAGGCGAAGCGGAGGCGGCTCGGGCATTGGCAGCAGCGGCAGCGGCGCGGGCGGCGGCTACTGCGAGCGGCGGCGGCGAGGCAGCGGCAGCGGCTGCGGTGGGCGGCTCGGTGGCGGCTTGGGAGAGAGAGGGGGCCGGGGCAGCGGCTTATAAGGAGGGGCGACTTGGAGAAGGGGCAGGGGAGGAGGAGTCCGGCGGGGAGACGGCGTCGGCGAGCCGTGGCGGTGGCGGACTCCCGCCTGGAGTCGGTCGCATGAGGGAGATTGGCGGCTGGGCTTCAGCCCAGTTCGGTCCAGAAACTTTTTTTTAATAAAACATTTTTCCGAAAATACAGAAAAATAGAAAAACACTATAAATATATTTTTAAAAATTGCAGAAAAATTCACACGTACTTAGGGCCTTATTATTGACCTGGTGAACATTTTTCTGGGCCTAAATGCCTAAAATAAAAAAAATAAACTTTTTGCACTGATAAAAATAATTAAACACGCAAATAAAATTAAATAAAATATAATTTTATTCAAAAATAAATTTCCAACATTTCTTTACTGTTTTTGAAGAAGTCATATTATCTTCTCTCTTTATTTTTATTTATTTGAAATTATTGGAAAAATATTTTGAATAAACTCTTTGATCCAATTTGCCAATTTTGAAAATTCAAAAATGGATTTTTGTGAAAACCTCCAACTATCTCAATTAGTCCTTGAGTTGCTTAAGGTTTCTAGGATCAAAATTCAAATAATAAATAAATTCCAAAATGCACAAATGATGAATGCATATGAATGATCTAAATAACATCCAAATTGAAAATTGGAATGTTACATCACATTTCTTGCAAGTCTTATTGTGATGTGCATTACCGAGAGGGCCCAGTGATACCTCTCCGATACTCGAAGTGACAAATCATAATCTCTATCTATGCCAACCCAACAAACACCTTCGGAGACACCTGTATAGCATCTTTATAATCACCCAGTTACGTTGTGACGTTTGATAGTACACAAGGTGTTCATCCGGTATTCGGAAGTTGCATAATCTCATAGTCAAAGGAATATGTATAAGTCATTAAGAAAGCAATATCAATAAACTTAACGATCATTATGCTAAGCTAACGGATGGGTCTTGTCCATCACATCATTCCCGTTCATCAAATGACAACACATGTCTATGGTCAGGAAACTTAACCATCTTTGATTAACGAGCTAGTCAAATAGAGGCATACTAGGGAGACTTTGTTTTGTCTATGTATTCACACATGTATCAAGTTTCCGGTTAATACGATTCTAGCATGAATAATAAACATTTATCATGATATAAGGAAATATAAATAATAACTTTATTATTGCCTATAGGGCATATTTCCTTCACAAATCCTAGCCAATCTTAGGCAAATATTTTAGATTAGCATGACAAATATCACTTATATCATAATTCTTGACTGTTCAATTTAAGTGGTTTATTCGAGAGAACACTCCTAGATTATGCTGTTCGCTCTGAAATCGTCTTGTAAAAAACAATAGTTCACTTGGATAATCCCCTTTTCGTTATTGTGTCAATTTTTAGTGAAGCCTCGTGGTCCTTTATTGGGACGGTCCAAATAACACATCGCGGGGGATGAGGTGTGTCGAAATCACTAACTAAGTGTTATTCCTTGCAATGGTCATTTTCACCTCCTTTGTTGGTGATGTGACACTTATCGCAACCAGGGATTTCTGGTAGGATTTCCCTCCATGCATGGCTGAGTTTGTATGTTTTTCTTTTCTAAGACACATTTTTCCAAAACATTTCATCTCTTGAACCATGCATCAAAATAACGAACTATTTTCACTATTGCATTTCTTGCATCGAGCTCTTCAAAACTAGATACAATGTTGATAGGTTTTCATAGACTTTTTTCGAAAGAACTTTATGCTTCCAACTAGTGGAAACTTGTGCTTCCAATCTTTAGTAACCCATGCTTCCAAGTAAACTAACTTATGCTTCACTTTTGGGGAAGCACAAAAGTACATCTGTGTTCACTCGGAAACAAAATAATAGAAATTGAAAAAACACCAAAGATAAAAAACTGGGAACCAAAAAAGGAACAAAAAGATAGAAGCCGAAAAATCTAAAAACAAAAAAGCTAAAATAAAGACGTAAACCGGAAAAACCGCGGAAGCACAATTCACTTTTTTGAGAAAGCACATAACTACAATTTGTGCTTCACGTAGAAGCGCATTTGTGCTTCACTTTTTGGACACGTTTAAACTCAACATCATCTTATTAAATATTATGTCGAATAATTAATACTCTTGTACAAAGTTGTACTAAGTCGACTTCAATAAATATGGATCAAAGGAAGTATATCAATTTTCAACATGTAATTTATAGTGGCCAGTGCTGGGCGCCGGCGCACCGGCCGAAAGTTTCGGCTGGTCGGCCTACAGCCGCTCGATTACAGCCCGCGTAACCGTTCGATTGGATCACCACGTCGTCTTCTTCCTTTCCCCCTCGTCTCCGATTCAGATCCCGCGTCTTCTTCTTCCTCCCCCCGCGCTCATCCCTAGGTCGCCCCGCTCGTCACCCACCCGCGCCGCCCTAGTCGTCCTCTCCCCCCGTGCTCGTCGGCTACTAGAGATGGCGGTTGTAGCAAAAACACCATGCAACAAATAACACTGCGCTCCACCATGGCTATGGTTGCAGCTCCATTGTAGGTGGTTGTATCAATTTTCGGTACCAGTCATAGCAAACGCCGAAAATGGTTGCAGCAAAAAATAGTAGTCATCACCGCCGTCGCTGATGCCAAACAGTCGTCGTCGCCGTCGCCACTGATGCCCGTTCATTGTAGCACTCCGTCGCAACATCCTGGCTCGCTGGTTCCAACAAAATCGAGCCTTGGTTCCAGCAAAAATCGTCTCACCGCCGAGCCAACGGACCTCACCATGCTGCCCGTTGCAGCTCGCCATGCCGCTAGTTGTAGCGAAATGAAATGCTGATTGTAGCAAAAATCGCGACACCATGTGCGATGTAGCAAAATGCGACACCGTTGGTAGCATAATATGATGTCGGTTGTAGCAAATTGCGATGCCGGATGAAGCACATAGCAAAAAAACATGATGCAGGTTGTTGCTCGGTGCAGCGCCACCCCATGGTCACCTTGCTCGCCGTTCATGGTCGTAATTCCCCCTGACACCGTTTGCAACTCCCTCCAATAAAAACTGGATGTAGCTCCTCCGCCCACCGGTTGCAGCTCTTGTGTGTCGGGGTTGCAGCTCCTGGCATGGCTAGTAGTAGCTCCATCGGCGAGAGGGGGTTAGGGGAGTATGAAGAGAGGCCACCGCATGGAGCCGTAGGAGGAAAAACGGGGGAAATCCATCGCAGAGGGAGGAAGACCAAGAAAGCAATGTATACGAGATGAGAATTGTGTGGACGAGGGGTGCCGCGGCTTGCGGGTAAGGACTGGTGTGTGTGGGGACCCACGGACTTACGCGCATGTGCAGGAAGAGATGCAAGTGCGCGAGACAGCCAGCGTGGACCGGCCGAAAGTTCGGCCGGCAGTCCGATTGTAAACGTTTCCCTAATTTATATCCTACGTAACATACACATGCAATTAATATCCCACCTAAAATGCACATAGTATCCAAATATATGAGGCATGAGAATAATTATTTTACATTGTGATGACAAGGAGTTTCGATGCTGCCCCTTCACTCGATTTACATGTGAAATGATATCCACCTTGAAGAACTGTTCACGAATTCACACATATAATGTGTACGGTGCTGCTAAAAATTAGTCGACTGAGACTTCGCGAAGTCTCAGTCGAGTCCCCTAACAGTTGGATATTTTGGTGCTTTAAGATCTGTGTGCTCCGTTTGTTGGATGAGAAACCGGCCCATATAGAAGGCAGCTAGCTGTTTTTATATTTTTGTCTTACACTCGTGTCGGAAGGGCCTGGGCGGCTTGCCGCTTTTTTTGGGGGGGGGGGGGGGGAGGAGATAGAATAGGAGACCGTTCTTTCTTTTTGTTTGTTTTTTTTTTGGTCTGCATGTTTCACGGCAGCCCATATTTTTTGTCCCGAGATACACGTTGATTATGTTTTTCTCAAAAAAAACACGCTGATTATGTTTATTTCGAAAGTAGGTGTGTATATTATGTGCAACATTTTTTTGTATATCTTTTCTTCATATTATTTTTATTTTTCTTTGTTCATATCATTTGGCATGGTATTTAAAAATAGAGGATTTCAGATTTAATTTTTTTTGCCTATGTTCCTTGTCGCGTTGATTATTTGTCTCAACTGTATTTTCATTTTATTTTTTATTCTCTATTTTATTAAAAAATTAAACATTTTTGTGATATTGTTTTAAATATTGTTTATTAAAATTAGTTTTTATTTTGAAATTTGTGGTTGCTCAATTGCACCCTACTGCAGTTGCATGTCTTCAATGCGACTGCAACTCCTCAGTGGTGTTTCAACCCGACTGTAACTATATGGCGTTTCATCAGGGGAGGGGGTAGTTGGTACGCAATTGCATGTCTATCACTAGGCATGCAACTATGTAATGTCTCATCTGGGATGGGGTAGTTGCATGTCTGCCAATATCCCTATTTTTATATTTTATGGGCTCAAGAGATGGCGTATGAAGTATGCTTGAACCGTTGCAACCATAAGAGTAAGTGTAACGGTTTTGGCATTTATGTATGGGAGTTTAAAAACGCAGCGATAACTCAGCAAATCTATTTTTAATTTTATTTTTTTATTTTTATCTTATTTTTAAGTTATTTGTCATGATACATTTTTTACTTTTTGTGTATATTCAACAAAATAGGTTGTAAAATGTAACGAGAGTGGTCGTTCCAACAACAGTAACAAGAGAGAATCTCACATTTTGAGGCCAATTCATGATTGTACAGTGCAAAGTGAGGATCCTCACCAAAGTGCAACATATGGAAGATGGTGGAGAAGCTTTGTTGCAGACAACAATCTGAGGAAGGGTCACCTGGTGTTCTTCGGTGGTGGCCGGTAAGAGATGGTCAAGTTGTCTGTCTGATACTAGGCATGCAACTGCAAGTGTCACCCTCAATTACAACTAACTTTTTTTTATCGGGGGACGGCTAGAGAGACAGGTAGTTGCATGTCTAACACTAGGCATGCAACTGCAAGTTTCGTCTTCGAGTGCAATTGCATGTCTACTCAAATGACTACAACTAACATTTGTTTTAGAAGAGCGACGGGAGAGGGGGCAATTGCCTATCTGAGACTAGGCATGCAACTGCAAGTGTCGCGCTTGACCGCAATTGCATGTTCCCCAATATGGTTGCAACTGGACCTTTATTTTGTCGAAGGGGGTGGGTCAGTTGCATGTCCGACACTAGGAATGCAACAGCAAGTGTCGCACCCCGACCGTGACTGCTTGTCTTGTAACCCGACCACAACTGGACTTTTTTGTTCTGTTGGAGGGGGCGCCACTAGAGGGGGCGGGCCAGTTGCAAGCCCGACAACAGCCCCGCAACTTCAAGCGCCGCACCCGACCGCTACTGCAATGTCCCCAACATGGTTGCAACTCAGCCTTTATTTTGTCGGAGGGGGTGGCGGGAGAGGGGGTGGGCCAGTTGCATGTCCGACACTAGGCATGCAACTACAAGTGTCGCACCCGACCGCAACTACACGTCTTCTAGCCCTACCGCCACTGAACTTTTTTGTTCTGTCGAAGGGGCGCTGGTAGCGGGGGCGGGCCAGTTGTAAGCCCGACAACATCCCCGCAACTGCAAGCGCCACACCCGACCGCAAGTGCATGTCCCCCAACATGGTTGCAACTGGATCTTTGTTTTGTCAAAGGTGGCGGCGGGAGAGGGGCGGGCCAGTTGCATGTCCGACACTAGGGATGCAACTACAAGTGTCGCACCCGACCGCAACTGCATGTCTTGTAACCCGACCACAACTGGACTTTTATTCTGTTGGAGGGGCGGGCCAGTTGCAAGCCCGACAACAGCCCCGCAACTACAACCGCCGCACCCGGCCACAACTACATGTCCCCAGCATAGTTGCAACTGGACCTTTGTTTTGTCGGAGGGACGGTGGGAGAGGGGGCGGGCCAGTTGCATGTCTGACACTAGGCATGCAACTGCAAGTGTCGCACCCGAGCGCAACTACATGTCTTGTAACCCAACCGCAACTGGACTTTTTTGTTCTAACGAGGGGCCGGCCAATTGCAAGCCCGACAACAGCCCCGCAATTGCAAGGGTCGCACAGGACCGCAACTGCATGTCCCCCAACATTAGTTGCAACTGGACCTTTGTTTTGTCGGAGGGGGCAGCGGGAGAGGGGGCGGGCCAATTGCATGTCAGACACTAGGAATGCAACTTCAAGTATGGATCCTGGCTGGAACTGCATTTTTTCAACACGGCTGCAACTTAGTGGCGTTCTGCCAATTTTTTATGAAAAAACTATTGCACGCCATATCTCAACTGTAACTACATGGTGTAACATGACCCATAACAAGGGATACAAGTACCAACAACTAGCGGCTCCCTACACCCTCATTATCTTTTCAAATACACATTGAATATTTTAAAAATACATTTTTATATTTTAAAATATATGGTGAATATTTTTAAATCTTTTTGAATATTTTTATAATTACACAACTATTTTATCAATACACGTTGGACATTTTTGAAATGTTCAAACACTTTTTCTGAAGTATAACGACGAATGCAAAAATGTGATTCCTTTTTTTTGTGAACATGTAATTAAAAATGAAATAAAATAAAAACATTGAACAAACAACAGGAAAAGTTAAATCAGAAAACCTAGGACATAGAATGGAAATCTAGACAACACGCAAAAAAAAAAGAGAACAAAAATGATACACATGTGCACATTAGTCGGACGCATATAGTTGCTTATCTGTCGATCACAGGCAACTAAATTGTCTTCTTCTTTTCATTTTGTTTGTTTTTCTATTTATTTTCTTTGTTATATTAAAGATTTCTTTATCATTTAAAAATAAAAATAATATTTTTAAAAATGATAAATAAAGGAAAAAGTAACAAGATGAAAAGAAAAGAAGGAACAGAGCATTAGCAATGCTAGCGTAAAAGAAATACGAACTACATCGTGTTGTATAGCAATACACCTAATGGGACAATATTCTAGCGATTCAGTAAAAAGCACAAATAGAAAAACAGGAAAATACAATACAGCCCAACAACAGCCCACATGGTGAGGTAACACAGGTCAACGCAGGCCAACAAGGAATGCGAACTCCAGCCAAGCGAACGGAAATTAACGTGCGACTAGTTTAGAGATGACGTCAGCGACTTAGACTTTGCGAAGTCTAAGTCGACTGAGACCTAGATAGATCCTAATGTGTATGTACTAGTGGTAGAGGACTCCTTGGGCCAGACAAGAATATATATATATATATATATATATATATATATATATATATATATATATATATATATAGGGTCACGCTATTCGTCACCCTGGTTAAGGAATAGTTATTCTTCACCCCTCTCTATTTTGACATCAATGCATCGTATTTTTATGTTTCGTAAATCTTGTCTTATTTCATACATAAAAAGAGAACGTAAGAAAATATGTACTCGCCGTAAAAAATATTTTATGTTACGTAAAATTATGAATGTAAAAACATAATGTAAAACATACATAAAATGTGATTTTTCTGGTCTTATAACTATATTTTTATTTTTTTAAAACCAATTTTTACATATTGAATCAATCTGCACGTAACTATTTATATTCTAAACATAATTTATTTAAAAAGCGATCGTAAGATTACCTCGGATGAAGAATAACTTATTTTGCATCTTGGGTGATGAATAGTAACACTATATATATATATATATATATATATATATATATATATACACACACACACACCAAAATCATTAATTAGGAAGTACTCTCAGGAAAGGTCACACCACCTTCCTAGATGAGACGCGCCACTATGGCGACTAAGAGTTTTTATTTTTTTTGTAGATTCGTTTATTTATAACGTTTTATCTCTTAAACCGTGTGTTCAAATCTCAAACTATTTTCACTGTTGGATTCCTCACGTTAAGATCTTCAAAACTAGATCTTATGGTAATAAGTTTCGACAAAACTTTCTTTCATAAAAGACAGATAAAAAACACCAAACCGTGAGCATGTTTTTTATCTCTCTTTCAGAAGAGGTACGCTTGTAGAAGCAAATCTGTGCGTCGACAAGAAGCAAATTTATGTCTCTCATGGAAGAAAAAACATGTTTTTTCCTTTTTGAGAGGCACAAATCACACGAAGCAAATCTATGCATCCATGAGAAGTAATTTTATATCTCTCACGAAAAAAAATATAACCCATTTTGTTTCCTTTTTTGAGACTATGCTTCTCGCGGAAGCAAATTTATGTCTCAGTTCTGTCTTATCTCTGTGCCTCCTTTAGCCATTTCATAATTGGAAAAAGGTCGCATACCTGATTACTAAGAACATTGTCCAAACAAACTATGGTAAGAAGTAAATTTGTGCCTCTAGCAAAACACAAAGAAAACATGTATTTTTTTTTTTGCTTTTCTGAGAGGCATAGTTGTGCCTTACATGGAAGCAAATCCGTTCCTCCACAAAAACTAAATATGTGCCTCTTGTGAAAAAAAAAAGAAAACAACATTTTTTTTCCTTTTTCGTGAGGCACGTCTATGCGTCCCGCGGAGCAAATCCATGCGTCCACGATAACTAAATATATGACTCTTGAGGAAGAAAAAAACATGTTTTTTCATTTTCCGAGAGGCACCCTTCACGGAAGTAAATCTCTGCCTCTCGCGAAAGGGAAAAACATAAAAAATGCATTTTTTCTGCTTTTTTAGAGGCATGACTATGCTCTCGCGAAAGCAAATATGTGCCTCCATGAAACGTAAATCTATGTCTCTCACATTTGTTTTTGCTTTTTTAAGAGGCACCGGTTTAATAAGTAAAAATGTTTATCTGCACAGATGGATGGATGACCACTTACAACTCCATTCCATTCCATTCATCAAACCATCAAACCAAACATCAAAATGTAATCATTTCATTCCTTTAAATTATCCGTACCAAACAGAAGGACGGAACGAACCCATTACAGCGGAATGGAACCATAAGATTTCATTACACTTCGTTCTGGAACCAAACACACCCTTAGAACATCTCCAACAGGCACCCAAAAATTGCTCCGCGCGCTAAAATTCGGGTTTTTTTGGCGCCGGATAGCTCCAGCAGGAGTTGTAAAATAGTGTGCGCGCAAAAAAGGTTTGGACACATACTAAAAAGTGCTATCACATGCTACAATTTTGGGGCGCTGTATTGTGGGTGCTTCACAATTTGCACTATATGTTTTTTTGAGCGCGCATTTTTGGACATCTAGAAAATCAATATTGGGTCCGGCGCGCTAAAAGTGCTATAGTGGCAGACTAAAACTATTTTATCGCGTGAAATTTTTGTGCACCTATTGGAGATGGTCTTAAGCACCGGATAGGAGAACCGGCGCCCACACGCCGCAATCTGGCCCGACCCAGTATCAAGGCTACCCTGTCATTTGTCCCACGGTCAAGGTTGAGCGGTCGATGGTTGACCGGTCATCCATTGACTTTTGAGAAAAAACAATTTGTGAATATAAAAAAGTTCACAAAAAAAGGTTCATGAATTTTGGGAAAAGTTCACGGCGATTTTGAAAAATATTCGCAAATTAAAAAAATTCCATCGACTTTGGAAATAGTTCATGGATTTTAAAAAATCACGAATTCAAAAAAAATCATCAATTTGTAAAAAAATCATAGGATTTTTAATAAAAGTTCATGGATTTGAACATGGTTCACCGATTTTGATTAAAAAAATTGTATTTAAAAGAAAGAAAGAAAAGGGAACAATAAAAGAGAAAAAAGAAAAGAAGGAAAGAAGAAAATAATATAAGGAATGTAACTAATCACATCAGGGTGAGTGGTTGCCGTAGCTAACAGTAGACGAGCAGATCATAGGTTCAAATCACACCTCGCGTGCTTTTTGGGGGGTTAAATACAATGTAATGGGCGATGCCCCCCGCCCCCCCGGGTTGTTGCCGCCGCCAACAAAACCACGACGCACGAACATACTAATCCTTTTCTTAATTGAAAATAAAAAGAACATACTGATCTACTGTAGGAATGACACCGGAGGTGTTGGAGCGCTATTGTGAATGGTGAAGAAGATGAGGGGTCGAGTCGAGGTCTTCGCCAGGTGGTGCTCGGCAAGGTGCATGGTCCTGGACTGGTGTCCTTTGCACCAGCCGCTGCGCCGATTAAAAGGTGGTCCAGTCTCCCGAGGCGTCGTGTGGGTCCAGAATCACCTGTTTGGTAGTCGGTGGAGCTACGTCCAGAGTTCGCCCTGCCTTAATTTTTTCCGTCCTTCGCTACTATGCTTTCACCCTCAAATGTGGGTACATTTTAGGGTGACTAAACATAATTGATTGAATTCTTATGGGTAATTTGAATATGTTTCTTCTTCCTCATCCCTAACGCCTCCAGTCTTGTGCCGTTCGCCCCGCTTTCCTCCTCTGATGCCGACGATATTAAAAGGAGGGTCATTAAAAGATCAAAAACTAAGATAATCAAAGTACAACCGAAGATTGGCATACTGTATTGTAATGGGTAAATGAAATTTGTGAGGAACGTGCGTGAAGTTTAAGATGTAGATTTAATGCTACAAACAATGCATGGTACGTAATACACATGTCTCTTGTAAAGGCATCTCCAACGACTCAACGTGGATCCCCATTGATCTGCGGAGCAATCTAGACCACAATTTTCTTGTAAAACGGAACCAAACCTAGGGTGCTTTGCGGGAGTCCAAACACGAGCCACGTTGGACTCCGACACCCCAGGCCCACCCAGAACTAAGGCGGATCACGAGCTCTTGTAGCTGGTCACATCGTTTCTGAGGCAAAATCCACCATTCTCTTCTTCCCTCCCGACGTTCTCCACCCAATTCCCGCCCTTTCCTCCCACTCTGTTTTTCCTCCTGCCGCTGAACGCATGGACGCAGAGGTGACCCTGCCGGAGATGAAGGTGGTGGAGGATATGAGCATGACGCTCGCCCGGAAGATCAACTTGGCGACACAACAAAACCGTCGTGTCAAATCGAATGCCACAAAGGTGGAAACGCTCAAGAAGCAGAAGGCCAGCGGAGGGCGTGTTGGTGGCTGCGAGCATGATGATCGTGGATGTGGTGGACGTTGGGGCCTGGGCCACGGTGCCCCGCAGCTGTCGCCGACCATGTAGACGTCGCCATGGCCAGAGCATTACAAGGCTCCGTACTTCTACGCCACCAAGTAGCTCGGTAGTGTAAGTGCATGTAGTGCCATCCCTAGTTGGTTTTGGAGTATTGACGACAAACTTGATTGAAGGACTAATGTGTTTGTGAGAATTACATGATAAAACAGGTAGTAGTACCTCACTGATTAAGTTTACCTACCAGAGATGACCCCTAAAAATGTGTGAATACAATGGTGGTCTGTGAAGAGATTTACATTAAAGACTATGACATGAGAAGACATCGCATGAAGACTATGGATTACGAAGACATAGTTGTTTCGTAGTTTCCTTTTCTTCTTTGTTGAGTCATAGGAACCACCGTACCGTTAAGTGGGGTCCAAGTGAACAAAGTTAGAGTGACTGAAGTGATACTCAACCAAATCCTATGTCTTCGAGCAAAGACAATGAGAGCAAATCTTATCCAGAGCTGGATAAATCAGCTTTACTTGTAGCCCAAATCAAGCTGCCGCGTGTGTTTGAAATCTGACCATTGGACACGTGTCAGTTCCTTAGTGACCCAGAGTCATTTCGGACAAATCAAGTCGGGTTGCCTCCTGGCTATAAATAGCCCACCCCTACACCATAAATTGGTGGCTGCTCAGAGTTCGTGCACGGCTTTTGTTGTTTGAGAGTAACCCACCTCCGAAGCTTCTGAGAGAGAAATCCTTGCGAGGACAAAGCCCTAAACAAACAGAGCCAAAGAGTGTTAGGCATCACTGAAGTCTTTCTGTCTGCGTGATCTGAAGACTTGTTACACTTCAGGACTATGAATCCTCTAGCCGGTTAGGCCTCGCGTTCTGAGCATCCAAGAGTCATTGTGGATCGCCGGTGAACAAAGTCTGTAAAGATTTAGAAGTGTCCCTTGAAGACTTACCAGAGTGATTGGGCGAGGACTGTGTGTCCTTAGCTCAAGGGGAATAAGGTGAAGACACGGTCTTCCGAGTTGAATCTCAGCCTCCCTAACCAGACGTATAGTTGTCACAACAACTAGAACTGGTCCAACAAATCCTTGTCCTCACCAAGCAACTGGTTCTATCCTTTACCTCTCTTTACTTACTATTTGTCTTTGTGAAGTCATTGCCTGCTTGCATGATCTGATTGACTTCACTGTGTGAAGACTGTTGTTGTTTGGCTTCATACTATCTTCCATCCTGATCCATACTACCTAGCTGCTGATAGTCTTCATGTTTTCACTTCATTGCTTACTTGACCATGGCTTGTCTAGTGTAGTCTACCTTCCGCTACATATCAATGGGTTCATTTCTACTGTTTGTCTTCAAAGCCCCCGTGTTTTGAAGACTTCCATAAAAATCGCCTATTCACCCCCCCCCCCCCCCCCGCCGCCCTCTAGTCGATAACTAGCACCTTCAATTGGTATCAAAGCAAGGTGCTCCCTTGTTTTGTGTGATTCGGTTTAACCACCTGGAGTTTTAGCTATGTTGACTATAGGGATAATCAAAGTCTCCGATGCATGACCTGTCTTCGATGGCACTGATTACCCCTACTGCAAGAATAAGATGCACATGCATCTTGAAGCCATTGATGTCGACCTCTGGTATGTCGTCAAGAACGGCCCCAAGGCCGGTGAAGGTGTCATCCCTGCTGATGTCAAGAAGTTCATTCAACTGGATTCTACTGCCAAGAACATCATCTGTGGTCATCTGACCAAAGGACAGTATGGTCGTGTGAGTGCTCTGGAAACTGCGAAGCTAGTCTGGGACTGGCTCTCCAAGGTCAACGAAGGTGTCTCAACCTAGAGAGACTTAAGGATCAGTGTTCTTCACAACCTCTTCAACTGCTTCAAGAGAAATGACAATGAGAATGTTCAGCTGACGTTTGATCACCTCACTGACATCACAAATGAGCTTCATGCACTCGGCGCCACTGAGATCACCAAGCGTGAAATCGTCAAGACACTCTTGAGATCACTCGACATCTCATTTGACACCTTGGCCCTGATGATTCAAGAACGCCCTGACTTCAAGACTCTCGATCCGTCTGACATACTTGAGAGGCTCAACACACATGAGTTCCAGTTATATGAGAAAAGAGATATCTATGGTCCCAACTATGACCGAACTCGTGCTTTGAAGGCAAAGGTTGTTTCCTCATCTGAAGAAGAATCTGACTGCAGTTCTGAGGATCCTGAAGACATTGGAAAGGAACTTGCCATGCTAGTGAAGAAGTTCCAGAGGTTCACCAAGAAGAAAGGCTCCATACAGTCTTCAAGATCCAGCTCAAGAAATGATGAAGCTTCCTCCCATGACTATAAGAAGAGAACTTGCCACAAGTGCAAGAAACCTGGTCACTACATCTCTGAATGTCCTCAATGGGACAATGAGAATAATAATAATAATAAGAAGAAGAAGAAGAAGAAGAGCAAGGAATATGATTCTGATGACAAGAAGAAGAAGAAATCCTCAAAGTATTCTTCCAAGTCTTCGTCGAAGTCTTCATCACTCAAGAAGAGCTCATCCAACAAGGATCGTGCGTTTGTTGGCAAGGAGATGGATTCAGAGGAGGAGTCTGCATCTGAGGAGGTGGAGATGGAGTCTAAAGAGGAATCTGATTCAGGCGTGGCAAGCCTGGCTCTAGCTTCAGCATATGTCGCCAAGTCCATCTTCAACACTGAAGACAATGGCCTCGTAACCAACGCTGATGCTAATGATGAGGATGACGCTGCACCCACCTACTACTTCATGGCACATGGTGCCAAGGTAAACTCACGCGATGCTTACTATCAAACATCAAGTGAAGATGAATCTGAATGTGAATCTAAACCTATTTACAAAACACTTGATAAAATTGCAACACAGCAACAGAATGCTATGGAACATATTCAAAAATTGCTAGACAAAAGCGATGACCTATTGGACGCGGAAATGACCCGATCTCAGTCCTTAATTGAAGACATTAAAAATCTTCATGTTAAGCATGAGGAACTTGAAAGTCGTCATGAAACGCTCTCAACAACTCATGAAAAGCTTTCCTACGATTATCTTCAAAGGAAGCAAGAACTTGAGAGCGGCTCATGAAGATCTTCAAAAAGAGAATGAGTCACTCTGCGCTCAACAGATCAGTTCCGCTCGCGAAGGATTTGAACCACCATGTCTAAAATGCCTTGAGCGTGATAACACTACTTCTATTGCTGGATGTTCTACTGCTACTACTATTGTAATATCTTCAACTACTGATGTGGTAACTAACCCCTCTGATGAGGATACCACTAATATTGCTGATGAAAATGCCAGGTTGAAGACATTGCTTGAGACAAGAATGTACAAAAGTCTCAAAGGGCATCAGACACTATGTGATGCCCTCAAGAAACAGATTCTGAATTGAAACCCTAGGAAAGAGGGTTCGAGAGGAAAATGAATGTTGATGGTTCTTACTGGAAACCTGAGAAGTACCCCAAAACCACATGGGTTGCTGCAAATGGACCTTCAGTGGATCCATCTACCTTATCTGGCTTCACTTGTGCTAACCCGATTATCATTGATGAATCATTTGATGCAAACTATAAACTGTTTAAGAATCAGAATGGTGAAGTGTTTGCCAGGTATATTGGAATTAACTGCATGAATGGACCACCTTTGAAGAAGATCTGGGTTCCCGAGAGTTTTCTTGAAAATCTTCAGGTGAATGTCATCATGACACCAACTAGGAAGAAGACAAACCCCAGACCAAAGGCTTCATACAGACAGAGGACTCACCAGAGTCACCCTAACACTAATGTTTTGCAGGGAAACCATACTCAGTCCTATGAATATGAGTGTGTTTCATCAAACCACCATGTTCATAAGACCAAGAACTATTCTGCCTATTCTTATGAGTATTATTCACCTCCTGCAAGACTATTTGCTAGGGCTCAAAAGCCAAAGTTCTCAGATGCTACACTTAGACTCATTGCTTAGAAGCCACCCCTGAAAATGTGGGTGGTTAAGAAAACTTAACTCTCTTTTGCAGGGAAGGGTCTCCAGCCAGAAATCAAAGGCGTCTGGTGCTATTGCTGGGGACCTAAAACATCTTGTGGGGCGCGAGATAAAATGCCCAAATGGTCTTATTGTGTATATTGTTCTTGAATCGCTTGCCAACCATCCTACCAGTCCTAACCTGGATCCGAGCTTTCATAATCCACTCGTTCGTCAAATGTTTATGCTTCACAATACCCTTGGTGAAGCCTATCCCCCTAACTACACTGTAGGGTATGACACCAAAGGCTTCAGAATGGATTATGGACAATGGATGCACTAACCACATGACTGGTGATCGAAGTCTTCTCATGGACTCAACCTTATGTCCATCTGACAAGAGTCACATCACATTTGCTGACACTGGTAAAAGCAAGGTATTGGGTCTAGGTAGAGTTGCAATCCCAAAGGATCAGCACATGGATAAAGTGATGCTTGTTGAATCCCTTGGTTTCAACTTAATGTCTGTCTCAATGCTTTGTGACTTGAACATGATTGTGATATTTGGAAAATATCGTTGCCTTGTTCTAACGGAATTTGACAAGTCTCTAGTCTTTGAAGGGTACCGAAAAGATGATTTGTACATGGTAGATTTCTCAGCAGGACCAAAGTTGGCCATATGTCTTCTAGCAAAAGCTTCAGAATGCTGGCTCTAGCATCGGAGGCTAGGGCATGCTGGCATGAGGAACTTGTACACTCTCGCGAATAAGAAGCATGTCGTAGGCATCGAGGGTGTCAAGTTCAAAAAGGATCATCTGTGTGGTGCCTGCGAAGCTGGGAAGATGACTAGGGCCAAGCAACCCTCGATGACAATCATGATGACATCACGTCCATTTGAGTTGCCTCACATGGACCTATTCGGCCCTACTCATTACTCCACTCTTACTACCACTGCTTGTCTCTATGGTTTCGTTATTGTTGATGATTACTCTAGATATACCTGGATGCATATGATTCTCTACAAGACTGAAGTGCAGGATGTCTTCAAAAGATTTGCCAATCGTGCCATGACGAACTATGGCATCAAGATCAAGCACATCAGAAGTGACAATGGCACATAGTTCAAGAACACCGGCCTCGACACCTATCTTGATACATTGGGCATCACTCATGAGTTCTCTGCTCCATACACACCTCAGCAGAATGGCATCATGGAGCGCAAGAACAGGACACTCATTGAGATGGCTCGGACGATGCTTGATGAGTACAAGACTCCAAGGAAGTTCTGGCCTGAAGCTATTGATACTACATTGCCATGTCATCAACCGTGTTTATCTTCACAAGCTTCTAAAGAAGACATCATATGAGCTACTGACTGGTAAGAAGCCAAACATAAGCTACTTCAGAGTATTTGGTGCTAGGTGCTGGATCAAAGATCCGCATCACACTTCAAAATTTGCACCGAAAGCATATGAAGGTTTTATGCTTGGTTGCGGAAAGGATTCACACTCCTACAGAGTCTTCAACCTCTTTCACTATAAAGTGGTTGAAACTGTGAATGTGCGGTCCGATGAAACTAACGGCTCGCAAAGAGAGCACCTGCCGAATGTGCTAGATGAAGTCTCACCAAGTGAATCCATCAAGCTTATGGGCACTGGAGAAATCATACCTTCAGAGGCACAGGCTGAAGAGGAACTTATCATTTCTGCACCAAATCAACCTGAAGACTCTGGTCAGCCTGAAGCCAATACTGAAGATGAAGACGATGATCAGCAAGGGCAAAATCTTCGTCCAGTTCATCCTCGTGTTGCAAATGAAGTACAGATTGAGAAGATAATTGATAGCATCGATGCACCTGGTCCACTCACTCGTTCAAGAGCAACTCAGCTAGCAAATTTATGTGGGCACTTTGCATTTGTCTCTATATCTGAACCCAACAAAGTTGTTGAAGCCTTCATGGAACCTGAATGGATTCAAGCTATGCAAGGAGAGCTTCAACAGTTTGAGATGAACAATGTGTGGGAATTAGTCAAGCGTCCTGACCCTCGCAAGCACAATATCATTGGCGCCAAATGGATCTAACGCAACAAACAAGATGAGCATGGTCAAGTTGTCAGAAACAAGGCTCGCCTTGTTGCTCAAGGATACACTCAAGTTGAAGGGATTGACTTTGATGAAACATTTGCTCCGGTGGCTAGGCTTGAAGTCATTCGCATTCTGCTAGCCTATGCCAACCATCACAACATCCTCGTGTATCAAATGGATGTGAAGAGTGCCTTTCTCAATGGAAAGATTAAAGAAGAAGTGTATGTTGCACAACCACCTGGCTTTGAAGATCCAAAACATCCTGATATGGTATACAAGCTCAAAAAGGCACTGTATGGCCTCAAACAAGCCCCTCATGCTTGGTATGACACACTTAAAGACTTCCTGAAGAGCAAAGGCTTCAAACTTGGTTCCCTGGATCCCACTCTCTTCACGAAGACATATGATGGTGAACTGTTTGTGTGCCAGATCTATGTGGATGACATTATCTTCGACTGCACTAACCAGAAATACAGTGATGAGTTTGGGCACATGATGCAAGAGCAATATCAGATGCCCATGATGGGTGAGATGAAGTTCTTCCTAGGTATTCAAATCCGTCAGCAACACAATGGAATCTTCATATCTCAAGAAAAATACCTCAAAGATTGCTTGAAGAAGTTTCAAATGCAAGAATGCAAGGGATACACGACGTCAATGCCAACCAAAAGTCATCTGGGCCCCGACGACAATGGTAAAGAGTTCGATCAAAAGGTATACCACTCCATGATTGGTTCTTTACTCTATTTATGTGCATTTAGGACAGATATCATGCTTAGCGTTTGTATGTGTGCCCAATTCCAAGAAGCACCAAAGGAATCGCATCACTTAGCTGTGAAGCGAATTCTTCGATATTTGGCTTACACCCCAACACTAGGATTATGGTATCCAAAGGGCTCAGAGTTTGATCTAGTTGGATTCTCAAATGCTGATTATGCTGGTGACAAGGTTGATCGCAAGTCCACATCAGGCACATGTCACTTTCTTGGACGATCACTTGTCTGTTGGTCTTCAAAGAAGCAGAACTATGTGTCTCTCTCCACTTATGAATCTGAATACATTGCTGTTGGATCTTGCTGTGCTCAGCTTCTATGGATGAAGCAAACTCTCGAGGACTATGGTATCCATCTGAAGCAAGTACCACTTTACTGCGATAATGAAAGCGCCATCAAGATTGCCAACAACCCAGTTCAGCACTCGAAGACAAAGCACATTGAAATTCGTCATCACTTTCTCAGAGATCATGTCATGAAGGAAGATATTGATATCATTCACGTCAGCACTGAAGAGCAATTGACAGATATCTTCACAAAGCCCTTGGATGAGAAAAGGTTTTGCAAGTTGCGGTGTGAGCTAAATATCTTAGAATCCTCGAATGTCCTGTGATTGGACACACATCCTAACGCTTATGCATGTGATGACTTAGATGTGCAACACACGAAGTAAAGTATATCTTCAATCAATGAAGACATACACTCTGAGTGTGAATACATTAATGCGGAATATGACTTCAGAGCGCCACGATAATTGTGCGCCGTGTCTGGGTCTAATACTTTCTATACGGTGGGTAACACCACCACCAAACTCTTGTTTGTAGTGTTTTTATTGGCGTCACATTTGCATAGTCTTCGCATTTGGTTTGTCTTCAACACTGATTTGATGTCATGTTTATCTTCACAGTGTTGATTTGGTCTCATACTGATATATATATATACACACATATATTTGTGTTATGTCCTCTACTGTATTCACTTATAGCTATGTCTTCTTATTTGAATCTTTTCATCTAAGTGAATGTGATCAGACCCTAACCCCTTCTATGCTTCTAGCTCAAATTCTATCTAACCAAATCATATGCATTATGTTGAAACTGTCGAAAGTCTTCTCTGCGTCCTTGTCAGCAGAAGATACAGAGACAAAAGTTGAATGTGTTTTAATGGTATATCCTTATTGCCTGAAACCCGGAGAAGCCGACCACCCGACAATCCAGGCGTGCCTGGGAACATGGAACAACTTCCAATGTGTTGCATGCATGCCACATGTCCTTCAGATGTGAACCACCAGGGGCACCTGCATAATTACGCTGTGCTGTCCCTTTCCTTATAAATACTCAACTCACCGCGGTCATTATCTCTTCTTCCACCTCACCACCTCGCACAAACCCTAGCGCCTCCGCTAGCTCGCGATGACGCCGGAGACAAAGCGCTTAGCTACCGCAACTTCTTTGATGCCGTCCTCACACCAGCCGCGGACCTCGTCCTCTCCGCCGCCGCCGTAGGTTTCTTCCGCCGCCAAGTTAGGGCGCGGGAGATTGAACTGCTCGGCCTCCCTCTCAACTTCGTCTAGGAGTTCTTCGTATGGTAATTAAATCTTACTTTTACTGCCCTTTTTGATCCGTCAAATCCATCCACTTCAACCAAAAGTAGTTTCTTCACTTTCATATTTGGATCTGTCCATGTCTGCATCTCATATCATGCCAAGTATATTCACTTATGCTTCACAACTAGTTAGATTTCTCTTGTACTTATTCATGGATTCGTACAAATCTGGAATCGACTCTCTTCAAATAAGTGAATGTCTTCGCACTATGAGGTCAATATCTTCAAACTGATTTATCTTCAAAATCTTCTGAGAATGCATATGACCTCTTCCCCTTCCCTTGCACCTCTAATACTGTCACAGGTACATGTCCGTGGGAGAATCCCTTGGTTCTCACAGTCTGCATTTGTTTGCAGAATTCTTACAGCGACACATCAATTCTCCTGAAGCCAGTTCCTGTCTGACCAGCAAACAGAAGCCATTCACAGTCTTGAAGCCTTTCAGCTTGAATACTATGGCCACTGAGAAATCAGCTAGAAAGGGTGGCAGGCAGCGCCGTGGGGATACAACCAATGACCCACCACCAGATCTCTTTGAAATGTACAAGATAGATCCTGAGGAAACCTATGGAGAACACAAGAACCGAATCCAATGGATTCGAAGATATTGGGTAGAGGAATGGTACGGATACAGATTTGTAACTGTCGAATATGCTGAAAAGAACGCCATCAAGGGCCCCTAGGGAGATATTGTATACAGAGGTCTTCATCCCAAGTCCAAGCCCGAAGCCATTGTTCAAGGTTTCTATCCGTGCATGCTCCAAGGGCCACAGCCCGAAAATGCCAACCCATCATCTTTGTTGTGGTGTCGTGAAGACAATCTCTTCACGCGCAACTTCCAGTTTGCAAAGGAGTCTGCTGCAAAGAACAAGAACGACCTGGGACTCAATTTCAACCCTGGCCCGTCTGCACCAAGGGCTGATGGCACACGTGATGCCAATCCCAATGAAATTGGCCCCTTCTACAACCTCTAAGGCCTCATCACTTACCTAACTGTACAGGGGGCTACCATGGACCACTCAGCTGACGACGCAGATTCTGAAGATGCGCCAGCACCACCAAAGCAGAAGCCCAAGAAGTCTAAGTCTTCGAAGCCCCCTGCCGCACCAAAAGCTTCATGTGCGAAGCCATTGGCCACTGCACCTCCTGAACCCAGTGTGCAATCTGAAGATATTTCTCGTGTCTCCAAGAAGACGAAGAAGCCCAAGAAGAAGAAGCCCATGAAGATTTCTGGGCATGAACTTACACCTTTTGCCGTTCTGCGGAACGAAGATGAAACCATTGATCTGTCCAGCGATGACGAGCTTGGTGATGATGCCCTTGAGCTTCTGATCAAGAGCAAGCAAGAGGCGGAGATCTTTAATGATCTGCCTCTCTTTGACGTTGACATTTTGAACAACTTCATTGATGAATGGTTCAGCGACCAGAGCATAAGCATCGATGATCTTCAGCTGCCAGTGGACATTAGTGATAACCCACAAGTATAGGGGATCGCAACAGCTTTCGAGGGTAGAGTATTCAACCCAAATTTATTGATTCGACACAAGGGGAGCCAAAGAATATTCTCAAGTATTAGCAGTTGAGTTGTCAATTCAACCACACCTAGAAACTTAGTATCTGCAGCAAAGTGTTTAGTAGCAAAGTAATATGATAGTGGTGGTAGCGGCAACAAAAGTAAAGACAGCAAAAGTAATGTTTTTGGTATTTTGTAGTGATTGTAAAAGTAGCAACGGGAAAGTAAATAAGCGAGAACCAGTATATGGAAAACTCGTAGGCACCGGATTAGTGATGGATAATTATGCCGGATGCAGTTCATCATGTAACAGTCATTAACATAGGGTGACATAGAACTAGCTCCAATTCATCAATGTAATGTAGGTATGTATTCCGTATATAGTCATATGTGCTTATGGAAAAGAACTTGCATGACATCTTTTGTCCTACCCTCCCGTGGCAGCAGGGTCCTATTGGAAACTAAGGGATATTAAGGCCTCCTTTTAATAGAGAACCGGAACAAAGCATTATCACATAGTGAATACATGAACTCCTCAAACTATGGTCATCACCGGGAGTGGTCCCGATTATTGTCACTTCGGGGTTGCCAGATCATAACACATAGTAGGTGACTATAGACTTGCAAGATAGGATCAAGAACTCACATATATTCATGAAAACATAATAGGTTCAGATCTGAAATCATGGCACTCGGACCCTAGTGACAAGCATTAAGCATAGCAAAGTCATAGCAACATCAATCTCAGAACATAGTGGATACTAGGGATCAAACCCTAACAAAACTAACTCGATTACATGATAAATCTCATCCAACCCATCACCGTCCAGCAAGCCTACGATGGAATTACTCACGCACGGCGGTGAGCATGATGAAATTGGTGATGGAGGATGGTTGATGATGACGATGGCGACGAATCCCCCTCTCCGGAGCCCCAAACGGACTCCAGATTAGCCCTCCCGAGAGGTTTTAGGGCTTGGCGGCGGCTTCGTATCGTAAAACGCGATGATTTCTTCTCTATGATTTTTTCTCTCCGAAAGCAAATATATAGAGTTGGAGTTGGCGTCGGAGGGCATCCAGGGGGCCCACGAGGTAGGGGGCGCGACCTAGAGGGGGGCGCCCCCCACCCTCGTGGACAGGGTGTGGGCCCCCTGGTCTTCATCTTTGGCGAGGATTTTTTATTATTTTTTCTAAGATGTTCCGTGGAGTTTCAGGTCATTCTGAGAATATTTGTTTTCTGCACATAAAACAACACCATGGCAATTCTGCTGAAAACAGCGTCAGTCCGGGTTAGTTCCATTCAAATCATACAAGTTAGAGTCCAAAACAAGGGCAAAAGTGTTTGGAAAAGTAGATACGACGGAGACGTATCAATTAGCGTCACCTTCCACGGAGCCATTGCTAATGAACTGGCCATGGCTCAGAAAATCGTTGAGCTGAAGAACAAAATCAATTATGAAAAGGCGCAGTTCAAGAAAAACATGGCAAAGCTCAGTGTGGCAGAAGTTCAAAGCTTCAAGGTGATGATGAATGAGCTCAAGGAGCAGTTTCACAATAAGTGCGAGGAAGCTAAAGGTTCAAGAGAGCGGATGAAATACTTCACCGAGAAATGTGTTAATTCACACAATGAGGCTGAGAAATGCAAGGCTCTGGGGCGTCCTGGTATCGACCCCAGAATGGCTGCCGAAAAGAAGAAGAAGTATGCTGTGGCACGCACTGAAGCACCAAGGCAGGAAGCACCTAGCATTGTCTTCCCTGCCAGCATGACAGGCTTGAAGCCTAAGGTCCCCTCAACAGCTTCATAACTGAAGAAGACTAGGGCAGCTGAAGACGAAGCCAGGAAGCGCAAGAACAAGGATGCTTCTGATGATGCTCCATCCCAGAAGAAGAAGACTAAGTCTTCAAAGAAAGAGAGTACTGCTGCTGCTGCCACAAAGCCACTTGTTGTTGAGCCCATCTCAGTTGCACGTCCTGCCTCCTACAACCAAGAGCGTCAACTTGTAGTTCACGAGCCTACTACCCCAGAGGCTCCTAAAGACGAAGAAGTACCAGATGTTGACCCCATCACAGCTGAAGACGTTGATCGTGAAGACAATGTAGAAGATGATGAAGTCCTTCCTCAGACCAAGCACCAACCGGTATCATCGCCTGTTCTCATGAACAGCGAACTCATCAGCATTGGTCGTCCCATGACGCCAATTGCTCAGGATGCTTCGTGGGCTGATCACCCTCAAAAAGAGACCCCAAGTAATGAAGACATACCCAGTACTCCACCACCTCAAGTCACCACTCCGGTACTTGACGACGACTACATGGTCCAGACCACTCCATCACCATAGGCGTCTCCCGCATTCCACAGGCTTTGCAAAGGCCCTAGGCCACAGGTCATCATGTTGAGCATTCTAGAGGGAGAAGTGCAACAAATCTCAGTAGCACGCGTAGTGTTTCCTAAAGCCACTCCTACTGTGAATGTCTCTTAGTCTGAAGCCAAAGCTGTTGAAGACGTTCCGGCTACATCAGCCGAAGAAGAAAGAAGAGAAGAAAGAGTTGCCACACCCCCAGTCACTCAAGAAATTGTTCTCGAAGAGAACGTGTCAGTGCCTGACCCTCCTGTTATTGAAGAGGAGGTTGAAAACATTAAGGCAGCCCCAAACAACACTGTTGAAGCCAATGACGTTGTCATGGCTGAAAATATTATGGCGCCTAAAGCTAATGTTGCACCTGAAGCTAGTGTGCAACCTGAAGCCACAGTCAATGCCGAAGCTGCAGTTCCACCCCCAAGGCCTCACACTATTGAGCAGACATTTGATCGCGGCCAACCTGTCACTGTAGATGGCCTGTTCTGGTTCCTCCCACTGCTCCCGGACCACAATATGAATACCATGTGGAGCACAGGCCTCAGGTCCAGAAGCCAAAGCCCAGACTACCAAGGTTCCGGTGCTGCAACATTGCCAGGATCGTTCAGTGTAAGCAGCTTTAGGGAACACAACACATTCTTTGACAGTGCCAAGAACCCGTACTCGAAGCCAAAGATCTCATCTGATTGCTTCTGGAGCTTTCCGCAGCGCAGTTATTACTCATATGCGTCTGGATTGTGAAGCCATTGCTAGACTGCCCTGCTTGGAAGAAGCTCTAGACTGTTTCAGAGATGTCGGCCTTCTGCAGCTTGTCACTGACAAAGAGCATTGGAATGAAGAGCTTCTGTCACAGTTCTATGCTACTCTTCACATTCGTGGCTACAACAGGGATCCGAAGACTTGGGTCCTTGAGTGGATGACAGGTGATGTGCACCATGAAGCCAAAGCTCAAGATATCATCGAGCTTACTTTCCTGCCCACTCCAGGTGAGTTCTATGAACCTGGTTGTCAGCTACACAGGAATGCATTGGAGAGCATATTTCAGAAGCCTGAGCCCAACATGAGTCAGATGCTCAGCATGATGAAGCCACTGCCATAAGATGCTGAATATCCTAAGGAATTCTTTGTCGAAGACCTCGAGTATCTGCCCCGAACCATTTATCACATTGCAAGGCAAACTCTATGGCCCATCAAAGGACATTCTCCTGCAGCCAAGCTTGAAGGCACGATGAAGACATCGGTGTTCTATATTCTCAATGGCATCAGTTTCAATGCTCAAGATTTCTTCATCAGGCAACTTGCTGCATCTGGAATTGATCTATTTGGCCTAAAGTTTATGCTCCATGGGTGATGCGCTTAATCAAGCTTCACTCTTCTGTCAACTATCAGCCCTCTGCGCGCAACCATCTTATCTTCTTGCCTGAGGTTGATATGTCTGTCGAAGCCATCTACCCTGAGCCTGCCAAGGAGCCACTTTATCTTCATAACATTGATCGCCAAAGCTTCACGCAACCAATTAAGGGAGTCCTTGATGCAACTCGTGTCTATCCTCTGGCTGGCAATACACGTGCACCTCATCGTGCGACTACTGATGCCACTGAAAGCACCATTGCTCAAAGGCCTCGGAAGCGATCTCGTGTGCTCAATGACCGAGAGCTTCTTGTGGCCTTGCATCAGAAACAAGATAAGCACCATGACTGGCTAAAGCGTCAGATGTAGAGCATCTTGGTGGACGTCAATCACATCAGAAACTTGGCCACCATTAACTCATTTGTTGCCCATGAAGCCTGTAGGAGGTCCTGGAAGAGTCTCACACTTCTATTCCCTGAAGAAGATCTTCGCGAAGATGGCTTCACTGAGGGTTTCAAATTTGACTCCACTCCTCCTCGCAATGCAAGCTGGTGTCGAACTCCACCCATTGAAGAGTCTGAGTATTCATCTTCGGCTGCAACTATTGTTGCGAGAGTCGTCGAAGAAGAAGACGATGCCACTTCACCAGCCATGGCTTCACTGCGTCTCGGCACTGCACCAGGCCCCTCTGCACCACCGAACTCCAATGTCGACCCTACACCTTCATCTACTCCTGATGGGAACGAGTAGATGCTCTATGTCTTCAAAACTTTTTGGTCCTTACTGACAAAAGGGGGAGATTCATATGAGTTGATAGTCTTCAAGCAGGTCCATATGGGTGGTTGCTATTTTTGTTGCTAAGTGGTTACAACTCTCGTTTTTGATACATTTGGTTCTTTGGGTTGCAACACTTAAACTTGATGGTCGTCTGCTACCTTGTCTGCCACTCTGTGATGCGATGATAAATTCCACATGAAGTCATTCCGCAGACATCCATTTTTCATTGTGCATGTCATTATCTTTGTTATATCCTTATATGCATGATGAATTGTCTTCATATGTTGAAGAGGATCTCCACAAGTAAAACCCGCCATGTGCATTTGCATTCAAGAGCAAACTACTTATATGCACATCTTTAGGGGAGCCGTTTTTCTACTTATGAAGACAATGCCTTAAATCTCTAAATTTTCACATACTTTTATCCCCGTTGAAAACTTCAACCAGTTTGTCATCAATCACCAAAAAGGGGGAGATTGTAAGTGCATCTAGTGCCACCCTAGTTGGTTTTGGAGTATTGACGACAAACTTGGTTGAGGGACTAATGTGTTTGTGAGAATTGCAGGATAACACGGGTAGTAGTCCCTCATTGATTCGGTTTACCTACCAGAGATGACCCCTAAAAATGTGTGAAGACATTGAAGATAATGGTGGTCTGTGAAGAGATTCACATTGAAGACTATGGCATGAGAAGACATCGCATGAAGACTATGGATTGCGAAGACATAGTTGTTTCGTACTTTCCTTTTCTTTTTTGTTGAGTCATAGGAACCACCATACTATTAAGTGGGGCCCAAGTGAACAAAGTCAGAGTGACTGAAGTGATGCTCAACCAAATCCTATGTCTCCGACCGAAGACAATGAGAGCAAATCTTATCCAGAGCTGGATAAGTCAGCTTTACTTGTAGCCCAAGTCAAGCTGTCGCGTGTGTTTGAAATCTGACCGTTGGACACGTGTCAGTTCCTTAGTGACCCAGGTTCATTTCGAACAAATTAGGTCGGGTTGCCTCCTGGCTATAAATAGCCCACCCCTACACCATAAATTGGTGGCTGCTCAGAGTTAGTGCAGGCTTTTGTCGTTTGAGAGCAACCCACCTCCAAAGCTTTTGAGAGAGAAATCCTTGTGAGGACAAAGCCCTAAACACCCAGGCCAAAGAGTGTTAGGCATCACTGAAGTCTTTCTGTTTGCGTGATCTGAAGACTTGTTACACTTGAGGACTGTGAATCCTCCAATCGCTTAGGCATCATGTTCTGAGCATCCAAGACTCATTGTCGATCGCCAGTGAACGAAGTCTGTGAAGGTTTGGAAGTCTCCCTTGAAGACTTACCAAAGTGATTGGGTGAGGACTGTGTGTCCTTAGCTCAAGGGGAATAAGGTGAAGATGCGGTCTTTTCAGTTGAATCTCAGCCTCCCTAACCAGACGTACAGTTGTCACAACAACTGGAACTGGTCCAACAAATCCTTGTCCTCACCAAGCAACTGTTTCTATCCTTTACCTCTCTTTACTTACTGTTTGTCTTCGTGAAGTCATTGCCTGCTTGCATGATCTGATTGACTTCACTGTGTGAAGACTGTTGTTGTTTGGCTTCATACTATCTTCCATCCTGATCCATACTACCAGCTGCTGATAGTCTTCGTGCTTTCACTTTATTGCTTACTTGACTATGGCTTGTCTAGTGTAGTCTACCTTCCGCTGCATATCAATAGGTTCATTTCTACTGTTTGTCTTCAAAGCCCCCATGTTTTGAAGACTTCCATAAAAATCGCCTATTCACCCCCTTCTAGTCGATAACTAGCACTTTCAAGTAGGAAGTCCACGACAGCTGCCACCCGACAAAGTGCCTTTCATCGTTAATGTCAACATGGCGCTGCTACTTTTCTCATAGTGTTCATCGGCGCAGCTTGTCCAGACACGAACAATGGGCATGGAGCAGATGGGTGCCCACACGCTATTCACAGGTATGCCAAAAGCGGGAGAGCCTATGTACGACGACATGGACAGGAAGATGTTCGAGATCATCCATGAGGGAGGTGAAGGAGGAGGTTGCTATGAGGACGGTCAGGTGAATGACTAGGAGCCCACCCAGTCTGGCACCTACACATAGCCGGGCACGTAGCAGGGCTACACCTAGTCCAGCGCCTATATCCAGTTGAGCACGCAACATGACTACACCCAGTCTGACACCTACACCCAGCTGGGTGCGGACACATAGTGGCAGAAGGAGGAGGACGACGAGGACGATGATCCGGATGATTTCGCTGGTGATCCAAAGAAGATGGGTAGAGGAGAAAGCTTCAATATGTAGGAGGATGAGCTGTTGTGCTATGCATGTTTGACCACTAGCCTTGATCCGATCCATGGCACGGAGCAAAAGTGCACAACTTTTTGGGCCAACATTCACACTTTGTTTCATGAACACACGCATTTGGCTCCCTACTCCGGCGCAGTCATCCACAACTGTGAAATAAAGTCCCTCAACCATCGATGGTACACCAGCCAAGAGGCCTTGTCATAGTATTGCTGCCACTTGAGGCAACTCATCGCACGGTGGCCTAGTGGTGTGAAAGTCACCCAACAAGTAAGTTGTTAATATTGTACATCACTTGACGGATTTGCATTGTTTTGTTGATAATTTGTAGCTGGATATGTATGCATGATCTGATTGACTTCACTGTGTGAAGACTGTTGTTGTTTGGCTTCATACTATCTTCCATCCCGATCCATACTACCTAGCTGCTGATAGTCTTCATGCTTTCACTTCATTGCTTACTTGACCATGGCTTGTCTAGTGTAGTCTACCTTCCGCTACATATCAATAGGTTCATTTCTACTGTTTGTCTTCAAAGCCCCCGTGTTTTGAAGACTTTCATAAAATCGCCTATTCACCCCCCGCCCTCTAGTCGATAACTAGCACCTTCAATTGGTATCAAAGCAAGGTGCTCCCTTGTTCTGTGTGATTCGGTTTAACCACCTGAAGTTTTAGCTATGTTGACTACAGGGATAATCAAAGTCTCCGATGCGTGCCCTGTCTTCGATGGCACTGATTACCCCTACTGCAAGAATAAGATGCACATGCATCTTGAAGCCATTGATGTCGACCTCTGGTATGTCGTCAAGAACGGCCCCAAGGCCGGTGAAGGTGTCATCCCTGCTGATGTCAAGAAGTTCATTCAACTGGATTCTACTGCCAAGAATATCATCTGTGGTCATCTGACCAGAGGACAGTATGGTCGTGTGAGTGCTCTGAAAACTGCGAACCTAGTCTGGGACTGGCTCTCCAAGGTCAACGAAGGTGTCTCAACCCAGAGAGACTTAAGGATTAGTGTTCTGCACAACCTCTTCAACCGCTTCAAGAGAAATGACAATGAGAATGTTCAGCTGACGTTTGATCACCTCACTGACATCACAAATGAGCTTCATGCACTCGGCGCCACTGAGGCGGTCTGGTCTTCACGGCGGCGCTCGAAGTACATCGTCCACGGTGTGTGTCTGTCGGCGGCGTACCTCGGCTCGTTCCGCTGCTCCTCCGTCAGCGACGAGCGGATGCGGGCGATCTCGACCCGCCGTGCAGCCCCTTCGGGCACCGGTGGCACCGGGACGCAGCCGGTGCTCAACTTCCACGCCCCCGGCACACGCATGTTCGGGGGAGCCGGATGGTCGGCCTTGGAGAGGAGGCGCGCCTCGTCCTCGTGGAGATGGCGCCGGCCGAAGCCGTTCGCCGCCGCGGCGTCGCCGGGGTACCACTCAGCCATTGCTCGTCGGCGGAAAGAGGGAGGGGGGGGTGCTTCTGTGGTGAGACGAGGCGAGTTGTCGTGGTTGTGGCGTTCACCGGCGGGGAGGCCAACTTTTATAGCCGAAGCGAGGCGGTGAGAGCCTGCATGTCGGGCGACGCGTGGCGGGAGTGGGCGGGACGCGCGTCGATAGCGTCTTCACTGCGCCGCCCATGAGGCATCAATGGAGGCTGACCGGCGCGGCAACGCGACATCCTTGGCATTGATTCCCGCGGGAACCGAGGCGATGAGGACGACGAAGCGGCGTCTCGCTGACTCGGCTGACCTATCCGCATTTACGTCAAAACCGCTTTTTCCGGCGCCCCCAGCGCATCGAGTTCGGTCTGGGTCCACCAACACTAGTTTCAATTCAAACCAGCCAAAAACGTGCTTCTGGAAATATGACTGCCTATTTTTTTAGACACGAACGGCAAAAAAAAGGCCTGGGCTGTTGGGGCGCGGCTGGCCTAAACCCGAGTCCTCGATCTTCCTGATCCAACGGCTCTGTAGGCCTATGTCAACCCTGCCACGCTCGCACTATTTACCTGACAATGTTGTATATTGACCTATTTGCCCTTCTCTGGTCCTTTCAGATTTCACCCACCTTTTCCACTCTCGAAGCTTCAACCTCACACTAGCCAGCCCCAGACCCCAGAGCTTCAGCTCACTCCCACTATCTTCGTCCTCCTCTCAACCACCACCAACTCCCAAATCCCGCCGCGGAGCTCACAACATCCAAGAAACCACTCGCGGGCAGCTTGCCACCCCGCGGATCCAGGCCCCGCGATGGCCGCCTGGGCGGCGCTCCTGGCCGTCGTCCTGGCGCTGTCGTGCGCGCGGGAGCGGCGGCTGCTGGCGGCCGACGCGGCCGTGGGGGTCAACTGGGGCACCCTGTCGTCGCACCGCGCGCCGCCGGCGGTGGTGGTGGACCTCCTGCGCGCGAACCGGATCGGGAAGGTCAAGCTCTTCGACGCCGACGCCGGCGTGCTGCGCGCGCTCGCGCGCAGCGGCATCGAGGTCATGGTCGGCCTCACCAACGGCGAGCTCGCCGGCATCGCGGGGTCGCCGGCGGCCGCCGACGCCTGGGTCGCGCAGAACGTCTCGCGCTACGTCGGCCGCGGCGGCGGCGTCGACATCCGGTGAGTGAGTCCCGGCGCTTGGCTTGGCGATTTTTCTTGAGATCTCTCGCCGTGAAGCATTTTAGCATCAGTGATTATTATTATTTCGGGATTCCTGTTACTTGAGAGGGAAATGTAGAATTCATTATTTGAGGTTATTCTTTCTGTTGGAGAAATGGGGTCGTGGTATCTGTATGTAGCTCGAGTGGAAAAGGGAATCTGGTGCCGACTTGATTTAATTTGTTCGCATTTGCTCAGGAGCTGCTTAGTTCAATCGAAATGCTGATGTGTTGTTCTTGCTTTTAGCAAATATATTGCTTCAATCTGCAATTTGATGCCCGGCATTATATATTTGTTTCTACTTGTCAATGCTCAGTTCATTGTTTTCGTGGATAACTTGATAAGTAAGTCATTTCTTTCCAATAATAAGTAGGCATTCTCTTCATTTGTAATTTGTAGAGGCTTCTCTTGAAAATGTAGTACTCTCTTTTGTTCCTGAAATATTTGCTTTAGGGTACATTAACGGCAAAATCTGTTGTTTTTCTTGATTGATTATAATGTACGTTTGGACTTTAAGTCATTACTAAGGCTATACCCATAGCCTACTTGTTCCAACCCAAACGATTACTTTAGGTGCGCTGAATCACCTGCCATGAGTATTGCATATTTGATACTAATAAACATCAGCTGTAAACTATGAGTCAGTATCACAGATAAGATATTCTATATTTAAATCTATCAAAGTTTCAAAATCAGATAAGATATTCTATATTTAAAGATGAGGGTGGGTATGTTGTTGGAACTTGGAAGTACCTTTCAATACAAATGGTAACTCCATACTCAGTCAAGGTGGATTCTATATGTGTGTGGAAGGGTATACCCATATATGAGTAGTCAAAAATATGTCATGGATATCTTTTTAAGTCGCCGGGGTTGATGTGAGCCCTAGATTTAGTCTGATGACATGCTTGCTAATCGTCATTATCCTATTTGAAGACTATCCTTACTTTGTACTCCCTCCGTCCCATAATGTAGGATGTTTTTTCACACTAGTATAGTGTCAAAAAGCGTCTTACATTATGGGACAGAGGGAGTACATTACATTGAAAGATTAAATGAACAAGTGCAATACCACACTGTGATCAAATTCTGCTTTAGGCTATGTAATCCCGGGAACAATTGTACTCAGCTTTCTGTTAATAATCCCTGTCTGCTGCTAGCATGGCAACATCGAAAAAATTATCAGAAATTCTACTTGAGTGCCTTCAAGTAATTTAGATTGTCCAATTATTTCTGTCATTGGATACTCTTTGTTTTTCACTGATCACGGATTTGGATTCAGAAGATTTGCTAATTTAGGTTACAATAATGTTGCGCTAAGTTATGATGGTGTCGTAGATAAAAACTTGCATGTGTGATAGTCTCTGTGTTTTAATTTGCCAAATTTCATGTACAATAGTGAATAAGATCTTTGTAGTCCTTCCCCGCAAAAAAAAAGAAGATCTTTGTAGTCCTGGGTGACATCATTTATCCTTTTATCCATTTATGGGCACATGACTATTCGGTTTTTTACTATTCCATACTTGTTGACTGCGTCGAGAATTAATAATTTACAAATTTGATACAGGTATATTGCTGTGGGAAATGAGCCATTTCTGACAAGCTACCAGGGTCAATTTCTGTCATACGTTATTCCAGCAATGGCAAACATTCAGCAATCACTGGTGAAGGCTAATCTTGCTAGCTACGTGAAGCTAGTAGTCCCGTGCAACGCCGACGCATATGAGGGCGCCGTTCCGTCGCAAGGAGTGTTCAGGACTGAATTGACCCAGATAATGACCCAGCTCGCCGCTTATCTCAGTTCAAATGGAGCTCCGTTCGTGGTCAATATCTACCCATTCCTCAGTCTTTACCAGAATTCCGACTTCCCAGAAGATTATGCCTTCTTTGAGGGATCAACTCATCCACTTGTAGATGGCTCCAACGTGTACTACAATGCTTTCGACGGCAATTTCGACACGTTGATTTCTGCTCTGGGTAAACTCGGCTACGGGCAACTACCCATTGCAATTGGTGAGGTGGGTTGGCCGACTCAGGGAGCACCAAGTGCAAACTTGACTGCAGCAAGGGCATTCAACCAAGGGCTCATCAACCGTATCATGAGCAACAAAGGGACTCCCCTCCGCCCTGGTGTACCCCCAGCTGATGTCTATCTTTTTGGCCTTCTTGATGAGGAGCAGAAGAGTACCCTACCTGGAAACTTTGAGCGACACTGGGGGATCTTCTCTTTTGATGGGCAGGCCAAGTACCCGTTAAACCTTGGGTTAGGCAACCCGGTGCTGAAGAATGCTAAAGAGGTGCCCTATCTTCCGTCGCGGTGGTGCGTCGCGAACCCGGCTCAGAGCCTCGACAACGCGTCAACTCACCTGAAGCTTGCTTGCGACATGGCGGATTGCACCACCCTCTACTACGGAGGGTCGTGCAACGGCATCGGGGAGAAGGGCAACGTCTCCTTTGCTTTCAACAGCTACTACCAGATGCAGAAGCAGGATGCCAAGAGCTGTGATTTTGATGGGCATGGGCTGATAACTTTCCTTGATCCATCTATGGGTGAATGCCGCTTTCTTGTTGGCATCGATGATAGCAAGAGCTCTGCGGCTGCCTCTTGTGGCAATTGCTGTGGGGTCTTCTGTGGGGTGTCGATTTTCGCTTTGTGGTTGTTCATGTACCTTAGGATGATGAGCTCTGCCTGATGGTTGAAATGATCTATTGGGGCATGATAGGCGTGCCTTTGTGAAATACTACTAGCTTGTACGCTTGACTTCTAGATGACTAGATATGAATCCTAGATTATGAGCCCTAGATTATCGTAAGATTAGCGAAGAAGACAATTTTAGTCATATATGGAGATTAATTTATTGTTTAAATTTCTATCTGCCAGTAGTAATACTTGCTGCACTAGTTTAGATTAGAGGACAAGTGGTGAGTAGTTTTGATTTGATGTAGCACCTGAATGAAGTAGTCAGTCTGAAGGAGCCAAGGGATGTTTATTGCTGGAAAGTTATAGAGACCATTACATGCTCACAGAAGAGCAGGTAAGTATGAGTACAACATCATTCCCTCTGGATTATTTTTATTTTTATTTTTACTTCCGATGAACAAGCCTGGGCATCCTTTTTCAGCGTGCCGACGGCGGTGGAGCGGGCGGGCAGCAGTTGTCGCCGCAGCAGGCGTGGCCGCAGGTCCTCGTCGGATGCTCCACGATCCAGCAGCACTGGCACGCTGAAACGAAACGGAGCGCAAGGTGAAGCTCAGCCAAAAAAGAGAAGAAGCCATGAAGATGATGTGAGCATGCCAACGACATGACTGTCTAACTAACCAAGGTCGAAAAGAAAAAGGAGGGAAGAGCTGAACCCTGAACTCATGACTTACGCAGTGAAGCAGTGGTGGTTGTGATGAAGAGCGCAAGCAGAAGCAGCATGAGCCAGGACGCCAGGGCAAGGAGAGTGTTCCTCCTCATGCCTCCTGTTTTGTTTGCTGTGTTCCCCTCTTGATATGCTTCACGGTTCAGAGCTTTCAGGGGAGATCTACGTGTTTGCAACGCAAGGAGATGTGGTGGTAAGTATATATGCGTCCGTGTATGGCCTGGCTCGACTTGTGATAAGATGCCGCCCAGCCGCTTTGCTTGACTTGGACCGACTGATATGCCGACTGCCGCAGTGTATATGTTGGACTTGACATCGCAGCACATGTGGACCCCGGGTCGACTAGTCATGTTGTCTAAGAGCATGTACAGTCAGGCTCCGGGCGGCTGATTCTGATGTAATATCATGACCAAACGGTCTCCTCGAACCTGCCTTAGGTCAACTTCATCGCGCGACCCGAAACGGACGTCTGTTTTGTTTGAATTCTATTCGTTTGGGTAGGGTGATGGGGTCGTGTCATCCCTTTGTCCCATTCTGTCCGTCAAGGTCAAAAATGTTCATATTTTCATTAAAACTAGTTTTACAATCTAAATATTTGTCTGAAAATTATAATAGTTTTACAACCAAATCGAAATTGTCTTAATTGAACATAAAATGGATCAATACATCTATTGGTTGTCAATGTGATCCCACACGTGCGCAACCAAGTCATTTTGAAGAATCAAATGAGTGTGTCAATCACGCATCTCATGGTGGAATTGGGCAAACTGTTCAAATGTGGCCGGGTCTTGGTGCAGTGGCTTAATATTTTCACCTTGATAATCAAATCCTTGGTCGAAGATACTCTCATCACACTCGTCCTCGACGATTATGTTGTGCATGATCACACAAGCAGTCATCACATCCCAAAGCTTCCTTTCATCCCATGACAGTGCAGGGTTTCGAACGATACCCCACCGGGATTGAAGCACACCAAAAGCACGTTCCACATCCTTTCTAACACTTTCTTGCATTTGGGCAAATCTCTTTCTCTTCCCACCTTGGGGTTTCGAGATTGTTTTCACAAAAGTTGACCACTGAGGATATATACCATCTGCTAGATAGTATCCCTTGTTGTACTGGTGGCCGTTGATCTCAAAGTTGACAGGTGGGGACTGGCCTTCTGCAAGCCTCGCGAAGACTGGAGAACGCTGCAGCACGTTGATATCATTGTGAGAACCTGCCATGCCGAAGAAAGAATGCCATATTCAAAGATCCTGCGATGCCACCGCTTCTAATATGACAGTGCACCCGTTGACATGCCCCTTGTACTGGCCCTGCCAAGCAAATGGACAGTTCTTCCACTCCCAGTGCATACAATCTATGCTGCCAAGCATGCCTGGAAAGCCTCTAGCTGCATTGGCCGCCAACAATCTCTCTGTATCAGTGGCAGTTGGCTGCCTCAAGTACTCTGGGCCAAACACCTCGATCACAACCTGGCAAAACTTATACATTGACATCAGACATGTTATCTCACTCATATGCACATACTCATCCACCAGATCGCCTGGAATTTCATATGCAAGCATGCGGATGGCCGCGGTGCATTTCTGGTAAGAGGAGAATCCAAGCTTGCCAAGGGCATCCGTCTTGCACTCGAAGTATGGGTCATGAGCAACCACTCCCTCTCGGATACGATTGAATACATGCCTTGCCATTCGAAAACGGCGACGGAATTTATCCGTCTTGAAGAGCGGGGTGTTGGCAAAGTAATCGGCATAGAGTAGGGCGTGGCCTCTCTCCCTGTTGCGGTTCAGGTTGGGAGCACGGCCAGGGACTGGCCCCCTGTACCGAGGAAGCTGCCGTTGAATGTGGTCGTGAACGACCAGTGCAGCCACCACAAGATCTTCATCATCCGACGATGAATCATCCGATGAACAAAGGAAGTGATGGAAGAAAAACTCGTCTCCACTGTCCATACCTTTGTGGGAAAAATGCCGAACACCTTGCGGTCGTGGTGGCGAAGAGGCCGCGATGATCACCTCGACGCAGCAGGGGTGGTTGCTGGTCGGCTACTAGCCGCTCTGGAGCTCTCGTCGGAAGCTGCCGAGGCCGCCGTGGTATGTCGTCGGCGGTCGTCTCCCCTTTGCGACCGGCAAAGACGGCAACGGCCAAACCTCCGATCGACGGCCAAAACTACGGCCAAAGCACGGGCATTGTCGTGGTTCTAAGTCTGACAGTAGAATGGGGGGGGGGGTAGGAATGTAGAGGCAAGATCCTAGCTATGAAGGAGTTGTACACGCGAGTTTTACGAGTTCAGGCCCTTCTCGGAGGAAGTAACTGCCCTACGTCTCGGAGCCCAGAGGCGGTCGACTGGATTATATGTGTGTGAGTTACAGGGGGTGCGAACCCTTGTCCTAGAGGAGAGGGGTGGCTTATATAGAGTGCGCCAGGACCCCAGCTCCCTTCTGTTACACAGGGTTCAATGTTCATAAAGAGAGAGCGTTACAGGTAACGTCTGTAATAAAGTGCTACAAATGATTATTAAATATACGAATAAATGCCTGACCGTTGCTGTGCAGAACGACTTTAGGTCTTCTTGTACGTCGAGTGGTCTTTTACATGGTCGAGTGGTTGAATAGTCGAGTGACTCGAAGAAGAAGTAGTCTCCGAGTGAATGGTGGGTCGTGTGGATTGCACTCGACGCCTTTATTGGGTCCACCTTGTTTACTCTTGAACTTCTTTGCTTCTAAGACAAGGACCTTAGGTAGGACGTATAGGTCAGGCCTATTACCCTACCCCAGGTCTATGTCCTCATCATTAGCCCCCGAATGGATTGAGGCCCGAGTGAAAAGAAGGTTGAAGTTGATCTTGCCTTGACTCTTGCCTTTCTCAAGAATTCATCTCTGAATGGAGGCCAGTGTTGGAACTTTCGGCTTCGTTTCAGCCGCCTTGATCGATTCAGCAATTACCGATTGGTTTTTATAACGTCGCTTGTCGAGTGTCATCTTTGATGCGAAATCTTTGGCGTAATCAGTTGCCGAGGATCCCAGATTTTGCGGGATTCGAAATTTCGGTAGGAGCGCGCCAGACGGAACGTGCCGTGGTAAGCGGAGTGGATAGACAGGGCGTTTCGATTTCCGCGCCACCTTTTTCGCCACGCATCCCGTGCGTGACTGTTTGAGAGATTTGACAGGATCGCCCGGACCCACTCGTCAGCCACTCGGAAGTGGGCCTTTAAAAGCGGCGAGACCGAGGCATCCGCACTGTGCGTGCCCATTCTCCTTCTTCTTCCTCTTGCTCCTTCACCCCATCCGGATTCTCCACTCTCGACGCCACCGCTCCGCCGCCATGGGGAAGGAGAGAACGGCGGCGCTGGAACGCGCGAAGAAGGCGACGGTGGCAGCGAAAAGCAGGAAGACGAATCGGGGGTCTTTATCGCGCTCGGGGCTGCCGTCGGGTTGGATCCAGGGAGATTGGATCCGATCTTCGCTTCAACAGGAGGACTTGGACGATATGGTCGAGCTAGGGCTGATCGTCCACGAGTCTGTGCGGCTGCCGGAGGGGGAAACGGAACCGCAACCGCGACCGGGTGAGTGTGTTCTGCTCGCCACCCATGTCGACCGCGGCTTCTCGCTTCCTCCACACCCCTTCTTTCGGGGTTTCTTGAATTTCTTTGGGGCCCAACTCCATCATTTTACTCCCAACACCATCACGTATCTTGCCGCGTTCGTATCCATGTGCGAGAATTTCCTGGGGTGTCGACCGCACTGGGGTCTTTTCAAGCACATCTTTACCATCCGCTCCCAAATAGTGAAGAAAGCGAACTCGAACGACGAGAAAACCCATGTTATCCAGATGTGTGGGGGTCTGGGTATTCAGAAGAGGAAAAGAAGTTCTTTTCCCTCGATGACTCTTCCGGAGTCGGTCAGGGGTTGGCAGTCGACCTGGTTCTACTGCCAGTACATCGTGACGCCAGGCCAGTCGACTGGACTTCCCCCTTTCTCTTTTGATCGTGTTCAACCTCCATCTTCGTTGAAAGTGACTGCCGCGGAGAAGGCGGAGACAGACATGCTCGTCGAGAGAGTGGTTCAGTTGATCAACCAAGGTGTCACTGGCATGGATCTACTAGAGGTGTTCCTCAGTCGGCGCATCCAACCACTCCAAGCTCGTGACCACTCCATGTGGATGTACTCCGGGGCTGGTGATACCGCTCGGGTTCATCCGGAGGAGGTGGAGGCCAAAACAGTGGCCGAGTGGTTGAGGGGTATCACCGGGAACAAGGACAACCCCAGGGGCACCAGGAGAGTCAACCCTTTCAGCGACAGAAACCAACCAGACAAGGTTTGGCCATTTCAACTGAGCTTTTAGATGTGTTTTCCGACTGTTTGTCCGACTGACTTATAGTCGGCTCCTTGTCTTGTAGATTTACACGGAGATGTATTCAATGCCCAATGGTGAACAAGCTCTGGAGCAAGACCAAGAGGGCGAGGACAGTGCGGAGGAGAGCGGCGAGTGGGAGTCACCAGCCGACGATGATGAAGATGAGAGCGATGAGTCGGGCGAGGAGGAAGTAGCTGACTCACCGCCTCGTTCTGAACGTCGATCCAAGCAGCACCATGACCCCATGGGCAGGCGTGGTAAAGTTGTGGCATCGAGTGCTCCATCTCAAAAACGCGCTCGGTCTCCGACTCCAGAATTGGCTGAGAAGGTCACCAATCAGCCCAAGGTCAATCCTTCGAAGGCTCGGAAGACCTTGCCTAGAATCAAGATGGACGTTCCTGTTGCTTCTGGGTAAATGTTCTTCCTGTATTTTCTTGTTCCGACCGACTTTTTTGTTCTGACCGAGTGGATGATGAACCTTTACAGCCCGACCTCAGCTGCGACTGACATAGACATTGACAAGAATCTGATCGACGAGGAAACCGACGATGCAGCTACCTCCAAAGCCAGTAAGTCTGCCCGATTCGAATTTATTTGGACGACTGGATTGTTTGTCAGCTATCCGTACGACTTTCTCTGTTTATTGCAGTTCCACGGGACGTTGTTGTGCTCCCGGATGATGAAGAAGATGTATCGCTGAGGGGGAGGAGGAAAGACAAGGAACTGGGCGGGAAAGCGCCTGAGGTCCAGGTTCTTCAGTCGACCGTGACGCCTGGGGCGGCAGTCGAGCAATCGACAGATCCGGCTCGAACCAACGTCACCTTCGCTGTCCCACTGTCGATTGGTTGTCCATCAGGACCAGCTGCTCAGACTTCTACTGCACCAATACAACTCCACGCTTCAGATCCTGCAGCTGCTTCGACTGCTCTGCCAACATCGCTTTTTACTGCGTATCAGACTCTGGACGACCCATCGACTGCTGCCAAGGAAGCTCTTCTTCAGTTAAATCTTGTGATGGGGCAAATGAAAGTGGTGCATGAGGCCAGCCAGGTGGCCTTCAATGCTGGAGCTGCTCTGCAAACCAATGTCCAGGTTAGTTGGTCATATTTCTCGTCTGATCACCCACTGGGGTGTGGCTGTTTTGAAATTGTATAAATCACTTTGGGTCGACTCAAGCTGAATCTTTGAACTAGTGGGGGCACTCTGAGTGCACCCACTGGGTGTAGTCCCTGAGACCATAGTTGAACGCGGGCAGTCGACTGTGGTCTGAGAATCTGAACTTTATTTTTTACAACTCGCGCTGGGCGGACCATGCCGAGTGGAATTAAAACCAGTGGAGGCACGCTAAATGCACCCACTGGGTGTAGTCCCCGAGACCATAGTTGACTGCGGGCAGTTGATGTCTACTACACAACCTTCTTCTTGTAGACGTTGTTGGGCCTCCAAGTGCAGAGGTTTGTAGGACAGTAGCAAATTTCCCTCAAGTGGATGACCTAAGGTTTATCAATCCGTAGGAGGCGCATGATGAAGATGGTCTCTCTCAAGCAACCCTGCAACCAAATAACAAAGAGTCTCTTGTGTCCCCAACACACCCAATACAATGGTAAATTGTATAGGTGCACTAGTTCGGCGAAGAGATGAAGTGCAATATGGATGGTAGATAAAGGTATTTGTAATCTGAAATTACAAAAACAGCAAGGTAACTAATGGTAAAAGTGAGCGTAAACGGTATTGCAATGATAGGAAACAAGGCCTAGGGTTCATACTTTCACTAGTGTAAGTTCCCTCAACAATAATAGCATAATTGGATCACATAACTATCCCTCAACATGCAACAAAGAGTCACTCCAAAGTCAGTAATAGCGGAGGACGAACGAAGAGATTATGGTAGGGTATGAAACCACCTCAAAGTTATTCTTTCTAATCAATCCGTTGGGCTATTCCTATAAGTGTCACAAACAGCCCTAGAGTTCGTACTAGAATAACACCTTAAGACACAAATCAACCAAAACCCTAATGTCACCTAGATACTCCAATGTCACCTCAAGTATCCGTGGGTATGATTATACGATATGTATCACACAATCTCAGATTCATCTATTCAACCAACACAAAGGACCTCAAAGAGTGCCCCAAAGTTCTACCGGAGAATCACGACGAAAACGTGTGCCAACCCCTATGCATAGGTTCATGGGCGGAACCCGCAAGTTGATCACCAAAACATACATCAAGTGAATCACGTGATATCCCATTGTCACCACAGATATCCACGACAAGACATACATCAAGTGTTCTCAAATCTTTAAAGACTCAATCCGAAAAGATTACTTCAAAGGGGAAACTCAATTCATTACAAGAGAGTAGAGGGGAGAAGAAACATCATAGGATCCAAATATAATAGCAAAGCTCGCGATACATCAAGATCGTATCATCTCAAGAACACGAGAGAGAGAGAGAGATCAAACACATAGCTACTGGTACATACCCTCAGCCCCGAGGGAGAACTACTCCCTCCTCATCATGGAGAGCACCGGGATGATGAAGATGGCCACCGGAGAGGGATTGCCCCCTCCGGCAGGGTGCCGGAACGGGTCTAGATTGGCTTTCGGTGGCTACGGAGGCTTCTGGCGGCGGAACTCCCGATCTATTATGCTCCCTAGAAGTTTTACGATACGTAGGTATATATGGGTGAAAGGAGTACGTTGGTGGACCGAAGGGGGGCCACGAGGCAGGGGGCGCGCCCCAGGGGGGTGGGTGCACCCCTACCCTCGTGAGCACCTCCTTCATCTTCTGACGTAGGGTCCAAGTCTATCCGGTAGGTTTCCTTCCAAAAATAACTTCTCCAGTTGATTTCGTTCCGTTTCGACTCCGTTTGATATTCCTTTTCTTCGAAACACTGAAATAGGCATAAAACAGCAAATCTGGGCTGGGCCTCCGGTTAATAGGTTAGTCCCAAAAGTAATATAAAAGTGGATAATAAAGCCCAATATTTCCCAAAACAGTAGATAATATAGCATGGAGCAATCAAAAATGATAGATACGTTGGAGACGTATCAGCAGTCGACTGTGGTCTGAGAATCTGAACCTCTCTTCTTTTTTTCGATGGTAGTCTTGGAGTAGCTGTCGCAGCGATGTCTTTCATTTCAGTCGACTGACAAGTCTTATGTGTTGGCCGCAGAAATCTTGTGATCTCGGTGCTCAACTCTGAACCAGCAACAAATCTGCCTCAACCTTGATCTGGAACTGGCCAAAAAGAATCTCAAGACTGCTCGCGATGAAGTAGCTGCCATGGGAGGTCACTGATCATGAACTGTTTATCTTACTGTTGCTGGCGCTTTTCCTTTCCGTTTTTTTGAACCGAGTGACTCCACTCGAGCAGATGTACGTAGTGAAAACCGTCAACTCCAATCCAGTCTGAAGAATGCTATTTCTTTAGAGAAAATGAAGTAGGCTTTGGAGAAGAAGGATCTGGATCTTGCTGCTGCACAGAAGGAAGCACGAGAGAAAACTACGCTTGCCGACAAGAAGCTTGCTTCGGTCGACAAGCTAGAAGAAGAGAATTCCAAACTGAAGACTGCTGTTTCTGATGCCAATCGGGAGGTCGAGCGACTGAAGAAGGACAAGGACAAGCTAACTGACGAGTTTGGGAGCCTCAAAGTTAAGAAGGGCGAGTTGGAGTCTTATCTGGGCCAGCTTGCTGCAAAGCTAGTCTTAAACCTTGAAGGTACTGATGGTTGACTGACTTGTTTCTGTCGACTGTCAGGTCTAATTATATTGTCGACTCACCATTCACTTGACTGTGCAGAGTTATGTCAAGACTTTGAAGTGGAAACTGGGCGGGTCGAGACGGGTCTTGACCCCATAAACTGTCCAGTCAAGGATGATGTTGCGATGAATGTGCTGCGGTTGGAATCTCGCATGGACAGCGCGGTTACTTATCTTGCCCGCCTGAAAGCGGCGATGACTCGGTTTGATGCTGAACTCTGGCCTCAGGCGGAACTATCCCAAGATCTCGAGTCCCTGATGGCTCGACTGAATCAAATCCCCGGCCGAGTGCAAGAATGGAAGAAGTCATCCGCTCGCTGTGGCACTGACGTCGTGTTGTCCCTGGCCCGAGTGCACTGCAAAGACGTCAAAGAAGACAAGCTGGCGGAACTCAAGGTTGCTAGCACCAAGAGACACACTTTCTAGTCCTTCATGGACACTTTCCTTGAAGCTGCCACCTGTATTGCAAACATCATAGACCTTGACAGTTTCTGCGACCCAGCCAGTCCTTCTCCTGACGCGTGACCGAAAAACATTATGCTCCACCTTTATTTGCCTCGAAATGCCGAGTGATTGTGTAACTGTTAAACTCCTTCGGGCTTGATGCTCGAATACTTTTGATCCGTCGTCTGGAACTTTTAGGATCTATCTGAACTTGGTTTATTTCTGAATATGCTTATATTTGCCTTCACGTGTAATTTGCTCTTTGAGATGTAGCCCTGAAGTGGAGACTTCAATCGACCTGCGCTTCGTCATCCCTGCGGACAGGGATGGAGTGCACGTTGTATTTATGGCGTAGCTCGGAGAAGAAGGTCACGGTCGACCTACACCTCGTTGCCCTTGCAGATAGGGATGGAGCGTACGTTGTACTTGTGGCGCAGCTCCTAAGGAGAAGGTTGCAGTCGACCTGCACCTCGTCGTCCTTGCAGATGGGGGTGGAGCACACATTGTATTTGTGGCGCAGCTCCAAAGGAGAAGGTTGTAGTCGACCTGCGCCTCGTCGTCCTTGCGGATGGTGATGGAGCGCACGTTGTATTTGTGGCGCAGCTCCAAAGGAGAAGGTTGTAGTCGACCTGCACCTCGTTGTCCTTGCGAATAAGGACGGACTATAAACCTTAGGCGAGTATTGGACCGCAGCTAAGCCTCCGAGTGGGAGGGTTGCTCACCACTCGGTAGGATTTTACAAACTTAGGCGAGTACTGGACTGCAGCTAAGCCCCCTAGTGGGAGGGTTGCTCACCACTCGGTAGGATTTTTTAACCTTAGGCGAGTACTGGACTACAGCTAAGCCTCCGAGTGAGAGGGTTGCTCACCACTCGGTAGGATTTTACAAACTTAGGCAAGTACTGGACTACAGCTAAACCTCCGAGTGGGAGGGTTGCTCACCACTCGGTAGGATTTTTTAACCTTAGGCGAGTATCGGACTGCAGCTAAGCCTCCGAGTGAGAGGGTTGCTCACCACTCGGTAGGATTTTACAAACTTAGGCGAGTACTGTGTTGGAAATATGCCCTAGAGGCAATAATAAATTAGTTATTATTATATTTCCTTGTTCATGATAATCGTTTATTATCCATGCTAGAATTGTATTGATAGGAAACTCAGATACATGTGTGGATACATAGACAACACCATGTCCCTAGTAAGCCTCTAGTTGACTAGCTCGTTGATCAATAGATGGTTACGGTTTCCTGACCATGGACATTGGATGTCATTGATAACAGGATCACATCATTAGGAGAATGATGTGATGGACAAAGACCCAATCCTAAGCCTAGCACAAGATCATGTAGTTCGTATGCTAAAGCTTTTCTAATGTCAAGTATCATTTCCTTAGACCATGAGATTGTGCAACTCCCGGATACCGTAGGAGTGCTTTGGGTGTACCAAACGTCACAACGTAACTGGGTGGCTATAAAGGTACACTACGGGTATCTCCGAAAGTGTCTGTTGGGTTGGCACAAATCGAGACTGAGATTTGTCACTCCGTGTGACGGAGAGGTATCTCTGGGCCCACGGTAGGACATCATCATAATGTGCACAATGTGATCAAGGAGTTGATCACGGGATGATGTGTTATGGAACGAGTAAAAGAGACTTGCCGGTAACGAGATTGAACAAGGTATCGGGATACCGACGATCGAATCTCGGGCAAGTATCGTACCGATAGACAAAGGGAATTGTATACGGGATTGATTAAGTCCTTGACATCGTGGTTCATCCGATGAGATCATCGTGGAACATGTGGGAACCAACATGGGTATCCAGATCCCGCTGATGGTTATTGACCGGAGAGTCATCTCGGTCATGTCTGCATGTCTCCCGAACCCGCAGGGTCTACACACTTAAGGTTCGGTGACACTAGGGTTATAGAGATATTAGTATGCGGTAACCTGAAAGTTGTTCGGAGTCCCGGATGAGATCCCGGATGTCACGAGGAGTTCCAGAATGGTCCGGAGGTAAAGAACTATATATAGAAAGTGCTATTTCGGCTATCGGGACAAGTTTCGGGGTCACCGGTATTGTACCGGGACCACCGGAAGGGTCCCGGGGGTCCACCGGGTGGGGCCACCTGCCCCGGGGGCCACATGGGCTGTAGGGGGTGCGCCTTGGCCTATATGGGCCAAGGGCACCAGCCCCAAGAGGCCCATGCGCCAAGAGAAGAGGAAAAGGGTAGAGTCCTAAAGGGGGAAGGCACCTCCGAGGTGCCTTGGGGAGGATGGACTCCTCCCCCCCTTGGCCGCACCCTTCCTTGGAGGAAGGGGCAAGGCTGCGCCCTCCCCCTCTCCCTTGGCCCTATATATAGTGGGGGAAAGGGAGGGCAATCCAACACAAGCCCTGGCGCCTCCCTCTCCCTCCCATGACACATCTCCCTCCTCCCGCAGCGCTTGGCGAAGCCCTGTTGGAATCCCGCTACTTCCACCACCACGCCGTCGTGTTGTTGGATCTCCATCAACCTCTCCTTCCCCCTTGCTGGATCAAGAAGGAGGATACGTCGCTGCTCCGTACGTGTGTTGAACGCGGAGGTGCCGTCCGTTCGGCGCTAGGATCATCGGTGATTTGAATCACGACGAGTACGACTCCATCAACCCCGTTCTCTTGAACGCTTCCGCGTGCGATCTACAAGGTTATGTAGATCCACTCCTCCCTCGTTGCTAGATGACTCCGTAGATTGATCTTGGTGATGCGTAGAAAATTTTGAATTTCTGCTACGTTCCCCAACATACTGGACTACAGCTAAGCCCCCAAGTGGGAGGGTTGCTCACCACTCGGTAGGATTTTTTAACCTTAGGCGAGTACTGGACTGCAGCTAAGCTTCCGAGTGGAGGGTTGCTCACCACTTGGTAGGATTTTACAAACTTAGGCGAGTACTGGATTGCAGCTAAGCCCCCGAGTGGGAGGGTTGCTCACCACTCGGGAGGATTTTTTAACCTTAGGCGAGTACTGGACTGCAGCTAAGCCCCCGAGTGGGAGGGTCGCTCACCACTCGGTAGGATTTTACAAACTTAGGCGAGTACTGGACTGCAGCTAAGCCTCCGAGTGAGAGGGTTGCTCACCACTCGGGAGGATTTTACAAACTTAGGCGAGTACTGGAATGCAGCTAAGCCCCTGAGTGGGAGGGTTGCTCACCACTCGGTAGGATTTTTTAAACTTAGGCGAGTACTGGACTGCAGCTAAGCCCCCGAGTGGGAGGCTTGCTCACCACTCGGTAGGGTTTTACAAACTTAGGCGAGTACTGGACTGCAGCTAAGCCCCCGAGTGGGAGGCTTTCTCACCACTCGGTAGGATTTTACAAACTTAGGCGAGTACTGGACTGCAGCTAAGCCCCCGAGTGGGAGGCTTGCTCACCACCCGGTAGGGTTTTACAAACTTAGGCAAGTACTGGACTGCAGCTAAGCCCCCGAGTGGGAGGGTTGCTCACCACTCGGTAGGATTTTTTAAACTTAGGTGAAACGGATTCGCAGCTAAGCCTCCGAGTGGGAGGCTTTCTCACCACTCGGTAGGATTTTCTTTTAAACTTAGGCGAAACGGATTCGCAGCTAAGTCACCCACTAGGGGATTTCAGACGCAAATAAAAGCAACAACAATCGTTTAAGAGGACTATAAAGCTCTTGTCTTTGATAAGCAAATTACAAAGGTATTTCTTATTACATTTTATTCGAATGAGTATTTAAGTGTAAAAGGGGCGGAGCAACTCCGCATTCCAAGCCCGTGGCTCGTCCTTCTTATGCTTGACATTGTAAAGGTGGTATGCTCCGTTGTGGAGCACTTTGGTGACAATGAAGGGGCCTTCCTAAGCAGGAGCGAGCTTGTGTGGTTTCTGCTGATCCACTCGAAGAACCAAGTCTCCCTCTTGAAAGGCTCGACCTACATTTCTAGCGTGGAATCGACGCAAGTCTTGCTGATAAATGGTCGACCGGATCAAGGCCATCTCTCTTTCCTCCTCTAGGAGGTCGACTGCGTCCTGCCGAGCTTTCTCTGCTTCATCTTCAGAGAAGAGCTTGACTCGTGGTGCATTATGAAGCAAGTCACTCGGTAGAACAGCTTCAGCTCCATAGACCAAGAAGAATGGAGTTCGGCCAGTCAACCGATTGGGAGTTGTCCTCAATCCCCAAAGAACTGATGAAAGTTCATCAACCCAGGCGCCCGCTGCATGCTTGAGGTTTCGCATTAGTCGGGGTTTCAACCCTTTGAGAATCAGGCCATTTGCTCTCTCTGCTTGTCCATTCGACTGGGGATGGGCGACTGAAGCATAGTCAACTCGTGTGCCTTGGGAGGCGCAGAAGGCTCTGAACTCATCTGAATCAAAGTTCGATCCATTGTCAGTGATGATGCTGTGTGGAACTCCGTATCTGAACGTCAATTCTCTGATGAAGCTGACGGCGGTACTAGCTTCCAGATTCTTGATAGGCTTGGCTTCAATCCACTTGGTAAACTTGTCGACTGCTACAAGCACGTGAGTGAAGCCGCTCCTACCAGTCCTCAGCGGTCCAACCATATCTAATCCCCAAACAACAAAGGGCCAGACGAGTGGAATGGTCTTTAGGGCTGACGCAGGTTTGTGGGACATATTGGAGTAAAACTGGCAGCCTTCACATCTGTCGACTATATCTTTCGCCATTTCATTTGCTCGTGGCCAATAAAATCCAGCTCGGTATGCTTTAGCCACAATGGTCCTAGAGGACGCATGGTGGCCACAGGTCCCCGAGTGGATGTCGTTGAGGATCGCTAGACCTTCTTCCGGGGTTATGCATTTCTGGCTGACTCCGGTTACACTTTCCCTGAACAACTGTCCTCTTATCACAGTAATGGCTTTGGATCGACGAACGATCTGTCGAGCCTCTTCTTCATCCTCTGGGAGTTCCTTCCTAAGGATATACACAATGTACAGCACTGTCCAGTCGGGAGTAATAACCAAAATATCCATGATTAGGTCGACTACGGCTGGAATCTCAACTTCAGTCAGATCGGTGGCACTCTTTGGCTGTGGGGGCTCTTCAGTGAAGGGATCTTCTTGAACTGAAGGTGCATGAATATGCTCCAGGAACACATTACTGGGAATGGCTTCTCTCTTGGAGCCTATCTTTGCTAAATCATCGGCTGCTTGATTTTTCAGTCGGGGTATATGATGGAGCTCTAACCCCTCAAACTTCTTTTCCAACTTCCTCACCGTGTTACAGTAGCCAGTCATGGCTGTGCTTCTGACGTCCCACTCCATCACTTGATTGACTACCAAATCTGAGTCGCCATAGACCATGAGGCGACGGATGCCGAGTGAGATGGCCATACATAACCCATACAAGAGTGCTTCATATTCTGCTTCGTTATTGGAGGAATCAAAGTGAATCTGGAGGACATATCTGAGCTTGTCTCCTCGGGGGGATACCAGTACCACCCCAGCACCGGAACCATTCAGCATCTTGGAACCATCAAAGAACATGGTCCAGTGCTTCGAGTGAACTTGAGTAGGCAGTTGCTGTTCGATCCACTCGGCGAGGAAATCCGCTATTGCTTGGGACTTGATAGCTTTCTTTGCCTCGAACTTGATATCTAAGGGAAGGAGTTCAATCGCCCACTTTGCCACTCGACCAGTTGCATCTATGTTGGTCAGAATCTCTGATAATGGAGCGTCGCTGACGACTGTAATGGAGTGGTCAGAGAAGTAATGTGCAACCTTCTTCGTGGTCATATAAATCCCATAAACAAGCTTCTGATAATGTGGATATCTTTGCTTTGATGGAGTCAAAACTTCAGAGACATAGTATACTGGGCGCTGAACTTTGTAAGCTTTTCCTTCTTCTTCCCGCTCGACCATAAGTACCGTACTGACAACTTGTCTAGTGGCTGCAATGTAAAGCAGTAAAGGCTCTTTGCTGATTGGAGCAGCAAGCACCGGCTGGGTGGAAAGCAGGGCTTTAAGCTCTGCAAATGCTGCATCAGCTTCAGGAGTCCACTCGAACTTATCTGACTTCTTCATCAGTCGGTAAAGAGGCAGTGCCTTTTCACCGAGGCGAGAAATGAATCGACTTAGGGCGGCCAAACAACCAGTAAGCTTCTGGACATCATGCACACGCACAGGGCGTTTCATCCGGAGTATGGCACCCACTTTCTTTGGGTTATCGTCGATCCCGCATTTGGAAACGAGAAAACCGAGTAATTTTCTGCCTGGAACTCCAAATGTGCACTTTGATGGATTAAGCTTGATATCATACCTTCTGAGGTTGGCAAAGGTTTCAGCAAGGTCAGCCAGTAGGTCGGAACCTTTACGTGACTTGACCACAATGTCATCCATGTATGCTTCCACATTCCGACTAATCTGAGTGAGTAAACACTTCTGAATCATCTGCATGAATGTGGATCCAGCGTTCTTCAAGCCGAATGGCATAGTGACATAACAGAAGCACCCAAATGGGGTGATGAAAGCTGTTTTTATCTCATCGGGTCCGTACAGACAGATCTGATGATACCCGGAATAAGCGTCCAAAAAGGACAAACACTCACACCCCGCAGTCGAGTCGACTATTTGGTCGATGCGAGGGAGAGGAAAGTGATCTTTCGGGCAGTCCTGATTGATATGTTTGAAGTGAATGCACATGCGAAGTGAGTCATCCTTCTTTGAGACCATGACAACATTAGCTAACCACTCGGAGTGATAAATCTCTCGGATAAACTCAGCTGCTAGAAGCCGAGCCACTTCTTCACCGATTGCCGTTCTCTTCTGTACGATGGACCGTCGAAGATGCTCTTTGACTGGTTTCACTTTTGGGTCAACTCGCAAATGATGCTCAGCCAGTCCCCTAGGAACACCTGGCATGTCAGAAAGTTTCCATGCAAAGATGTCCCAGTTCTCATGGAGGAACTGGATGAGCGCTTCTTCCTATTTGGAGTCGAGTGTTGTTGAAATGTGAGTCGGAGCAGCATTGGGATCTGTTGGGTGAATATGAATCGGCTTCGTTTCACCAGATGACTGGAATGCTGAATCCGTGGCAGGCTTCTTAGCTCTCAACAGATCACTCGGATCTGCATTTTTTTATACTCCTGCAATTCCACTACTGCCATCTGTGCATTGGCGATCTTTGAGCCCTTCTGGAAGCACTCTTCTGCCTTCTTTCGATTGCCAGGACCAGGCATCTTCAATTTGAGGTACACGTAACATGGCCGAGCCATAAAACGTGCATAAGCTGGCCTGCCCAGAATAGCATGATAAGCGCTCTGGAAATCCACAACTTCAAATGTCAACTTTTCTTTGCGGTAATTCTTGGAATCACCGAAAACTACATCAAGGGCGATCTGGCCGAGTGACGCAGCCTTCTTGCCAGGAATAACTCCAGGGAAACTCATATTGCTTTCACTGAGTCTGGACATAGGAATGCCCATTCCTTTCAACGTTTCTGCATACAGTATATTCAGACCACTGCCACCATCCATCAGAACCTTAGTCATTCGAGTGCCTTCGACTACTGGGTCGACCACCAGCGCTTGCCTCCTAGGGGTGGCTATGTGCGCTGGGTGATTGTACTGGTCGAATGTAATGGCGGTCTGAGACCACTTTAAATAACTGGGTGTCACCGGAGCGACCATGTTCACTTCTCTGTTGATGACTTTCAGTCGACTCTTACTCTCAACATCAGCGAAAATCATCAGAGTGGAATTGACGTGGGGGTAACCATCATTGTCCTCTTCCTCATCCTCAACTTTGTCAGCTTCCTTCTCCTTTTCCTTGGGCTATTTCTCTCGGAATTGCTGGATTAGGAGTCGACATTGTCGAGTGGTATGCTTCGGGTAAATGAAATTACCCTCTTCATCTTTCTTGGTGTGAATGTGGCATGGTAAATCTAGCACATCATTTCCATCTTGATCTTTTACTTTCTTGGGGTTCCACGGTCCTTTGGGTTTCCCTTTGAACTTTCCTTGAGTCACGGCTAAGGCTTCTCCAGGAGCAGCTGGCTCGGCTTTGCGTTTCTGCTTTTGACTAGAGTTCCCTCCTCCGGTTTCGTGGGCGACTGTTTTGTTCTTGCCACTCCGGAGTCGGTCTTCCTCTTCACCATTGGCATATTTGGTGGCAATCTCCATCATCCAAGTCAGAGTCATATCTCCTATCCGACCGAATTTCAAATTCAATTCCCGATACTTAACGCCTTCTTTGAAGGCACAAATTGCTTGATGATCCGACACATTCTCCACTGTATGGTGTAATGTGATCCATCTTTGGATATAATCTCTCAGAGTTTCATTCGGTTTATGAATGCAACACTGTAATTCTGTCAGCCTTGCTGGCCATTTGCAAGTACCTTCAAATGTTCTGACAAATACTCGGGCAAGATCTTCCCAAGTATAAATACTACCAGGCGCTAACTGATTCAGCCACGCTCTAGCCGAGCCCTCTAACATCAAAGGGAGATGCTTCATGGCAACTTCATCGTTGCCACCACCAATCTATACAGCCACTCGGTAATCCTCAAGCCAAGTGTCAGGCTTGGACTCACCAGTGAACTTACTGACTCCAGTCACCAACCTGAAGTTGGGAGGAATCACCGCAGCCCTGATGGCTCTGCTGAAGCACTCTGGACCAGAGACATGCACTCTGCTGCTGGTTGGAAAATCTCTGTCGTGGCCTTCTCTTTGAGCTCTGTTTCTGTCGACCAGACCCTGAACGAGAATAGATCTCGCATCAAAGCCCGGTTCCCTGGGGTCGACTGGAATCCTTCGCCCACCACTGTGAGGACGTCTGTCATCATGTTGCCGAGGCACGTATGACCCACTCCTTGGGGGATGCGTGGGCACTCGATGACGATCATCGTGATCGAGTCAGTGATCATACTACTCGCGGTTTCTGTACTGATCTCGCCGGTCCCCACGCCCCTCACGCCTCGGGGGCGATCTCGGGCTGTGAGCCAACTAGACTGTGTCTGCAACCACGGATTTGCTATGGATCTTATTCCGTGACTGAGATACTGTTGTATTCTGCTCTCCCGCTGCTCAGAGAAAAGCCCGGATCTGCACCAAACCTCGACCAGCTTTTGACTGGGAAGGTTGAATTGACTCCGCTATTCGGACCGCAACTGCGAGATTCTGGATCGGAGTTCGGTATACCTGAGTCGAAGGCGGAAAAAGTTGACGTCGACTGGACTCGGGGATACGCTGCCGAGCACGCTCGTCGAGTGCGCGCTGGAGGTTCTCCAGTCGAGTGCGCTCAGCCAAGTTGGCCAGGTGCGCCTCCTCCAAGGCCTGGGCCTCAGGGGTTTCTCCAATGATAGGAGTGTGAAGCGCATCCATGTTCCGGTGGCGAAGTTCTTCCCTCCGCTGCGAAGAGAGGGGTTCGGGGCAGTACTCTTTGTGAACACACGACGGATCGCCGCCCCCATCACCTCCGTCTTCATGGGTGAAGCCAGGAGGACTGCGTGGTCCATTGACCATCAAAACTTCCGCCACGGGGTCGCTGCTGTCGCACACGGATGCAGTCTCTATGGAGCCGGTCGAACAGGCCGTAGAGAGTTTTGTCGGGCTCGATTGCCGTGACTTGGGGGGTGGCCGACTGGCGAGCCACCGCATGCCTCACCCACCGCTGAAGCCTCAATCGACCGGAACGTTTGCTCCGGCGGGCTGCAGGGAGGGAGGTCAGCATAGGAGCCGACCGATACTAAGTCGATGGCTGCCGTAGGAGGACGCCATGGACGCACGTGCGAAAGTGTGTTGCCCCGTGGACGGGGAGCGCCTCGACGTCGAGTGGTGCTTCTTGGAGCCAAGCGGAGTCGTCGGCGACGAATACGAGCGCGCCGAGACGGATCTCGCGGCCCTCGGCCAAACCTCCGCCTGAAACCATGTTGATGGGGATTGGAAAAATCGCAACTTCTCCAACAAATCGCTAAGACACCTGCCCCACGGTGGGCGCCAACTGTCGTGGTTCTAAGTCTGACAGTAGAATGGGGGGTAGGAATGTAGATGCAAGATCCTAGCTATGGAGGAGTTGTACACGCGAGTTTTACAAGTTCAGGCCCTTCTCGGAGGAAGTAACTGCCCTACGTCTCAGAGCCCGGAGGCAGTCGACTGGATTATATGTGTGTGAGTTACAAGGGGTGCGAACCCTTGTCCTAGAGGAGAGGGGTGGCTTATATAGAGTGCGCCAGGACCCCAGCTCCCCTCCGTTACATAGGGTTCAATGTTCATAAAGAGAGAGAGTTACAGGTAACATCTATAATAAAGTGCTACAAATGATCATTAAATATACGAGTAAATGCCCGACCGTTGCTGTGCAGAACGGCTTTAGGTCTTCTTGTACGTCGAGTGGTTGAATAGTCGAGTGACTCGAAGAAGAAGTAGTCTCCGAGTGAATGGTGGGTCGAGTGGATTGCACTCAACGCCTTTATTGGGTCCACCTTGTTTACTCTTGAACTTCTTTGCTTCTAAGACAAGGACCTTAGGTAGGACGTATAGGTCAGGCCTATTACCCTACCCCAGGTCTATGTCCTCATCAGGCGTGGTGGCGGCCATGTTGAGACGTGGTTTGGTAGGGACGGCCGGGGGCTGCGCGGTGAGGAGGCGGCCGGAGAATAGCGGCGGCGTCGGCAGCGGGGCGGGGCAGGAGAGAGAGAGGGTGGAAGCGTTGGGAGTGGAGGGACTGCTACTGTCCTCGATAGGCGGGCCACGGGGGGGGGGGGGGGGGACAAGGGCGTGCGTCCAGGCCGTCCGCGCACGTCCGTTTCACCCCAAGCCGAGCGCGAGTTTGGGTCGGAGATGGTTCGAAAACGGACGGAATCCGGACATTTGTCCGTTTGAGGCCGCGCGCTGGGCCGCGCTATTCGTCTGTTTTACCCCAAACGGACGCGCGCGGACAGGATGGGGTCGCGCGGTGGAGTTGGCCTTATATGTCTGGGCTGATCGGCACCCTCCACATCGGAGGTGGATATGCGAGGCCTGAATGTGACCGGGCGCGTCCGCCACTTCGGATTGATGTGCGGGACCCATGCAGACACCCATCATTACCCATTGGTCCAATATAAGTGTCACTTTCGTGCGTCGTCTGAGGGGTAGAATCCGATTATTTAAGCTGGTCTCAATCCCATTCCCCCCTCCTCTCATCTGCTCAGAGCTCGTCGTCCTTCTGTAGTCATGGCCCGCTAGTGGGTCAATTTCATAATCTTGATTCAGGCTCCCAAGCGACACCTAACCAATCTAGGAGACACCACTCTCCAAAAGGTAATAGATGATGTGTTGATGATGAACTCCCTGCTCTTGTGCTTCAAATGATAGTTTATGTCTTCTACACAACCTTCTTCTTGTAGACGTTGTTGGGCCTCCAAGTGCAGAGGTTTGTAGGACAGTAGCAAATTTCCCTCAAGTGGACGACCTAAGGTTTATCAATCCATGGGAGGCGTAGGATGAAGATGGTCTCTCCCAAGCAACCCTGCAACCAAATAACAAAGAGTCTCTTGTGTCCCCAACACACCCAATACAATGGTAAATTGTATAGGTGCACTAGTTCGGCGAAGAGATGGTGATACAAGTGCAATATGGATGGTAGATATAGGTTTTTGTAATGTGAAAATATAAAAACAGCAAGGTAACTAATGATAAAAGTGAGCGAAAACGGTATTGCAATGATAGGAAACAAGGCCTAGGGTTCATACTTTCACTAGTGCAAGTTCTCTCAACAATAATAACATAATTGGATCATATAACTATCCCTCAACCAGGGGCGGAGCTACCTCCCGGTGACCCTGGGCAGCTGCCCGGGCTGCTCCGGCCATTCTCCACTAAGTAGTTCACATAAACCATGATTAGTATCACTAATTACAGGGGCAAATGCTGGACAACATCACTATATGTAGGCTTTGCCCCGGCTCCTTGAGTTGGCCGGTTCTGCCACTGCCCTCAACATGCAACAAAGAGTCACTCCAAAGTCACTAATAGCGGAGAACAAACAAAGAGATTATGGTAGGGTTCGAAACCACCTCAAAGTTATCCTTTCTGATCGATCTATTCAAGAGTCCGTAGTAAAATAACACGAAGCTATTCTTTCCGTTCAATCTATCCTAGAGTTCGTACTAGAATAACACCTTAAGACACAAATCAACCAAAACCCTAATGTCACCTAGATACTCCAATGTCACCTCAAGTATCTGTGGGTATGATTATAAGATATGCATCACACAATCTCAGATTCATCTATTCAACCAACACAAAGAACTTCAAAGAGTGCCCCAAAGTTTCTACCGGAGAGTCAAGACGAAAACGTGTGCCAACCCATATGCATAAGTTCACGAGGTCACGGAACTCGCAAGTTGATCACCAAAACATACATCAAGTGGATCACGTGATATCTCATTGTCACCACAGATAAGAACATGCAAGACATACATCAAGTGTTCTCAAATCCTTAAAGACTCAATCCGATAAGATAACTTCAAAGGGAAAACTCAATCCATCACAAGAGAGTAGAGGGGGAGAAACATCATAAGATCCAACTATAATAGCAAAGCTCGCGATACATCAAGATCGTTCCGAATCAAGAACACGAGAGAGAGAGATCAAACACATAGCTACTATTACATACCCTCAACCCCGAGGGTGAACTACTCCCTCCTCGTCATGGAGAGCGCCGGGATGATGAAGATGGCCACCGGAGAGGGATTCCCCCCCTCCGGCGTGGTGCGGGAATGGGTCTAGATTGGTTTCCGGTGGCTACGGAGGCTTGCGGCGGCGGAACTCCCGATCTAGGTTTCTTTTTGGAAGTTTCAGTGTATATAAGAGGTTTTGGCGTCGAGAACAAGTCAGGGGGGGTCTCCGGGCTGTCCACGAGGTAGGGAGGTGCGCCCAGGGGGGTGGGTGTGCCCCCCACCCTCGTGGGCAGCCCGAGACTCTTCTGGCCCAACTCTTTTACTCCATGGCCTTCTTCTGGTCCAAAAATAAGTTCCGTGAAGTTTCAAGTCAATTGGACTCCGTTTGATTTTCCTTTTCTGCGATACTCAAAAACAATGAAAAAACAGAAACTGGCACTGGGCTCTAGGTTAATATGTTAGTCCCAAAAATCATATAAAATAACATATAAATGCATATAAAACATCCAAGGTTGATAATATAATAGCATGTAACAATAAAAAATTATAGATACGTTGGAGACGTATCAAGCATCCCCAAGCTTAATGCCTGCTCGTCCTCGAGTAGGTAAATGATAAAAACAGAATTTTTGATGTGGAATGCTACCTAGCATATTTCTCAGCGAAATTTTCTTTATTGTGGCATGAATGTTCAGATCCGAAAGATTCAAGACAAAATTTTAATATTGACATAAAAATAATAATACTTCAAGCATACTAACTAAGCAATCATGTCTTCTCAAAATAACATGGCAAAAGAAAGTTCATCCCTACAAAATCATATAGTTTGGTCATGCTCCATTTTCGTCACACAAGAATGCTCTCATCCTGCACAACCCCGATGACAAGCCAAGCAATTGTTTCACACTTTAGTAATCTCAAGCTTTTTTCAACTTTCAAGCAATACATGAGCGTGAGCCATGGATATAGCACTATGGGTGGAATAGAATATGATGATGGAGGTTTATATGGAGAAGACAAAAAGGAGAAAGTCTCACATCGACGAGGCTAATCAACGGGCTAGGGAGATTTCCATCAATTGATGTCAATGCAAGGAGTAGGGATTGCCATGCAACGGATGCACTAGAGTTATAAATGTATGGAAGCTCAACAAAAGAAACTAAGTGGGTGTGCATCCAACTTGCTTGCTCACGAAGACCTAGGGCATTTGAGGAAGCCCATTGTTGGAATATACAAGCCAAGTTATATAATGAAAAATTCCCACTAGTATATAAAAGTGACAAAACAAGAGACTCTCTATCATGAAGTTCATGGTGCTACTTTGAAGCACAAGTGTGGAAAAAGAAGATGGTAGCATTGTCCCTTTTTATTACCCTTTTTTTGGGCCTTTCCTTTTTTTATTTGGCCTTTCTATTTTTTTTGGGACAATGCTCTATTAATGATGATCATCACACTTCTATTTATTTACAACTCAATGATTACAACTCGATACTAGAACAAAATATGACTCTATATGAATGCCTCCGACGGTGTACCGGGAAGGGCAATGAATCAAGAGTGACATGTATGATAAATTATGCATGGTGGCTTTGCCACAAATACGATGTCAACTACATGATAATTCAAAGCAATATGATAATGATGAAGCGTGTCATAAATGAAACGGTGGAAAGTTGCATGTCAATATATCTCGGAATGGCTATGGAAATGCCATAATAGGTAGGTATGGTGGCTGTTTTGAGGAAGATATAAGGAGGTTTATGTGTGACAGAGCATATCATATCACGGGGTTTGGATGCACAGGTGAAGTTTGCACCAACTCTCGAGGTGAGAAAGGGCAATGCACGGTACCGAAGAGGCTAGCAATGATGGAAGAGTGAGAGTGCGTATAATCCATGGACTCAACATTAGTCATAAAGAACTCACATACTTATTGCAAAAATCTACAAGTCATCAAAAACCAAGCACTGCGCGCATGCTCCTAGGGGGATATATTGGTAGGAAAAGACCATCGCTCGTCCCCGACTGCCACTCATAAGGAAGACAATCAAAGAAACACCTCATGCTTCAAATTTGTCACACAACAGTTACCATACGTGCATGCTACGGGACTTGCAAACCTCAACGCAAGTATTTCTCAAATTCACAATTACTCAACTAGCATGACTCTAATATCACCATCTTCCTATCTCAAAACAATCATCAAGTATCAAACTTCTCATAGTATTCAATGCACTCTATTTGAAAGTTTTTATTATACCCATCTTGGATGCCCATCATATTAGGACTAGTTTCATAACCAAAGCAAATTACCATGCTGTTCTAAAATACTCTCAAAATAATATAAGTGAAGCATGAGAGTTCATCTATTTCTATAAAATAAAACCGCCACCATGCTCTAAGAAGATATAAGTGAGGCACTAGAGCAAACGACAAACTACTCCAAAAAATATAAGTGAAGCTCAATGAGTAGTCGAATTATTATGCAACTATGTGAAGACTCTCTAACATTTAAGAATTTCAGATCTTGGTATTTTATTCAAACAGCAAGAAAAACAAAATAAAATAAAATGACGCTCCAAGAAAAACACATATCATGTGGTGAATAAAAATATAGCTCCAAGTAAAGTTACTGATGAACGAAGACGAAAGAGGGGATGCCATCCGGGGCATCCCCAAGCTTAGGCTCTTGGTTGTCCTTGAGTATTACCTTGGGGTGCCTTGGGAATACCCAATCTTAGGTTCTTGCCACTCCTTATTCCATAGTCCATCGAATCTTTACCCAAAACTTGAAAACTTCACAACACAAAACTCAACAGAAAACTCGTAAGCTCCGTTAGTATAAGAAAATAAATTCACCACTTTTGGTACTGTTGTGAACCCATTATTTATTTATATTGGTGTAATGTCTACTGTATTCCAACTTCTCTATGGTTCATACCCTCCGATACTACTCATAGATTCATCAAAATAAGGAAACAACACATAGAAAACATAATCTGTCAAAAACAGAACAGTCTTTAGTAATATGTATCAAACATATACTTCTGGAACCCAAAGAATTCTTAAATAAATTGGTGGACGTGAGGAATTTGTCTATTAATCATCTGCAAAAAGAATCAACTTAATCGCACTCTCTAGTAAAAAATAGCAGCTAATCTCGTGAGCACAAAAGTTTCTGGTTTTTTTACAGCAAGATCGCAAAGACTTCACCCAAGTCTTCCCAAAGGTTCTACTTGGCACAAACACTAATTAAAACATAAAACCACATCTAAACAGAGGCTAGATGAATTATTTATTACTAAACAGGAGCAAAAAGCAAGGAACAAAAATAAAATTGGGTTGCCTCCCATCAAGCGCTATCGTTTAACGCCCCTAGCTAGGCATGATGATTTCAATGATGCTCACATAAAAGATAAGAATTGAAATATAAAGAGAGCATCATGAAGAATATGACTAGAACATTTAAGTCTAACCCAATTCCTATGCATAGGTATTTTGTGAGCAAAAAACTTATGGGAACAAGAATCAACTTGCATAGGAAGGTAAAACAGGCATAACTTCAAGATTTTCAACACATAGAGAGGAGACTTGATATTATTGCAACTCCTACAAGAATATATTCCTCCCTCATAATAATTTTCAGTAGCATCATGAATGAATTCAACAATATAACCATGAAATAAAGCATTCTTTTCATGATCTACTAGCATATAAAATTTACTACTCTCCACATAAGCAAAATTCTTCTCATTCGGAATAGTGAGAGTATCATAAGAAACTCGAATACTATAAATTGTTTCCACATTAAAAGAGTAATGTTCAGAAAAAGGTTAATCATAATCATGACAAGTTCTATAAATATAATCATCACTACTTTTTATAGCATTGAACTTTCTGAAATATTAAACTTGAATAGATATTAGTTCAATGAGCTATGTGTTGTTATGAATTATCAAAGCCACACGGGGATTAGTTGCACTTTCACGCCGTAACCATTGTTAATCTTCATCGTTTAACATGATGCTTGGGTCAGCCTTCACTTTGAAGGGAGGAATTTCATGAAACTTTTCATAATCTTCTGACATGTCTGTCGTGTCCTCCACTCCCACGATGTTTCTTTTCCCTGAAAGAACTATGTGGCGCTTTGGCTCATCGTATGATGTATTCGCTTCCTTATATTTTTCTTTTTCTCGGTTTGGTCGACATGTCCTTCAGATAGAAAACCTACGCCACATCATTAGCTAGGAAGAATGGTTTGTCTGTGTACCCAAGATTGTTGAGATCCACTGTTGTCATTCTGACTGTGGGTCTACCTGTACCCCGTCTCCTGATAGATTGACCCATTTGCACCGAAACAAAGGGACCTTAAAATCATGTCCATATTCAAGTTCCCATATGTCCACAATGTAACCATAATACGCGTCCTTTCCCCTGTTGGTTGCTGCATCAAAGCGGACACCACTGTTTTGGTTGGAGCTCTTTTTATCTTGGGCGATCGTGTAAAATGTATTCCCATTTATCTCGTACCCTTGGTAAGTCAATACAATCGAAGATGGTGCCCTGGCCAACAAGTACAGCTCATATCTGTAACACCCAATATGCGACTGTACTCCATACGTGTCGAGGCACGACTTGGGGCATAAGCGCATATTGGTATGGTCGTAAGAGTGGTTGTATCTTTGCTCATCTCATGTACTGAATAGATAGAATACGAGCTTTGGCTTACAATCGCCACAATGTCACACAATAACATCAAGTTATACAATCATTCAAGATGAACACAAAGTCCGGCTACGGATGAAATCAAACGAATAAAAGACAACCACCCAAGCTAAGTCCCGATCGACCCTACTGGGCACCACTACTAATCATCCGGAAAAGGAAACATAGTAACGACCAAGGTCTTCGTCGAACACCCACTTGAGCTCAGTGGCATCACCTACATCAGTCTCATCGGTACCTGCAACTGTGTTTGTAGTATACTGTGAGCCACTGGGACTCAGCAATCCTATTACCCACGGTGTCAAGACTATCAAAGCTTAAAGGTAAGGTAAGGTATGGATATAAGGTGGAGTTGCAGCAAGCACTAAGGCTGTGTTTGGTTGAGCTTTAGCTTCGAACTTCTGGATCCAAAAGCCATAAGCTAAACCAAAGGGGGTCTCCAGCGAATCAACTTCGTAATAAGTTGCAACTTCTCGTAGTGCAATTCCCGCAGCTGGTCGACCCCAACTTTTCCAGCTTCTCAACCAACTATTTTTGAATGCCCCCTAGAAGTTGGGTAGTATTTACCCACCTTTGCCACTGGCAAGTGGAAAATGTTTCATTCTTTTCCTTCACAGGAGCACGTGATGCAAGCAACCAAACAACCCTCCTCCTCGCTCCTCGTCAAAAAGGAAAAAAAACAAGACGCAGCCACCGTCGGCGCCGGCTTGGATGTCCACCGGCAGACCCTCCCTCCTCTCTCGCCCCTGCTTTCTCCTCCTCCATCTCCCCGCTTCCTTCCCTCCTACTGCCTACCTCCTGCACCGGCGAGATCTGGAGGTTTGGAGCCAACTAGTGGGCCGGCGCCGCTGGCAGGAATTGGTCCGACCGGCTCCTCCATCCTCCCTCCCCCCTCCCCCAAATCCCCTCCTTGCTTTTCTGAATTTTTTCGGGCTCTTGCTTTGGACGCGCCCAAGCTGTTTGATGAAATGCGCTGATAGGTTTTTGCGTAGATATTATGTTTGTTCTAATTTGATGCTAGTTCTAAGAAGATGTTATGTACAAGATGTTAATTTGATGCTAGTTCTCAGTTCCTTCTTCCGGCAGCTACGGCCATAATCTTGCCAATAGAACGACCGTTATAATTTGCTGCAGATTTGATGTATATTCTATAGTGCATGCATTTTTGTAATATTATTATGGGGTCAATATCTATTTATATGTAATATGCAACATGAAAGTATAATCATTGAATTTGTATGTGTTAGCTATGAATCATCTATATTGTCATAATTTCCCTTTGCAAATGGTCGTTCTATTGCCTACCAATGTCCATATCACTATTTTACGGTCAAGTTGCATATAAACATATTCACTCATTGCCCAAGGGCATTACAGACAATTCACAACAAAATCTATAGTTTCACAGTTGTTTCTGCCAAACAACTTCTAGCTTTTCCACAGCTAAAAGTTCACAATAGCTTTTTCACAGCTCACAGCAGCTTTTACAGAATCTGCAGCTCAACCAAACACAGCCTAAGCATTGTATGGTGTCTAACTTACGAATGTAAGAATAAGGTGAGAAGCTACACAATCAATCGTAATGTAGCAATGATCAAGAAGTGATCCTGAACTACTTACGTTCAAACATAACCCCACCGTGTTCTCTTCCCGAACCTCGTCGAAAAGAGACCATCCCGGTTACACACGCGGTTGGTGTATTTTAAAGAGTTTGGTTTCAAGTTCACTACAACCAGATATAAAAAACTCCCGTCTGCCACATAACTGCGGGCACGACTCTCGAGAGATTAAACCCTGCAGGGGTGTCCCAACTTAGCCCATGACAAGCTCACGATCCGCAGAGACAATCCTCCATCGTGGGACACCCCGAGTATTCTCAGAATCCCGGTGCACAAGCTCTTTGAAGAAAGGAAAACTATCCCAAGGAGATCTCCCGGTGAGTCAGACCCGTGTCCAGAGCCGTGCGCTCTCTATCTACGGACTCATTTGTCTATGCTAAGTGGACGATAGCCAAAAGACCTCGAGTTTCCTCGAGGCGGCACCGCCGACTGCTAGGTAGGTAGACCAACACTCATGAGGAGCACTGGCCTGGGGGTTGATTAAGAATCCTCGAGTTAATTACTCCCTATGCTAAATTTTAGTTGTTATTAGGCAAATGGTAAAACCGATGTTGGATCTCCTCGGGAAAGCTTTACTTTAGGCGAAGAGACAAGGGGGGCCCATAAACCCCGACCGTGTTAGGGACGGAAAATTCAAGGAACATAACACCGGTATGACGGAAACTAAGGCGACAAGAGTGGAACAAAACACTAAGCAAAAGGCCAAGCCTTCCACCCTTTACCAAGTATATAGATGCATTAATTAAATAAGAGATATTGTGATATCCCAACATATCCATGTCCCAACATGGAACAACCTGCACTGCACCTACAACTAGCAACGCTATAAGAGGGGCTGAGCAAAAGCGGTAACATAGCCAAACAATGTTTTGCTAGGAGGTGGGTTAGAGGCTTGACATGACAATATGGGAGGCTTGATAAACAAGTGGTAGGTAGCGCGACATAGCGATAGAACGAACAAATAGCAAGCAAAGATAGAAGTGATATGGGGGGGGGTGGTAATGATCATCTTGCCTGCAATGTTTTCTGGGGTGTCGAAAGCTTGCTCCTCGTGAACATACTCGATAGGGTCCTCGTACTCAAACTCGTCTCCCGGACCTACCAAAGAAAATACAAGCATACAGTGAACAACCACTCATGGCAAGAACATGTTCTATATGCAAGACTAACGAGGATGCATAATAAGAACAGTATGTACGGAGTTACGGATCTATCGGAACAAAGGAGACGGACAACAAGAAGGAAACTATGGGGTCATGAAGGATATGGGCATAATCTTGGTTACCCAGGCATGCCACTGGAAAGATTGAAAGATTCCAATTGAAATCGATATGAAGATCACTGGAAACGGATGCACGGTTTGCAAATGACAAGCCAGACAAGATGCAATGCAATATGTTGGAAACAGTAGCATGGCAACTTAGATGCAAAGTTTAAATATGCTACGACACCCAAACATGAAAACAAAATACATGGCAGTGAAGTATAGGTGAAGCTCTACAGATTATGAACACTGAGCTTTTGCTAGAACTCACTAGAACAAGTATAAAATAGCATGGCAAAAATGCAAATGATATGAGTTTAACAGACTTAGCAGAAATTCACTGAGCATGACACAAACAACATCAGGTTGCAAAGTTTAGAGCTAGTAAACTACGTATTACAGGAACCTATCATGGAAAACTTGAACATGGAATGCTAGTACTAAACGCAGTTAACAAAAACCCCTTACTGAACTTGTTCCAAAGGTCTACAGAAATGATGATAGCATCAATGCAAACATGGCAAGTGATATGACTAATTTCAGACTTAGTAGAATTTTATGTCATGGCAGAAACAGATTCATGATAGCATGTTTACAAGCTTGTGGCACTCATCACAGTGCACTATATGGCATGCAATAAATTCTAGCATGAAGTAGACATGAAAATGAAGATGTACATGTACCAGACTACCACATAGCATATTTGAATTTAATCACACAAAAATGACAAAACAACAATATGATGTAAAATGGCATGGGTGCAAACTTGATCAACTGATGAAATGGATGCCACCAATGGATTCATTGGATTTTTCTAGCCCAAAAACATATATAATATGCATATGTTGCTATAGAAAAATGCTCATAAATGCATTAAGTGAAAACCTGCCTAATAGGGAATATGACAGAATTGGCAATTTCCCTAAAGAGAAATGTCCAGAAATGGACTAGCCCGAAATGGAATATGGCATCTTTCCAGAAATGAAAATTCACTGGGCTAAAAATAAAATAACAAGGAGGGAGGGGTTGCTAGAGGATGGCAGGTAGGGCCCTGGGGGCAGTGGCTATGAGATGTGGGGTCACCCCATCATACACACGCATGTTGAAAAAAGAAAAGGGGGAGAAATAATACGCGCTTGAGCGGGATCGAACCCGGGTCTCCCTTGCTCGGACGTGCGTGGTCAACCACTAGGTTATAGAGGGAGATCTGATAAAGGAGGGGCTCAACACCTGTTGACCAAGCCTGTCGAGGGGTATACCCACTCGTCAGAGAGGCGGAGAGGGAAAACAGAGGAGGAGCTTGCCAGGGTGTAGAGATGGTGGAGAGCTCGTCGGAGCTGCTCCAATGACCTAAGCCAGCGGCGGAAGGGTGCAACGAGATTGCCAGGGGATCTCACACACGCTCATGACAAGAACGATAATAACCCACAAGTATAGGGGATCGCAACAGTTTTCGATAAGTAAGAGTGTCGAACCCAACGAGCAGCTAAAGGTAGAACAAATATTCCCTCAAGTTCTATCGACCACCGATACAACTCTACGCACGCTTGACGTTCACTTTACCTAGAACAAGTATGAAACTAGAAGTACTTTGTAGGTGTTGTTGGATAGGTTTGCATGATAATAAAGAGTACGTAAATAAAAAGTAGGGGCTGTTTAGATAAAGAAACAATAAAGTAAATATAGCGAGTGTGGAAAAGTGGTGGTAGGAGTTGCGAAATTGCCCCTAAGCAATTGACTACTTTACTAGACCGATAGCAAGTATTATGTGGGAGAGGCCACTGCTAGCATGTCATCCCTGACTTGGAATTCTATGCACTTATGATTGGAAATATTAGCAAGCATCCGCAACTACTAATGTTCATTAAGGTAAAACCCTACCATAGCATTAAGATATATTGGTCTCTCTTCAATCCCGCATGCATCAATTTCTATGTTAGGTTGAAGCTTCTGTCACTCTTGCCCTCCAATACATAGTCCTATGAACATACAACTAACCCTAGGGTGTGATCTATGCGCGCAATCATATGATGGGCACCAAAGGACAGCAACATAACCACAAGCAAATTAAATCAATTATAGCAATTCATCAACCACCGATAGGACAACGAAAATCTACTCAGACATCATAGGATGGCAACACATCATTGGATAATAATATGAAGCATAAAGCACCATGTTCAAGTAGAGGGTACAGCGGGTTGCGGGAAAGTGGACCGCTGTAGATAGAGGGGGGAAGGTGATGGAGATGTTGGTGAAGATGGCGGAGGTGTTGGTGTAGATCGCGGTGATGATGATGATGGCCACGGCAGCATTCCGACGCCACCGGAAGAGAAGGGGAGAGGGGGCCCCTTCCTCTTCTTCTTCCTTGACCTCCTCCCTAGATGGGAGAAGGGTTTCCCCTCTGGTCCTTGGCCTCCATGGCATGGGAGGGGCGAGAGCCCCTCCGAGATTGGATCTGTCTCTCTGTCTCTCTCTGTTTATGCGTTCTCTTTTGGCTCCGTTTCACCGTTTCGTATATATATGGAGATCCGTAACTCCGATTGGCCTGAAACCTTCGCCGTGATTTTTCTCTGAATATTAGCTTTCTTGCGGTGAAAGAAGAGCGTCAACCGCCTTACGGTGGGCTCACGTGGGTAGGGGGCGCACCCTAAGGGGGGGCTGCCTCGTGACCACCTCGGGCACTGGTTCGCATTGATTTTCCTTCCGAGTTTTCCATATTTTCCAAAAATAAGCTCCGTCCGTTTTTATCCTGTTTGGACTCGGTTTGATATGGATATTCTGCGAAACCAAAAACATGCAACAGACAGGAACTGGCACTGGGCACTGGATCAATATGTTAGTCCCAAAAATAATATAAAAAGTTGCCAAAAAGTATATGAAAGTTGAATGATATTGGCATGGAACAATCAAAAATTATAGATACGACGGAGACGTATCAGCATCCCCAAGCTTAATTCCTGATCGTCCTCGAGTAGGTGAATGATAAAAAGGATAATTTTTGATGTGGAATGCTACCTATCATAATCTTGATCACATATCTAATCATGGCATGAATATTAAGACACGAGTGATTCAAAGCAATAGCCTATCATTTGACATAAAACAATAATACTTCAAGCCTACTAATAAAGCAATCATGTCTTTTCAAAATAACATGGCCAAAGAAAGTTATCCCTACAAAATCATATAGTCTGGCTATGCTCCATCTTCACCACACAAAATATTCACATCAAGCACAACCCCGATGACAAGCCAAGCAATTGTTTCATACTTTTGACGTTCTCAAACCTTTTCAACTTTCACGCAATATATGAGCGTGAGCCATGGACATAGCACTATAGGTGGAATAGAATATGATGGTGGAGAAGACAAAAAGGAGAAGATAGTCTCACATCAACTAGGCGTATCAACGGGCTATGGAGATGCCCATCAATAGATATCAATGTGAGTGAGTAGGGATTGCCATGCAACGGATGCACTAGAGCTATAAGTGTACGAAAGCTCCAACTGACACTAAGTGGGTGTGCATCCAACTTGCTTGCTCATGAAGACCTCGGGCATTTGAGGAAGCCCATCATCGGAATATACAAGCCAAGTTCTATAATGAAAATTCCCACTAGTATATGAAAGTGTAACTCAAGAGACTCTCTATATGAAGAACATGGTGCTATTTTGAAGCACAAGGGTGGAAAAAGGATAGTAGCACTGCCCCTTCTCTCTTTTTCTCTCATTTTTTTTAGTTTTTTTATTTTTTTATTTTTTTGGTGGGCTTCTTTGGCCTCTTTTTTATTTGGGCTTCTTTGGCCTCTTTTATTTTTTTGTAAAGTCCGAAGTCTCATCCCGACTTATGGGGGAATCATAGTCTCCATCATCCTTTCCTCACTGGGGCAATGCTCTAATAATGATGATCATCACACTTTTATTTACTTACAACTCGATATTACAACTCGATACTAGAACAAAGATATGACTCTATATGGATGCCTCCGGGGGTGTACCGGGATGTGCAATGATCTAGCGTAGCAATGATATCAAAAAAACGGACAAGCCATGAAAACATCATGCTAGCTATCTTACGATCATGCAAAGCAATATGAAAATGAATGCTCAAGTCATGTATATGATGATGATGAAAGTTGCATGGCAATATATCTCGGAATGGATATGGAAATGCCATGATAGGTAGGTATGGTGGCTGTTTTGAGGAAGGTATATGGTGGGTTTATGGTACCGCGAAAGTTGCGCAGTATTAGAGAGGCTAGCAATGTTGGAAGGGTGAGAGTGTGTATAATCCATGGACTCAACATTAGTCATAAAGAACTCACATACTTATTGCAAAAATCTATTAGTCATTGAAACAAAGTACTACGCGCATGCTCCTAGGGGGATAGATTGGTAGGAAAAGACCATCGCTCGTCCCCGACCGCCACTCATAAGGAAGACAATCAATAAATAAATCATGCTCCGACTTCGTTACATAACGGTTCACCATACGTGCATGCTACGGGAATCACAAACCTCAACACAAGTATTTCTACAATCCACAATTACCCACTAGCATGACTCTAGTATTACCATCTCTATATCGCAAAACTATTGCAAGGAATCAAACATATCATATTCAGTGATCTACAAGTTTTATGTAGGATTTTATGACTAACCATGTGAATGACCAATTCCTGTCATCTCTCTAAATAGATATAAGTGAAGCAAGAGAGTTTAATTCTTTCTACAAAAGATATGCCCGTGTTCTAACAAATATAAGTGAAGCAAAAGAGCATTCTACAAATGGCGGTTGTCTATGTAAAGAGAAACATGCAATCCAAACTTCAAATGATATAAGTGAAGCACATGAAGCATTCTATAAAGCCATACTCAAAAGATATAAGTGAAGTGCAAAGAGCATTCTATAAATAAACCAAGGACTATCTCATACCAGAATGGTGCATAAAAGAAAAATGAAAACTAAATGCAAAAGACGCTCCAAGATTGCACATATCGCATGAACGAAACGAATCCGAAAATATATCGATACTTGTTGAAGAAAGAGGGGATGCCTCCCCAGCATCCCCAAGTTTAGATGCTTGAGTCTCCTTGAATATTTACTTGGGGTGCCTCGGGCATCCCCAAGCTTGATCTCTTGCCTCTCTTCCTTCTTCTCACATCGAGACCTTCTCGATCATCGAACACTTCATCCACACAAAACTTCAACAGAAAACTCGGTAAGATCCGTTAGTATAATAAAGCAAATCACCACTATAAGTACTATTGCAAACCAATTCATATTTTGTTGTTGCATTGTGTCTACTGTACTATAACTTTTTGATGGCTTAATCCATTGATATAAATTGATAGTTTCATCAAAACAAGCGAACTATGCATCAAAAACAGAATGTGTCTAAAACAGAACAGTCTGTAGCAATCTGAACATTCACCATACTTCTGATACTTGAAAAATTCTGCCAAAATTAGGAAAAATAAACAATTTGTACAACAAGACAGTGCAAAAAGAATCAGAACCATTTGACGTTCCAGTAAAAAAAATTAAAATCCATGCACTACAGCCAAAGTTTCTGTCCTGCACCGCACAAACCAACAAGCATCGTAAACATCCTAAAGGCAAACCTTGGCACATTATTTCTATAATACAATGGAATTGTACAAGGGGATAATTATTTTTGTTGAAAAGATTCTGTAATCAAGATTCACAAAGTTGCCGTGAGCATGAACAAAGTTCAAGGAGCTCTCCCACTTCAACAGTGCTTGTCTTTCTCACTTTCACTTTCCTTTTTGAAAAGTTTTGGGTTCCCCTCTTTATTTTTGTAGTTTTTAAACTATATGAAAGCACTCAACAGAAATAAATGACTCTCTAAAACTTCCGGGTTGTCTCCCTGGCAGCGCTTTCTTTAAAGCCATTAAGCTAGGCATATAGTGCTCAAGTAATGAATCCACCCGGATCCCAAGGTATATCAAAGCCAATTTTAATTAACAATGATTTGTAATTTAGTAGTGAGCACCAAGCAACATAAATCAAGTAATGACGAAGTCTAACTCTCTTCCTATGCATCGGCATGTCATAAAAGAACAATTCATGCACACCTAGTAAAGGCCAATGCATAGTATAAACAGTTTCTTGCAATTTTATCATGTGGGAAGCATAGAGAGGTGGAGATATAGTTCCTCTATCATAATAATTGCAAGTAGCAGCAGCAAGCACATGCATATTATATTCATTAAAATCATCATGTGTAACAGTAAAAGACAACCCATCAATATAATCCTTAATAAGGGCAAACTTCTTCGATATAGTGTAGTTTGGAGAATTCAAAAAGATAATAGGACTATCATGTGTGGGTGCAATAGCAACAATTTCATGTTTAACATAAGGAACTATAGAAAGTTCATCTCCATAAGCATAATTCGTATTGGCATCTTGGCCACAAGCATAGCAAGCATCATCAAAAAGGGACATTTCAAAAGAATCGACGGGATCATAGCAATTATCATAATATTCATCCTTTGGTAAGCATGAAGGGGAATTAAACAATGTATGAGTTGAAGAGTTACTCTCATTAGAAGGTGGGCACGGGTGATCAATCCGCTCTTCCTCCTTTTGTTCTTCGCTCTCCTCCTCATCTTTTTCATCCAATGAGCTCACAGTGTCATCAACTTCTTCTTCCATAGATTCCTACAAAATATTAGTCTCTTCTTGGACAGCGGAGACTTTCTTAATAAGAGCATTAATTTCGTAATTGTATTCATAATTCTCATAACAATATTTCAGGATAGCTAAATTTTCAGGTCTATAAACAGCATCATCAAAATCTTCAAACTCTTTAAACATAGATTCAATTTCATAAGCACCCATAAAAGCAACAAATTATTCTATTTGTTCCACATCATAGTAATCATATATACCATTAGCATAAGAAGCTAAGGTCTTATTATCATTAAATTTGCATGAAAAGGGAAGGTGTGGAGCCTTCATCTTAGAGCAACAAGTATAATCATATCTCAAGCATAGTTGCCTAGCATACCACTTTAATATATGAATTTGATCCCATAATAGTTTCCCTTTTTGTGTCAAGCGATAATCCCTAAAGTATTCACGTTGATCCAATGTTACTCCCATTACATAATTGAATGGGGTTTTCTCAGGATTATTAAAGAAGTACATAATATCTTTCACATAACCAGCATCGAGGGTTTTAGGAGGTTCCCCATCTCCATGAGCAGAAAGTACACCTAATTTTTTTGGTATTTCGTGTTCCATATCCATAACTAAAGATAAAGAACAACTAAGAACAGCAAATAAAAATTACTTGGTGATAAAGCAAACAAGCACACACGAGAATATTCACCCCACGCTATTGCTCCCCGGCAACGGCGCCAGAAAAAGGTCTTGATAACCCACAAGTATAGGGGATCGCAACAGTTTTCGATAAGTAAGAGTGTCGAACCCAACGAGGAGCTAAAGGTAGAACAAATATTCCCTCAAGTTCTATCAACCACCGATACAACTCTACGCACGCTTGACGTTCACTTTACCTAGAACAAGTATGAAACTAGAAGTACTTTGTAGGTGTTGTTGGATAGGTTTGCAAGATAATAAAGAGTATGTAAATAAAAAGTAGGGGCTGTTTAGATAAAGAAACAATAAAGTAAATATAGCGAGTGTGGAAAAGTGGTGGTAGGATTTGCGAAATTGCCCCTAAGCAATTGACTACTTTACTAGACCGATATCAAGTATTATGTGGGAGAGGCCACTGCTAGCATGTCATCCCTGACTTGGAATTCTATGCACTTATGATTGGAACTATTAGCAAGCATCCGCAACTACTAATGTTCATTAAGGTAAAATCCAACCATAGCATTAAGATATATTGGTCCCCCTTCAATCCCGTATGCATCAATTTCTATGCTAGGTTGAAGCTTCTGTCACTCTTGCCCTCCAATACATAGTCCTATCAACATACAACTAACCCTAGGGTGTGATCCACGCGCGCAATCATATGATGGGCACCAAAGGACAGCAACATAAGCACAAGCAAATTAAATCAATCATAGCAATTCATCAACCACTGATAGGACAACGAAAATCTACCCAGACATCATAGGATGGCAACACATCATTGGATAATAATATGAAGCATAAAGCACCATGTTCAAGTAGAGGGTACAGCGGGTTGCGGGAAAGTGGACCGCTGTAGATAGAGGGGGGAAGGTGATGGAGATGTTGGTGAAGATGGCGGAGGTGTTGGTGTAGATCGCGGTGATGATGATGATGGCCACGGCAGTGTTCCGACGCCACCGGAAGAGAAGGGGAGAGGGGGCCCCTTCATCTTCTTCTTCCTTGACCTCCTCCCTAGATGGGAGAAGGGTTTCCCCTCTGGTCCTTGGCCTCCATGGCATGGGAGGGGCAAGAGCCTCTCCGAGATTGGATCTGTCTCTCTGTCTCTCTCTGTTTCTGCGTTCTCTTCTGGCTCCGTTTCACCGTCGTATATATATGGAGATCCGTAACTCCGATTGGCCTGAAACCTTTGCTGTGATTTTTCTCCAAATATTAGCTTTCTTGCGGCAAAAGAAGAGCATCAGCCGCCTTACGGTGGGCTCACGAGGGTAGGGGGCGCACCCTAAGGGGGGGCTGCCTCGTGACCACCTCGGGCACTGGTTCGCGTTGATTTTCCTTCCGAGTTTTCCATATTTTCCAAAAATAAGCTCCGTCCGTTTTTATCCTGTTTGGACTCGGTTTGATATGGATATTCTGCGAAACCAAAAACATGCAATAGACAGGAACTGGCACTGGGCACTGGATCAATATGTTAGTCCCAAAAATAATATAAAAATTTGCCAAAAAGTATGTGAAAGTTGAATGATATTGGCATGGAACAATCAAAAATTATAGATATGACGGAGACGTATCAAACGACGCCGTACGACGATGGGAGCGACGCCGACAACGAGGTGATAGAGATGGCGACGGCGGAGGCAAACACGGCGCGTAATGGCCTAGGCGAGGAGCTGCATGCATTGATCGACACCACGCGGTACGGTGAACACGAAGGACACGCGCGGAGGGCCTACGAAGGTCGAAGCAGTCGCCAGGGGCGAGGTCCGATGACGACGGGTCCAGGCGCTCATGACGAACGACGACAGAGCGTGGAAAATAGGGGACAAGGGCATGGGGCGACACCGATGCTCAGCACGAACACGCACGCGTGTTCGGACAGAGGCGACGAGGTCGGGGATGCCGAAATCTTGCCGGAGAAGATGTGGAGGCCCACAGGGACGTCGAGGAAGAAGTCGGCCTGAACTTGGCGTCCCGCGGGCCGTAGGGGAAGTAGTCGATGTAGACGACGACGGCGGACTTGACGGACACGGTCTCCGGGACGTAGGAGGGAGGATAGCATGTCGGCGATGATGCCTTGCTCTCGGGTGCGCTCGGGACACGACTGCAGGGCGGATCTAGTGGGGATAGATCACCTGGTGGCGGCGAAGGAGGAAGAGGGGAACCCTAGAAGGGAAGGGGACGCGGAGAGGGATTAAGTAGGGGGTCGGGCGGGCGGGCGGGCACGGCGTGCGCTCGGCCACGGTGGCCATGGCACAGCGAAAAGCAGAGGAAGGGGAAGGAGAAAGGTGGCGGGTGTGGCTGCCACTCTCGCCGATGCGGGGGACCCGTGTGTCCACGTGGTTCAGTTGGGAGAGAGGGGTGTGCGACATTTGGGTGAGAAAAGGGAGGAGGGGAGTCCGCGCGGCGCCTATCGGGCTGCGGGGCTAGGGCTAGGTCGGCCGGCCTGGTGGCTGAGGCCCAGGTAGCTGCGGCTGTGGCTGCTCCTTTTCTCTTCTCTTTTATTTAAGCATTTTCTTCAAATAGAAAAGTAAGAAAAGGCCAGGGAGTTAGGTAATGAAGTAGGAAGATAAAGAAATATATCTGAGACCCTGGAATTGTTGGGGAACGTAGTAATTTCAAAAAATTTCCTACGCACACGCAAGATCATGGTGATGCATAGCAAAGAGAGGGGAGAGTATCGTCTACGTACCCTCGTAGACCGTAAGCGGAAGCGTTATGACAACGCGGTTGATGTAGTCGTACGTCTTCATGATCGACCGATCTAGTACCGAAGATACGGCACCTCCGCGATCTGCACACGTTCGGCTCGGTGACGTCTCGCAAACTCATGATCCAGTAGAGCTTCAAGGGAGAGCTTCGTCAGCACAACGACGTGATTACGGTGATGATGTTGCTACCAGAACAGGGCTTCGCCTAAGCACCGCTACGATATTACCGAGGTGGATTATGGTGGAGGGGGTACCACACACGGCTAAAGATCAATGATCAACTTGTGTGTCCATGGGGTGCCCCACTCCCCCGTATATAAAGGAGTGGAGGAGGGGGAGGGGGCCGGCCTCTCTAGGCGCGCCCCAAGGAGTCCTACTCCCACCGGGAGTAGGATTCCCCCTTCCCTTTGTTGGTTCTAGGAGAGAAGGAAGGAGAGGGAAGAAGGAAGGAAAGGGGGCCCGGCCCCCCTCCCAATGCGGATTGGGCTTGGGGGGGCGCCCCCCTCCTTTGCTTCTTTTCCCTCTCTTCCACTAAGGCCCGATAAGGCCCATATACCTCCCAGGGGGTTCCGGTAACGGGAGGTCCTATTGGACACATTCTGCGTCAAGTAGTCGGGCGTTCGCATAGGGGGTTTCGTTTGTGGGCTTACTGGGCCGGGATGCGCTGGTTTCTCTGTTTCGTTGTTTCGCACGCGTTTCTCTGGTTTACTCGTTCTTTGAAAACTGTTTCTGCTGTTTCACGTGATGTACTGCTTCTGTTGTTTCTCTCTGTTTTTACTGTTTGTCAAAGGAAGAACAGTTCCAATAAAAGAGAAAACTAATGACAATCTTGTTTCTATTTGTGAAACTTGACAAACAGTAGTAAAAGAAGAGTTCCAAAAGTCCAAGAAAGTATCAGTATAGGAGCAGAAAAAAAAACATACAAAAAAACTATATGGAAATAAGAATATAAATATTTGAGCTACTTTACAAACTTATTCTGCAGATTTAAACCTTCTTTACAATTGAACATAATGCAAGAATGTTAAACAAACAACGGATTAGTTTCCTCATGGTACTGTTCCTTTGAGTTGAAAAAAAATCTTGCGTTGGGACCCTTGAGAATAAAAAAGGGAAATATGTTTCCCAAAGAAATCGGTTGCTCGTTTACAAAACCGTTTCAGCTGTTTCCGGACATTGTTTACAGCTGAAGGTCTTGCAAAGAAACTATCACTAGACCAGCAAGAGGAAAAAAAGATAGCTCTATCGTTAAGGAAACATTTTTCCCATGGAAGTATTCCTTTGAGTTGAATCTTGTAGTGCAACTTCCCTTGAAGGTAACAGTATTAATGAGAGCCTTGAGAATAAAAAGAAGAAATATGTTAATTGGAAATACAGGTGCAGAACATTTCATCATTGGGATTCTTTTGGGTGAACCCTGTTACACTAACTAATAAGAATAATGAGACCCTTGAGAATAGATATGGAGCATACACAGACTGCTGATTTCAGAAGTTACCTGAGGTTATTGTCATATGCAGAACGAGCAAAGATTAGCCTTCAAAGCTTCACTTGAATATGCGGAAATCCTGTTGAAACATATACGGGATTAGAAGAAAATAATTTCACTGTTCGGTATGAAAGAACAGGCTCTAAGAAAATAACATCTCTTTTCTGTCATTGGGAGACAAATAAATAGAGAACTTACATGTCTCTGCAGGAAAGAAGTTACTAACGGCAACTGAATTTCCTTGTCCTTGCAAGTTACAATCTCAAAAAGGAATTTTTGACATAGAGCTTGTAAATCATCATACAGTATTTTAGAAAAAGTGTTATTTAATTCCTAATATGTTCCAATTAATGACCAAAAAAGGAAACATATGTCTATCGCTTACATTAGAGAACCCCTCCAAATCGAGACCTTTGTACTTGCTAACATACTGAAGAAGGAAAATTATTGAGTCATACCTGTGAAACAAAAATAATAGCACAATCAGTTCCATACTTAGGATGGAAATTATTGTGAATTTAAAATACTTTTAATCTGCCTTTTTAGGAGAAAGAACCAAAAAGTTGCTGGTGGCTTGTACAAATCTTGTAAAAGGGGAGAGTTCTATGGAAAACACACCTGAAATTGACCTTGGGAGCTGGTACAAATCTTGATTCAAAATTTCCTATGTTGAAAGAACTAGAATTTCCGTATGTAGCAGCAAACAAAACCTTGAAGTTGTAGATAACATCACTAATTGTTGGTAGAAATGTATCGCCACTGTAGTACAGGTTCATGATATCAAAAAATTTGGCTATGGATTAGCAATGATTAAAATCCATTGTTTTTCCTTGAATACGGGCATTTTTACCTAGGGCATTGTGGAAAGTTACAATCTATTAGTGTAACCTTTTTAAAGAGGAAAAATCTATAAGAGCGATTTGTACAAAAGAACTTATCTTACCAAGGAAGCATTCAATAAACTGAAGGCAACATTACTTTCCTGTAAGATTAGTTGGTTTGCAGGATCTGAATGATTTAGCATTGGGTTCATTAGCTTCTCCTGCATGTTTGTTTCCCAGAAAATGATTGATAGTTAAAAAAAGGAAATATCGATGATGTGAAAACGAAAACCGAGGAAAAGATTTCAAAATATAGGTTGACCATGTCGTCAATGCTAACTATGTGCTCCACTATTTCGCTGTTTCGTAGGAGGCCTTTTCTTCCTCAGTCCAGCTGGCCTTTGTTCTTTAGTTTTGAAAAACAGCCAACAACCCGAGGGTTTATCCAACCACCAGGCTTGAATGATAGAGTTATAGTTTTCTGATCCACCCAAACTCCTTCAATCTCAAATATCATTTGGCTGTTCATGGCAGAAGAACATCATGAAGAAAAGTAAAAAGTAAATCATGAGAAAATAGTATGGATAGCATATAAAAACTGTTTATGTTCGAATTATGTAGAACATATCACATAAAAAATCATATGCTTTTTGTACATACCTGTAAGTTAATTTGGGAAGAAGTCCAACCAATGTTTGGTAGAAATCATTCTCTATTCCATCTGAAAAGATGACTGCTTACCAGCCTTTTGGGGTTCTTGAATTACTAGTGTCGTTGAAGAAAAATGTTTACAACATTCTGAATATAATAATGTTCCTTGAATAATGTTCCCTCAATAATGTTCCGAAAAACATTAAATGTTTATCAAAATAAAAAATATTCTCTGAAGTTTAAAAATGTTCTTCAAGTCAAATAATTTCCTCGGCATCAACAAGTATTTGGAGATCATTATTAAAGAAACATTATTCAGGGAACATTATTGGGGGAACAAAATAAATTGAACATTTATTTGGGGAACATTATTAAAGAAAAAGAAAGAAATAATGTTCTAAAAAAATCACTACATGTTTTTCTAAAAAAATGTTCTCTGAAGTTTAAAAATGTTCTTCGAGTCAAATAATATTTCCTCGGCATCAAAAAATATTGAGGGAACATTATTTGGACAACACTATTAAAGAAACATTATTTAGGGAACATTATTGGGGGAACAAAAAAGTTGAACATTATTTGGGGAACATTATTAAAGGAACATTAATCAGGGAATTTTATAGGGGAACTATAATTCCCTGATTAATAAAAAAATGAACATTTGACTGGGGCACATTATTAAAGGGACATTCTTTAGCAAAAAACTAAATTTTTTTTTTTCAAAATTAAATATTGTTCTCTTAAGTAAAAAAATGTTCTTCAAGACAAATAATGTTTCCTCGGCATCAACAATTAAATGGGACATGGAAAAAATGTTCCCCAAAATAATGTTCTCTAAAATAATGAAAAACTGAAAAATGTTCCCTAAATAATGCTTGTCAGGAAATGTTTGCTGGTGCCAAGAAATTTCTCTTGGAAAATCTTCCCTAAAGTCTAAAAAAATAAATGTTATTTGAATATGTTCCCTCAATAATTAAAAGAAATCCTAGAAAAATGTTGACATCATGAAGTAATCATACACCTAAAAAAATCCTAGAAAAATGCCCTCTAAAATACTGATATCTAAAATAATGTTGCCAGAAAATTGTTTTTTAAATAATGTTCCTTGGAAAATGTTCCCTGGTTAATAAAAAAATGAATATTTAACTGGGGAACAATATTTAAGGGACATTCTTCAAGGGACATTATTGGGGGAACAAGTATTGCTTCGATGATAACTGAATAATGTTCATTTTAAATAACATTATTGGGGGAAACTAGTATTAAATAATGTTCTCGGAAGTATAAAAATGTTCTTCAAGTCATATAATGTTTCATCGGCATCAACAATTAAAATGGGACTTGAAAAAAAGTTTCCTGAATAGTGTTCTCTAAAATAATGATATACTGAAAAATGTTCTCTAAAAAAATGTTGCTTGGCATCAACAATTAAATGATACTTGAAAAAATTGTTCTGTAAAAAAATGTTCACTAGGAATAGGGAAGATGAATGGCAAGATTGGCCTCATGTTAGATATATGTCCATTTGTATCCTTCGCTCGAGTCCGTAATTTCTAATTTGTTAGATACGAACGGTTTTGACCAAAAAAACATAGCTAGGAAGGAGCGAAAAAAATGTTCTAGTCCAAACAAACTATAGTCATAACCCGTGTGTGCGCTTTTATGAGAAAAAAACATTATGTGGGTCCAAAAACAGATTTCCCAATAAATAACCCGAGCAAGTGCATAATGACGTTATGAGATCCCCTAAGAATTCTTCTATTACAAACAGACTAAAGTTTTCATGAGAGTCATGCTGTTGATATATATTCCCCCAAAAAACGGAAGTACAATGAGAAAAATGAGAAAAAGGCTACTTAAATGTATATTAAAGAAATGTTTTCATAAAATGTTAAAAAGTTATTTGGGAAAACTAATGTTCCGTTGAGTCGAAAGTTTGTTCAGTGTTTCCTAGGAACGAGGTCCTAAGGAAGACCAAAAATTGTATCTTGTAAAACTATGCATCAACGTTGTTTTGTTCATCACAATGTGTTAACTCCTGTAAACCTATGTTTGATCCAGTTATCATAAAAATTGAAAACAATTATGTGCAACAAACACATAAATAAAAGAAGAGGTGCTGCTCAAAAATCATATAGTAATACAGAAAACTACTGGTGATACGATTCCAAGAAATGTATTAAACTGTTGGGAAAACATTTAGTATAAACCGAGAGAAAAATATTAAATTGTTCAGAAAATTCTCCTCATAATAATTGTAGTTTTCGGGGCGGACTTGGGAAGACTGATTTCCACACAAGAGAAAAGAGGGGGTACTTAAAAGTTTTTCAAATATGAGATAGCTGACTTTATAACTACTTCTGCTGCATTCATGGGGCAATTGGACAGAGTTCCATTTTAGAAGCTGGAAGTGTTTCCGTTCTGCACATAACTAACCGCGCTTTTTCCTCTTCTTGGTTGAAACATCTTCTTGAAGTCCCTCGAAGTCATGAACAAGATAGAAACTGTCAGTACTAGACATTACACACAACTCTTACATAACAAGATAAAACAATTCACATGCTGGTTAAAAAATTGATAGGTGCTTGCTTCTCGACAAAATACATCCTAACAAGTGGGTTCTAGTCCAGTTATCTAGTGTTCCATGTATGTTCAATTCCGAGATAGTTCTAGGCACGTGTAGAAGACGTAGGGAAGACGCCAGCGTGTCAGAAAGAAAGACAGAAAGTGGTAAACTCAATTCAGCAGAGCTACTCTAACATGGCACATAAACCAGCAGAAACCAACTAATTCAGGGAAAATTGACCACAGTACAATTCTCTTTGGCTTCTCTTCTGGACAATATTATTCAGTACAATGTATGCAGAAGACTGACAATACATGGACAAGATTAACAAAGAACTCGAACATTTGATTGAACATAGAAATTGCAATATCATCCTCCCCACAAGAGCATTGATGACAGACATGAATAGTTACTACCAACCTAGATAGACTCTTTTGCTCACTATGGCAGACGCAGCAGACCATCTAGAGCACTTATTCGGCAGGAACGATGATAGAAAAATAAAAAGCAGTAACACCAGATACAGTAGGCTTTGCCGGACACCATCTCAGAGACTTCAGATGTCTTTGGAACCGCAGATTTCTCTCAGGCAGCGACACCTTTCTCGGCCACCTTCTCCACTCCCCAAGCACATGAACAGACACCCTCCTACCATCACTATGCTGCATTCATACCCTGAATCCAAATTCTGAAGGCAACCCTCTTGTCTAGCTTTAGATTCACCCAAATCAGAACGAAAAAATCGATCCACTGCTGCCACCAAAACCTCCTACAAACCCTAGAAACGCTGGTCCGACACAAACGGGACAATAATCGCCTCAATCTGGCGATACCACACACAGAGAACACGAACCAGCGTGACAAAGAACACAGCGGGGGGAATTGGGGGCATTACCTTGAAGATGCCGAACTTGACGGGGCTTGACGGAACCCTAGGTGCGCGGTCCTTGATGGAACCCTAAATGACCCAAGCTTGACGAAGCCTAGACGACCCCGTTCTTGATGGAACCCTAGACGACGCCGACGAGGAGGCTCTGACCACCTGCAGAAAACAAATCCATCGCGACGACGTCAGCCAGATCTGATCGGCGATGCCTCGGACGAATCAGGGGGAGAGAGGCCCGTCGGCTGCTTACCAGGGCGGCGGTCTCTTGCCGGAGTGGGATGAAGAGGGAGGAAGGGGGATGAGGCATGAGGGAGGAAGAGGAAGGGGGAGGCGTCTCTGGAGCGACAAAAGAAAGAAATAGGTAGTAAAAAGGCTGGCCCAAATCAGGTGAAGGGGTGTGCGGCGCGCCGACACTTTGACGCAGAATGTGTCAAATAGGAATTTCCTCTGGTAACCTCCCGGTGCTCCTGTATACTCCCGATTTTACCCGGAACCATTTCCATGTCCAAACATAGGCTTCCAATATATCGATCTTTACGTCTCAACCATTTCGAGACTCCTCATCATGTCCGTGATCAAATCCGGGACTCCAAACTACCTTCGGTACATCAAAACACATAAACACGTAATACCGATCATCACCGAACGTTAAGCATGCAAACCCTATGGGTTTGAGAACTATGTAGACATGACCGAGACATGTCTCCGGTCAATAACCAATAGCGGAACCTGGATGCTCATATTGGTTCCTACATATTCTACGAAGATATTTATCGGTCAAACCACATAACGATATACGTTGTTCCCTTTGTCATTGGTATGTTACTTGCCCGAGATTCGATCGTCGGTATCTCAATACCTAGTTCAATATCGTTACTGGAAAGTCTCTTTACTCGTTCTGTAATGCTACATCCCGTAACTAACTCATTAGCTACATTGCTTGCAAGGCTTATAGTGATGTACATTACCGAGAGGGCCCAGAGATACCTCTCCGACAATCGGAGTGACAAATCCTAATCTTGATCCATGCCAACTCAACAATTACCATCGGAGACACCTGTAGAGCACCATTATAATCACACAGTTACGTTGTGACGTTTGGTAGCACACAAAGTGTTCCCCGGTATTCGGGAGTTGCATGATCTCATAGTCATAGGAACATGTATAGTTATGGAGAAAGCAATAGCAACAAACTAAACGATCATCATGCTAAGCTAACAGATGGGTCAAGTCAATCACATCATTCTCTAATGATGTGATCCCGTTAATCAAATGACAACTCATGTCTATGGTTAGGAAACATAACCATCATTGATTCAACGAGCTAGTCAAGTAGAAGCAAACTAGTGATACTCTGTTTGCCTATGTATTCACACATGTACTAAGTTTCCGGTTAATACAATTCTGGCATGAATAATAAACATTTATCATGATATAAGGAAATAAATAATAACTTTATTATTGCCTCTAGGGCATATTTCCTTCGGTCTCCCACTTACACTAGAGTCAATAATCTAGTTCACACCATCATGTGATTTAACACCAATAGTTCACATCTTTATGTGATTAGTTCACATCTCCATGTGACTAATACCCAAAGGGTTTACTAGAGTCAATAATCTAGTTCACATCACAATGTGATTAACACCCAAAGAGTGATCATGTTTTTCTTGTGAGAGAAGTTTAGTCTATGGGTCTGCAACATTCAGATCCGTATGTATTTTGCAAATTTCTATGCCTACAGTACTCTGCATGGAGCTACTCTAGCTAATTACTCCCACTTTCAATATGTATCTAGATCGAGACTTGGATTCATCTAGATCGATGTAAAAAGCTTGCATCGACGTAACTCTTTACGACGAACTCTTTTATCACCTCCATAACCGAGAAATATTCCCTTAGTCCTCTAAGGATAATTTTGATCGCTGTCCAGTGATCTACTCCTAGATCACTATTGTACTCCCTTGCCAGAATCATGCTAAGGTATACAATAGGACTGGTACACAGCATAGCATACTTTATAGAACCTATGACTGAGGCATAGGGAATGACATTTCATTCTCTTTCTATTTTCTGCTGTGGTCGGGTTTTGAGTCTTTACTCAACTTCACACCTTGCAGCACAGGCAAGAACTCCTTCTTTGACTGTTCCATTTTGAACTACTTCAAAATCTTGTCAAGGTATGTACTCATTGAAAAATCTTATCAAGCGTCTTGATCTATCTCTATAGATCTTGATGCTGAATGTGTAAGCAGCTTCACCGAGGTCTTTCTTTGAAAAATTCTTATTCAAGTATCCTTTTATGCTATCCAGAAATTCACTATCATTTCCGATCAACAATATGTCATCCACATATAATATCAGAAATGCTACAAAGCTCCCACTCACTTTCTTGTAAATACAGGCTTCTCCAAAAGTCTGTATAAAACTATATGCTTTGATCAACGCATCAAAGCATATATTCCAACTCCGAGATGCTTGCACCAGTCCATAGATGGATTGCTGGAGCTTGCACACTTTGTTAGCACCTTTAGGAATGATAAAACTTTCTTGTTGTATCATATACAACTCTTCTTTAAGAAATCCATTAAGGAATGCAGTTTTGACATCTGTTTGCCAGATTTCATAAAATGTGGCAATTGCTAACACGATTCGGACAGACTTAAGCATCGCTACGAGTGAGAAAATTTCATCGTAGTCAACACCTTGAACTTGTCGAAAACCTTTTTGCGACAATTTGAGCTTTGTAGATAGTAACACTACTATCAGCGTCCGTCTTCCTCTTGAAGATCCATTTATTCTCAATGGCTCGCCAATCATTGGACAAGTAAATCAAAGTCCATACTTTGTTCTCATACATGGATCCCATCTCAGATTTCATGGCCTCAAGCCATTTTGCGGAATCTGGGCTCATCATCGCTTCCTCATAGTTTGTAGGTTCGTCATGGTCAAGTAACATGACTTCCAGAATAGGATTACTGTACCACTCTGGTGCGGATCTTACTCTGGCTGACCTACGAGGTTCGATAGTAAATTGGTCAAAAGTTTCATGATCATCATCATTAGCTTCCTCACTTATAGGTGTAGGAATCACTAGAACTGATTTCAGTGATGAACTACTTTCCAATAAGGGAGAAGGTACAATTACCTCGTCAAGTTCTACTTTCCTCCCACTCACTTCTTTCGAGAGAAACTCCTTCTCTAGAAAGGATCCATTCTTAGCAACGAATATCTTGCCTTCGGATCTGTGATAGAAGGTGTACCCAACATTCTCCTTTGGGTATCCTATGAAGACACATTTCACCGATTTGGGTTCGAGCTTATCAGGTTGAAGCTTTTTCACATAAGCATCGCAGCCCCAAACTTTAAGAAATGACAACTTGGGTTTCTTGCCAAACCACAGTTCATAAGGTGTCGTCTCAACGGATTTAGATGGTGCCCTATTTAATGTGAATGCAGCTGTCTCTAAAGCGTAACCCCAACATGATAGCAGTAAATCAGTGAGAGATATCATAGATCGCACCATATCTAGTAAAGTATGATTATGACGTTCGGACACACCATTACGCTGTGGTGTTCCAGGTGGCGTGAGTTGCGAAACTATTCCGCATTGTTTCAAATGAAGTCCAAACTCGTGACTCAAATATTCGCCTCCGTGATCAGATCATAGAAACTTTATTTTCTTGTTATGATGATTTTCCACGTCACTCTAAAATTCTTTGAACTTTTCAAATGTTTCAGACTTATGTTTCATTAAGTAGATATACCCATATCTGCTCAAATCATCTGTGAAGGTTAAAAAATAACGATACCCGTCGCGAGCCTCAACACTTATCGGATCGCATACATCAGTATGTATTATTTACAATAAGTTAGTTGCTTGCTCCATGATGTCTACTACACAACCTTCTTCTTGTAGACGTTGTTGGGCCTCCAAGTGCAGAGGTTTGTAGGACAGTAGCAAATTTCCCTCAAGTGGATGACCTAAGGTTTATCAATCCTTAGGAGGCGTAGGACGAAGATGGTCTCTCTCAAGCAACCCTGCAACCAAATAACAAAGAGTCTCTTGTGTCCCCAACACACCCAATACAATGGTAAATTGTATAGGTGCACTAGTTCGGCGAAGAGATGGTGATACAAGTGCAATATGGATGGTAGATAAAGGTATTTGTAATCTGAAATTATAAAAACAGCAAGGTAAGTAATGATAAAAGAGAGCGTCAACGGTATTGCAATGCGTGGAAATAAGGCCTAGGGTTCATACTTTCGCTAGTGCAAGTTCCCTCAACAATAATATCATAATTGGATCACATCACTATCCCTCAACATGCAACAAAGAGTCACTCCAAAGTCACTAATAGCGGAGAACGAACGAAGAGATTATGGTAGGGTACGAAACCACCTCAAAGTTATTTTTTCCAATCAATCCGTTGGGCTATTCCTATAGGTGTCACAAACAGCCCTAGAGTTCGTACTAGAATAACACCTTAAGACACAAATCAACCAAAACCCTAATGTCACCTAGATACTCCAATGTCACCTCAAGTATCCGTGGGTATGATTATACGATATGCATCACACAATCTCAGATTCATCTATTCAACCAACACAAAGGACCTCAAAGAGTGCCCCAAAGTTCTACCGGAGAATCATGACGAAAACGTGTGCCAAACCCTATGCATAGGTTCATGGGCGGAACCCGCAAGTTGATCACCAAAACATACATCAAGTGAATCACGTGATATCCCGTTGTCACCACAAATATCCACGGCAAGACATACATCAAGTGTTCTCAAATCTTTAAAGACTCAATCTGATAAGATTACTTCAAAAGGGAAAGTCAATTCATTACAAGAGAGTAGAGGGGGGAAGAAACATCATAGGATCCAAATATAATAGCAAAGCTCGTGATACATCAAGATCGTATCATCTCAAGAACACGAGAGAGAGAGAGATCAAACACATAGCTACTGGTACATACCCTCAGCCCTGAGGGAGAACTACTCCCTCCTCGTCATGGAGAGCACCGGGATGATGAAGATGGCCACCGGAGAGGGATTGCCCCCTCCGGCAGGGTGCCGGAATGGGTCTAGATTGGTTTTTGGTGGCTACGGAGGCTTCTGGCGGCGGAACTCCCGATCTATTCTCCGTTCTAGAAGTTTTACGATACGTAGGTATATATGGGTGAAAGGAGTACGTCGGTGGACCGAAGGGGGGCCACGAGGTAGGGGGCGCCCCCCAGGGGGGTGGGCGTGCCCCCTACCCTCGTGAGCACCTCCTTCATCTTCTGACGTAGGGTCCAAGTCTATCCGGTAGGTTTCCTTCCAAAAATAACTTCTCCAGTTGATTTCGTTCCGTTTCGACTCCGTTTGATATTCCTTTTCTTCGAAACACTGAAATAGGCATAAAACAACAAATCTGGGCAGGGCCTCCGGTTAATAGGCTAGTCCCAAAAGTAATATAAAAGTGGATAATAAAGCCCAATATTGCCCAAAACAGTAGATAATATAGAATGGAGCAATCAAAAATTATAGATACATTGGAGACGTATCAAGCATCCCCAAGCTTAATTCCTGCTCGTCCTCGAGCTCGTCCTCGAGTAGGTAAATGATAAAAATAGGATTTTTGATGCGGAGTGCTACTTGGCATAATTTTAATGTAATTCTTCTTAATTGTGGTATGAATATTCAGATCCGAAAGATTCAAGGCAAAAGTTCATATTGACATAAAAATGATAATACTTCAAGCATACTAACTAAGCAATTATGTCTTCTCAAAATAACATGGCCAAAGAAAATTTATCTCTACAAAATCATATAGTTTAGTCATGTTTCATTTTCGTCACACAAGAATGCTCCCATCATGCACAACCCCGATGACAAGCCAAGCAATTGTTTCATACTTTAGTAATCTCAAACTTTATAAACCTTCACGCAATACATGAGCGTGAGCCATGGATATAGCACTATGGGCGGAATAGAATAATGAGGGGGTTATGTGGAGAAGACAAAAAGGAGAAAGTCTCACATCAACGAGGCTAATCAATGGGCTATGGAGATGCCCACCGATTGATGTTAATGCAAGGAGTAGGGATTGCCATGCAACGGATGCACTAGAGCTATAAATGTATGAAAGCTCAAAAAAAGAAACTAAGTGGGTGTGCATCCAACTTGCTTGCTCACGAAGACCTAGGGCACTTGAGGAAGCCCATTGTTGGAATATACAAGCCAAGTTCTATAATGAAAATTCCCACTAGTATATGAAAGTGATAGCTCAAGAGACTCTCTATATGAAGAACATGGTGCTACTTCGAAGCACAAGTGTGGGAAAAAAGGATAGTAGCATTGCCCCTTTTTATTTATTTTCTCTTTTTTTGGGCCTTCTTTTTTTTATTTGGCCTTTCTCTTTTTTTGGGACAATGCTCTATTGAATGATGATCATCACACTTCTATTTATTTACAACTCAATGATTACAACTCGATACTAGAACAAAGTATGACTCTATATGGATGCCTCCGGCGGTGTACCGGGATATGCAATGAATCAAGAGTGACAAGTATGAAAAAATTATGAACGGTGGCTTTGCCACAAATACTATGTCAACTACATGATCATGCTAAGCAATATGACAATGATGAATGTGTCATGATAAACTGGATGGTGGAAAGTTGCATGGCAATATATCTCGGAATGGCTATGGAAATGCCATAATAGGTAGGTATGGTGGCTGTTTTGAGGAAGATATAAGGAGGTTTATGTGTGATAGAGCGTATCATATCACGGGGTTTGGATGCACCGGCAAAGTTTGCACCAACTCTCAATGTGAGAAAGGGCAATGCACAGTACTGAAGAGGCTAGCAAGGATGGAAGGGTGAGAGTGCGTATAATCCATGGACTCAACATTAGTAATAAAGAACTCACATACTTATTGCAAAAATCTACAAGTCATAAAAAACCTCGTCACTACACGCATGCTCCTAGGGGGATATATTGGTAGGAAAAGACCATCGCTCGTCCCCGACCGCCACTCATAAGGAAGACAATCAAATAACACCTCATATTTCAAATTTGTTACACAACGTTTACCATACATGCATGCTACAGGACTTGCAAACTTCAACACAAGAATTTCTCAAATTCACAACTACTCAACTAGCACGACTCTAATATTACCATCCTCATATCTCAAAACAATCATCAAGTATCAAACTTCTCTTAGTATTCAACACACTCATAAGAGAATTTTATTGTTCTTGAATACCTAGTATATTAGGATTTTAAGCAAATTACCATGCTATTAAGACTCTCAAAATAATGTAAGTGAATCATGAGAGTTCATCTATTTATTCAAAATAAAACTACCACCATGCTCTAAAATATATAAGTGAAGCACTAGAGCAAATGACAAACTACTCCGAAGGATATAAGTGAAGATCAATGAGTAGTTGAATAATTATGCAACTATGTGAAGACTCTCTAACATTTAATAATTTCATATCTTGGTATTTTATTCAAACATCAATAAAAGCAAAATAAAATGACATTCTAAGAATAGCAAACATCATGTGAAGAAGCAAAAACTTAGGATCAACCGAAACTAACCGATAGTTGTTGAAGAAGAAAAGTGGGATGCCAACCGGGGCATCCCCAAGCTTAGATGCTTGAGACTTCTCGAAATATTATCTTGGGGTGCCTTGGGCATCCCCAAGCTTGAGCTTTTGTGTCTCCTTAATTCCTCTCATATCAAGGTCTCCCTAAATCACAAAAGCTTCATCCACACAAAACTCAACAAGGACTCGTGAGATAAGTTAGTATAGACCATTGCCAAAATCTTATCATACTCTACTGTAGCAAATCACTAAAATTATTATTCAACATTGCATACTAAATGCCTCTGCATATTTAATAGTCCTATCCTCAAATAGAATCATTAAAGAAGCAAACATATGCAAACAATGCAAACATAACATCAATCTGCCTAAACAGAATAGTCTGTAAAGAATGCTGCAACATCCATACTTCCCTAGCTCCAAAAATTATGAAAGAAAATTACCACTGTAGTAAATTTATCAGAGATTAATATTCAAAAGGTTTCAACATTTTATCACATTCTGACTTTTCTAGGGAATTATTGCAACAGCGGTAAACTTTCTGTTTTCAAACAGCAACATGTATACTTGTAACATAGGCATAGTGGAGGCTATCAATGCCACTTTTATTGAAATAAAAGATGAAAAACATTGTTATAAATAACATCAAGAAAATCCTAACAAAATAAATTGATGCTCCAAGAAAAACACATATCATGTGGCGAATAAAAATATAGCTCCAAGTAAAGTTACCGATGAACGAAGACGAAAGAGGGGATGTCTTCCAGGGCATCCCCAAGCTTAGGCTCTTGGCTATCCTTGAATATTACCTTGGGGTGCCTCAGGCATCCCCAAGCTTAGGCTCTGTCCACTCCTTATTCCATAGTCCATCGAATCCTTACCCAAAACTTGAAAACTTCACAACACAAAACTTAACAGAAAACTCGTAAGCTCCGTTAGAATAAGAAAATAAATCACCACTCAAGGTACTGTAATGAACTCATTATTTATTTATATTGGTGTTAAAACTACTGTATTCCAACTTATCTATGGTTTATAAACTATTTTACTAGCCATAGATTCATAAAAATAAGTAAACAACACATGAAAAACAGAATCTATCAAAAACAGAACAGTCTGTAGTAATCTGGATCAAACGTATACTTATGTAACTCATAAAATTCTCAAATAAATTTCTGGACCTGAGGAATTTATCTATTAATCATCTGCAAAAATAATTAACTAAATAGCACTCTCCAAATAAAAATGACACCAGTTCTCGTGAGCGCTAAAGTTTCTGTTTTTACAGCATGATCAACAAGACTTTCCCCAAGTCTTCCCAAAGGTTCTACCTGGCACAAACACTAATTAAAAGCATAAAACCACATCTAAACAGAGGCTAGATGAATTATTTATTACTAAACAGGAACAAAAATCAAGTACATAAAATAAATTGGGTTTCCTCCCAACAAGCGCTATCGTTAACGCCCCTAGCTAGGCATGATGATTTCAATGATGCTCACATAAAGGATAATAATTGAAACATAAAGAGAGCATCATGAAGAATATTAGTAGCACATTTAAGCCTAACCCACTTCCTATGCATAGGTATTTTGTGAGCAAACAACTTATGGGAACAATAATCAACTAGCATAGGAAGGCAAAACAAGCATAACTTCAAAACTTTCAGCACATAGAGAGGAAACTTGATATTATTGCAATTCCTACAAGCATATGTTCCTCCCTCATAATAATTTTCAGTGGCATCATGAATGAATTCAACAATATAACCAGCACCTAAATCATTCTTTTCATGATCTACAAGCATAGAAAATTTACTACTCTCCACACAAGCAAAATTCTTCTCATGAATACTAGTGGGAGCAAACTCAACAAAATAACTATCATGTGATTGAAAATTAAGATCAAGATGACAAGTTTCATGGTTATCATTATTCTTTAAAGCATACGTGTCATCACAATAATCATCGTAGATAGGAGGCATGCTTTCATCATAATAAATTTTCTCATCAAAGATTGGGGGACAAAAAATATCATCTTCATCAAACATAGCTTCCCCAAGCTTGTGGCTTTGCATATCATTAGCATCATGGATATTCAAGGAATTCATACTAACAACATTGCAATCATGCTCATCATTCAAATATTTAGTGCCAAACATTTTATAGATTTCTTCTTCTAGCACTTGAGCACAATTATCCTTTCCATCATACTCACGAAAGATATTAAAAAGGTGAAGAGTATGAGACAAACTCAATTCCATTTTTTTGTAATTTTTTTATAAACTAAACTAGTGATAAAACAAGAAACTAAAAGACTCGATTGCAAGATCTAAAGATATACCTTCAAGCGCTAACCTCCCCAGCAACGGTGCCAGAAAAGAGCTTGATGTCTACTACACAACCTTCTTCTTGTAGACGTTGTTGGGCCTCCAAGTGCAGAGGTTTGTAGGACAGTAGCAAATTTCCCTCAAGTGGATGACCTAAGGTTTATCAATCTTTAGGAGGCATAGGATGAAGATGGTCTCTCTCAAGCAACCCTGCAACCAAATAACAAAGAGTCTCTTGTGTCCCCAACACTCCCAATACAATGGTAAATTGTATAGGTGCACTAGTTCGGCGAAGAGATGGTGATACAAGTGCAATATGGATGGTAGATAAAGGTATTTGTAATCTGAAATTATAAAAACATCAAGGTAACTAATGATAAAAGAGAGCGTAAATGGTATTGCAATGCGTGGAAATAAGGCCTAGGGTTCATACTTTCGCTAGTGCAAGTTCCCTCAACAATAATATCATAATTGGATCACATCACTATCCCTCAACATGCAACAAAGAGTCACTCCAAAGTCACTAATAGCGGAGAACGAACGAAGAGATTATGGTAGGGTACGAAACCACCTCAAAGTTATTCTTTCCAATCAATCCGTTGGGCTATTCCTATAGGTGTCACAAACAGCCCTAGAGTTCGTACTAGAATAACACCTTAAGACACAAATCAACCAAAACCCTAATGTCACCTAGATACTCCAATGTCACCTCAAGTATCCGTGGGTATGATTATACGATATGCATCACACAATCTCAGATTCATCTATTCAACCAACACAAAGGACCTCAAAGAGTGCCCCAAAGTTCTACCGGAGAATCACGACGAAAACGTGTGCCAACCCCTATGCATAGGTTCATGGGCGGAACCCGCAAGTTGATCACCAAAACATACATCAAGTGAATCACGTGATATCCCGTTGTCACCACAAATATCCACGGCAAGACATACATCAAGTGTTCTCAAATCTTTAAAGACTCAATCCGATAAGATTACTTCAAAGGGGAAACTCAATTCATTACAAGAGAGTAGAGGGGGGAAGAAACATCATAGGATCCAAATATAATAGCAAAGCTCGCGATACATCAAGATCGTATCATCTCAAGAACACGAGAGAGAGAGAGAGATCAAACACATAGCTACTGGTACATACCCTCAGCCCCGAAGGAGAACTACTCCCTCCTCATCATGGAGAGCACCGGGATGATGAAGATGGCCACCGGAGAGGGATTGCCCCCTCTCGTAGGCTGCTGGAACAGGTCTAGATTGGTTTTTGGTGGCTACGGAGGCTTCTGGCGGCGGAACTCCCGATCTATTCTCCGTTCTGGAAGTTTTACGATACGTAGGTATATATGGGTCAAAGGAGTACGTCGGTGGACCGAAGGGGGGGGCACGAGGCAGGGGGCGCCCCCAGGGGGGTGGGCGCGCCCCCTACCCTCGTGAGCACCTCCTTCATCATCTGATGTAGGGTCCAAGTCTATCCGGTAGGTTTCCTTCCAAAAATAAGTTCTCCAGTTGATTTCGTTCCGTTTCGACTCCGTTTGATATTCCTTTTCTTCGAAACACTAAAATAGGCATAAAACAGCAAATCTAGGCAGGGCCTCCGGTTAATAGGCTAGTCCCAAAAGTAATATAAAAGTGGATAATAAAGCCCAATATTGCCCAAAACAGTAGATAATATAGCATGGAGCAATCAAAAATTATAGATACGTTGGAGACGTATCACTCCATTGTTCCGGAGAACGGAGTTTTAGTCATCTTGCCCACGAGGCATGGTTCGCAAGCATCAAATGATTCATAATCAAGTGATTCCAAAAGCCCATCGGCATGGAGTTTCTTCATACGCTTTACACCAATAGGACCTAAACGGCAGTGCCACATATAAGTTGCACTATCATTATTAACTTTGCATCTTTTGGCTTCAATATCCTGAATATGTGTATTACTACGATCGAGATTCAATAAACCATTCACCTTGGGTGTATGACCTCAGAAGGTTTTATTCATGTAAACAGGATAAAAATTATCCTTGGCTTAAATGAATAACTATATTGCAATAGACATGATCCAATCATATTATGCTTTACGCAAACACCAAGTAACATTTATTTTAGGTTCAACACTAATCCCGAAGGTAAAGGGAGTGTGCGATGGTGATTTTATCAACCTTGGAATCATTTCCAACTCACATCATCACCTCGCCCTTAACTAGTCTCTGATTATTTTGCAACTCCCGTTTCGAGTTACTACTCTTAGTAACTGAACTAGTATCAAATACCGAGGTGTTGTTATAAACACTAGTAAAGTACACATCAATAACATGTATATCAAATATATAATTTTGTTCACTTTGCCATCCTTCTTATCCGCCAAGTATCTAGGGCAGTTCCACTTCCAGTGACCATTTCCTTTGCAGTAGAAGCACTCAGTTCCAGGCTTGGGTCCAGCTTTGAGCTTCTTCATGGGAGTGGCAACTTGCTTGCCTTTCTTCTTTGGAGTTCCTCTTTCTTTACCTTTGCCCTTTTCTTGAAACTAATGGTCTTGTTAACCATTGATGTCTACTACACAACCTTCTTCTTGTAGACGTTGTTTGGCCTCCAAGTGCAGAGGTTTGTAGGACAGTAGAAAATTTCCCTCAAGTGGATGACCTGTGGTTTATCAATCCATGGGAGGCGTAGGATGAAGATGGTCTCTCTCAAGCAACCCTGCAACCAAATAACAAAGAGTCTCTTGTGTCCCCAACACACCCAATACAATGGTAAATTGTATAGGTGCACTAGTTCGGCGAAGAGATGGTCATACAAGTGCAATATGGATGGTAGATATAGGTTTTTGTAATGTGAAAATATAAAAACAGCAAGGTAACTAATGATAAAAGTGAGCACAAATGGTATTGCAATGCGTTGAAACAAGGCCTAGGGTTCATACTTTCACTAGTGCAAGTTCTCTCAACAATAATAACATAATTGGATCATATAACTATCCCTCAACATGCAACAAAGAGTCACTCCAAAGTCACTAGTAGCGGAGAACAAACGAGGAGATTATTGTAGGGTACGAAACCACCTCAAATTTATCCTTTCAGATCGATCTATTCAAGAGTCCGTAGTAAAATAACATGAAGCTATTCTTTCTGTTCAATCTATCATAGAGTTCGTACTAAACTAACACCTTAAGACACAAATAAACCAAAACCCTAATGTCACCTAGATACTCCAATGTCACCTCAAGTATCCGTGGGTATGATTATACGATATGCATCACACAATCTCAGATTCATCTATTCAACCAACACAAAGAACTTCAAAGAGTGCCCCAAAGTTTCTACCGGAGAGTCAAGACGAAAACGTGTGCCAACCCCGTTGCATAAGTTCATGAGGTCACGGAACTCGCAAGTTGATCACCAAAACATACATCAAGTGGATCACGTGATATCCCATTGTCACCAAAGATAAGCACAAGCAAGACATATATCAAGTGTTCTCAAATCCTTAAAGACTCAATCCGATAAGATAACTTCAAAGGGAAAACTCAATTCATCACAAGAGAGTAGAGGGGGAGAAACATCATAAGATCAAAATATAATAGCAAAGCTCACGATACATCAAGATTGTTCCACCTCAAGAACACGAGAGAGAGAGAGAGATCAAACACATAGCTACTGATACATACCCTCAGCCCCGAGGGTGAACTACTCCCTCCTCGTCATGGAGAGCGCCAGGATGATGAAGATGGCCACTGGAGAGGGATTCCCCCCCCCTCCGGCAGGGTGCCGGAACGGGTCTAGATTGGTTTTCGGTGGCGACGGAGGCTTCTGGCGGCGGAACTCCCGATCTATTCTCCTCCCTGATGTTTTAGGGTATATGGACATATATAGGCGAAAGAAGTCGGTCAGGGGAGCCACGAGGGGCCCACGAGGGTGGGGGCACGCCTCCCTGCCTCGTGGCCACCTCGAAGCTTCCCTGACGTCCAGTCCAAGTCTCCGGGATTGCTTCCATTCCAAAAGTAAGTTCCGTGAAGTTTCAGGTCAATTGGACTCCGTTTGATTTTCCTTTTCTGCGACTCTAAAACAAGGAAAAATAGAAACTGGCACTAGGCTCTAGGTTAATAGGTTAGTCCCAAAAATCATATAAAATAGCATAGTAATGCATATAGAACATCCAAGGTTGATAATATAATAGCATGGAACAATCAAAAATTACAACTACGTTGGAGATGTATCAACCATCAACACTTGATGCTATTTCTTGATTTCTACCTTCACTGATTTCAGCATCGCTAAGAGCTTGGGAATTTGTTTCGTCATCCCTTGCATATTATAGTTCATCACTAAGTTCTAGTAACTTGGTGATAGTGACTAGAGAACTTTATGAATTACTATCTTATCTAGAAGATTAACTCCCACTTGATTCAAGCAATTGTAGTACCCAGACAATCTGAGCACATGCTCACTGGTTGAGCTATTCTCCTCCACCTTGTAGGCAAAGTACTGTCAGAGGTCTCATACCTCTCGACACGGGCATGAGTATGAAATACCAATTTCAACTCTTAGAACATCTTATATGTTCCGTTGCGTTCAAAACATTTTTGAAGTCCCGGTTCTAAGCCGTAAATCATGGTGCACTAAACTATTAAGTAGTCATCATACCGAGCTTTGTCAAACGTTCATAACGTGTGCATCTGCTCCTGTAATAGGTCTGTCACCTAGCGGTGCATCAAGGACATAATTCTTCTGTGCAGCAATGAGGATAATCCTCAGATCACGAACCCAGTCTGCATCATTGCTACTATCATCTTTAAACTTATTTTTCTCTAGGAACATATCAAGAAAAATAAACAGGGAGGTACATCGCAAGCTATTGATCTACAACATAGATATGCAAATACTATCAGGACTAAGTTCATGATAAATTAAAGTTCAATTAATCATATTACTTAAGAACTCCCACTTAGATAGACATCCCTCTAGTCATCTAAATGATCACGTGATCCAAATCAACTAAACCATGTCCGATCATCACGTGAGATGGAGTAGTTTTCAATGGTGAACATCACTATGTTGATCATATCTACTATATGATTCACGCTCGACCTTTCGGTCTCCAGTGTTCCAAGGCCATATCTGCATATGCTAGGCTCGTCAAGTTTAACCCGAGTATTCCGCGTGTGCAAAACTGGCTTGCACCCGTTGTATGTGAACGTAGAGCTTATCACACCCTATCATCACGTGGGTCTCGACACGATGAACTGCCGCAACGGTGCATACTCAGGGAGAACACTTATACCTTGAAATTTAGTGAGAGATCTTCTTATAATGCTACCGCCGAACTAAGCAAAATAAGATACATAAAGGATAAACATCACATGCAATCAAAATATGTGACATGATATGGCCATGCTCATCTTGCACCTTTGATTTCCATCTCCAAAGTACCGTCATGATCTCTATCGTCACCGGCATGACACCATGATCTCCATCATCTTGATCTCTATCAACGTGCCATCACATGGTCGTCTCGCCAACTATTGCTCTTGCAACTATTGCTATCGCATAGCGATAAAGTAAAGCAATTATTTGGCGCTTGCATCTTATGCAATAAAGAGATAACCATAAGGCTTCTGCCAGTTGCCGATAACTTCAACAAAACATGATCATCTCATACAACAACTTATATCTCGTCACCTCTTGACCATATCACATCACAACAAGCCCTACAAAAACAAGTTAGACATCCTCTACTTTGTTGTTGCAAGTTTTACGTGGCTGCTACGGGCTGAGCAAGAATCGTTCTTACCTACGCATCAAAAACCATAACACGGTATAGTGATTGCTTTTTGATCTTCAGAAAGAACCCTGTTCATTGAATCTGATTCAACTAAAGTCAGAGAAACAGACACCCACTAGCCACCTGTGTGCAAAGCACGTCGGTAGAACCAGTCTCGCGTAAGCGTACGCGTAATGTCGGTCTGAGCCGCTTCATCCAACAATAATGTTGAATCAAGAATCAACTAGTGACGGCAAGCAATATGTATATACCCATGCCCACAACTCCTTTGTGTTCTACCTGTGCATATAACATCTACGCATAAACCTGGCTCGAATGCCACTGTTGGGGAGCACACTAATTTCAAAAAAATTCTACGCACACGCAATATCATGGTGATGCATAGCAACGAGAGGGGATAGTATCATCTACGTACCCTCATAGACCGTAAGCGGAAGCGTTATGATAATGCGGTTGATGTAGTCGTACGTCTTCACGATCGACCGATCTAGTACCGAAGATACGTCACCTCCACGATCTGCGCATGTCCGGCTCGGTGTCGTCCTGCGAACTCATGATCCAGTAGAGCTTCGAGGGAGAGCTTTGTCAGCACGATGGCTTGATGACAATGATGATGTTGCTACCGGAACAGGTCTTCGCCTAAGCACCACTATGATATTACCGAGGTGGATTATGGTGGAGGGGGCACCACACATGGCTAAAGATCAATGATCAACTTGTGTGTCCATGGGGTGCCCCCTCCCCCGTATATAAAGGAGTGGAGGAGGGGGAGGGGGCCGGCCTCCCTAGGCGCGCCCCAAGGAGTCCTACTCCCACCGGGAGTAGGATCCCCTTCCCTTTATTCACTACAAAAAAATACACTTCCGTGATGATACGTGTTTGTCACAGTAGGTCGCATTTTTTGTCATGCCTATACATCCATGACGATTTTATGACAGAATCAAGATAGTCATACTTGTGCTGTCTTAGAAGTGTTCCATGACATTACCAAAATTATCATCACAGAAGTGTCCACTTCCATGACGATAAATCGCGTGTCACAGAAGTGCTTTCATCAAGCGTGACCGACACGTGGCATCCACCGTAACGGAACGCCGTTAAGCTATCGGGTCGGATTTTGGATCCGATAACCCGTTAACAGCCCTGACCAATGGGAAATTTCCACGTGTAAAATTCTGATTGGCCGAAGGAAACACGTGTTGCCTCACCGTTTGGACAGATGTCATCCACTCATTGGATAGGAGGTGCCTATGATAGGTTGACACGTGTCCCGGCCCAACAGTGGCCCATTCCGGTGAAAAAGGCCGGCCTAGTAAAAATTAGCAGGCCATCCCATATAAGGCCTACTTGTGTCAGGTCCATTTAAGTCCACGGCCCATACGAGATGTGCCAATTCGGCCCGTCAATGGCCCGTTAAAGATTTGACACCATTGCAGCCCATCGTCAGTTCGAGCCCGTTAATAGCCTGCTATATATTTTGGGCTCAATATCGGCCCGATGATATTTCGGCCTCTTAACGGCCCATTTAATGGATGGGCCAATTTTCAGGATGTACATCTTTCGGCCTTTTAGCGACCCATTTAAATATTGGGCTAATTTCCAGCCCGGTGTGTCTTTCAGCCTATTGACGACCCATAAATCTGATGGGCCATTTGTAGTCGGACCTGAGTTTCGGCCTTTTAGTGGCCCATTTAAGTGTTGGGCCAATTTCTGGCCCGGTGTCACTTTCAGCCTGTTGACAGCCCATAAATCAGTTGGGCCATTTGTAGTCGGACCTGAGTTTTAGCCTTTTAGCGACCCATTTAAGTGTTGGGCCAATTCCCGGCCCTGTGTGCCTTTCGGTCTGTTAACGGACCATAAATGAGTTGGGCCATTTGTAGTCGGACCTTAGTTTTGGCCTTTTAACGGCCCATGCCCTTTATGGTCCAATGGCCCACAACACAGTTGGGCCGTTTACAGTACGACTTGACTTTCAGCCTCTTAGCGGCCCATGCTCTTCATGGTCCAGTACAAGCCCGCTGTCTCTTTCGGCCTGCTAAAGGCCTATAGTATAGTTGGGCCATATGTAGCCCAAACTTAGTAACGGCCTGTTAACGGCCCGTGAAATAAATTGGGCCACCTGTTGCCCACTTCGATGTCGGCCTGTTGACGACCCGGGAGGTAAGAGGGCCGACCATTAACTTTCGGCCTAGTAACGGCCCATTAACTTAATTGGCCCACTAAAGTTCGTTCATGTCTTTAGGCCAAATTAGATAATTTGAGCCCATTACGACGAGCAATTATGCACAGGACCAAAACCGATCAAACAAAGGTACGGCATACAGGGAATAACGTTGCACATCCAACATATATTACAGGAAATTACATCCACTGGGCAATCAAAGATTGATGCCGGTGCAAATAAATGAGCAGAACCTAACCATCTACAATGTCACAATCTACAACCTCGGCACAGATGACGCCCATAAGCATGTGGGCAAGTTCTTGCTGCTTTGCTACACTGTCTCTGAAAACATTGATCAATTGTTGTGTCGCACGACTCTACACCTCTGATTCATCCACCATTTCCATCATTGCTTCAGCCATTAATTGGTTCACAAACATACATTTATTCCGTTGCATTTGAGACAGAGGACACTGAACAGATTCAGATGGCGATTTTCGCAGGCTTGTATTATTGATAGTGGAGAGTGTCTCGACCACTGCATCATAACATAAATTAGGACAGGAACCAAACAGATTAATCATGAGTTATTGCCATATTACCTGGCCTAGATTTACTGGAAAGAAACAATGGGGTTGCCTTGCTATTTTCAGAGTTTGTCTTCTTATCTTCAGCAGCCTGCACAAAATTAACACACTAGCATCGCTATCATTGGCCAAGTCAGATAATAGAAAAGCAACATTGACACAACGAACGTTTGGCCAACTAGCCTACACCAAATTAACACAATATGGCACAGCTATCATCAGCCAGGTAAGGTAATACGAAAGCAACATTGACACAATGAATGAATGGGCAACCAGAGAATCACTACAATTCAGTAATGTGCGTGATATGAGATAGTACATTCATGCAGCTCAGTATGCAAAACTACCAGGCAGTTTTCCTTACAAAAATCAACATTGGTGCCTTTAACATTTTGCTACAACTAATTTTAGATCAGATAAAGGTTAGATTCACGCTGATTAACAAAATACATGCTGATGTAAAAATATAGTGATATACACCAGGTACTTACATTAGCATTGGAGCATAGAGAATTCCCGCAAGATATTTTCCTCGAATACGATCCCAATGGAGGAAGTCTTGTATCGTTTAACCTTATTTTCTAAAAGAGAGATGGGTAATAAACATGTAGAAAATATGATCAGAATGCTATAAAATTTCATGATGCGAGGATACGCACACGCTTCTTAGAATGGAGTTGACATTCTTTTGCTGGACTGGAGTGGACTAGTTCTTTGGCCATTGGAATCTGGTTATTATCAGTGGGAGTTGGGTTTCTCTGTGCTGGAGCAGTATCTATGAAAAATGGAGTTGGTTTATTATCTCCCGGCGTTTGGATCTTTTGCAAAGACCTGGTTTGCAACCCTTCAGATTCTAACATAGCCGTCTTCCCCTTGCATGCCTTATATAGAAGAATGGTGATTTAGTTATAAAACATGCTACAACAGAGATGGAATAGGCACTGAAGAATAGAAAGGCATGACATATTGACATGTATTCCCTCCATCCGGAAATAAATGGATGTGTCTAGGCGTATTTCAGTTCTAGATACATCTAGTTTTATCCATTTCTGCGACATTTAATCCGGACGGGACAACACAGTAAAAAAACACTGAAAAACCCACTGCAGAACCAAAGTATTCAAACCCACTGATATGAGATAGTACACTCATGCAGCTCAGGATGCAAAACTACCAGGCAGTTTTCCTTGCAAAAATCAACATTGTGGCCTTTAATCATACATTTTGCTACAACTAAATTTAGATCAGATAAAGGTTGGATTCACGCCGATTAACAAAATACATGCTGATGTAAAAATATAGTGATATACAACAGGTACTTACATCTACATTGGAGCACAGAGAATTCCTGCAAGAATCTTTCCTCATAAACGATACCATTGCAGAAATTCTTCTATCTGTTAAGCTTATTTTCTAAAAGAGAGATGGGTAAGAAACATGTAGAAAATATGATCAGCATGCTATAAAATTTCATGATGCAAGGATACGCACACGCTTCTTAGAATTGAGTTGACATATTTTTGCTGGACTGGAGCGGACTAGTTCTTTGGCCACTAGAATCTGCTTATTATCAGTAGGAGTTGGGTTTCTCTGTGCTGGAGCAGTATCTATAAAAACTGGAGTTGGTTTATTATCTCCTAGCATTTGGATCTTTTGCAAAGGCCTTGTTTGTAACCCTTCAGATTCTAACATAGTCGTCTTCCCCTTGCATGCCTTGTATAGAAGAATGGTGCTTTAATTATAAAACATGCGACAATAGAGAGATGGAATAGGTACTGAAGAATAGAAAGGCATGACATATTGACATGTTTTCCCTCCATCCAGAAAAAATGGATGGGTCTAGGCGTATTTCAGTTCTAGATACATCCTTTTTTATCCATTTCGGCAACATGTAATCCAGACGGAGGGAGTATGGTGTAAGAGCTAGGGATACGACAGGACAACATAGCAAAAAACACTAGTTGAACGTAAAACTGTATGCTAGCGGAATAAGTACAGAAATAACTAAGGCAACATACACGTGTATGATTGGGAAAATAAGATGGCATTGCAACAGAGCACTAGAACAGCACTTCAATGTAAAAAAACATGGTATGGTAGACAGATAAAGTACATACTGATGAATAACAATGCATAAGATATTCAGAAGCATGATGTCCAAATTAAGCAGATGGCATTGCGATAGAGTAGAATGACAGTACTTGAATTTGAAAACATGTTATCATGAATGGAATAGGTACTGAAAAACAGGAAGGCATGACATATTTACATGCATGATCAGCATGCTAAGCACATGGCATTGCAACAGAGTAGATACACTCTAGGACATTATATGCATGTTGTACCCATATCACAGGCCAAGTTAGAGCAAGGACCTTGTGGGGTGAAGAGGATTCATCATCTTTCTGCAAGTCTTCTGAAGAACTGCCTTTACATGTTCCATCATATTGGGTATCATTGACATCAAGTTTATTGGCCTTTACATTGCTCCGTGAGGTTCTTGTGGATATATCAGTGTGTGCAATTATATCTAACATGCATGGAAGACAACTAGTAGTTAGATTTATGTAATGAGTGCCTGTAGGAGACGACATAAATAGTAGGACTGGGGTTAACTAGCAGCAACAGATCTCATAAACTAAAGGGAGAACACATATGAAAGCTACAGAATATGTAAGTATTAAAGAACAACATAGGTAATACTAGAAGTGGTATAATACTATAATCACCAGCCTATGGGATAGCATTGGCTGATGGATGATAACTATGGAACAGCGTTGCCTAAAGAACAAGTATCTTAGCTGAACTATGGAACAATGTTAACTCCTGAATAAGACCCGTAAGAGATCAGCATGAATATACAATGAAATGTGATGATCTATTTTCCATGCTTAGATGAATAACAAAGCCATAAATGTTGCACACAAGTAAGATGAGGGTACAACCTATCTGGCTGCCATCCATATGAGTGAGCATCATGTGCTGACTTGTCGATGGCCCTGCAGTTGTTGTGGCTGTCCATGTCGGGCATGCACATTCGATACAGGGAACTGTTGAGTGGGGACTATAGCTCCCTTCTGGTGTATTCTTCCCTTGTTGGAGCAGCTGCGGTGAGTCGGAAGACGGTGTGTCTAAAGATGCACATAACGCATAATGTTAAGAACGACATATCTCTTTGATCTGAAGAAATACACTAAGAGATCAACAGCAAGGTACGAGAGTGGTCACACATCTGTTGACTGAAGACTAAATTGGGGTCACATGATTTTATTTTATTTTGGTACTGTCCGATCTACGCCGGATGGCTGGCCGTCTTGTGCCTCCCGGCTGACACTGTTCGGAATCTTCCCCGAAGAGCCAGCGACCAACGGCAGAGTAGCCTGCCTCCGTCGTCCGTGGCCCCGGCCAAAACCCCGCTCCCCGCCCCACCGCACTACCGTGGTTGCGCCGCCCCCGGGCCAATCCACAAAGACTCCCTGTCATCCAGATCCGGCGGCGGCAGTACCTTCAACCCACGCAACTCTAAAAGATAGCCATCTAAGCGCTGCTTCCTCGGCGAACTTGCGGCCCCGCACCCTTACGTTAGACACCAGCCAACCGGTAGCCTAGGAGCTCCGCTGCCTCGAGGGGTGCTGCTTCCCATTGGGAATCGATTGGCCCAGAATAAAAATTCAGATAACTGACGCCTAAATAAAGTGATTTGAGATGAGGGTGCGACCTATCTGGCGGCATGGTGAAGTAGGCAGGTCCAGCTGCCGAGTCGGTGAGGCCGGCGCGGTTGCGGTGGCGACCGGCAGCAGGGAAAGAGCGATGTCGCGACGGTCGACGGGTACACGGAAGCAGTGCCAGGACTCTGGATGGATCCGAAGTTGGAGCCGCTCCGGCGCCGTGAACAACGATGGGGGTGAATCGGCTCCGGTATGGTTCACGCGACCGTCGTCGAGGCAGCACCAACATCACGGAGTAAGAGGCACACGGCCTAGTGCACGACGGCAAATGGACATCGTCTCCGGCATTAGGGAGGAGGGCGGCTGTGAAATTGGTGCGGTGGGGGCGCCATGGAGGTGGGGCTGAGGTTTCGCGGCTCGGGAGAAGGGAGCTTCCCGGGGAGAAGGTGATTTTGCGCCCACGAGGTATGAATGGGGGCGGGCGGGCGGGCGGGCGGGGGGGGGGGGATTGGGAGGGGAGTGGAACCATGTCTTACAGATGCATTTGTCTGAAATGTGAGGGGGAGTTACAGTTCTACCCTTGCCTATAGGCTTCTCGGCTTGGGTCTGTGTACTGAGGGTCGGGGATAGTAGAGTAACTTTGCTTCTCCCCAAATAGTGGGCGGGAGTGATTTCGGGCGAGGAGAGCGTGTTTTGAAATAGTGGGCGTGAGCTATTTCGGGCGAGGAGAGCGTGTTTTGCCGACCATGGTTTATGAATTATTCGGCACATGTCATTTCAGCCGAGGAGAAGGCGCGCTTGGATGAAGTTACGAACCTACCCTCGATGTACAACGGGCCAATTGATGTGTGTCCCACATAGGACGGTAATTTCGCGTCTCCCATTTATTTGCTCGGGCGAATTCCACCGAGCAGAGAGGATGTTTAACGGTTCGTTCAAATTTTGGGAGAACGAGCATCCACGTCTACCTTACCAAGTCGATTCGGATCAAATTTTGAAATATTAGCTTGCCACTTCTTTTTTAGATGGAGAGATGATGCTCGGAGTAATGTGTTTTTACATGCTCGTTGCTAGCGATTTACTATATGACAAATAGTTGACCCACTCAAAAACGCGAATCAAACCCAAAATGAAATATCTCGATTCAATGAAATAGCTCGTTCAGTAGGTCAAAATAGTGAACTAAATCCAAAATTGAACATCTCAATCGAGTAGCATGTTGTACAGTATTATAGTACCCCATGAACATGTTGAAAGTCAAATTAATGAACTTGTTTGATATACGCATATATCCGTTCATGTGTGGATTGCAGACAACATGTTCTCCAATTTAAATATTTGAATGCTAGTTTATATCGAAACATGGTTTATATCAGTCTTTGATGCATAAAACACGACCTCCCCCTCTCCCGAACTCATGTTCTCTCTCTCTCTCTCGCGCCGACAATCTTCAATTCTGTCGCACGCATCCGACACGAAAACCTGTTGGTCCCCCTCCCTTTCTCTCCATCTCTCTCTCTCTCTCTCTGTCTCTCTCTCTTTGTGTGTGTGTGTGGGGGGGGGGGTCTTTCTAGTTCGCATACATATATACACCATCTATAGGTCTCTCTGGCACACTATGTATGATACTCTAGCTAGTCCAAGCTAGATATCTTGGGTGCACTCATCGTATGCACACAAATTCCTTGGCTCTTTGCCCGTAACTCTCTCATGCACCACTATGTCATCTCGGAGCTCTCCCCCTCTCTCAAACTCTCCATCCACCTGGGTCACACATACACATGCATATCTCACTCGCACTCGATAGGCCCATCTAAAACTCTATCTCTCCCCCTCGTTCTATCTCCATCTCACACGCGCACACACACAATCTCATGCCTAGCTAGCCAAGTATGATGGTCTCTCACTCAATTGTAGGCACACGCAGTCCCCCTATATGTATATGACTAGCTAATCTTAGTCTCCATCACAAACATGTGCATGGTCTATCTCGATTTCTCTCGGGGCATCTTTCTATCATGCACGCACTCCCTCGATCTCCCACCCATATAGTCCCCTCACGATCTCGACGGGATCTCTCTATCACAAGCACACCCTCTCTCCCTCCCCATGCGTCCATGCCATCCATGTGTCCCTCTCGACCTTTGTTCCTTGTTGGCCAGACCTCTATTGGACATGTGCTACAGGGATGTCTCTCTCCATTGCAAACAATCACACACTAGCTATCTTCGTGTATCTCCTCGCCTCGCTTTTCCATCTCAGAGATGCATGCGTGATTCTGTTCGCATAAGAAACGAAAAAACACACACACACTCTCTCACTCTCTAATTTATCATTTGTTGTCACTTTCTCTTTCACACACATACTCTTTTTGCACACTTACTCATTCTCCTTCACACGCACTTGATCTGTCTCGACTGAGGCACTCTCCTCGGTCCATAGCATATAGATTTATTGAAAAGTCAAACATCACTAAGTTTGACCATGTATGTGGAGAAAAAGAATTACATCTAGTACGACAAACATATACCATTAGATTCACCATGAGATGTAGTTTTGTATGATGTATCTTTGGTATTGTAGATATAAATAACATTTGCGTAAACCTGATCAAAGTTTCCAAAGTTTGACTTCTAAAAAATGTACATGCACTGCATTATCGAGCAGATGGAATATCTCTTTCCCCCTCTCAGCTATCTGACGCACCACTCAGCCTTATCGGGGCTCCTCAATCTCTCTCAAACTTTATTGGTCAGTTTGGTTTGTGACCTGACCCTCATGCCTTGATGGCCGGTACTGCCTGGTGTGGACGTGAGATGTAAAATATTTCTGCCTGGCCAGACTTGTGTGGTGCTGAAGCGTTTGGTTCATGCCTGAGCCAGGCAAAGAATCAACGTCCCATCAATCAATCCATGCATCAATTATTTAATGCTAATATCCATCCATGTTGCTGTTAGCCTCGTGGCCACACGGCCAGGAACGGCCAGGCGTTTGAAATCGGTCGCCTGGGCCAGGCTACTTGCAGTGTCTGGAGTTCAACTAGGCTAATTAAAGTGCAAGGGAACCCAGGCCAGGCGGGCTTTCTTTTTCACAGGGTAGCAACCAAACAAGCGTGCATGAAATTCGGCCACAACCCCAGGCCAGACAAAAGATGCTCAGGACGCAAGCCAAACTGGCCTTATATCTCCCTGGTTCACACATACACATGTCTCGCTCGCGCTATACATATAGACCCATCCAACACTCTCCACCCTTGTTCTCTCTCCATGTGACACGCACCCCACTAAGTACCATAATCCCTCACTCCATCATAGGCGCAAGCACGCCCCCCTCCTAAGTATGATTATCTCTTACTAGCCATCAGGAACACACGTATTATCTCCTTCCATCCATACGTCTATCTCGATATCTCTTGGGGCATCTTCTATCGCGCACACAGCTTGTCACTCGATCTCCCACCCATGTAGTCCCATCACGACCTCTAGGGAATCTCTCTATGACAAACATACACTCTCCTCCCCATGTCTGCATTTTCTCCGTATGTCTCTCTCGACCTCTCTCCCTTGTTTGTCAGACCCTCTTGGCCACGTGCTAGGGGTCTTGCTCTCTCAATTCCAAACAACCACACACTATCTCCTCACCTTGCCTCCGTTGTTGAAGATGCATGCGTGATATGTTTGCATAAGACACACAAGCTTTTTCTCTACTTTTATCGTGTGTTGTCCATGTCTCTTTCACACACGCACACACACTTTTTTCACTCTCTCTCTCTCTAGTTAGGGACTCTATCACGTCCATAAGCATATGGATGTTTTAAAAAGTCAAACCTCAGAAAAGTTTGACCAGGTATATGTGGAGAAAAACATTTACATCTGGAACAATCATTAGATTCATCACAACATGTACTTACTTCATACTATCATTTATCTTTGGTATTGTAGATATAAGTAATTTCTTTATAAACTTGGTCAAAGTTTCAAAAGTTTGACTTAAAAAAATGTTGGAACTACATTATCGAATGGAGGGAGTAGCTCTTTCTCTCTCTCTCTCTGCTATCTCTCACGGGCCTCCCCTCTCACTCGAACTCTCTATACCGATGGATTATACGCTCACTGTGTCAGCGTATAGCTCCGTATATTGTTTAGTTGACTGGTCAACCAATCCACATGCTGCCTTGTCAGCTCGTGTTCTGTATCTTCGTGTGCTGGCCCATGTGGCAGTGGGTGAGAATAAGTAAACTAGAGGCCCATCTGACACGCGGTGAAGTAAACAAAGTTGAAACCACTCGGGGTAGCACCCCGCACGCTAGTAAATTGAGGGTGCATTGAGGACAAACTTCTTGCGCGCGAAGGACGCACTCGCGCACAATTCACCACTGCGCGGCGGCATGCACAGAAGGACGCACTCGCGCACACCCAGCACACAACACACACCAGCACACGTGTACACCGGTGTCGTCGCCGGTTGAGATGGACGGCGAGGCAGCCAACAAGCGGAGGCGGCTCGAGCCAAAACCGCATCCGGTGAGCTTGGACTTCATCAGCAGCCCCCCTGACGACATGCTGCTCGTCATCATCAGCCTCCTCCCCACAAAATCTGCCGTGCGGACCGCCCTGCTCTCCCGGCGGTGGCGCCCCCTCTAGCGCTGCGTCCCCCTCAACCTCACCGTCGACAACTGCCTCTGCGACGGGGATTGCAAACGCATGACCGCAGTCTCCAAGATCCTTTCATTGCACCCTGGGCCAGCCAGACGCCTTGACATCCGCATGTTCAGTACCAACTGCAAGGTCCAACCCAAGTTCGACGAGTGGTTCTTATCCCCCGCCCTAGATCAGATCGAGGAGCTCAACTTTGAAGCTGGACGATGTCGCTCTCTGCCGTCCGCGCTCCGCCTCACGCCAACGCTGCGCCGCTCCAGCTTCAGCTCCTGCTATCTTCCCCAGATTAATGCCGCGCCCGCCCTTCTTCTCCCTCAACTCAAGCAGCTCAACCTCTTCGACGTTGTCATCTCGAAGAAGGCTATGGAGCACCTACTCCGCAGCTGTACTGCGCTTGAGTACCTTCGTCTTGAGCAGATCCACGGGTTCATTAGCCTCCACATCGCCTTGACAAATCTCCGATGGATTTATGTGTCTTGCTGGCCCCGCAACAAGACATCAATTGGGAAGAGATCACTCCAGCTGTTCCACGTTATGGTCATTGAGAATGCGCCTTTCCTTGAGAGATTGCTTTTATCGGATCTAGAAGGTCCAACAAAAATCAGGGTCATTGATGCGCCGAAATTGACAGCGTTGGTGTACTCGTCTGCCAAATTCTCCGAACTCTTTATTGGATCCGTAATCGTTCAGGTACAACACTCATCTTCTTCTCCGTCTTCTTGAAATTCACATTTTTAAATTTCTTCTTTATGTTATTTACGACCGTCTTCCAGAAAATGATTCCCACAAGCTTGACCCAGTCCATGCGCATAGTGAAGATCTTAGCACTAATATCTATCGGCCCCAATCTGGATCAAGTTGTTGGATTCCTTACATGCTTTTCGTGCACGGAGAAGCTACTCATCGAGGTGAAACTTCTTTCCTATAAGTAAACGGTAATCACAACGTAGCTCAATTTTTTCTTAATTTTCCCACATTACGATGACAAGTGTAGTGTTCAAAACTGCATCTACGCATTGCACCGAAAGAAATGTTTTTAGTATTTTTTCTCACGTGATCACCTGCATCGTTTTTATGCTGTACTACTATAGTAGCCTAGGCTAGTCATAGTGGAAAGTAACTTAGACTACTCCAGTAACTCTATGGTTACCCTAAGAGCAAGTACTACCTCCGTCCTGGTTTACTCTTCCAATTTTGTAGTATCAAAATTTGACCATAGATTTAACTAACAGAATGTTAATGCATGTTACTAAGAACTATATCATTGGATTCGTATTTGAACATAATTTCAAATGGTGTAATTTTTAGTGACATGCATTGGCATTTTCTTAGGTAAATCTATGGTCAAAATTTTATACTAAATACAAGGTAGTATTCCCTCCGTCCCAAACTTCTTGTCTTACATTTGTTTAGATATGGATGTATCTAACACTAAAATGTAACTAGATACATCCGTATTTAGACAAATTTAAGACAAGAATTTTGGGACGGAGGGAGTACAAAAGTGGGCTATGTAGGCCAAAACATGTGCCAAATTCACTTGTGATGCATTTGGCATCGATGCCCCTCCATTGCTCACCTGGTGCCCCAATCTGGATCACCTACTTTGCTCGGGTGCCAAATTAACTCACGCAATGAAAAAACACTGCGTGGGAGAGAGAGGACTGAGGCAATAAAAAACACTTGTTTGTGAGAGTGAGAGGCTGGTGTAGTTGGTTTGATTGATTTATTTATACATGTGGGTCTGTGTGCACAGCGGTGCCAACTCTCTCACATCACGAGAGCGGTGCCAAAATCTTTTGATTTGACATCGATGCGTATTATGTGGCATACTTTTGCGAAATATGGCATCGGCCACATAGTGGAAGGCAACAAATGCCCAAGCTCTTCACGTGCTTGATACGTCTCCGTCGTATCTACTTTTCCAAACACTTTTGCCCTTGTTTTGGACTCTAACTTGTATGATTTGAATGGAACTAACCCGGACTGACGCTGTTTTCAGCAGAATTGCCATGATGTTGTTTTATGTGCAGAAAACAAATATTCTCGGAATGACCTGAAACTCCACGGAACATCTTAGAAAAAATAAAAAAAAATCCTCACCAAAGATGAAGACCAGGGGCCCACACCCTGTCCATGAGGGTGGGGGCGTGCCCCCTACCTCGTGGCCCCCCTGGATGCCCTCCGACGCCAACTCCAACTCTATATATTTGCTTTCGGAGAGAAAAAAATCAGGGAGAAGAAATCATCGCGTTTTACGATACGGAGCCGCCGCCAAGCCCTAAAACCTCTCGGGAGGGCTGATCTGGAGTTCGTTCGGGGCTCCGGAGAGGGGGGTTCGTCGCCGTCGTCATCATCAACCATCCTCCATCACCAATTTCATGATGCTCACCGCCGTGCGTGAGTAATTCCATCGTAGGCTTGCTGGACGGTGATGGGTTGGATGAGATTTATCATGTAATCGAGTTAGTTTTGTTAGGGATTGATCCCTAGTATCCACTATGTTCTGAGATTGATGTTTCTATGCTTAATGCTTGTCACTAGGGCCCGAGTGCCATGATTTCAGATCTGAACCTATTTTGTTTTCATGAATATATGTGAGTTCTTGATCCTATCTTGCAAGTATATAGTCACCTACTATGTGTTATGATCCGGCAACCCCGAAGTGACAATAATCAGGACCACTCCCGGTGATGACCCTAGTTTGAGGAGTTCATGTATTCACTATGTGCTAATGCTTTGTTCCGGTTCTCTATTAAAAGGAGGCCTTAATATCCCTTAGTTTCCAATAGGACCCTGCTGCCACGGGAGGGTAGGACAAAAGATGTCATGCAAGTTCTTTTCCATAAGCGCGTATGACTATATACGGAATACATGCCTACATTACATTGACGAATTGGAGCTATGTCTGTGTCACCCTATGTTATGACTGTTACATGATGAACCGCATCCGGCATAATTATCCATCACTGATCCGGTGCCTACGAGTTTTCCATATACTGGTTCTCGCTTATTTACTTTCCCGCTGCTACTGTTACAATCACTACAAAATACCAAAAACATTACTTTTGCTGTCTTTACTTTTGTTGCCGCTACCACCACTATCATATTACTTTGCTACTAAACACTTTGCTGCATATACTAAGTTCCCAGGTGTGGTTGAATTGACAACTCAGCTGCTAATACTTGAGAATATTCTTTGGCTCCCCTTGTGTTGAATCAATAAATTTTGGTTGAATACTCTACCCTCGAAAGCTGTTGCGATCCCCTATACTTGTGGGTTATCAAGACTAATTTCTGGCGCCGTTGCCGGGGAGCATAGCTCTATTCTTTGAGTCACTTGGGATTTATATCTGCTAGACACTATGAAGAACTTGAGAGATCCAAAAACCAAGATCTATCCCTCAACTACGAGGGGAGGTAAGGAACTGCCATCTAGCTCTGCACTTGATTCACCTTCTGTTATGAGTAAGTTTGCAACACCTACACCTGCTTCTGCTATTTGTTCTGATATGTCGCATGTTATTGATGATGCCACTTCTGATATGCATGATACTTATGATGAAACTGCTTCTATGCCTGATACTACTGTGCCCCTTGGTGAATTTCTTGATGAACAGATTGCTAGGACTAGAGAAAAAGAAATTATTGAATGTGAATACGATGATGATAGTGATGAAAATATGCATGTTATTCCTGAGGGTTATCTTTTTGAAATGGAATCTTCTGCCGCTATTTTAGCTTGCAAAGATAGATATGAGCTTAAGAGGTTATTAGTTAAATGGAACAAAGAATCACTTAGAGATAAAATGAAACCCGACCCTGCTTTTGCTACTTCACCTATTTGTGTTCCTGATAAGGATTATGAATTCTCTATTGATCCTGATATAATTACTTTGGTTGAATCTGATTCGTTTTATGGCTATGAATCTGAAACTGTTGTGATATAGCTGCCATGTTCACTAATGATGAGAGATCGTGTTACTTTTATATACTCAAAATATTTCCGTTCTCATTAAAGGGTGATGCTAAGATATGGTTTAATTCTCTTGATCCTGGTTGTGTGCGTAGTCCCCGGGATATGATTTATTACTTCTCTGCTAAATATTTCCCTGCTCATAAGAAACAAGCTGCTTTGAGGGAAATATACAACTTCGTGCAAATTAAAGAAGAGAGTCTCCCACAAGCTTGGGGGAGGCTTCTCAAGTTACTTAATGCTTTGCCTGATCATCCTCTTAAGAAACCTGAAATACTTGATATCTTTTATAATGGACTGACCGATGCTTCCAGAGATTACCTGGATAGTTGTGCTGGTTCTCTTTTCAGGGAAAGAACACCAGATGAAGCTGAAATTCTATTGAATAATATGTTGACAAATGAAAATAATTGGGCACCTCCTGAGCTATCTCCTGAGTCAACTCCTGCTCCAATTACTGAGCCTATTCCTAAACCAACTCCGAAGAAGAGAGGTGTTCTATTTCTCAGTCCCGAAGATATGCAAGAGGCAAAGAAATCTATGAAAGAAAAAGGTATTAAAGCTGAAGATGTTAAGAATTTACCTCCTATTGAAGAAATACATGGTCTTAATATACCGCCTGTTGAAGACACCTATGATCTCAATTCTTTATTTACTGAAGAACCTCCTAATCCCGATATCCCGACACAGGTAGTAAAGGTAAATTCTCTCTATAGATATGATAAAGCTGAAGTCCCTCCTACTAAAATTGCTAGTCAGTACTTGGACGAGTTTGATAACTTTATGTTTAAGCAAGACGACTTCAATGCTTATTTTGGTAGACAATTAAAAGAAAATGCTTATATGATTAGACTCTTGGGTGATTATATGGCTAATATTAAAGGTGAACTTAAACTTGTTAGCAAACATGCTTCTATGGTTACCACTCAAGTAGAACAAGTACTTAAGGCTCAAAAAGAAGTGCTTGATGAAATGAATAGTAAGAAAAATGATTATGCTATTAGAGTGGCTACTAGAACTGGTAGAATGACTCAGGAACCTTTGTATCCTGAAGGCCACCCTAAGAGAATCGAGCAAGATTCTCAAAGAAATAATATTGATGTTCCTAGTTCTTCTAAAAAGAAGAAAAAGAAAAATGATAGAACTGTGCAAACTTCTAGTGAACCTATTGCTGAACCACCTGATAATCCAAATGATATCTCTATGTCTGATGCTGAAACACAATCTGGTAATGAACATGAACCTAATGAAAATATTAATGATGATGTTCATGATGATGCTCAACCTAGTAATGATAATGATGTAGAAATTGAACCTGCTGTTGATCTTGATAACCCACAATCAAAGAATCAACGTTATGATAAAAGAGACTTTGTTGCTAGGAAACGTGGTAAAGAAAGGGAACCTTGGGTTCAGAAACCCATGCCTTTTCCTCCAAAACCATCCAAGAAAAAGGATGATGAGGATTTTGAGCGCTTTGCTGAAATGATTAGGCCTATATTTTTGCGTATGCGATTAACTGATGTGCTTAAAACAAATCCTTATGCTAAATATATGAAGGATATCATTACTAATAAAAGAAAGATACCGGAAGCTGAAATTTCCACCATGCTTGCTAATTATACTTTTAAGGGTGGAATACCAAAGAAACTTGGAGATCCCGGAGTACCTACTATACCTTGCTCCATTAAAAGAAATTATATTAAAACTGCTTTATGTGATCTTGGAGCCGGTGTTAGTGTTATGCCTCTCTCTTTATATCGTAGACTTGACTTGAATAAGCTAACACCTACTGAAATATCTTTGCAAATGGCAGATAAATCAACTATCGGTATTTGTGAGGATGTGCCTGTTGTGGTTGCAAACGTTACTATTTTAACGAACTTTGTTATTCTTGATATTCCCGAGGACGATAGTAGGTCTATTATTCTTGGCAGACCTTTTCTTAATACTGCAGGGGCTGTTATTGATTGCACTAAAGGCAATGCCACTTTTCATGTTAATGGTAATGAGCATACGGTACACTTTCTGAGGAAACAACCTCAAGTTCATAGTATCAACTCCATTGGAAAATCCCATCGATTATAATTTGAGGTTTTGAATTTCCTCTTCCTACTGTCAAAAAGAAATATGATATACTTATTATTGGGGATGTGCATATCCCCGTTGAGGTAACTTAGTGTTATTCGAAATTTCTCCGGTTTCATGATTATCGGAATGAGTTTGTTAACAAGACTTGATCAACCTTGTTAGTGGATTCTTTTTGATGAGCATGAGATGGATGAAATTAGAAGCACAAACTTCTGTACCCTCTCTATACTTTCTGTTAATTAGTAGAAATAAAGTAAAAATAGTATTTTTTCAGTCTGTTTCCTGACTTATCCGTGCAACATAAAAATATCCCGAAAATAAAAGTCCTCAGAATGACATGCCAATTTAATATGATTTTTTCGGGAATATTTGAGGATTTAGTGTGCAAAAATTACCGCGGGAGGAGCTGCCACCTGGCCATGAGGGTGGTGGGCGCCCCCCCTAGGGCGCGCCCCTGCCTCGTGGGCCCACGGTGGCCCTCCTCCACTTATCCCGGCACCCATCTTCTTCCTCTGTCTCACACAAACCCGAAAAACCAACTCAAGCACGAGTTCCAGCCACTTTTGCTATGATTTTCGATCTCCTTACTCAAAGCACCTCTCGCAAAACTGCTTGGGGAGATTGTTCCTTGGTATGTGACTCCTCCATTGGTCCAATTAGTTTTTTTTCTAGTGCTTTACTCTTTGCAAATTTGTGCTACATAGGTGACCATGTTCTTGAGCTTCCATGTCAAATTTATATGGTTCCAAGTAGTTTTAATGCTTGATATAGGCTCTAGGCACTTGTAGGAGTAGTTGCTATCAGTTTTATTGAAGTTGGTTTACTTTTGTTAAATTTCATAATTTTTCAGAGAAAAACAATATGCTTAGGAAGATGTTCCAAGGTGGTTCCTCTAAGAAGCAAGGACCCAGGATCGCTATGCGCGATGCTGACGAGGATCCACCAAGAGACGCTCCAGTACGGCCTTGCGAATGGCCGTCGGAAAATTTTATGGACCATGCGGGAATTAAAGAAGAATTCAAAGCATATTTGCACAATGCCGGTCTTGAGGATTTTGAGGCTAACAAATGCCCCCAGTATCATGATCTCACAAGTTCATTTGTGAGGAGGTTTGAGTATTCATCTTCGCGTAATTCTCCTTCAGTCATGTTTGATCTCTATGACAAATCTTATACCATGGACTTAGAGGATTTCACTTCTGCTTGCAAACTTCCATCATGGGGTAGTGTTAGGGATCCCCCTAAATCTGAATTTAGAAACTTTCTTGCTAGTATAACCGTGGGGGAATCTAGAGATATAACGCAGGCTACCATAAGGAGCATCCACTTTCCTGCTATACATTATTTTGCTCTCTTCATCGGTAGATGCATAAATGCTAAGGATGAAGCATGTCACATGTGTGTCCCTGATCTTAGCATTCTTAGGAGTGCTGTGTTAGGAGACCAATCTTATCATATGGGAGCCATTGTAGCTCGTAGGTTGCATCATAATAGACTTAATGGAGATTTCTTTGGAGGAATTTATGCAACCCGCTTAGCTCATTTTCTTGAGATAGACATTTGTGAGGGTGATACGGAGTTGCCTCCTGCATATTCAGATTATGACTCTATGGCTTCGCACCAGTTTGTCGAGAGGCCTGAATCACCTCTCTTATATCATTTAATTTTTGATAAACAACGCGTTTTCCGTATTACTCTCCCTGCTCCTGCCTTCTTTGATTCACAGACAAAAAGAAGATATGTTATTACCAGAGAGGAGGCAGAAGAGTATGAGAGGAGAGCGGGGGCAGCTCGACTCCACGCTGCAGCTCAGCAGGCGATAACCGCTGCACATCAGTATGATCCCAACTCTTCCTCATCACAGTACGACCCCAACAACTATTATTATGGATATCCGCCAGGGCAGCCGTGGCCATAGACCAACTTAGGCCAAAAGCCTAAGCTTGGGGGAGTACGTATTTCTCACCGACATTACATTTATGTTCACACACACTCATTGCTAGATGTCGGTGCTCATACTTTTTCACTGTAATATCCATGCTAGTTTATTTTCTTTTTCCTGCTTTATTCTTGTGTGTTTGTTAAACCTTAAGAAAAACCAAAAAATTAGTAGTAGTTTATTTTTCTGTTGTAGTAGTAATAATTAAAAAGAAAACCCAAAAATATTTCCCGTTCTTCTTTTGCTTGTTGGGAGCTTTCCCGTGTAAATAGTTTTATCTCTTTTCTTTTCTTTGGGGGTCAGTAGGAGAAGACCATAATTAAATTGTTGAAGTGGCTCTTATATGCATTATTGTTGATTTAACCTAGAGCCCATATTGCCTTGTCTTCTCCTGTTAATTGAATGCTCGCAGATTCCTACTTAGTCCAATGCACGTACACTCTTATTATTATTCACACCGTTTGGTCATGCAAGTGAAAGGCAATTATGATGATATATGATGGACTGACTGAGATGAGAAAAGCTGGTATGAACTCGACCTCTTTTGTTTTTGTAAATATGATGAGTCCCTCGTTCTTGATTCAGCTTATTATGAATAAACATGTTTGCAATGACAATTAGAGATCATAGTTGCTTGTGCCATGCTTGATTAGCTATGAGTTATAATGATTTACCTTGTGTGCCAACATGCTATTAAGATGGTTATGATGTGGTATGATGGGGTGGTATCCTCCTTTGAATGATTTAAGTGACTTGACTTGGCACATGTTCATGCATGAAGTTGAAACAAAATCAACATAGCCTTCACGATATTTATGTTCATGGTGGATTATATCCTACTCATGCTTGCATCCAATGTTTATTAATTTTAATGCATGTACATGGCTGTTGTCACTCTCTAGTTGGTCGCTTCCCAGTCTTTTGCTAGCCTTCACTTGTACTAAGCGGGAATACTGCTTGTGCATCCAATCCCTTAAACCCTAAAGTTATTCCAGATGAGTCCACTATACCTTCCTATATGCGGTATCTACCTGCCATTCCAAGTAAATTTGTATGTGCCAAACTCTAAATCTTCAAATAATCATTCTGTTTTGTATGCTCGAATAGCTCATGTATCAACCAAGGCTGTCCTTATCTTCCGTGTTAGGCGGGTTATTCTCAAGAGGAGTGGACTCCGCTCCTCACCCACGAGAAAATGGCTGGTCACCGGGATGCCCAGTCCCACACTTTATGCAAACTAAATCAAAGTTAATTGCAAACAAAACCCCCCTGGGACCTGATGTATGTTGGAGGCACTCGTTGTTTCGAGCAAGCCATGGATTGATGCTTGTTGGTGGAGGGGGAGTATAAACTTTACCATTCTGTTTGGGAACCGCCTATAATGTGTTTAGCATGGAAGATATCGCCATCTCTTAGTTGTTACGTTGACAATGAAAGTATATCGCTCAAAATACAATTTATCTCTATTTCAAAACTGAGCTCTGGCACCTCTACAAATCCTTGCTTCCCTCTGTGAAGGGCCTATCCATTTACTTTTATGTTGAGTCATCACCCTCTTATTAAAAAGCACTAGCTGGAGAGCACAACCGTCATTTGCATTCATCACTGTTAATTTATATTGGGTATGACTATGATTGGATCTCTTTTACCATGAATTACAATGTCTAGTCTGTCCTTGATCTTTAAAGGTGCTCTACATTTATGTTTTGCGGTCTCAGAAAGGCTAGCGAGATACCATCTTGTTATATCATATTATGATTGTTTTGAGAAAGTGTTGTCATCTGAGATTTATTATTATGGCTTGCTAGTTGATTATGCTATTGATATGAGTAATTATGAGACCTGAGAATTATTGCAAATGTGGTTAGTTATGATCTATGCTGAAAACTTGAATGCTGGCTTGACATAGTTACAACAACAAGAGCAAACAGAGTTTGTAAAAGTTTTTCTTTCTTTCTTTCAGTTTGTCAACTGAATTGCTTGAGGAAAAGCAAGGGTTTAAGCTTGGGGGGAGTTGATACATCTCCGTCGTATCTACTTTCCAAACACTTTTGCCCTTGTTTTGGACTCTAACTTGTATGATTTGAATGGAACTAACCCGGACTGACGCTGTTTTCAGCAGAATTGCCATGATGTTGTTTTATGTGCAGAAAACAAATATTCTCGGAATGACCTGAAACTCCACGGAACATCTCAGAAAAAATAATAAAAAAATCCTTGCCAAAGATGAAGACCAGGGGGCCCACACCCTGTCCACGAGGGTGGGGGGTGCACCCCCCCTAGGGTGCACCCCCTGGATGCCCTCCGACGCCAACTCCAACTCTATATATTTTCTTTCGGAGAGAAAAAAATCAGGGAGAAGAAATCATCGCGTTTTACGATACGGAGCCGCCGCCAAGCCCTAAAACCTCTCGGGAGGGCTGATCTGGAGTCCGTTCGGGACTCCGGAGAGGGGGATTCGTCGCCGTCGTCATCATCAACCATCCTCCATCACCAATTTCATGATGCTCACCGCCGTGCGTGAGTAATTCCATCGTAGGCTTGCTGGACGGTGATGGGTTGGATGAGATTTATCATGTAATCGAGTTAGTTTTGTTAGGGTTTGATCCCTAGTATCCACTATGTTCTGAGATTGATGTTGCTATGACTTTGCTATGCTTAATGCTTGTCACTAGGGCCCGAGTGCCATGATTTCAGATCTGAACCTATTATGTTTTCATGAATATATGTGAGTTATTGATCCTATCTTGCAAGTCTATAGTCACCTACTATGTGTTATGATCCGGCAACCCCGAAGTGACAATAATCGGGACCACTCCCGGTGATGACCATAGTTTGAGGAGTTCATGTATTCACTATGTGCTAATGCTTTGTTCTGGTTCTCTATTAAAAGGAGGCCTTAATATCCCTTAGTTTCCAATAGGACCCCGCTGCCACGGGAGGGTAGGATAAAAGATGTCATGCAAGTTCTTTTCCATAAGCACGTATGACTATATACGGAATACATGCCTACATTACATTGACGAATTGGAGCTAGTTTTGTGTCACCCTATGTTATGACTGTTACATGATGAACCGCATCCGACATAATTATCCATCACTGATCCAGTGCCTACGAGTTTTCCATATACTGGTTCTCGCTTATTTACTTTCCCGCTGCTACTGTTACAATCACTACAAAATACCAAAAACATTACTTTTGTTGTCTTTACTTTTGTTGCCGCTACCACCACTATCATATTACTTTGCTACTAAACACTTTGATGCAGATACTAAGTTTCCAGGTGTGGTTGAATTAACAACTCAGCTGCTAATACTTGAGAATATTCTTTGGCTCCCCTTGTGTCGAATCAATAAATTTGGGTTGAATACTCTACCCTCGAAAGCTGTTGCGATCCCCTATACTTGTGGGTTATCAGTGCTCCTAGTTAAATGAGTGGAAACGGAAAGAGAGAGAGAGAGAGAGGGAGAGAGAGAGAGAGTGAAAAAATATCACTAGCCAGCCAACCCTATCGTATGAGCGAATGATATTGGTACCTCTTGATGACACGACAATCTTATGCAGCCAGCTGCTCTAATATGTTCTCTTCTTTTGCAGATAAAAAAGACCCGAAAGTGAAAAATGTGCTGCACTATAACAATCTCATCGAATGCCTTGATTTCCATCTTACAGAAATTGATTTGATCGACTACCGAGGCAGCACGTCTGAGATTAAATTGGCCAGGTTCTTTGTTCTGGAGGCAAGTGTGCTCAAGGTAATGAGGTTTGGCGTTCTCTGGCGCAACAATGAATGGTGTGCTGATCACCGCAAGCGTCTAAGCCTAAATGACAAAGTCTCCGCAGAAGCTGAATTTGTTTTTGAAACATCAAGTGGCTAGAGACTCGAAACTTATTTGCCCATTAGTGACTTGTCAGGGCGGTGGATTTTAGTTTGTACGATAATGCTGCATCCACCTAAAGTAACAAAAGTTCTTACGTAAACTTCCTAGCAATTCCCTCTTCGTAGGTGCAGCATTACTCCTAACATTTGTAATATCAGTTTGAAACTTGTAATATTGCCGGGTCCTATTCCTGCATTTTCAAAATCCTGCGAATCAAACAGGTCCTGAGTTGGTGATGATGTTGTGCCTCCCATCTTTCACCAATAGCCGTCGGATCTAGATCTGACGCATACAAACCAAGCTTCTCCATTTTTGCAAAAAGATGCCCGCACTTGTTCCCTATTTACAAACAACTCCTTGTCTCTCACAATCAGCCTTATCTCCTCCCCACCACATCTAGAAGGCCGTGGAAAAATCTGGCGCGATGGCCGCTGCCGGAGCCGTCCACCCCCAATCTTGGTGTTCCGTGCAATGCACGGGCATCTACGCATGGGAAATTATGTCGAACAGGGCTAGTTGTAAGCAGGCTAGCTCTACAGCCATGATGATAGTGACTGCAGATGGTGAGGCTGACTATGGTATGCCGAACACGGCGCCTATACTCAGGTGTCATCTCTGGCGCAGGGTCTTGTCACTTCACTGTGAGGAGCAACACGTAATAATTTGACCAACGGGTAGTACAGTGCTAGTACTCCTACTACTACATTGGTAGTACTACTACTAGTACTAGTAGCACCACCGTCTGGATTTAGGAGTACTACCACGTCCATCTGGATTTTAGTATTTGACTAGCAATATCTAGTAATGCATGTCACAAAAAATGTACTACTCCCTCTGTAAATAAATACATGGTGTTTTATTCCTATCGGCGAGAGAACTTAATGTTTTTTTGCTAACTAGAGTACTAACAGGATTACATGCAATGAACTAAACACTTCATGTCATGTTTGGTAGTCTCAAGTCATTGAAAGCATGCATGGCCCACATCTCTCATTGGTTGATATGTCACGAAATAAGAAACAAGGAGGGAGTTAATGCACCGTGCCTAAGTATTTTGGGATTATTTGGTTTTCGTAAGGTGACCTACATAACATTTTTGTTTACATGCATTAACATTTTATTAGTTAAATCAAAGGTCAAAACTTGGCGCAAAATGCAAAGGGGACCAATAAACCAGTAAACATCAAACTTCTCTCCTTTGGCCCCAACTAGAGGTCTGGTGAGATGACTATACTGCACCGCCATGGAGGGGGACACAGCTTCATTGACTTACGACAACTGCCTTTGGGTGAATGACATATGAGCCTAGGGGGTGGCTGGCCCACCTATCATACAGCCAAAGGCATGTGCACTACAGGGCCGAGGAGTAGTACGAAATCCTACGCACCTACGCACACTAACCAAGGGCAAGAGTGATCACTCGAATCGTAAGATCAGTTGACTAGAAGCTAAGCTAGACCCATGGTGGCGATGAGCGCGAGCATCAGCCGGCTATGCCAGATGGTCCATGACGCCGGCCTGCGGCCCGGCACGGAGGAACGTCTCCAGGTAGTATTGCTTGAGGCCGCCAGGGTGAGGGGCCGCTTGGACGACAGCTTCGTCTCCTTGTTCGACGAGGTCCTCGTCGGTTTCCTCGACAAGTTCACCGTCGTCAAGAAGCTTGCGGACGACTTTGACGTAAGCCTCCAGCCGACGCGCCCAGGCTCTGTGATGCCCGCCACCCTCAACGGCCACTATGGTGACAACCTCTTCGACGCACTGGTGGCCCTGCGACTGCCCGCCGTCGCGCCGAAGAATGTCCACCTCGAGGTCATGCTCGCCGCACAGTGCCTGGCACAGCAATACACCATCAACATAATCACCTACGTCTACGCGCAAATCTTCCACAAGGACTACTACATGCAAGAGGAGGACGATAGGACGCTGGCCTTCTTGGACCACAGGGCAACCTTGGACGGCACTGTTCAGAAGCACGTTGAGCTCGCTGCCAACGCCGCTGCTCCTCAGACGTCGGTTGGTGACCCAGCGCACTAGGGCGTGAGGATGTCGTTGATGGATCCGTATGTATTTTTATCTTCCCGTCAAATCCATGTAGTAGTATATGATACTACAGTAATTATCTTACCTTTCGCATCAACTTCATAATTTTCGTACGTACTCCATGCATGAACGGCGCCAGAACCAAAATTCTCATTACTCTAGGCAAAATCGTTATTTTCTATCTATTGGTCGCGCCATGGAGCAAAACCAAATTTTACAAGTTACGAGTTCAAAAGGAAAAGCCTGCCGTGTTCGCGTCGCACCCCCACACGGTTGGTCCGGCACGCCGCTCAAGCGGGAATTGATGTCTACTACACAACCTTCTTCTTGTAGACGTTGTTGGGCCTCCAAGTGCAGAGGTTTGTAGGACAGTAGCAAATTTCCCTCAAGTGGATGACCTAAGGTTTATCAATCCGTAGGAGGCATAGGATGAAGATTGTCTCTCTCAAGCAACCTTGCAACCGAATAACAATGAGTCTCTTGTGTCCCCAACACACCCAATACAATGGTAAATTGTATAGGTGCACTAGTTCGGCGAAGAGATGGTGATACAACTGGTATATGGATAGTAGATAAAGGTATTTGTGATCTGAAATTATAAAAACAGCAAGGTAGCAAGTGATAAAAGTGAGCATAAACGGTATTTCAATGATAGGAAATAAGGCCTAGGGTTCGTACTTTCGCTAGTGTAAGTTCCCTCACAAATAATAACATAATTGGATCATATAACTATCCCTCAACATGCAACAAAGAGTCACTCCAAAGTCACTAATAGCGGAGAACAAACGAAGAGATTATGGTAGGGTACTAAACCACCTCAAAGTTATTCTTTCCAATCAATCCATTGGGCTATTCCTATAAGTGTCACAAACATCCCTAGAGTTCGTACTAGAATAACACCTTAAGACACAAATCAACCAAAACCCTAATGTCACCTAGATACTCCAATGTCACCTCAAGTATCCGTGGGTATGATTATACGATATGCATCACACAATCTCAGATTCATCTATTCAACCAACACATAGAACCTCAAAGAGTGCCCCAAAGTTTCTACCGGAGAATCACGACAAAAACGTGTGCCAACCCCTATGCATAGGTTCATGGGAGGAACCCGCAAGTTGATCACCAAAACATACATCAAGTGAATCACGTGATATCCCATTGTCACCACAGATACGCACGGCAAGACATACATCAAGTGTTCTCAAATCTTTAAAGACTCAATCCGATAAGATAACTTCAAAGGGGAAACTCAATCCATTACAAGAGAGTAGAGGTGGGGGGGAAACATCATAAGATCCAAATATAATAGCAAAGCTCACGATACATCAAGATCGTATCATCTCAAGAACACGAGAGAGAGAGAGAGAGAGAGAGATCAAACACATAGCTACTGGTACATACCCTCAGCCTCGAGGGAGAACTACTCCCTCCTCGTCATGGAGAGCACCGAGATGATGAAGATGGCCACCGGAGAGGGATTGCCCCCTCCGGCAAGGTGCCAGAACGGGTCTAGATTGGCTTTCGGTGGCTACGGAGGCTTCTGGCGGCGGAACTCCCGATCTATTGTGCCACCCGGTCGTTTTAGGGTATATGGAGATATATAGGCGGAAAAAGTACGTCAGGGGGCCACGAGGGGCCCACGAGGGTGGAGGGCGCGCCCCCTACCTCGTGGCCTCCTCGAAGGTCCCCTGATGTGCACTCCAAGTCTTCTGGGCTTCTTTCCTTCCAAAAATGAGTTCCGTGAAGTTTCAGGTCAATTGGACTCCGTTTGATTTTCCTTTTCTTCGAAACCCTAAAACAAGGTAAAAACAGAAACTGGCACTGGGCTCTGGGTTAATAGGTTAGTCCCAAAAATGATATAAAAGTGTATAATAAAGCCCATAAACATCCAAAACAGAAGATAATATAGCATGGAGCAATCAAAAATTATAGATACGTTGGAGACGTATCAACATCCCCATGCTTAATTCCTGCTCGTCCTCGAGTAGGTAAATGATAAAAACAGAATTTTTGATGTGGAATGCTACTTGGCATAATTTCAATGTAATTCTTCTTAATTGTGGCATGAATATTCAGATCCGAAAGATTCAAGACAAAAGTTCATATTGACATAGAAATGATAATACTTCAAGCATACTAACTAAGCAATTATGTCTTCTCAAAATAACATGGCCTAAGAAAGTTCGTCCCTACAAAATCATATAGTTTAGTCATGCTCCATTTTCGTCACACAAGAATGCCCTCATCATGCACAACCCCGATGACAAGCCAAGCAATTGTTTCATACTTTAGTAATCTCAAACCTATAAACTTTCACGCAATACATGAGCGCGCGCCATGGATATAGCACTATGGGTGGAATAGAATAATGAGAGGGTTATGTGGAGAAGACAAAAAAGGAGAAAGTATCACATCAACGAGGCTAATCAATGGGCTATGGAGATGCCCATCAATTGATGTCGAGGCAAGGAGTAGGGATTGCCATGCAACGGATGCACTAGAGCTATAAATGTATGAAAGCTCAACAAAAGAAACTAGTGGGTGTGCATCCAACTTGCTTGCTCACGAAGACCTAGGGCACTTGAGGAGGCCCATTGTTGGAATATACAAGCCAAGTTCTATAATGAAAATTCCCACTAGTATATGAAAGTGACAAAACAAGAGGCTCTCTATCATGAGGATTATGGTGCTACTTTGAAGCACACGTGTGGCAAAGGATAGTAGCATTGTCCCTTCTCTCTTATTCTCTCATTTTTTTTATTTTTTTATTTATATTTTTTGGGGCCTTCTCTTTTTTTATGGCCTTTCTCTTTTTTGGGCCTTCTCTTTTTTTATGGCCTTTCTTTTTTTATTCCTCACTTGGGACAATGCTCTAGAAAATGATGATCATCACACTTCTATTTATTTACAACTCAATGATTACAACTCGATACTAGAACAAAGATGACACTATATGAATGCCTCCGGCGGTGTACCGGGATATGCAATGAATCAAGAGTGACATGTATGAAAGAATTATGAATGGTGGATTTGCCACAAATACGATGTCAACTACATGATCATGCAAAGAAATATGACAATGACGAATGTGTCATGATAAACGGAATGGTGGAAAGTTGCATGGCAATATATCTCGGAATGGCTATGGAAATGCCATAATAGGTAGGTATGGTGGCTGTTTTGAGGAAGATATAAGGAGGTTTATGTGTGATAGAGCGTATCATATCACGGGGTTTGGATGCACCAGCGAAGTTTGCACCAACTCTCAATGTGAGAAAGGGCAATGCACGGTACCGAAGAGGCTAGCAATGATGGAAGGGTGAGAGTGCGTATAATCCATGGACTCAACATTAGTCCTAAAGAACTCACATACTTATTGCAAAAATCTACAAGTCATAAAAAACCTCGGCACTACGCGCATGCTCCTAGGGGGATAGATTGGTAGGAAAAGACCATCGCTCGTCCCCGACCGCCACTCATAAGGAGGACAATCAAATAACACCTCATGTTTCAAATTTGTTACATAACGTTTACCATACGTACATGCTACGGGACTTGCAAACTTCAACACAAGCATTTCTCGAATTCACAACTACTCAACTAGCACGACTTTGATATTATTACCTCCATATCTCAAAACAATCATCAAACATCAAACTTCTCTTAGTATTCAATACTCTATATGAAAGTTTTTACTATTCTTGGATGCCTAGCATATTAGGATTATTTAAGAAAATTACCATGCTATTCTAAAGACTCCCAAAATAATATAAGTGAAGCATGATAGTTCATCTATTTCTATAAAATAAAACCACCACCGTGGTCTAAAAAGATATAAGTGAAGCACTAGAGCAACAACGAACTACTCCGAAAGATATAAGTGAAGATCAATGAGTAGTCGAATAATTATGCAACTATATGAAGACTCTCTAACATTTAATAATTTCAGATCTTGGTATTTTATTCAAACATCAAGCAAAGCAAAAGAAAATAAAATGACGCTCCAAGCAAAACACATGTCATGTGGCGAATAAAAATATAGCTCCAAGTAAAGTTACCGATGAACGAAGATGAAAGAGGGGATGCCATCCGGGGCATCCCCAAGCTTAGGCTCTTGGTTGTCCTTGAATATTACCTTGGGGTGCCTTGGGCATCCCCAAGCTTAGGCTCTTTCCACTCCTTATTCCATAGTCCATCAAATCTTTACCCAAAACTTGAAAACTTCACAACACAAAACTTAAAGTAGAAAACTCGTGAGCTCCGTTAGCGAAAGAAAATAAAACACCATTTCAAGGTACTGTAATGAAATCATTCTTTATTTATATTGGTGTTAAAACTACTGTATTCCAAATTCTCTATGGTTCATAAACTCTTTTACTAGCCATAGATTCATCAAAATAAGCAGACAACACACGAAAAACAGAATCTGTCAAAAAGAGAACAGTCTGTAGTAATCTATAACTAACGCAAACTTCTGGAACCCCAAAAATTCTAAAATAAATTGCTGGACGTGAGGAATTTATCTATTAATCATCTGCAAAAAGAATTAACTAAATAGCGCTCCCAATAAAAAATTGCAACAATACTCGTGAGCGCTAAAGTTTCTGTTTTTTACAGCAAGATCAACAAGACTTTCTCCAAGTCTTCCCAACGGTTCTACTTGGCACAAACACTAATTAAACATAAAAAAACTCAATCATAACAGAGTCTAGATAAATTATTTATTACTAAACAGGAGCAAAAAGCAAGTAACAAAAATAAAATTGGATTGCCTCCCAACAAGCGCTATCGTTTAACGCCCCTAGCTAGGCATGATGATTTCAATGATGCTCACATAAAGGATAAGAATTGAAACATAAAGAGAGCATCATGAAGAATATGACTAGCACATTTAAGTCTAACCCACTTCCTATGCATTGGGATTTTGTGAGAAAACAACTTGTGGGAACAATAATCAACTAGCATAGGAAGGTAAAACAAGCATAACTTCAAAATTTTAAGCACATAGAGAGGAAACTTGATATTATTGCAATTCCTACAAGTATATATTCCTCCCTCATAATAATTTTCAGTAGCATCATGAATGAATTAAACAATATAACCAGCACCTAAAGCATTCTTTTCATGATCTACAAGCATAGAGAATTACTACTCTCCACATAAGCAAAATTCTTCTCATGAATAGTAGTGGGAGCAAACTCAACAAGGTAACTATCATCGGATTGAAAATGTTCAATTGAAATCAAGATGACAAGTTTCATTGTTATCATTATTCTTTAAAGCATACGTGTCATCACAATAGTCATCATAGATAGGAGGCATGCTTTCATCATAATAAATTTTCTCATCAAAATTTGGGGGACAAAAAATATCAACTTCATCAAACATAGCTTCCCCAAGCTTGTGGCTTTGCATATCATTAGCATCATAGATATTCAAGGAATTCATACTAACAACATTGCAATCATGATCATTATTCAAATATTTAGTGCCAAACATTTTATAGATTTCTTCTTCTAGCACTTGAGCACAATTATCATTTCCATCATACTCACGAAAGATATTAAAAAAGGTGAAGCGTATGAGACAAACTCAATTCCATTTTTTATAGTTTTCTTTTATAAACTAAACTAGTGATAAAACAAGAAACTAAAAGGCTCGATTGCAATATCTAAAGATATACCTTCAAGCACTAACCTCCCCGGCAACGGCGCCATAAAAGAGCTTGATGTCTACTACACAACCTTCTTCTTGTAGACATTGTTGGGCCTCCAAGTGCAGAGGTTTGTAGGACAGTAGCAAATTTTCCTCAAGTGGATGACCTAAGGTTTATCAATCCGTAGGAGGCGTAGGATGAAGATGGTCTCTCTCAAGCAACCCTGCAACCAAATAACAAAGAGTCTCTTGTTTCCCCAACACACCCAATACAATGGTAAATTGTATAGGTGCACTAGTTCGGTGAAGAGATGGTGATACAAGTGGTATATGGATAGTAGATAAAGGTATTTGTAATCTGAAATTATAAAAACAGCAAGGTAGCAAGTGATAAAAGTGAGCATACACGGTATTGCAATGATAGGAAATAAGGCCTAGGGTTCATACTTTCGCTAGTGTAAGTTCCCTCAACAATAATAACATAATTGGGTCATATAACTATCCCTCAACAACAAAGAGTCACTCCAAAGTCACTAATAGCGGAGAACAAACGAAGAGATTATGGTAGGGTACGAAACCACCTGAAAGTTATTCTTTCCAATCAATCTGTTGTGCTATTCCTATAAGTGTCACAAACAGCCCTAGAGTTCGTACTAGAATAACACCTTAAGACACAAATCAACCAAAACCCTAATGTCACCTAGATACTCCAATGTCACCTAAAGTATCCGTGGGTATGATTATACGATATGCATCACACAATCTCAAATTCATCTATTCAACCAACACATAGAACCTCAAAGAGTGCCCCAAAGTTTCTACCAGAGAATCTCGACGAAAACATGTGCCAACCCCTATGCATAGGTTCATGGGCGGAACCCGCAAGTTGATCACGAAAACATACATCAAGTGAATCACGTGATATGCCATTGTCAGCACAGATACGCACGGCAAGACATACATCAAATGTTCTCAAATCTTTAAAGACTCAACCCGATAAGATAACTTCAAAGGGGAAACTCAATCCATTACAAGAGAGTAGAGGGGGGAGAAAAAAATCATAGGATCCAAATATAATAGCAAAGCTCACGATACATCAAGATTGTATCATCTCAAGAACACGAGAGAGAGAGATCAAACACATAGCTACTGGTACATACCCTCAGCCCCGAGGGAGAACTACTCCCTCCTCGTCATGGAGAGCATCGGGATGATGAAGATGGCCACCGGAGAGGGATTGCCCCCTCCAGCAGGGTGCCGGAATGGGTCTAGATTGGCTTTCGGTGGCTACGGAGGCTTATGGCGGTGGAACTCCCTATCTATTGTGCCCCCCAATTGTTTTAGGGTATATGGAGATATATAGGCGGAAGAAGTACGTCAGGGGGGGCACGAGGGGCCCACAAGGGTGGAGGGCGCGCCCAGGGGGGGTGGGCGCGTCCCCTACCTCGTGGCCTCCTCGAAGGTCCCCTGACGTGCACTCCAAGTCTTCTGGGCTTCTTTCCTTCCAAAAATGAGTTCCATGAAGTGCAGTTCAATTGGACTCCATTTGATTTTCCTTTTCTTCGAAACCCTAAAACAAGGTAAAAAACAGAAACTGGCACTGGGCTCTGGGTTAATAGGTTAGTCCCAAAAATGATATTAAAGTATATAATAAATCCCATAAACATCCAAAACAGAAGATAATATAGCATGGAGCAATTAAAAATTATAGATACGTTGGAGACGTATCAGGAATGCGTGCGGTGTTGCATTTTCACTTACAAGTGGGACCACAGTTGAGCAAACTGACTATCGGCAAACCCCCACCCCGCCCACCGCGCGATGGCTGAGAAAACAGGAGGGAGGAGAGATGGTTGTAGCACGGACTCCAAGAAAATTGGTGTCGGATGGGACTCGTGTGGGTGCCGTGTGCCGTACTGCTAGACGTGAAGGCTAGTTATGGGCCATGCCACCCCACTATATCGAGCCTATATCGAGGTACGTAGAATAAATTTCCTGTAGTCTGTGCTCAGCCCTCCTCTATCTCTCTTCTCAGCCAGCCAGCGGACGCTCAGAGCCCATCGTCTGTTTGCTCACATGCGGCCCCACATGCCAGTGAAAACGCAAGAGGACCCACTGAACCTGCACATCTTTCACCTCGACGTTCTGGTGATGAAAAACAAATCCAATAAAGATCTTCGGTGGCCGCTTTTGGAGTTACTCAAGAGTAGTAAGATTCTATTTACAGTTTAACCCAAGATGCACATCTCGTGGCTTCAACTACCACTCTATTTTCTTTCATGACACGACCTGGATGCTGGATGTCCCACATGTCGGCAAAAGGAGGAAGAACCCGACCAAATCTTCGGTTGTGCTCTCGGATTAGACTAGTTGTGCTAACTTAAAAATTTTATTGTGTACTCCCTCCGTTCCAAAATACTTGACTTCCGTTTGTCCAAAAATGGATGTACCTATATACTAAAACATGTCTAGATACATATATATTTTGACAAATGGAAGGCATGTATTATGCAACGGAGGGAGTAGAATGGATGCAAGTTTTTGTATTGGGAAGAAGAGTACATCCATATATTGATAGAGCGCAATTTAGTAGATGTTCTATCACTTTTAGCTAGCACAGAGGCTTGAGATGAGATTAGTGCACTTGTTGATACTCCTACTAGAATAGAGGCTAGACATGAGACTAGATGCGAGGAAGCAACGTCTACTTCTTTACACTCGAAGAAGAAAGAAGCACGCAAGATCGAGCCTCCGCAGATTAACAATGAATGCATTGAGAAGGCACTAATCCAACTTACAGGAGTAGTAAAATGTATTCTTGTGGTTCTTGTTTTCTTTGGTCTTGCTTTTCTAGTCAAAATTATCATTGGAGTTCGTGCAAAACGGAGATCCGTTTGGGGTCGTGCGTTGGAGTTGGCCTTACAAGTGGGACCGCAGTTAAGGAAACCGACTATCGGCAAACCCCCACCTCGCCCGCCGCGCGATGGCTGAAGTTAGAAAAACGACGAGGTTGAAGAGATTGCTCTAGCACGGACTCCAAGAAATAATATGGTGTCAGATGGATGTCATGGTGGTGGCGTGTGTCGTACTCCTGTACATGAATGCTTGTTCTGGCCCATGCCACCCTACTACTCCTACTACTTACTCCTACTATATAGTACTAGTATCGAGGATTCAAGGTGCTGCTTACATACATCGAACAGATTAACATATGGCTACAGTAAAAATACCCGCCCGACGCGTGAAGCATGTGAAGCTAGGACAAATAGTGTACTACTATTGTTGATTGGCCTCATCTGATAACCTGTTGCAATGCACGTACAATTATGTATTCGGAAAATATTTTTTTGCCTCGTCGCACCACTCACTCAGAGAAGCGACTAGAAAGCCATTCATAAATTTAGTAAGTTTATCACAGGCATATCATTTTATTACATACAATAGGTCATCAACCCACATCGACAACAAGGATACATTATAAATACTAAAGTTTTCACCACACAACAAATAACAAGCAATGAAATGAACTTCAACTCAACCATTCCTCGGTGTTGGAAACGCTTGCTTTGAACCACAAGTGATTCTCTGGGACGGGCCATCGATTGTCGATCTGGAACACGCAGGACTGATCATCCAGGCTCAAGCGGCCTACTATATCAGTACCAGGGTAGGGAACCACCCAAATGTCCGAGTTATAGACACAGTTGCTTCTCATAAATGGTACTAGTAACATTGTGTCAACAACAGTTGGATCGCCTTTCACCATCATCGGATAGTTTTGTCCAAGGAAGAGATAGTTTTCTCCAAGGCTATCAATTCTGTACCAGGGAGAAGGAGTTGGCGCTAGCACACTAGTATCCATCCCGAATACCATGCAACGGGTGTTGGAATAGGTCCAGAGAGTGCGACCATGGGAGACTACACCTGCTTCCTTAGCAGTAACATCATCAGTGGGCTGTATACACACAAGAAGAGGTGATCCATCAGGATTAGTTGCCAGGCGCCACAGAGTATATGGGCGCTGCTCGTCCTCATGCTCGTGATCATCACCATCGTCATCTCCCCCTTGCTTATAAAAATTTTCAAGTATAGGTGGTGGATGTTCACAGGACCTTAGAAACACAAGAAGAAGGTTAATTAGTAAAGGGAAACTTGCTAACCCGCATGCATGTGGATGAAACAATTATAATTACGGTGGAAGACGAACGTACCGAAACTACGAGGATCCCATGCAAAAACAGTGCCACGAGTGGTGGCAGCAAACACAAGGCCCTCGTATTGAATTGCATCACAGTACTCATCCGTGTACAGAAACTGATTTTTGAGCAATATCCATCGAGTCAAACCACCAAGGACGACAACAAGCTTGTCGAAGATAGCAACAACTTGATAGTTGTTGTAATTCCAAGAGCGGTTGGGAACTCGACAAATTGCTATCTTCTGTAGAAGACAGACACCATGATCGTATTTGAACGTGCGTACAATATCGGTGTGCTCAACCTCTGGGCAGTCTATGGAGATTTTTGGAAGTGTAACCCGGTCACGAGTGTACACATTCACAAGTTCCCACTCGCAGTTGGACCCAATGTAAACAACCCAATCTCCATTTGTGCCCGCCCAAGCCTTGCCCTCAAGCGATGGCATCTTAACATCATACGTATCATTATCAAGCGGCATCAACTTGCACAGGGCGAGGCCTCCGTCGTGCCGGCGCCAGTCATCAGGGTCATGGTGAAGAAGATAGGGGAGATCAAACTGCTCCTTGACTCTTGGGTTCTTTGTAATGATGTTATTAGTTGAGTCGAGAATGGCCTTGAAAGAACCTGCCATGCTAGCCGAGGTGATGAAGTCGCACCTATCAATGAGTTCCTCCACCACGTCATCTTTCAGATTGGGGCAATAATAACGGGGTCGTTTCCGGCCTGTTCCCTCCATGGAGAAGACGATCGAACAATGGCAGAAGAAAGGGTGAAGGGCTGAAGGAAAATGGAGGAGGGAGAGGAAGAGCGTGCGACAGCAGTTCCAAATCGAGAGGGAAAGGCGAAGAGTCGGTGGACGGTTGCGAGTTTGTCACGGTTCACGAAGAGGCGCCCTGGCCTACACGTTCGTTCGGAAATACTCCTACTACTCGCTGTCGTCCCACTGATATGTTGGAACGGGACCACATGTCAACGAAACATGGTGTGTAATTTCTCGTGCAAAATGCGATCTGGCCGCGTTGGCCCGAGGTGCCGCATTAGTTATCGACCTTTTTTTTAATGGCGTGCCGATCAGTTTTGAAGCACGACTAACTGGTACTGTATGCAGAGAAAATATAAACTAGTCTACCACTACTCCACCTCCAGTACTAGTAGTATAAAAAAGATATATAGGCTGGAGCTTGAGCGCTTTCTTGCTAAGGTCTTCCCACTTGCTTCTCACACTACCACCCTCTCTCCAGATGTAAAAAAGACGACCCCTCTCTCCCTCCACACCGGTGGTCACAGATCCGCCGGGGAAGAAAAGGACGTGCAGCGTTGACGCACTCGTCGTCGGCGAGCGAGGTCACGCACTGACGACAAGGCCGTCCTCTCAGACCTAGCGCCCGCGTGGGATGGTCTCCATCTCCAAGATCGCTGCCGTAGTGTGTGCGGAGGACGACGACCACGAGCGAAGCCACTTCCCGCCGACCCTCAGGTATGCTACCTCTTTTCGAACCATAACCTTGTTCTATTGCCCCATCTGCCACGTCGTTGCATGTGGATCTTTTTCCACTCCACCATCTTCCCAATTTGCTATCCTCTGCTCTACTGGCCACGCAGACGAAAACCATAATTTGCACTATTAAAGGAAACCCTACTTCATGCAGACTAATCCATGTCTGGGTTGAATAAGGAAAGGAAGGGAGACTGTACTGTCCAAGAGAGTAGGCATCGAACCCGCATCTAGGTTGAAAAGGGGAAATCAGTAGCTAAGGAACGAGTCTCGTGTCTCTTGGTTGAAGAAGGGTAGAAAGGCATGACAACGCAATAGAGAATGACTAGGTCGATCGGTTTGTTGTCCTCGCATAGGAAAAAGGTGGCTAAAGAGAACAAAAATGGGACGTAATCCACATATACTGCCTGGATATTTGTTGCTCTGGGCAACCATACCTCCCTCACCACTCTGCGTCCGTGGAGGTACATCGTACTGGTGCGCCCACTGTCCGAATGGGCCTCCCATGCTCTTATTGCCACTTTTGTTGCTGTTAGTATAACGCCAGCAGTCAAGTCAAGCAATGCTACTACTAAAGTGATGCCACATTTAACTAATGCCGCTCTCAGTCTAATGCCACTGATAAATTTAAGCAATGCCATTTAATGTCACTGGATTATTTTAGGGTTAGCTGTTGATTGTGGATGTATTAAAGATTTTTCAGCTAAGGCATTCTAATGCTGTTGCACAGCCAGCATACCAACGATGAAACTTGTTACTACCTTCAGATTTTTGCACTATTAATGCTTATAGATTACATACCTCACTTTCATGAGATAAGTTAATTTTTTTGTACAGTGTCACCAAAATGCCAAGGCGGTGATGTCATTTTATTTTGGTTAAACTGCACAGACAATTATGAAGACAAGAGGAAAGGTCAAGAGTGGGCACCTCCTCCTCCGGCTGTTCTCTTGATTCGTTCGATCAAGTTTTTATGTTTGATCGATTATCAAGATTGGGATAGCAATTTTTAAGGTCCCCCCGAGTTCGAAATGATATTTACCTTGGAGGTACATGGTTTGCAATTTTTTTATACTGTCATTAGTTAATAATGCTAGTTACCTTCAGACTTTTGTATTTGGTTTAATGCTCATGCACAGCTAGTATACCAATGCTGAAACTTGTTACCTTTACATTTTGTATTGTTAATTCTTATAGAAACCTTCTAGTGCTAGAGTTTATTGAAATCTGTTCAGTAAAACCATTGTACTGTACCCTGTAATAAACTAATTACTCTACTGTTGCACTAGCCACTGGATTAGTGTATATTTGTAGTATTCGAATGGTGTTGCATTAGCGTATGGACATAAATAAAGTGTGGCGAGCTTTCACAGATATGTGCTCAAGAAAACTACTACCTATTTTTCTAAATACTAGATGTTTGGGTACTTTAAATTGAACCACAAAAATGTCTTATATTAAGGAACAAAGGGTGCAGAGTTCACTCAAATTATCCCGGTAAAGCTAGTCACACATTTGTTAAAATTAATGTTCATTATGTTATCGGAGGAGGTCTGTATGTTTGTCTCTAATGCCTGTCGACTACATACCTGACATCATGATGTAATGTTAAGTCATTTCCTTTTGTACAGTGTCACTCAATTGTCAAGGCAGTGATGGCATTTTATTTTAGTAGAACTGCACAAAATTTGCTTAAAAGAAGAGGAAAGGTCAGAATGGCTCAGTTTTTCAGAAAAAACTATGTATGGCTTCCTGACATCAGCCGTTGTTGCTTTATTTATTCCTTCAAACAGGTGGTTAGAAACAGTCTTGCTAGCTTTTGCCATTAAGAAATTGGAATGCTTATATTTGTGAGTCTATGCTTCAACTAGTGCCACTTTTAGAGTAATCACACTTTCAATATCTATGCAAATAGGGATGCTCGATTTTAGTGGAACTGCACAAAAAGTCCAACTGGTTCAACATTAGGAGCATGTTTTTTCAAAACCTTTATATCCAATTGGTGGCACTATGAGCTGTTCATTACGAAGGTACATGGTTTGCTACTATCTTGCTACTCTTTTTGTACTGTCATTAGATAGTAATACTAGTGGTTTGCATGTGAATTTATTGGCAAGGTGGACCTACATTGGAGGTGCATAACAGGATTCAATGATTGGATGCTCAATTTCAGTTGTATCAATTTCACCTCTTCCATCACTTTGAACATGGATATCCTTGGTGTCGCGGATATACCCCGCGGCGTAAACCGGCCGGAAGTATAACCCGGCCGGACTAGGCATTTAATTGGTAAACCGCCAGAGGATTGGCGGTTTACATGATTGGTGGTGTAAACCGGCCGGAAGTTAACCCGGCCGAACTTGGCGGTTTATCTGAAGACCCCGCTGACACTTGGCGAGTTACCGGCGACCCGCCCTGACCTGGCGGTTTACAAGCAGCCCACCTAGTCAGTATGACTCACTGGTGATCAGGCGTGCGGGACAGACAGATGACAAGGCCCAAGACCCAGAAGGCCGGTTCACATTTAATGGTGGGCCGGTTTAAGAGGAAGGCAGGAGGAATATTATCTTACAAGGAGTTAAGACCTGTACTTGTATCCGGTTTGTATTAGAAGATATACTAGTCCTAATTCTACTAGGACTCTACATGTAGGCCGGCCCCTTCAACTTATATAAGGAGGGGCAAGGCTCCCCAAAAGGGGGCGAGATTCACAAGTTCCACAAGTTGGACAAGTTAGGTTTAGACAATAGCTCTCGAGTTAGAGCACTCTTGTAACCGTGATCATCATCATCAATATCAATGAAGTAGGATGTAGGCTTTTACCTCCACCATGAGGGGCCGAACCTGGGCAAAACATCGCGTCTCTCATTCCCGCTCAACCCCTCTCAAGCTACCACATAGATGCGTTGGCCTCGCGACTAAGTCCTGACACTAAGGACATCTGCCGTGACAATTCCACGACACTTGGTCTGATGAAGAATAGGCGCTATATTTCTGCTCTGAACCAGCAAATCAATTCAGTATGAAATTGTCCAGGGCAAAACATAACTGTATCAGATTGTCGAGTGCAGAACATGACAGATGCTAAGCGGAAGAGACATGTTTAAACCAAAAATACAAGGTGTGGTATATGTTTACTAGCTGTTTGATATTTTTGCAGACAGATATGTCTGCCCGTTGCTATTTGGCAAACAAACAAAGTGTCCGCGATTTTGGTTGAACTGCACAAGAGAATAGTATAGTCACTTCATGTAGTGCCATTTGAAAATAGACACAGAAAGATTGGATAGTCACTTCATGGACTGCAGAAAAGTAGTATTGTACTATTTATTGGCCAACACTAGGTGCTTCATTTCTTTGGTCTGATTATACAATGGGCATCATTTTGCCTAAGTTAAAGTTTGTATTCCGAAAATAGTCTCGCGGTGTGATCGAGAGAAGACCAAATCATATTGCAGTGGATGTTCCTCCATCATGTGTGGTTCATTCTCATGGTTCCAACTGTTGGTGAAACCACTTACATTTGCAAGAGGAATTGTAGACTTCACAAACAAATTTTTCGTTCAGTCTGTACTGAATGTTGGCCAAGGGAAGCATCCATGTTAGTAGGAAGAACATATGTTTTTTTAGATCTTTGCTTTTGGAGCTACATATTTGTATATGATCCGTGAATCATTGAGATGCATTAACATGTTGATCTTATGTATGGGAATCGTACTAGTTAGTTTTAGTTGCGACGCAAGATCCGAAGTGGCTGATCTTTGCTTTTGGAGCTACATATTTGTATATGATCTGTGAATCATTGAGATGCATTAACAGTTACTTATTTCTGTTTGCTCAGTGTTTACAAGTTACTAATCGATCACTAGCTAGCCTACAAATGCGCTCCTGGCAATTTTATTTGCGACGCAAGATGCGAAGTGGCAGTTTTTTGAATAAAAATGCCTACCTCTGAACAAACTGACAAGCTACACTATCGATCCTACACGGATAAAAATGCCTACCTCTGAAGAAACTGGCAAGCTACACTATCGATCCTACATGGATAAATAGTGGATCACGCACGTACTACCTCCTTTCCGGTTTGCAGGGCTCAATTCAAGAAACAACCTACTCGATCCTACACGAATAAATAGCGGATCACACACGTACTAGTACCTCATTTCCGGTTTGCAGGGCTTAATTCAAACCTCTCACCAACCAAGGTACTCCCTCTGTCCGGGTTTATTAGTCCCGTGAGCAAAGCAGCAAGACCAAGGCATGGCAATAATTAACGACATGCAGAAGTTTAAGCCTAATTAATTCCAGCGATTTAAGTGGCTGCATGCGTGCCCTCGGCTGCGACTCGTTGCATGCGGCTTCGCGTACTGCCTGCGAGCGATTCTAAGTGCCTGCATGCAGCCGGCCGTAATTAAGGCAGCTAACTGATGCGGAAAAAGATACGCTTTAATTGTTGCGGGCTTTTTAAATCCGTGGAATCATTATTGACAAGGAGGGAGATGATTCGAGTGCACTCGTTCGACCGCCATGCCGGCGTGCGACTCAGACGGGACGGGACGTCACAGTCATAATTTCAGTTTCTCTAGTTTTCCATGGCAAGCTGGCGCGCTAAGCCATTATGCATTGAATTCCGATGACCGTCGCGCTACCTTTCGCCTATAAGTACTATTTCCCGGCCTTATCCTCATAAGCCCCCACCGGCCCGACGTCACTCGCCACGTCCGCCATGCCCCCGCCCGTCTACGGTAGGCGACGCCGGAGGCGGTCACCGCCGGAACTAGTGTTCGGGTTTTCACCGGAAGGCAGACGGTGGGAGGAGGCATTCTATCTATCTTTAGATGGCAATGCGGAGATCGAGGATTTGTTGGAGCGCGACCGCATGGCGGAGGAGCAGGAGTTGTTGGAGCGCGACCGCCTGGCGGAGGAGTAGTGTATCGCTGATTTGCGCCGCCAGCGGGACATGGAGGAACAATGCACCGACGCTCTGAGTCACGAGCAGAGCGCCCACAACTGGGCCGACTACATGGAGGCCGGCGCCCGGCAAATAGCCCTAGAGGCTGTCGGGCACGCACGCGTTCGGGATGCCGATTTTTACTACCATCTCGTCAAGTGGGTTTCCCGCTTGGAAGCCGAAGCTTCGGTGGACCACGCCGGCATGGAAAGGGCCAACGCGCGTGAGCAACACGCCCTATCGCACCTCCTGCAAGTCCGAGGCGAGGCGCATGACACCAGTGCCGGCGTTTAGCGTGTACCACAGATGGCGGCCGGCATCGTCTAGTTAGCTAAGAGTAAGTTAGTATTTGTACGCTACTAGAGTATTAGTGGGAGTAGATAGTTAACTTGGCTATGATGGTTGTCAACGTGGAAGTTCAGTACTCTATATGTGGATCAGACCTGTTACTTTGCTCTGAATGTTGAACTTTCCGTTTGAACGTATGGAATGGGCTGTTATTTTTTTAAATGGGTTGTATTTGTCCTCCACGGGTTTAGAGGCTGACTTGTGGGCCTAGCAAGTTGACGCGTACACAATCAGGAGATGATTGTACATGGAGAGGATGACAGCAGGGACCCGCCAAGGTCATGGCAGTACGCAAGCAAGTGCCTCCTTATTTCAAGCCAATAAAAAAATGGCTCCGCTTAGTGGATTTCTGACATCTGGGTCCCATGCCATTGTCAACGTAATCAATAAACGAGAGAATTGCACAACGAGCGGCTGACACCAGGGACCCAGCAGCTCGCCCAGTTTTTTTGTTTTGGGTTAATTTGATAAATGCCACTCCAAATCTGGTGTATCCGAGAAATGCCACTGTAATTTCCAAACTTTGAAAAATGCCATTTCATGCCATTTCTAGTGGCATTTTTCGAAGTCTGGAGTGGCGTTTTTCAAAATTTGCAAACTGCAGTGGCGTTTCTCAAAGTTTGCAAAAATTGCAGTGGCATTTTTCAAATTTGGAAATTACAGTGGCATTTTTATGAATCGCCATAATTGGAGTGGCATTTATCTAATTTGTGTTTGAGACGGAATCAGGGTGTCAACTGGGCTGTGCGGGACACTCTGGCCTGTCTAGACAGCCTTTCCTTTTATGTTTACCACAGACCAGCCCAGTAGTTTTTTTTCTTTCTGAAAATGGCGAGCCCTGTTTTTTTGTGATTTGTCAAGTAAGTCGCTTTATCAGGCCTGTTGGGCTGCAAATCTTTCAAGACGAGGAGAGCTTCATTCGGCTGGCTGAGAAAATGGCCTATCAGTAATGAGAAATGGGCCGTACATTTTTGAAACACATCAAACCGGCAATTAGTTTCAAATATCTTTTTTTCATTTCGAGATCTTAAATTGCATTGATTTTTATGCATGGACAATTTATTGGATTTTATATTGATATACATTTATTTTTAAAATCAGTCTGAATGTGACTCGAAATTTTGGGATTAAAAACAGTTTAGACCGCACCGACATATGCAAAATTTCATATAATTTTTTAATCATGGCCACAATATGGGTTGTAATGCTAACAAAAAGAATATGGGCTCCAAAAAACCCGTAGGAATTAGCAAATGGGCTGTAAATTATTTGAAATAATGGCAGATGGGTTGTATGCTATTTTCCACAGATTTGAGGCTTTCCACAGATGGCATGTATATTGTTGGATGTCCATCCAACGGTCGTCGTGCTTCTTCGATCTCTGCTCTTCCTGCTCCAGCCGCTCAAACAAGCGCCGGCGGGACTGCCTGCTCCCTCCTCCCCGCGGCCAGCTGTGCTGCCGCGCAGGCCTCACCGCCCTACCATACTCCCATCGCTGGCCTAGCCATCCCTCTACTCACCCACACCTGCTGTTATTCTCCGGCGACGGCAGACGAACCAGTAAACCCTCGTATAGTCGTACTCCCCTTCGCATGGGAAACAAAAACAACTACCGAATCTTCCCTGCCTCCGTGTCGTTCCCTTCCTAGGTCTTGCCGTTGTCCACCGCCCTGGTGCTCTCGGCGTGGTGTGGTCAACATGGTCAACGACCGACATGCATCTGAAGTGGACTGTACGTGGAGAGGCTGACAGCTAGGTCCACGGCCGCACGTAAGGAAATGCCTCCTTATTACGCGCAAAATAATGATTCCTCCACCTGACATCTGGGACCCACCGAAAGGGCCTCTGTATTTCGTGAAAAAAACGTTACTGGCGCTGACAGCTCGGACCCACCAGCTATATCTTCGCACGCAAGGAAGTGCCTCATTACGCACAAAAAAATGAATACTCCCCTGCTAGCTGGGACCCGGTATAGTGGGCCTACTAAGTTGACGGGGACGAAGAGCTTTGTTAACTTAGTCAATATGCACGATTCTAGCTCAACTGACCGTACGATGTCCATCCAACGGCCGTAATGCTTCTTCAACCTCTGGTCTTCTTGCTCCAGCCGCCCAAAGCAGCGCCGATCGTGCCGCCTGCTCCTGCCTCCCGTGGCCGGCTGTGCTACCGCGGAGGCCTCACCGCCCCCATAGTACTCCCACTGCTAGCTAGGCCATCCCTCCACTCCACTCACCCACACCCCCTGTTATTCTGCGACAACAACAGCGCAGCCGAACCAGTGAACCCTCGTACTCCTCTCCGCGTGGGCATCCACTTTCGCGTCTTCCCCGGCTCCGCGTTGTCCCCTTCCTAGGCCTCGCCGTCGTCCACCGCCGTGGTGCTCTCGGCGTGGCATGGTCAATGTGGTCAACGACCGAGTTCCATCGGAAGAATACTGTACGTGGAGAGGCTGACAGCTGGGTCCACGGCAGCCGCAAGGAAGTGCCTCCTTATTATGCTGAAAATAATTATTCCTCCACCTGACAGTAGGAACCCACCGGACGCCCACCAGTATTTTGCGAAAAAAACGTTTGCCCCTGACTGCCTGGACACACCCGACGGGTTACCGTATTTTGCAAAAAAAATGTTCCCCCTGCTGTCAGCTCGGACCCACCGGAAGTACATCCTTATTACGCACAAAAAAAATGAATGCCCCCTGCTAGCTGGGACCCACCTTGGTGGGAGGCTGACTTGTGGGCCTACTAAGTTGACGGGGATGGAGGGCTTTGTCAACTTAGTCAATATAAATGATTCTAGCTCCAGTGACCGTACGATGTCCATCCAACGGCCGTAGTGCTTCTTCAACCTCTGGTCTTCTTGCTCCAGCCGCCCAAAGAAGCGCCGGTCGTGCCACATGCTCCTGCCTCCCGTGGCCGGATGTGCTGTCGCGGAGGCCTCACCGCCCCCCTACTATTCCCATCGCTGGCCAGGCCCTGCGGTGACGGCAGCCTCACACCGCAGCCGAACCAGTGAACCCTCGTACTCCTCTCCACACGGGCTTCCACTGCCGCGTCTTCCCCGGCTCCGCGTCATCCCCTTCCTAGGCCTCGCCGTCGTCCACCGCCCTAGTGCTCTCGGCGCGGCATGGTCAACATGGTCAAGGAATGACTTCCATCGGACGTGGACTGTACGTGGAGAGGCTGACAGCTGGGTCCACGGCCGCAGCAAGGAAGTGCCTCCTTATTACACGGAAAATAATGATTCCTCCACCTGACAACTGGGACCCATCGGACGGGCCACTGTATTTCACAAAGAAACGTTTCCCCCTGACTGCTGGGACCCACCAGCTACATCTTCGCATGCAAGGAAGTGCGTCCGGGCAAAAAAAATGATTCGCCCCCCTGACTGCTGGGACCCACCAGCTACATCTTTGCACGCAAGGAAGTGCGTGACAGTCGGGACCCACCTGGTCGAAGCGTATGTAGCGTTGTCATTCTGGTCGCGAACGTGTACGTACATATGTACTGGTGGATGTAGAGGCGCGCACGTGTCGTAGTAGAGGTGCGCACGTAGCATGTACAAGTACGTACAGCGGCCAGGGTGCAAGAAAGAAAATACGGCCACATATGTGTACATACGGGCGGGGTCTCGAACGCCTACTCGCGCATACGTACGACGAGGGCTCGTGTACATGGCTGGGTCAGAATGGAGAAACAACGTCGTCGTCGTGTTCATGGGGAGGCAATGGAATGCGTCGTGTTCATGGGGAGGCAACGGAATGAATCGTGTTCATCGGGAGGTAACAAAACGCGTGAGAGCCAACCGGCTGGGTCGGAATGGAATGTGTGGTCGTGTTCATCGGTAGGGCTTGGACGGAACAGGCGATGGAAACGAGGCCCGGCGTACCGTAGAGCGGAGGAAACGGACCTCCTACGGTCGAAACGGGGGTCATGTTGATCGGGAGGGGTGTGGCGTACCGCAAAACGGAGGAAACGGACCTCCTACGGTCGAAATGGGGGTCCTGTTAATCGGGAGGGGCGTGGCGTACCGCAAAACGGACGAAACGGACCTCCTATGGTCGAAACGGGGTTCCTATTCATCGGGAGGGGTGTGGCGTACCGCAAAACGGGACTCCACGGGATACTGTTCATCTCCACCGTCGACCTCCTCCAGCCTCCACGGGCTCCTGTTCATCCAGCCTCAACCGCGCGCTACTCCACCGGCTACTGTTAAACCACCCCTCCACCATCTACTGTTCATCCAGCCCTCCACACCACGGGGTCCTGTTCAATTACCCCTCCACGGGCACCCCTCCACCGTCTACTGTTCATCTAGCCCTCCACCACACCACGGGGTCCTATTCATCCAGAGGCAACGCCACCACTCACTGTTCATCCACCCCCCCACCCCGCAACGCTCACTGTTCATACAATCGATCGGCTTCAGTTAGCAGCAGTAGCGAAGGAATCGCTCGATCGGGTTCAGTTGACAGCCATCGATCGATCGCTCGGGTTCAGTAACACGTAGCCTGCAGTGCAATCGCTCGGGTTCAGTTAGAGCCCAACGCCTCGCTCAGGTTTAGTTACAGCCAACGCCTCGCACACACCCGCGTACGTGTACGAGAGAAACGCGGATCACTCGGCCCCTGACCTCCCACCGTAACCGGGAACTCCCCGAAATTTTCCTCCCCCTCGCTTCTACCACGGTTTTTTTCGCCATGGACGGCCTAGAGAATGTCATGCAGCTGCGTCTCCGGCCCGCCCAGGACGAAAAGCCCATTTTATGTCATGATTTTTTTTCATAGAAGTAGGAGCCCACCACATCTATGATGATACCGGGTTTTGTCACAATCATCGTCATAGAAGTGTCATATGTATGACAGAAAAAAATTTCGTTCGGCCCAAAATGTCACGGATGTGTCTTTTTTGTAGTGATTGGTTCTAGGAGAGAAGGAAGGAGAGGGAAGAAGGAAGGAAAGGGGGGGCGGCCCCCTCCCAATTTGGATTGGGCTTGGGGGGGCACCCCCTCCTTTGCTTCTTTTCCCTCTCTTCCACTAAGGCCCAATAAGGCCCATATACCTCCCGGGGGGTTCGGTAACCTCCCGGTGCTCCGGTATACTGCCAATTTCACCCGGAACCATTTCGATGTCCAAACATAGGCTTCCTATATATCGATCTTTACGCCTCCACCAATTCGAGACTCCTCATCATGTCCGTGATCAAATCCGGGACTCCAAACTACCTTCGATACATCAAAACACATAAACTCGAAATACCGATCGTCACCGCACGTTAAGCGTGCGGACCCTACGGGTTCGAGAACTATGTAGACATGACCGAGACATGTCTCCGGTCAATAACCAATAGCGGAACCTATATTCTCATATCGGTTCCTACATATTCTACGAAGGTCTTTATCGGTCAAACCGCAACGATATACGTTGTTCCCTTTGTCATCGGTATGTTACTTGCCCGAGATTCGATCGTCGGTATCTCAATACCTAGTTCAATCTCGTTACCAGCAAGTCTCTTTACTCGTTCAGTAATGCTACATCCCGTAACTAACTCATTAGCTACATTGCTTGCAAGGCTTATAGTGATGTACATTACCGAGAGGGCCCAGAGATACCTCCCCGACAATCGGAGTGACAAATCCTAATCTTGATCCATGCCAACTCAACAAACACCATCAGAGACACCTGTAGAGCAGCTTTATAATCACATAGTTACGTTGTGACGTTTGCTGGCACACAAAGTGTTCCTCCAGTATTCGGGAGTTGCATGATCTCATAGTCATAGGAACATGTATAGTTATGGAGAAAGCAATAGCAACAAACTACACGATCATCGTGCTAAGCTAACAGATGGGTCAAGTCAATCAGATCATTCAACTAATGATGTGACCTTGTTAATCAAATAACAACTCATTGTTCATGGTTAGGAAACATAACCATCATTGATTCAACGAGCTAGTCAAGTAGAGGCAAACTAGTGACACTCTGTTTGTCTATGTATTCACACATGTACTAAGTTTCCGGTTAATACAATTCTAGCATGAATAATAAACATTTATCATGATATAAGGAAATAAATAATAACTTTATTATTGCCTCTAGGGCATATTTCCTTCAGGAATTATGTAGTATTTGAATAAATTGCTTTGGACATTTTTAGAGGAAGAAAAATAATTCAAGTTTGAATTAAATTCAAACTTGAGCCATTTTAAATCCGAACCAAAACAACTTCATATGAGCTAAACTTTGGCAGAGAGGTTTAGACCATGGTGTGAGACTATTGGGGAGAAAATGAACATTAATGGAGGAGGGTAATATGTCACTTGCAAAAATAAATAAAGGAGAAGGGAAGGAGATGAAGCATGGGCATGGTTTGAGAGGGTGACAAGGGTAATGCACATGATGCTCCTGGCAACAACATGAATGACCAAATGCAATATGACAGACACAATGCTATACTTGATATGACCATCATGCAACATATGATGGTATAAAGAAATACAACAAGACAATGCAAAAAGTAAAACAACAAATAAAAACAAAAGATGGAACCCAAAAGGAATTGGAATAAGTTCAAGTGGGTATATTGCCCCAAAAGGGAAGTTTTACGACTGGGGTGTTACAACTCTCCTCCACTACAAGAGGATCTCGTCCCGAGATCTAGGAGTGAAAGAACTCCAGATATTCGGAATGGAGGTGATCCTCGCGCTCCCAAGTAGCTTCTCGGTCGGAATGGTGAGACCACTTAACTTTGAGGAATTTGATCGACTTGTTGCGAGTTTTGCGCTCGGTTTCTTCAAGAATGGCAACAGGATGCTCATGATAAGAAAAGTTTTCTTGGAGATCAATCTCTTCGAAGTTGATAGTGCGATGGGACGTCTTGAAGCACTTGCGAAGTTGTGACACGTGAAACACATCGTGCACATTTGAGAAGTTGGACGGGAGCTCAAGTTGACAAGCAAGGTCGCCTCTTTTCCTAACAATTTTGAAAGGACCCACATATCTTGAGATAAGCTTCCCTTTGATACTGAAGCGTCGAGTGCCTTTCATGGGAGAGACACGGAGATAGACATGGTCTCAGATCTCGAAAGCCAAGTCACGGTGCTTGCTATCATAGTAACTCTTCTAGCATGATTGCGCGGCTTTGAGGTTTTCACGGATGACTTTGCACATTTCTTCAGATTCTGTGACCAAGTCATTGCCAAGAAGTTGACGTTCACCAGTCTCAGACCAATTGAGAGGAGTACAACACTTTCTGCCATATAGAATTTCGAAAGGGGGCTTGCCCGAACTTGCTTGGTAGCTGTTGTTGTAGGAGAACTCGACCTATGGGAGGCAATCTTCCCACTTCATACCGAAAGAGATGACACAAGCTTTGAGCATGTCTTCGAGGATTTGATTGACTCTTTCAACTTTGCCAATTGTTTGAGGATGAAAGGCCGTGCTAAAACGAATGTTTGTGCCCATGGCCTTCTGGAAGGAGTCCCAGAACTTGGAAGTGCAGATGCTTCCATGACCTGAAGAGATCAGTTGAGGAATCCCGTGCAATGAGACAATTCGGAAGGTGTATAGCTCTGCCAACTGAGCTGCCATGACATATTCTTTGACTGGAAGGAAATGAGCTACTTTTGTAAGCTTGTCAATGACAACGAAGATAGCATCATTCCCACGCTTGGACTTGGGAAAGCCAGTGACAAAGTCCATCTCGATATGAGCAAACTTCCATTCTGGAATAGCAAGAGGTTGGAGGAGACCAGATGGTCGTTGATGTTCTGCTTTCACCCTTCGACAGACATCACATTCATTCACAAATTGACCAATCTCTCGCTTCATTCGAGTCCACCAATACGACTGCTTGAGGTCATGGAACATCTTCGAACTTCCTGGGTGGATGGAAAGAAGAGAATTGTGCATTTCATTCATTATGACCTTCCTTAGATCTTGTCGGAGTAATGGGCCACGGGTAGGCGAACCTGAGTCCCATAACCTTTCAAGTCATCGGGCCGGCTGCGCCCCTCAATACGTCAAGATAAAGCGCCGCCTTCTGGTGGCCGGCTGGCCGAACGGCCGACTACCAGAAGACGGCCATGCTTAGGAAGGCGGCCCCAAGATGGGCCGACTCCTGGCATGCGGCTCCAAGACGGGCCGACTCCTGGCAGGCGGCCTCGAGAGAGGCCGACTCCCAGCAGTCAGCCCATAGTGCCCTCAAAGTCTGCACCACCATTAAGAAGACATGACAGGGCGAGGCAACAATATAGCCCATCACCCCCGTATCTAGGGCCGGGCGTGGCCACAATGCTCCGTACAGGTGGAGATCTCCGCCCGGTGCGGCACTGTTGCCCCTCCTCCCCTAATGCCACCCCTGTTAGGCGAAACACTACTCCCATGACCGCTTGTCGGTACGGCCTGAAGGCGGTGGGCCCTATCGGTCAGCAAGAGCCCGGAAGACGGTGGGAGCCTCACCAGCCGGACCATGGGAGGCCGGATTCTAGCAGGCGGCCTGTGCCTTCCTCGAGGCCTGTGCACCATTAACCAGATAAGACACAGAATGGCTACAATGATCTCCCACCAAGCGGCGGGACTGTAGCCATGCTCCCCTGACCAAGCATGCGTCATTAGCAACACGGCTACAGTAATCCGCAGCCGGCAAGAACCGTGGGCGGCAGAGGCGGCCTGTCGGCTCCGTACCAGACCAGCCGGCGGGGCCCACCAGGCAGCGGGCCCCAGCAGCCGGCGGAGAAGCCGGCGACCAGAGAGAATGATGGCTGGGCCCTACGCCCAGTCGGATTACCATTGTAACCATGGGGGGTAGACCTATATAAACCCCCCAGGGCACCCATGCAAAGGGTTTGGACCTATTAGGACTAGACTCACACTTAGAAGGAGAGGAGAGAAAGCCCAACCTCCTTCTACCTCTAGCATACAGCTCGAGGAGCACATTGTACACGCTTGTGCCTTAGTGATCATGCGGAGACCCCGCAGAGCAGGACTAGGGGTGTTATCTCCTAGGAGAGCCCTGAACCTGGGTAAAGTACGCCGGCGTTCATGTCTACGCCTCATCCCGCTTCCAGGCATCGGCGACGCCACCATGATAAGCCATCCTTTGGCATATGTCGCACCCAACCCCCGACATTTGTAGCCCACCGTGGGGTGAGGTGCACCGTCTCTCGGAGACCTGTTCTGGACGGGAACCCTGTTCCTTCCTGGCAAGCGCAGCCAGCCCGGCACTCCAGATGGCATCTGCGCCGACGCGCTGCACGGCGCGGACATTGCCTGCACGGCAAGCTGCCTCGCCGATCTTGTTGGTGAGATTCGCCTCTCCGACGAGCCTGCATCTGATGCAGGCACCGACGGCCCCGAGAGCCGCCTCGTGAGCCTCCTTGATTAGCTCCATGTCGCCAGCGAGCATGCTGCCGACTTGGAGTCGGTCGGCTCCACCGACCCGATGTTGGTCGACTCCGACACAGCGTCGCTTGACGCGTTCCCCTCCAACGTGGTGGTCTACGACGAGCCGTTCCCTCGCACGGAAAGCGGCGGTAGCACCGTTACGGAGGTGCTCGTCATCAGCCACGGCGAGCACTCTGGCGGAGGTGGACAGGATCCGCTGCAGACGGCGATGCAAGACTTGGCCGCACCCATCCCAGAAGACGCCGACGCTGAGACACTAGAAGCACGCCGCGTCCAGCTCGTCGAGAGCGCCAACCGGTTGGCCAACATGAGACGCCTCTTGGAGGCCTACCAGCGGGAGATGGACTGTGCTGTCAGTGGCATGCTGGCTCCTGGTGGGCCTAGCCGCATTGGCCTGGTCCGGCAGCATGGCGCGACCATCGCCAGCATGTTCGGGACGGATCGTCTCGTCTACGCCACGCCTGCAGAAAACATACGGGCTGCCCAGGCGGCAGCAGACGAGCTAGACAAGCTCGAGGGTGACGAGCGTCGCCACATGACGGAGCGAGTTCAGCAACTCCTCGACGCGGCTGATGAGCAGCAAGATGTCGGGTGCCGCACCGAAGCGCCCATTCGGCGAAACGACGACCCGCCCCCTCGCCGGGACCAAGGCGCAACATCCCGGATGCTGACTGGTGGCGTCCATGATAGATGAGACAAGGAGTCGGCTGCTAGCCGCAGCCGGACCCACGTCACCATCGAGCGCGACCAAGACGGCCGCCCGAGAGCAGTGCGGCAGCAAGATGACTGTCCGCCTCCTCCCCCCCCCCATAGGGAGAGGCGTATTTCCCCGCCGCCTGTTAATCACCCATCACTCGGCGACCGCCTTGGCCGCCGGGAAGGAATCGGAGAAAACGACACCTGCCATCGGATCAATCGATCCCTGGTGCTAGAAGAAGAGGATGAGCTGGGTCCGCCTTGTTTTGGCCCCCGCATCCGAGATGAGCCCTTCCCCAAAGGGTTCACTCTTCCAAGAGATACACCCAAGTACACCGGCTCCGTGCAGCCGGAGGACTGGCTAGTCGACTACTCCACAGCCGTCAGCATCGCAAATGGCAACAAGCGCGTTGCCGTGAAGTACGTTCCCCTCATGCTCCAGGGCACGGCCCGAACATGGCTGAATAGCCTGAAGCCCCGCAGTGTCAACAGCTGGGTTGATTTCACTGAAGCATTCGTCCGCAACTTTACCAGCACCTACAAGCGGCCGCCCAAGCCTCGCCAGCTCTCCTTGTGCGTCCAAGGCCCCAGCGAGTCGACTCGCGACTACCTCACACGCTGGGCCGAGCTGCGCAACTCTTGCGAGGGCGTGCACGAGGTGCAGGCCATTGAGTACTTCACTGCAGGGTGCCGAGAGGGCACCCTCCTCAAGCACAAGCTCCTTTGCGATGAGCCGGCGACCCTCAACGAACTACTAATCATAGCAGACAAGTATGCCACGGCCGACTCCTCTATGAAGGCGGAGATTCAAGTTAATGTGCCAGGCAAAGTGGCCCCCCTAGCCCCTCGGACCCCGGCTAGTGAGGCGAGTCGGCGACAGCAACCGAACGACAACAAGCGCAAGGCCATGCAGCCGGCTCCTACTAGCCGGCAGTTGGCGGCAGTCGAAGATCAGCAGCCAGAAGGGCAGCCTCCTCCCAAACGCCAGAAGGGCGGCAAGCCCAACTGGCTACCCGCCTTCTCGTACGAGCAGACTCTCGATGCGCCTGCAAGTTCCACAGCGGTGTGAAGCCGTCCAATCACACCACTCGAAGTGCCATTTGCTCACCAGAATTGCCAAGGGTGACGGACTCCAGCCCGCTCCGCCTGCCGGCCCGCCGCCCCCTCCTCCACAGCAGCCGGCGGCTCGGTCGGTCGGAGCCATACAAGATGATTATCCTGAAGAAAATGGAGCTTATGTCGTGTTCATCAGTGTGGCCAACGACAGGTGCAACAGACAGCAGCAGCAACAAGAAGTAAACACAGTAGCATCAGAGACCCCGGAATTCATGCATTGGTCTGAGAAGCCCATCAGCTGGAGCAGAGCCGACCACCCTGAGGTGATGCCCAGTCCCGGCTCCTATGCTCTGGTATTGGATGCCGTGTTTGCCACGGAGAGGCGAGCTGCTCGTTTCTCCCGAGTTCTGATAGATGGCGGCAGCAGCATCAACATTCTGTATAAAGATACCATGGAGAAGCTGGGAATCAAGCAGAGACACCTTCAGTCCAGCCGGACTGTTTTCCATGGCATAGTTCCTGGCCTTTCCTGCTCACCAATCGGCAAGGCTCAGATAGATGTCCTCTTCAAAGACAAAAATCATTTCCGCCGAGAGCCCGTCTGGTTTGAGGTGGTGGACCTTGAGAGCCTTTATCACGCATTGCTTGGCCGGCCTGCACTGGCCAAGTTCATGGCGGTCCCCCACTATGCTTACCTGAAGATGAAGATACCGAGCTCCAAGGGAATCCTGACCATAGCAGGGGACTACAAGAAGTCGTCCTCTTGCGCAGTAGAGAGCAGCCGGTTGGCCGAGGCCCTCGTGATCGCGGCTGAGAAGAGGCTCCACGACCGGGTTGAGGCAATGGCCAGAAAGCAGCCGGATATTAGTGGTGTCGGAGTAAATAGCCATGGGTATCCTAGCCGGCTTCCCTGGACCTTCTGAAAAAATTACGAGCCCGTCCGGCTCTCAAGAATCCAAGACATGGGGCCGCCTTCCCCTTGCTGTCACCCAGGCCGGCTTTCGGAAGGTGGCCCGACTTTAGCCCTCATGAAGAAAGCCATGGGAGGGCCGACTTCGAGAAGCCGGCCGTGAGGAGGCTGACTCCAAGAAGCCGGCTCCCATAAAGCGGTCGAGACCGTACCCTCAAAGTTTGCATCCACCTAGCGGCGATGAGACGGGGCGTGGCTACAGTAAAGCCTGCCACCCCCGAATCCCAGAGCACGCCTGGCACAGTGCGCCGTACGGAGTGGCCATGACCCGTCCGGTGCGGCACTGTTGCCATGTTGACCCTGATGTCACCCACGACGGGCCGCCAGTACGGCCCACGGGCGGTGGGCCCCTTCGGGCAGAGAGACGCCCGAAGGCGGCCAGGCCTCCCCCAGTCGGCCCGAGACAGGGCCGGCTCCCCGCAGCCGGCTCGCTTCCCCCCTCGAAGAAGACGCCCCATTAAGGAGACAAGACGCGGTAAGGCTACAGTAATCGCCCGCCGGACGGCGGCACTGTAGCCACGCTTACCTCGACGAAGCCCTCGTCATCAGGTTGAGGCAACAGTAACCAGCCATCGACAAGACCCTTGGCAGTGGGGCCTGCCTGTTGCCAAGGAGTTGGTAGCCGGCGGGACCCACCAGCCGGCGGGCCCCAGCAGTCGGCGCAGAAGCCGGCGAGCACAGTCACAGACGGCCGGGCCCCGCGCCCAGTCGGATTACCATTGTACCCCCGGGGGGTAGGCCTATATAAACCCCCCGGGGCACCCATGCAAAGGGTTGGACCCTCAGCTAAGTTTAGACACCACACAAGGAGAAGAAACAAGCTAGCCGTGCCCTTCTTCCTCCCCCCACCGAACAGCTCAAGGAGCATTATGTAACTACTTGTCAATCTAGTGATCATGCGGAGACCCTGCAGAGCAGCAGTAGGGGTGTTATCTCCACGGAGAGCCCCGAAGCTGGGTAAGATTCGCCGGCGTGCATGTCTTCGCCTCATCCCGTTTCCAGGCACCGGCGACGTCTTACTAGCTCCCATAATGATAAGCCACCCGTTGGCATATGTCGCACCTACCACCCGACATTTGGCGCCCACCGTGGGGCCAGGTGCACCGTCGTCCGGAGACCTGTTCTGGACGGGAACCCTCTTCCTCCCCAGCGAGCGTAGCCATCCCGGCACGCCCGATGGCGCTTGCCACGACGCGCTGCAAGGCGTCACCAGCATCTGCGCGGCGAGCAGCCTCGCCGATCTCCCCGACGAAACCCTCATCTCCGACGAGCTCGCCTCTGATGCGGGCACCGATCACCTCGCCAACCTCCTCGGCCAGCTCCATGTCTCCAGCGAGCCCGCTGTGGATCTGGAGTCGGTTGGCTCCACCGACCCGATGCCTGTCGACTCCGACACGGCCTCCTTCGATACCTTCCCCACCAACGTCGCGATCTACAACGACCCGCTTCCTCGGACCGACGGCCGCGATACTGTCACCACCGAAGTGATGGTCATCGGCCACGGCGGCCCGGCCGGCGAGAGCGCCCACGACGTCCCGCACGTGGTGGCCCACGACTTGTCCACCCCCCTCCCGGCTGATGCCAACGACGAAGCACTGGAGGCGCGCCGCCTCGCCCTCCTCGCAGAGGGCCGGAGGCTGGCTTCCGTGAGATGCCTCACTGAGGCCTACCAGCGCGAAGCTGACCGCGCCGCCTTCGGCACGCCGGCCCCGGGCGGGCCCAGCCGGGCCGGCGTTGTCAAGCAACGCGGCGCCGTCATCGCCGACACGTTAGGAGTCGACCGCCCAGTCTACGCCACTCCACTCGAGAACCTGCGCGCCGCCCAGGCAGCCGTGGACGAGCTAGACGGACTGGGGGCCGAAGAACTCCCCCACATGACCTGACGCATCCAGCAGCTGATCGATGCAGCCGCGCAGCGGCACGAAGCCGACGCCCGTGCGGGAAGCCCTCCCCCGCGCCGAGATCACGGCGCGACGTCCCGGACACCGACTACGAGCAGCGCCCGCGCGCGGCACGAGAAAGAGCCGGCGGCCAGCCGAAGCCGGACCCGAATCTCCATCGAGCGAGACGCGGACGGCCATCCCCGAGCCATGGAATGGCGGGGCAACCCGCCTCCGCCTCGACCCCGTGGAGAGAGATATCCCACCCCGCCGCCAGTGGCGCCCCCGACTCTCAGCGGCCGACTAGGTCGCCGCGAAGGAGTCGGCGAGAACGACGCCCGCCATCGGATCGACCGCCTGGCGCGATCCCTGGCGCTGGAAGAAGAAGACGATGTCGGTCCGCCTTGCTTCGGCCCCCGCATCCGCGATGAGCCCTTCCCCAAAGGGTTCTCGCTTCCAAGAGACACGCCCAAGTACAACGGCTCCGTGAAGCCGGAAGTTTGGCTGATTGACTACTCCACAGCGGTTAGCATAGCCAACGGCAACCGGCGCGTTGCCGTGAAGTACGTGCCCCTCATGCTGCAAGGCACGGCGCGGACCTGGCTCAACAGCCTCAAACCACGTAGCATCAACAGCTGGCTAGACTTCACAGAAGCCTTCGTCCGTAACTTCACCAGCACCTACAAGCGGGCTCCCAAGCCAAGACAGCTCTCCTTGTGCGTACAAGGCCCCGCCGAGTCCACTCGCGACTACCTCACGCGTTGGGCCGAGCTCCGCAACTCTTGCGAAGGGGTGCACGAGGTGCAAGCCATAGAATACTTCACAGCTGGGTGCCGAGAAGGCACCCTCCTCAAGCACAAGCTTCTCTGCGACGAGCCGGCTACCCTCGACGAGCTTCTGGACATAGCGGACAAATATGCCACCGCCGACTCCTCAATGAAGACCAAGCTCTGGGTGGACGCGTCCGGAAAAGTACTCAACCCTACGCCCAAAACGCCGGCTGGGGATTCCGGCCGACGCACACACCCGAACGACCACAAGCGCAAGGGCCCCACGCCGCCTCCCGCCAGTCGGCAGGTGGCCACAGTTGAAGACGTGCCGCCCGAAGGGCGGCCCGCGCCCAAGAAACCCAAGGGCGGCCGGCCGGCTTGGCAGCCGGCCTTCTCCTATGAGCAAACTCTCGACGTCCCGTGCAAGTTCCACAGCTGCGCAAAGCCGTCCAACCACACAACCCGGAAGTGCCATTGGCTCACCCGAATCTCCAAAGGCGAGGGGCTCGCGCCGCCTCCGCCTGCCGGCCCGCCGCCTCCGGCTCCGCCGCCTCCGGCCGCTCGGCCCGCAGTCGGAGCCGTGCACGACGAATTCCCTGACGAGCAAGCAACCTACATCGTCTTTACAAGCCAGCCCGAAGACTGGCGCGGCAAACGCCGAGAGCACCAGGAAGTCAGCGTGGTTGCTGCTAACCCCGCCGGACACATGCATTGGTCAGAAAAGCCCATCAGCTGGAGCCGGGCCGACCATCCAGAGGTGATGCCGTCCCCCGGCTCTTATGCATTGGTCCTGGAAGCCACCCTCGCGACGGACAGACACGCTGCCCGCTTCTCCCGCGTGCTGATAGACGGCGGGAGCAGCATCAACATCCTGTACCGTGACACCCTGGAGAAGCTAAATGTCAAGACGAAGCAACTCATGCCTACTCGGACAGTGTTCCATGGCATCGTACCCGGCCTGTCCTGCGCCCCCATTGGCAAGATCAAGATTGATGTACTTTTTGGGGACAAGGAGCATTTCCGCCGGGAAGCGATCTGGTTTGAAGTGGTGGACCTGGAGAGCCCTTACCATGCATTGCTTGGCCGACCTGCCTTGGCCAAATTCATGGCAGTTCCCCACTACGCATACCTCAAGATGAAGATACCAAGCACCAAAGGCGTCATCACCGTAGCCGGCGATTACAAGAAGTCCTCTGAGTGCGCAGCAGCCAGCAGCCGGCTGGCCGAATCCCTTGTGATTGCCGAAGAAAAGAAGATGTTGGACCGAGTCGTGGCCATAGCCGGCAAGCAGTCGGCCGTGTCCCCCGATCCCAAGGAGCATGATGCTCAAGGATCTTTCCAGCCAGCCAAGGAGACGAAGAAGATACCTCTTGACCCCGAGCACCCAGAGAGGTTTGCCGTCATCGGGGCAAGCCTGAACAGCAAATAGGAAGGCGAGCTCGCCGATTTCCTCCATGAGAATCGGGACATCTTTGCATGGTCCCCCAAGGACATGCCGGGTGTTCCGAGGAAATTCGCCGAGCACAAACTACACGTCCGAGAAGACGCAAAGCCAGTCAAACAACCCCTTCGCCGATTGTCGGAGGAGAAATGCAGGATTGTGGGAGAGGAGATAGCCCGGCTTCTGGCAGCCGACTTCATTATGAAAGTTTTCTTTCCAGAGTGGCTCGCCAACCCGGTCCTCGTGCTAAAGAAGAACAACAAGTGGTGCATGTGTATAGACTACATGAGCCTCAACAAGGCCTGCCCTAAAGATCCCTTTGCCCTGCCAAGGATTGACCAAGTGATAGACTCCACGGCCGGATGCGAGCTGTTGAGTTTCTTGGATGCTTACTCAGGATATCACCAGATAAAGCTGGATCCAGACGACCGCCTGCAGACCGCCTTCATCACGCCATTTGGAGCCTTCTGCTACCTGACTATGACATTCGGCTTGAGAAATGCCGGTGCCACTTTTCAGCGTTGCATGCAGAAGTGCCTCCTCAAGCAACTCGGCAGAAACGCTCACGTTTACGTGGACGACATTGTGCTGAAGACGGAGAAGCGCGGCACCTTGCTGGGAGACCTCAAGGAAACGTTTGAGAACCTACGCCGGTTCCAAATCAAGCTCAACCCCGAGAAATGCGTGTTCGGAGTGCCAGCCGGCCAGCTCCTAGGCTTCCTGGTCTCTGAACGCGGCATCGAATGCAACCCGGTGAAGATCAAGGCCATCGAGAGAATGGCGATCCCCACCAAGCTTCGAGACATCCAAAAGTTCGCCGGATGCTTGGCCTCCTTGAACCGCTTCATCAGCCGGCTCGGAGAGAAAGCTCTCCCCCTCTACCGCCTCATGAAGAAGAGCGCTCACTTCAAGTGGAACGACCAGGCCGACCAAGCTTTTCACGAGCTGAAGAAGATGCTGGCCACACCGCCCGTCCTGGCGGCGCCGACTGAGAAAGAGCCCATGCTCCTCTACATCGCCGCAACCAGCCGGGTGGTCAGCACCATCATCGTAGTCCAACGCCCAGAAGAAGGCCAAGCCCAGCCAGTCCAGAGGCTGGTGTATTATTTGAGCGAGGTGCTGTCCGCTTCAAAACAAAACTACCCGCACTACCAGAAGATGTGTTACGGCATGTACTTCACCGCCAAGAAGCTGAAGCCCTACTTTCAAGAGCATCCCATCATGGTCGTATGCACCGCCCCGCTGGCCGAGATCATAGGCAGCCGGGACGCATCCGGCCGAGTGGCGAAATGGGCCATCGAGCTGGCCCCTTACACAATCTTCTACCAGCCCCGCACCGCAATCAAGTCCCAAGCACTGGCCGACTTCCTCATCGACTGGGCCGAGACCCAGTACCTGCCGCCGGCTCCCGACTCCACCCATTGGCGCATGCACTTTGACGGGTCGAAGATGCGCATCGGCTTGGGAGCCGGCATCGTCCTTACCTCTCCCAAAGGCGACAAGCTCAGATACACGCTGCAAATTCACTTTGCCGCCTCCAACAACGTGGCCGAGTACGAGGCGCTCATACACGGGCTCCGGCTTGCCAAAGAGCTCGGCATTCGCCGGATCCTATGTTATGGCGACTCGGACTTGGTGGTCCAGCAATCATCCGGCGACTGGGATGCCAAGGACGCAAATATGGCAAGCTACTGCTTCCTCGTTCAGCAGCTCAGCGGATACTTTGGAGGGTGCGAGTTCCTCCATGTACCACAAGCCGACAACGAGCCAGCTGATGCCCTGGCTCGAATAGGCTCCAATCGGCAAGCAATACCAACCGGCGTCGCTCTACAACGCCTCCTCAAGCCATCTATCAAGCCGTCTCCAGAGTCCGATTCCATCTTCGTACCGCCTGACCCCGACGCGGCCGGGCCGGCTCGAAGAACCAAGCAGGCGACCCCGGGACTTCAGTAGCCGGCTCGGGGACTGCCACACCCGGCTCGGGGACTGCAGTAGCCGGCCCGGGGACTGCACCAGCACAACAGCAGGCGGCCGACTCCAGCATTTCACCACCCAGCCCGCCCACCCTGATGGCAGTAGCCACATTGGCAATAGGAGAAGTCGCGGCTCCGTCATGGGCTCAGTCCATCCTCAACTTCCTAGTAAACCAAGATCTGCCGGCTGACGAAACAGAGGCAAGACAAGTCCAACATCGAGCCGGAGCATACACAATCGTCAACAGAGAACTAGTCAAGCGCAGTGTCACTGGAGTCCTCCAACGGTGCGTCGAGCAAGAGAATGGCATTGCAATCCTCAGAGACATTCACCAGGGAGAATGCGGCCACCATGTGGCCTCAAGATCACTCGTCGCCAAAGCCTTCCGCCATGGTTTCTTTTGGCCGACTGCCTTGGACGACGCCAAGGAATTAGTTAAATATTGCAAGGGGTGCCAACTCTTTAGCTCCAAGCAACACATGCCGGCTTCGGCACTCAAGACCATTCCCCTCACCTGGCCCTTCGCCGTTTGGGGAATGGACATGGTGGGCCCATTCAAGATGGCGCGCGGCGGCATGACGCATTTGCTCGTCGCCGTGGACAAATTCACCAAGTGGATTGAGGCAAAACCGATCAAGAAGCTGAATGGGCCGACTGCTGTGACATTCATCACAGACATAACAACCCGGTACGGCGTGCCACACAGCATCATCACCGACAACGGCACGAATTTTGCCAAAGGAGCCTTGGCACGTTTCTGCGCAGCCCAAGGTATTCGGCTGGACTGAGCGTCACCCGCAGTCAAACGGCCAGGTCGAGCGAGCCAACGGCCTCATCCTCTCCAGCATCAAGCCCCGACTGGTCGTACCACTGGAGCGTTCAGCCGGCTGTTGGCTCGATGAGCTGCCGGCTGTCCTCTGAAGTCTGCGCACTACACCAAACAAGTCAACCGGCTTCACCCCTTTCTTCCTTGTGTATGGTGCCGAGGCAGTCATCCCAACTGACATCGAGTTCGACTCACCTTGAGTAACCATGTACACGGAAGCGGAGGCCAAGGAAGCACGAGAAGACGGCGTCGACCTGCTGGAAGAAAGCCGGCTGTTAGCCCTCAGCCGGTCGGTCATCTACCAGCAGGGCCTGCGCCGCTACCACAGCCGGAAGGTCAAGCCAAGATCCTTCCAAGAGGGCGATCTTGTGCTCCGGCTGATCCAGCGAAAAGCCGGCCAGCACAAGCTCTCGGCCCCTTGGGAGGGCCCCTTCGTCATCAGCAGAGCTCTAGGCAACGACTCCTACTACCTGATCGACGCGCAGAAGCCGAAGGCACGAAAAAGAGACGACTCCGGCAAGGAGTCGGAACGACAATGGAACGCCAACCTCCTTCGAAGATTTTACAGCTGAAATGCAGTATGTATCATGCTAACTTTTGTACTAAGTTCGAGACAATAGGCCCCCTGAGGAGGGCTCGGGGACTGCCATCTTTTATCTATGAATGAAAAGTATCATGCTTATGACCTTGTCATTTCATTTACTTGTTCCGTCCGGCACCGGGTTCAACTAGTCGGCTCGGGGACTGGCCGACTGGAGTTATATTAGAAGTCCTACCCGCAGTCAGACAAGTAGTGTGCCGGCTCCCAAGCCTTCTCTTGCCAAACGTCGCAGTTCGAAGAACCGGCTGTCCGGCTGGCGAGAGTTAAAGGCAGGAACGGGCGCCCACACGAAAAACGGCTAGGGACTAACGGACTAATATAACAAAAGCCGGTTTTTTCTCCCTCCGCCGACTGGCTACCAGAGTAGCCGGCCGGCCGATTTCCGTTCACTTCACTTCAATCCAAGAAAGCTCGAGTACTTGCCTCCCCAAAGAGGGAAGGCGACAAAGGAAAAAGCCTAAGGATAAAAAGCATACGTGAATGGAAACCAAACATGCACATAATAATATTTACATAAAAGACCTCTGAGAGGCCAGCATTCAACATAGTTTGGATACACCCCAAGTGGGTGGAACTGCGAAAACTTAATGAAGATTGTTCAAAAGACAACAAGCAGGAAAAATAAGGACGGCAGGTCAAGCTGGCGGAGCGACCGACGAGCCGGGCTGGTTGGCAGAGACGGTTGTGCCGGCTGAAGGAGCGGCCGGCTGGCGAACCTCGGCTTGGTCACTGCCTCCCGCAGAGGGCGCGCTTCCACGCGCCTCGTTGCTGGAGGCACAGTCGGCCTGAGGTCGGCCGGTTGTTCCACCAGCCGGCTCGACGTCTTCGCCGTCCTCCTCTTCGTCATCCTCGCCCTCGTCGCTGGAGGCAATCTCCTCTGCCGAGTCCTCGCCCACCGCCGGGTTCAGCCCGAACCACTCCTCCGGCTGGGCAACACCGTCATCATCGATTTCGGGTGCAAAAATGCTGATGTCGGTGCACTCGGCGATTGTCGAAGCACGCTGGGCGATAGCCGGCCTCACCTCCTCCAGCTCTGCGTCGGCCTCCATCCGCCAAGTGCGCAGCTGGTCCAGGCTCAGCCCTGGGTACCAAGCCTGAACAAACTCCGGCTCTGAGGCGGGCCGCCGACGCCTTCCAAGCTTCAAAGCAACCGACTGCGACCTCCAGCCAGTCGGCCGTCCGGCTTGGGGTGCGGGGGATCGTCTCGCCGGGCCAGAGGGCGGCCAACACCTGCGCCCCGACACGTTGGAGCCGGCGAAGCATCCGATGAGCCGGCTGCAACCGCGTCTGGACAGCCAAGAGCTGCTCCTCAAGCGTCTGGTTCACGTCCGGCACGATGTTGGCCTCCGCCTGACGGCGCGCCTCGCGATGGCCTCGATGCTTTGGGCGGCGAAGGCGGAGTAGCCGGGAAAGTAGTCTGCACAAGAAAATAGGCAGCAGCACAAGTCAAGCCAAAACCAGGCGCCAAGGGGCAGGAGAGGAGCGAGGAAGGCGGCTTACCGTCGATCAAGTCCGCGATGCGGCCGAAGCCTTCATCAAGTGCTCGCCGGGTCTCAGCCCAGCTCGCCGCCTCGGTCTCAAACTCCGCCTTCAGGGCGGCCTCGCTATCCTGCGCTTTCTGCAGGGCCGCCTTGTGGCTCTTTTCTTGGTCAGCCAGTTTCTTGGCCAGGCGGTCACACTCCTGGACCAAGGCAGCGTACTCGGCATCCTTGGTATGAAGGGTGGCCTGCGCTTCGCCGAGCTCCTTCCTCAAGTCGGTGTTGGCCCCTGAAGACAAAGAAAAAGAAAAACCAATAAGGAAAAAGTCGTCAAGAAAGATCCGACCCGACTGCTCAGCAGTCGGCCCGAATCTCGGGGACTACACCCAGTGGGTGCGCTGACACGCCCCCACAGGAGACAGACAAAATCAAGCACTTACTTCGGCTGTCGGCCAGGTCGTCGGTCCTCCGACTCAACTCCCGAGCCTAGGAGTTGAAGGCGGCAGCACGGGAGTTATGATATTCCTGGAAGTTCAGACAGGAAGCAAAAATAAGGAAGTCGTCAAGAAAGATCCGACCCGACTGCGCAGCAGTCGGCCTGAATCTCGGGGACTACACCCAGTGGGTGCGCTGACGCGCTCCCACGGAAGAAATCAAGAGATCAAAGCGGCCAAGAATGAAAGACTCACCCGGATGGCGGCCCGCATCGACAGGAACTCCTGGGTGTACTGCTGCAGCAGGGCGGCCTGAGCTTGAAGCCGGCTCCGGACCTCTTGAGCCGCCACATTCAGCTCGCCAGTCCCCCCGCTGGGAGTCCACTCGGACGTGGCAGTGCTGGCCGTCTCCAGAGCCTCCGCCGACGGACCGGCGCCCGCAGCTCGGCGCGACTCCGGCGGAGCGGCACCTCCCCCTGTGCGCCGACGCGTCACCGGCTGCACCTCGAGGCCGGCTCTGTCCTCTGGCTCACCCCCGGCCGGCTCCTCTGGCGCCGCTGACGATTGGCCGCCTTGGCCCGCTCCAGTTTGCACTGCCGGCGGCACTCTCCTCGCGAAGGTCGTGGGGTCCTCCCTCCTCTCCATCAGCGGTGGGTCTTGGACGATTTCCTCCGCCAGGGGCAATGGGGTGTCGGGGGCCACGGCTCAGAGGGGAATGGCGAGCAGCGGAGGATGGTTACGCGAACCCTCCGCCTCCGCCTGGGCCTTGGCTGCCGCGTCGGCCTGCTCCCTCGCCGCCTGGGCGGCTGCTTTTTCCGCCGCCTCACGCTCCTCCCGCGCCTCACGGGCGTTCCGCTCCGTGGCCTCCCTGAGGTCGGCGCGGGGCTCCACGCGGCGGGAGCTTGAAGACCCTCCAGTCGGCCCAACTACGGAGCCGCCCGGACCCCGCTCAAGGGAAAGCGGCGCCCTGTCCAGCCAGCGGGAAAAAGTTAAGACGAATGGTCGAACAAGAAGAGAATGATGAAGAGCATGCGACCAGGCAATCGACGACTTACGCTGAGACCGCCTGAGGCTGCTTCACCGCCTTGCGGAAGCGGGCCGCCTTCGCGGCCGCCTCATCTCGCTTTGTCGCCGCGGTGGAGGCTTTGGACTTCTTCGGCCGACTGCCGAAGAGGATTGACGCGGCCCGGCGCTTCTGTGCGCCGCCGCTGGCAGCCGGCACGGTGGACGAGCCCGCGCCCTGATGGTCGGCCGCCGGCTGGCGACGCGGGGCGACTTCGGCTTCGGTGTCATCCGGCCAGTCCTCGAAGCTGGCGGTGAGCCTTGTGCCTCCGTGCTCGGCGTCGTCCCCCACGACGGCGTCTTCCATGGCAGCCGCCCCCAAATCCGGGTCGTCGACGTCGTCCACCGTGCGGTCGGCGATGTACTGGCGTTCTATCCCTGTTGCCCCAGTCATCGGCGGAAGAAGGGGGTTCTGCTAAGAAGAACCGACCGATCAGAAGCCGGCCATCATAAAGCCGGCTACCAATAAAAAGAAGAAAGAAAGGAAAACTTACCACGGGCGAAGGGTTGGCGCGAGAATACGGCGCCTTGTCGTATCGCTAGTCCTCGGCGAGCTTGCAATTGGAGATATAATTAACCATGTATGACACCTCCGCGTGAGGCATCTCCCTGGTGCTCAGCCGGCTTGGGTCGAAGCGGCCGCTCATCTGGCACATCATGTGGGGCCAGCTTTGGAGAGGAGATATCCGGCGCTCCATGAAGGCGGCCACCAAGTCGGCCCCGCTCAGACCTTCCGACTGGATCATCACCCGAAGCCGGGAGACGGCAGCGTTCCCGGCCCGAGACAGTGACCGGGACCGGAAACTCCATGAGGGCTGCCTCCCAGCCGGCGGGCCGGCTACGTAAGCCGGCAGGTTGACGTGGTCTCCTTGCTGGGCGACGTTCTTCACATAGAAGTATGACTTCTGCCAGATCTTCACCGACTGGATCAGGGGGATGGGCGGGAACGGGTTGTTCTCGCCCGCCCTCCTCATGGCGATGAAGGCCCCGCAGGGGGCGGGCACGCCTGCGACGACGGTGCCGAGTTTGCTCTGGAAGAATTCCCCCCAGAGCTCCAGCGTGGGGAGCAGCCCCAAGAAACCTTCGCAGAGAGAGACGAAGGCCAACAGCAACATCACCGCGTTGGGCGTGAGGTGATGCGGCTGAAGATTGTAGAACTCGAGGAAGGAGCGCAGGAATCCGCTCGCCGGAAGGCCGAAGCCACGAAGGAAGTGCGAGCAGAAGACGACCCGCTCGCCCTCCTCCGGTGCCGGCAAGATCTCCGTCTCCGGCGCCAGGCGGACCCGCACAAGGTTGGCGTCGGGCAGGCGCCGAGTCTGGCGGAGGAACTCAACATGGTCCTCGTGGATGTTGGAGCCGTCCCACGAGCTCGACAGCGCCATGGGAGCAAGATGATGTGGCGGCGCGGCGGCGCTGAGACGGGAGGTTGCGGCGGCAACGAGAAGAAGAAAGGAGGACGAGAAGGGGCGGAGCGAGAGAGGGCGTGCGAACCTCTGTCGCTCCCCCTCCTACCCCTACTTATAGGCTTGCATGGCGGAGCCGAGGAGGCGCGGCATGGGGAAACGTGGGGATCGATCGTGCCCACTCCCCCACGTCCCGCGATTACTGTGCCATGATGGCGGAATAAAACCACCGCGGGAAGGCGAGCGGTCCATGTGAGCCACGGAAGATCCGCGCTCGGACCGAGGCCTGCGAGTGGCGGGCCCGGGCCTGCGGCGACGTCCCGTCGCGCGCGTGCGTTGGCAGGATTTCCTCGCCACGTGGCCCGCGTTCCCGCCTACGAGAACCGGAGCACTCTGAAGTCGGCGCGCTCAAGCAAAGCCGGCCTCGCAGGATAGGAAGCTGACCAAGCTTCACGTCCCCTTATTAGCATCGAAGCTCGCTCAGCTTCGGGGACTACTGTCGGAGTAAATAGCCATGGGTATCCTAGCCGGCTTCCCCTGGACCTTCTGAAAAAATTACGAGCCCGTCCGGCTCTCAAGAATCCAAGACATGGGGCCGCCTTCCCCTTGCTGTCACCCAGGCCGGCTTTCGGAAGGTGGCCCGACTTTAGCCCTCATGAAGAAAGCCATGGGAGGGCCAACTTCGAGAAGTCGGCCGTGAGGAGGCCGACTCCAAGAAGCCGGCTCCCATAAAGCGGTCGAGACCGTACCCTCAAAGTTTGCATCCACCTAGCGGCGATGAGACGGGGCGTGGCTACAGTAAAGCCTGCCACCCCCGAATCCCGGAGCACGCCTAGCACAGTGCGCCGTACGGAGTGGCCATGACCCGTCCGGTGCGGCACTTTTGCCATGTTGACCCTGATGTCACCCACGACGGGCCGCCAGTACGGCCCACGGGCGGTGGGCCCCTTCGGGCAGAGAGACGCCCGAAGGCGGCCAGGCCTCCCCCAGTCGGCCCGAGACAGGGCCGGCTCCCCGCAGCCGGCTCGCTTCCCCCCTCGAAGAAGACGCCCCATTAAGGAGATAAGACGCGGTAAGGCTACAGTAATCGCCCGCCGGACGGCGGCACTGTAGCCACGCTTACCTCGACGAAGCCCTCGTCATCAGGTTGAGGCAACAGTAACCAGCCATCGACAAAACCCTTGGCAGTGGGGCCTGCCTGTTGCCAAGGAGTTGGTAGCCGGCGGGACCCACCAGCCGGCGGGCCCCAGCAGTCGGCGCAGAAGCCGGCGAGCGCAGTCACAGACGGCTGGGCCCCGCGCCCAGTCGGATTACGATTGTACCCCCGGGGGGTAGGCCTATATAAACCCCCCGGGGCACCCATGCAAAGGGTTGGACCCTCAGCTAAGTTTAGACACCACACAAGGAGAAGAAACAAGCTAGCCGTGCCCTTCTTCCTCCCCCCACCGAACAGCTCAAGGAGCATTGTGTAACTACTTGTCAATCTAGTGATCATGCGGAGACCCCGCAGAGCAGCAGTAGTGGTGTTATCTCCACGGAGAGCCCCGAAGCTGGGTAAGATTCGCCGGCGTGCATGTCTTCGCCTCATCCCGTTTCCAGGCACCGGCGACATCTTACTGGCTCCCACAATGATAAGCCACCCGTTGGCATATGTCGCACCTACCACCCGACAAGTGGGAAGCTGAAGGCTCATTCAAACCGGCAAAGGAAACAAAGAAGATACCCTTGGACCCGGAGCACCCGGAGAGGCATGCTGTCATAGGTGCAAACCTTGACAACAAATAGGAAGGCGAGCTCGTCGATTTCCTCCATGAGAATCGGGACATCTTTGCATGGTCTCCCAAGGACATGCCGGGTGTTCCGACGGAATTCGCCAAGCACAAGCTACATGTCCGGTCCAATATCAAACCAGTCAAGCAGCCCTTGCGCCGCCTGTCAGAGGAGAAGAGAAGAGTTGTAGGAGAGGAGATAGCCCGGCTGTGCTTCATCATGGAAGTATTCTTTCCAGAGTGGCTAGCCAACCCAGTCCTAGTGCTGAAGAAGAACAAGCAGTGGCGTGTGTGTATTGATTATACCAGCCTCAACAAAGCATGCCCCAAAGATTCATTTGCTTTGCCAATAACTGACCAAGTGATTGAATCCACAGCCGGATGCGAGCTGTTGAGCTTTTTGGATGCATACTCAGGGTATCACCAGATCAAGCTGAACCCGGCCGACAGGCTGAAGACCGCTTTCATCACGCCATTCGGAGCCTTCTGTTACCTGACCATGACGTTGGGCTTGAGAAATGTCGGCGCCACGTTTCAGTGTTGCATGCAAAAGTGCCTCCTAAAGCAACTCGGCAGAAACGCCCACGTCTATGTGGATGATGTGGTGGTGAAGACGGAAAAACAGGGAACGCTGCTAGAAGACCTCAAAGAGACCTTTGAGAACTTGCGCCGATTTCATATCAAGCTCAACCCAGAGAAATGCGTCTTTGGAGTACCAGCTGGCCAGCTTCTTGGTTTTCTGGTCTCAGAACGTGGCATAGAGTGCAACCCTGTGAAGATCAAGGCCATCGAGAGGATGGAAGTGCCCACCCGACTGCTGGACGTGCAACAATTTACCGACTGCTTGGCATCCATCAGCCGTTTCATTAGTCGGCTGGGCGAGAAGGCTCTTCCCCTGTACCAGCTCATGAAGAAGACAACTTTTTTCGAGTGGAATGACAAGGCGGATGAAGCTTTTCTTCAGCTCAAAAAGACGTTGACCACTCCGCCCGTCCTGGCGGCCCCGACTCCCAAGGAGCCCATGCTCCTCTACATCGCCGCCATCAGCCAGGTGGTCAGCACAGTCATAGTGGTAGAACGCAAGTAGGAAGGCAGAGCTCTACCAGTCCAGAGGCCGGTGTATTACCTGAGTGAAGTACTATCCACCTCCAAGCAGAACTACCCCCACTACCAGAAGATGTGCTATGGCGTGCACTTTGCCGCCAAAAAACTGAAGCCATACTTCCAAGAGCACCCTATCACTATGTTCTGCACAGCCCCACTTGCCGAGATCATTGGAAGCCGAGATGCCTCAGGCTGAGTGGCCAAATGGGCCATAGAATTGGCCCCCTACACCATCTACTACCAACCTCGCACTGCCGTCAAGTCACAAGCGCTGGCCGACTTCCTCGTCGACTGGGCCGAGACCCAGTACCTGCCGCCAGCACCAGACTCCACTCATTGGCGAATGCACTTTGATGGTTCCAAGATGCGCACCGGTTTGGGAGCCGGCGTCGTCCTCACCTCTCCCAAAGGCGACAAGCTCAGATATATGCTGCAAATTCACTTTGCCGCCTCCAACAACGTTGCTGAATATGAAGCACTCATTCATGGGCTCCGGCTTGCCAAGGAACTCGGCATTCGCCGAATCCTGTGTTATGGTGATTCTGACTTGGTAGTCCAGCAGTCGTCAGGTGATTGGGACGCCAAGGATGCAAACATGGCAAGCTACCGTTTCCTCGTCCAGCAACTCAGTGGATACTTCGAGGGGTACGAGTTCCTCCATGTACCAAGAAATGAGAATGAGCAGGCTGACGCCTTGGCGCGTATCGGCTCCACCCGGCAAGCAATACCAACCGGCGTCGCCCTGCAGCGCCTCCTCAAGCCATTTGTCAAGCCATCGCCAGAGTCAGATTCCATCTTTGTGCCGGCTCCTCCCGAAGCAGTCGGATCTGGCTTGAGGACCCCAGCAGCCGGCACGGGGAATTTGGTAGATGACCCGAGGACTGTAGCAGCCGCACCCGACCCAGGGACTTTAGAGCCCAATCCGGGGACTGCTGCAGTTGGCCCGGGGACTTCATCAACTCAGCAAGCAGCAGCCGACTCCAACCCGCCGCCTCCCGGCCCAACCACCCTTTTGCAAGTAGCAATCCTAGCAGTCGAGGAAGTAACAACACCTTCATGGGCCCAGCCCATCCTCAACTTTTTGGTGAACAAAGAGCTGCCAACTGACGAGATCTCGGCCCGGCAAGTGCAACGTCGGGCGGCAGCATACACTATAGTCAACAGAGAGCTTGTGAGGCGCAGTGTCACTGGCTTTCATCAGCGCTGCGTGGAGCCAGAGCAAGGCTAGGCAATCCTCAAAGATATCCGTCAAGGCGAGTGTGGTCACCACACGGCTTCAAGAGCACTCGTGGCCAAAGCTTTCCTCCATGGTTTTTTCTGGCTGACTACTCTAGAAGACGCCAAGGACTTGGTCCAGAAATGCAAAGGGTGCCAGAAGTTTCATTCAAAGCCACATCAGCCGGCTTCTGCACTCATGACTATTCCCATTGCTTGGCCCTTTGCCATCTGGGGCCTGGACATGGTTGGACCGTTCAAGACAGCACGCGGCGGCATGACCCATCTGCTGTCGCAGTGGACAAGTTCACCAAGTGGATAGAAGCAAAGCCAATCAAGAAGTTGAATGGTCCGACTGCTGTGACTTTCATCTCTGACATCACCATCCGGTATGGCATACCGCACAGCATCATCACCGACAATGGCACAAACTTTGCCAAAGGCGCCTTGGCCCGTTTCTGCGCGACACAGGGCATCTGATTGGACCTGGCGTCCGTTGCTCACCCACAGTCAAACAGCCAGGTGGAGCAAGCAAACGGCCTCATTTTATCCGGCATCAAGCCCCAACTGGTCGAACCTCTAGAGCGGTCGGCCAGCTGTTGGCTCGACGAGCTGCCGGCCGTGCTCTGGAACCTGCGCACAACTCCGAACAAGTCAACAGGCTTCACGCCTTTCTTCCTCGTCTACGGTGCCGAAGCCGTCATCCCGACGGACATAGAATTCGACTCCCCTCAGGTCACCATGTACACCGAAGAGAAGGCAGAAGAAGCACGACAAGATCGCGTCAATCTGCTGGAAGAGGGCCGACTGCTGGCACTTAGCCAGTCTACCATCTACCAGCAGAGCCTGCGCCGATACTACAGCCAAGATCCTTCCAAGAAGGAGACCTTGTGCTCCGGCTGATCCAGCGAACTGCCGGCTAGCACAAGCTCTCGGCACCTTGGGAAGGCCCCTTCATCATCAGCAAGGTGTTGGGCAACGACTCCTACTACCTCATCAACGCTCAGAAGCCTCGAGCACGCAAAAGAGATGACTCCGGCAAGGAGACGGAACGACCATGGAATGCAAACCTTCTTCGAAGGTTTTACAGTTGATGCAGTATGTACCATGGCAACTTTTGTAATAAGTATGAAGACTCCGGGTCCCCGAGGAGAGCTCGGGGACTGCCCTCTTTTATCCATATGATAAGTACTATGCCTGTCGGTTGTGTTATTTCATTAATCCGTCTGGCACCGGGTTCGACCGGTCGACCCGGGGACTTGCCTCCTTGTACTATGAAATGCTTCTTGCAGCCGGACAAAGTAATGTGTTGGCACCTAAGCTTTCTCCTGCTAGAAGCCGCAGCTCGTAGAGCGACTGTTTGGTCGGCAGGAGTAAAGGCAGAAAGGGTGACAGCATGAAAAATGGCTAAGGATCCAAAGCATAAACATAGTCCAAGCCGGCTTCCTGCCTCGCCGACCGGCTGTTAAGCAGTCGACCGGCCGGTTTCTACTTCACTTGCTAGAAAACTCTAGTTGGCTAAGTACTTGCCTGCCCAAAAGTGGCTAAGTACTTGACCCAGCCACAGTTCATGGAATGAATGTTCGCCTGGCAAGATGACAACTGAGGGAAGGCGGCAAAGGAAAAAAATCCAGAGAGCAGCAAGCAAGGAAATATAGAACTTGGTAAACATATTTATACATCAAAAGGCCCATGGCCGACATCCAACATGAGTTTGAAATAAACCCCGCGGGTGGAATTGTGCAAAGTTAACAAAGTTTGTTGAGACTAATAAGCAGGAAGAAATAAAAGAAAAAAGGCAGCCTAGGAAGCAGCAGGTGGGTTCGGCGGAATGGTGGAGCCGGTGGCGCCGTCTGGTTGAGTGGCCGGCTGGTCGGTCTCCGCTCGGTCACCTTCAGCAGCAGCCGGCTCGCTTGGGCATGGCTCGTTGCTGGAGGCGCGGTCGAGTTGAGGCTGGCCGTCCGCTCCGACCTCTGACGCCTCCTCTTCGCCTTCCTCCTCCTCATCGTCTTCTCCCTCGTCGCTGGAGTCGATATCCTCGGCCGAGTCCTCGCCGTCCTCCGGGTTCAGCCCGAACCATTCTGGTGGCGCCTCGGCACCGTTCTCGGCCAGCTCCAGGATGAAGACGCCGGTGTCGGTGTACTCGGCGATTGCTGCTGCCCGCCTGACAAGCTCACCCTCCACTGTCGCCAGCTCCTCCTGGGCTTCCTGGCGAAACGTGGTCAACTGGGCTAGATTTAGCCCGGGGTACCATGCCTTGACAAACTCCAGGGCCCGGCGTGCTCCGGCCCGAGCCGAGGAGCCCTTCCACGCCTCAAGGCGGCCGACCACCACCTCCAGCCACTCGGCAGTCCGGCTGGGGGTGCGCGGAGCCGGTATGTCGGGCCACAGGGTGGCGATTGCCTGGGCGCCAACACGCTGAAGGCGGCACAACATCCAATGAGTCGGACGAAGACGAGCCTGGATGCTGAGAAGCTGCTCGCGGAGAGTGCGAGGAGCATTGGCGGCGATCTCCTCACCTTCTGCCCTCCGTCCTTCGCGGTCGGCCTCAATAGCCTGGTTGGCAGCACCAGAGTGACTTGGGAAGAAGTCTGCTCAGGCAAAAAGCAAAGAGTCAGATCAGAAACAAGAGGTCAGCTCGATCAGAAGCTAGCGATTTGAAGAAAGAATAAAGAAGGCAGCTTACCGTCGACCATGTCTTCGATCTCGCCAAAGCCGGCTGTCAGCATAGCCTCCTTGTTGGTCCAGGCGGAGCGCTTGATCTTGAACTCAGCAAGGAGACCCACTTCCTTGTCCTTCGCCTCCTTCTGGGCCTTCTTGAGAAGCTCCGCCTGCACCTCCAATTGCACGGCTAGCCAGTCGCGCTCTTCGGTCAACTTGCTGCAGTCCACCTCCTTGGCACGCAGCGCGGTGTTGGCTTCGCCCAGCTGCCATTGAAGGGTGGCGTTGGCCTCTGCAAAAGTAGAAAAAGAAAGAGATATCAGCAATCGACAGAGAAAAAGTGCATTCGCCAGGAAGATCCGGCCCGACTGCTCAGCAGTCGGCCTGAATCTCGGGGACTACAGCCGCGGGTGCGCCAGCGCGCCCCTGCAGAGAAAGAAAAAGACTTACTCCGGCTCTCCGACAAGTCGGCGGCCCGTTGATCCAACTCCTGGACTTTGGAGTTGAAGGAGGCTGCATGAAGGTTATGATAATCCTACAGCAAAGATAAGAGACAAGCGTCAGTACTCGGAGCTTGCCAATTAAAGTTCCGGGCCACCGGCTCAGCAGCCGGCCCGAAACTCGGGGAATACACCCAGTGGGTGTGCCAGTGCGCCCCCACGAAGCAGTACAAAAATTAAAAATAAAAATAAGCAAGAAGCTTACCCGGATGGCTGCTAGCGACTCCAGGAACGCGTTGTTGCAGTGCTTGAGTGCGTCGGCTTCTGCGCGGAGCTTGGCCTGGACGTCCAGGATTGCCTTGTTCAAGGGGCCCGTCCCGCCTCCCCGCACCCAGTCAACGGGCGTGGCACTGGTCGCCTCGGCATCCAGGATCGATGAGCTCATGGTGCCGATTTCCTGAGGCCGCGGTGCCGAGACCGCCTTCGCAAATCGGCAGCGCAAGGGTGTGCAAACCTCACAAGTTGGACCTGTCGTCGACCCACCTCCGGCTGGTGGCGCCGGCGGGTCGGCCGGCCGTTTGTCTCGCGCCTCCTCAGAAGGAGGTGGCGGAGGCACGTTTACGTCCGGTATGACGACGTCACCACCGTCCCTCTCCATGATCAGGTGCTCATTGCCAGCTTGCTTAGTCGGCACCACGAACTCTGGTGGTGGCGGCGCGGAGTTCAGGGGGTGACGAATATCGCCGACTAACGGCGCACGACTTCCTCAGCCTGCTTCTTTAACGCAGCGGCGGCCTCGGCCTCTGCTAGCCTCTTCAAAGTGGCGGCCTCCGCCTTGTCTGCCTCCGCCTTCTCCAGGCGGAGGGCTTCCCGCTCCTCACGCGCGTTTCGCTCCGTCGCCTCCCGGAGGTCGGCGGCCGGATCGATTCGCCGGGTGGTAGTGGAGGTCTCCGCCGACCCCACGATGGAGGCGGCGGCCAACTTCTCGAGAGAGAGCGGAGCCCTAAAATCAAGGAAATAAAACAAAGGAAGTTCAGAAAGAACCAACAAGAGAGAAAGCATAAGGGAAAAAAACTTACGCTGACGCCATAGGTGGCGCCTTTGGGAGCTTCTGGTACTTGACCGCCTTCGCCGCGGCCTCCTTCCGCCTGGTCGTGGCGGTGGGATTCTTGGGTTTCTTCGGCGCGCTGCCGAACAAGGCGGCGCCTTGCTTACACTTGTGCGTGCCGCCTCGGGAAGCGGGCTCGCCGGAGGGGCCCGTGTGCGCCTTGCCAGCACCCCACGCGGGGCGTGGCTCTTCTTCGTCCTCATCATCATCGGGCTAGGTCTCGATGCCGGCTTCTTCGGAGCCACCTGCTTCGTAGACACCGCCTGTCGCGGTGTCCTCCAAGGCGGTCGCCCCCAAGTCGGGGTCGTCCATGTCTCTCATCGCCCTATCCGGCTGGTAGTCGCTGCTCGCCCCTAAGATGGCGGTCGTCGCGTCTGACATGTAGATCTGTTTCAGATGATGAGAGGCCGGCTGATCAAGACCTAGATCAAGACTAAGGCGAGTATCAAAGAGAGAGAATCATAAAACTTACCGCAGGCGGCGGATCGGCGCGAGAATACGACCACTTGCCGAAACTCCAAGACCCCTCTAGCTTGAGGCCGGAGATCTCGTTCACCAGGTTCGCGACTTCGGCAGCCGGCATCTCCTTGGTGCTCATCCGGCTGATCAAGTGTGGCCGGCTCTGGAGCGGAAGAACTCGGCGCTCGACGAAGGCAACCAGCAGGTCGGACGCCCTGAGGCCTTCAATGTTGATCATCTTCTGGAGCCGTTGGATGGCGGTGGCACCGTCTGCTGATACCGGCTTCGTCTTGTAGCCCCAGCTGGCCCGAGGCTCGGCAGGCGGGCAGGCTTCATATGCCGGCAGGTTGAGGAAGTCGGCTGCCGGGTCCATGTTCTCCATGTAGAAGTAGGACTGCTGTCACATCTTGACCAACTGTGGCAGCTTGATGGTGGGGAAGACGTCCCTCAGTGACGGTCGGCGAACCACGATGAAGGCACCGCACTGGGCAGCCACCTCCCAGACGGAGCTGCCCAGTTTGGTGTAGAAGAAGGCTCCCCACAGCTCGACGATGGGGAGGATGCCGGGGTATCCTTCGTACATTGTGACGAAGGCGTCCAGGAGCATCACGGTGTTGGGCATGATGTGATGGGGCTGGAGGTGGTAGAATTCAAGAAACGAGCAGAGGAAGACGCTCGCCGGCAGGCCAAAGCCGCGGCTGAAATGCGAGCGGAAGACGACCCGCTCGCCCTCACCGGGCGCCGGCGAGATCTCTCCCTCCGGCAGCACGCGAGCCTTCACATGGTCCGCGCCGGGAAGGCGCCGCGTCACGCGGAGGAAGGAAATGTGATCCTCGTGGACATCGGGCCCGTCCCAGTCTCCTCCTCGCTCGCACGCCATGGAGAACTCGACGAAGAAAAGGTGCAGCGAGGGAGCTGGGAAGTGGGGCGGAGCAGAAAAGGCTCGGGCGGACGGGTTCGACGGAAACGAAATGTAGAAATGCTCCGGCGTGGCTCAGGGGCACTGCGGTGAGAGGAAGGGGAAAGAGGCAAGAACGGGGTGGAGGGGCACGCGTACTCCGCCGCTCCCTCTCCCCCCTACTTATAGCCTACGGGCTATGAAGCCGAGGGGGCGGGCGTGGGATCATGGGATTAACTGTTCCCATGACCCCACGTCCCCACCTTTAACACGCGGGGTACTGCGCGTAGTAACTCTACAGGGGAACACAACCGCCCGCCTCAGCCGCAGCGGATCCGCTCGCGTGCCGAGGCCCGGTGGTGGCGGGCCCGGCCTGCTGTCGCGTCCCATCGTGCGTATGGGCTTGCAGGCTGGCCCGGCCAGCCGGCGCCACGTGGCACGCCCTCGATAGGTAGCTAGCTGAGAAGCTTAGCTAGCACGCCACCTAGTTCGTGCCATCGCATTCAAGATTCCGAAGAAGTCCGACTGGACGCAACCGGCTCCTACCGACCGGCTACCCAGGAGTTGGATGAAGCTTCCTTCAGGGCACCCGGAGGAGGAAACTGTTGAGGCTCCTTGGCTCCTCAGCCGCGGCGTCTCACCAGCTTCGGGGACTACTGTCAGAGTAATGGGCCACGAGTAGGCGAACCCAAGTCCCAGAACCTTTCAAGACATTGGGCCGGCTACGCCCCTCAAGACGTCAAGATAAAGCGCCGACTTCTGGTGGCTGGCTAGCCGAACGGCCGACTACAAGAAGACGGCCATGCTCAGGAAGGCGGCTACAAGATGGGCCGACTCCTGGCATGCGGCTCCAAGACGGGCCGACTCCTGGCAGGCGGCCTCCAAAGAGGCCGTCTCCCAGCAGTCGGCCCATAGTGCCCTCAAAGTCTGCGCCACCATTAAGAAGACAGGACATGGCGAGGCAACAGTATAGCCCATCACCCCCATATCTAGGGACGGGCGTGGCCATAGTGGTCCGTACAGGCGGAGATCTCCACCCAGCACGGCACTGTTGCCCCTCCTCCCCTGACGCCACCCCTGTCAGGCGAAACACTGCTCCCATGACCGCTTGTCGGTACGGCCCGAAGGCGGCGGGCCCTACCGGTCAGCGAGAGCCCGGAAGACGGCGGGAGCCTCACCAGCCGGACCATGGGAGGCCGGCTTCTAGCAGGCGGCCCGTTCCTTCCTCGAGGCATGTGCACCCTTAACCAGATAAGACACAGAATGGCTACAGTGATCTCCCACCAGGCGGCGGGAATGTAGCCACGCTCCCCTGACCAAGCACGTGTCATTAGCAACACGACTATAGTAATCCGCAGCCGGCAAGACCCGCGAGCGGCGGAGGCGGCCTGTCGGGTCCGTACCAGACCAACCGGCAGGGCCCACCAGGCGGCGGGCCCTAGCAGCCGGCGGAGAAGCCGGCGACTAGAGAGACTAATGGATGGGCCCTGCGCCCAGTCAGATTACCATTGTACCCCTAGGGGTAGACCTATATAAACCCCCCAGGGCACCCATGCAAAGGGTTCGGACCTGTTAGGACTAGACTCACACTTAGAAGGAGAGAAGAGCAAGCCCAGCCTCCTTCTACCTCTAGCATACAGCTCGAGGAGCACATTGTACACGCTTGTGCCTTAGTGATCATGCGGAGACCCCGCAGAGCAGAACTAGGGGTGTTATCTCCTAGGAGAGCCCCAAACCTGGGTAAAGTACGTCGGCGTTCATGTCTATGCCTCATCCCGCTTCCAGGCACCGGCGACGTTCTACTCGCTCCCACCATGATAAGCCATCTTTTGGCATATGTTGCACCCAACCCCCGACAGATCTCCCTTAGGAACCACTAGCCGGTCCTCGAAGAGTAAGGTGTCCTTGTCATCAATGCGATAGCACTTGTATTTGGGTAAGCCCTTGGCAACACCAAGTTTCACCTTCTTCACCATGGCATCAAGGAGTTGTGCCTCACGAATTTGGTCTTCCAAAGTTATAGTGACTTGAAGGTTGGCAAGAAAACCTTGAGGAACAACTTGGAGGTTGAGCTTGCAGAAAGCTTCACAAAGATCAGGTTGGAATGGCTTGAGAATTAAGCTGTTGCAATATGCCTTTCTGCTCAAAGCATCTGCAATCACATTCACCTTGCATGGAGTGTATTGAATGCTTGGATTGTACTCTTGGATCATTTCGACCCAACGAGTTTACCAGAGGTTGAGGTTGGGCTGAGTGAAGATATATTTGAGGCTCTTGTGATTGGTGAAAATGTCCACTTGCCTGCCCAACAAGAGATGTCTCCAAGTGATCAAGGCATGGACAACTGCCGCTAACTCAAGATCGTGAGTGGGGTAGTTCCTTTCGTTTGGCTTCAACTGTCGAGAAGTATAAGCCACAACTTTCTTCTCTTGCATTCAGACTGCACCGAGGAGGTTGGAGAGTATTGAAGGCAACATCACACTCAGGAGTCCAAGAGTACTTGACATGCTTCTGGAGGAGGTTGGAGAGAGGCTTAGAAATCTTTGAGAAGTTCTCGAAAAATATTCGGCAATAGCTTGCAAGCCCAAGTAAACGGCAGAGCTACTTGATGTTCTGAGGAGGCTCCCAGATCACAATTGCAGAAACCTTCTCCGGATTAACAGAAATGCCCTTGGCAGAGATGATGTGACCAAGGTAAAGAACTTCATCAAGCCAAAACTCACATTTGGAGAACTTCGCGTAGAATTGATACTCTCTGAGCTTGTCGAGCACCAATCGCAAATGCTTGGCATGATCCTTTTTATTCTTGGAGAAAACCAGGATATCATCGAGATACACCAGGACGAATTCATTGGTGTAGGGGTTGAAGATGAAGTTCATCATACAAGAGAAAGTTGGAGGGGCATTTGCAAGCCCGAAAGACATGACAGTATATGCATAAGAACCAAAGCTTGTTCTGAATGCTGTCTTTGGGATATCTTCTTCACGAATGCAAATCTGGTGATACCCCATACGGAGGTCAAGCTTGGAAAACACCTTTGCACCTTTGAGTTGCTCGAATAGCTTGTTGATATTGGGAAGTGGGTATTTATTCTTGATTTTCTTCTTGTTCAATGGGTGGTAATCGACGCAAAGTCATTTCGTGCCATCTTTTTGCTGGACAAAGAGAACACCACAACCCCAAGGAGATGAAGTTGGTCTGATTAGACCCAGACATTCTTGTTCATCGAGCTATTTCTTCAATTCTTTTAGCTCTTCTGGCCCATGCTTGTATGGGCGCTTGCAAATGGGTTCTGTACCGGTCTCAAGATCAATAATGAACTCGACTGGCCGGTGAGGAGGCATACCCGGAAGCTCTTCAGGAAAGACATCTTGATACTCACAGACATGTGGAATCTGAGAAATAGCGTTGATCTCGCCTTTCTCATTGAGAGAGAACAACCGAATGGTTTCATCACGAGCGGCAAAGATGATCACATCTTCAGAAGGATGTGTCAATTTAATCTCCTTGGCAGCACAATCAAGAAAGGCCTTGTGCTTAGAAAGCCAATCCATGCCAAGAATGAGATCAATATCGGAATCACCGAGTACAATTGGGGAAGCCAGAAATTTATAATTGCCCATCTTGATGGTAACATCAGGAGCTACCAAACTAGAAGTCATAAGCTTCCCTGGCGAAACAACTTGCATAACTTTTGTCAAAACCTCTGTGTCAAAATTGTGCTCCGATGCAAATGGGTATGACATGAAAGAATGCGATGCACCAGAATCAAACAATACTTTGGCAGGAATAGAGTTGACTGGAAGAGTACCCATGATTACTTCTGAAGAATCCTCCGCTTGAGCTAAATTCATCAAGTTCACCCTTGCAAACTTGGGATTGTGCTTGACAACTGCATTGCTTGCTCACCTGACAGGAGGAGGAGACGGAAGGCGCCTCTGGTTGAAGCACTTGTTTGCATAGTGACCTAACACACTTGTTGCACGTAACCCCTGAGAGTGGGCGTTGATGATGAGGAGGAGGACCACCTGTCCTCGGAGCCTGAGTCCGAGACTTGTTCTGATGGCTTGGGTTGGGTGGGTGGGCAGATCCACGACCACATGAGTGCTTCTGCTGGTAGGGCCGACGAAATAGAGGAGGAGGAAGCTAGAACTTCTGTTGCTTTGAGACCAGTTGAGAGGAAGAGGACGAGTGGACTGCATCCCTGAGTCTCCTTTTGGAAGCTTCACACTTGAGTTGAGCAGCTTCTTGCTTGAGGGCCATGTTATAGAACTGATCAAACTGAGTAGGCTCAACAAGAACGAGAGGTAACTGCAGATCCTCTTTGAGGCCATCTCTGAAGTGATAGATCATGCTCTTTTCATCAGGAATGTCTTGCCTTGTGAAGCGAGCAAGATTCTGAAACTTGACATTGTATTTATACACGGACATGCTTCCTTGCTTGAGATTGTGGAATTCCTCACTCTTGCTCTCGACAACACTTGTTGGAATGTGATGAGCTCGAAAGTCCCAGCAGAAGTCAGTCCAGGTAATCACTCGACCCCCTCTAGAGTCTTTCTACTGCTGATACCAATCTGCTGCTTGGTCCTTGAGCTGAACAGAAGCGAACTTGACGTAGTCCTCAGGCCTGACATTGTTCTAGACTCAAAATAGTTTTGTTCTAGACTCAACAACATCAGCGGTTCGATCAAGCAGGGGCTCCTAAGTCGAGATGTCTCTGATTACCAACTTGTAACACCTAATATGCGACTATACTCCATACGTGTCGAGGCACGACTTGGGGCATAAGCGCATATTGGTATGGTCGCAAGAGTGGTTGTATATTTGCTCATCTCATGTACTGAATAGATAGAATACGAGCTTTGGCTTAAAATCGCCACAATGTGACACAATAACATCAAGTTATACAATCATTCAAGATGAACACAAAGTCCGGCTACAGATGAAATCAAACGAATAAAAGACAACCACCCAAGCTAAGTCCCAATCAACCCTACTGGGCACCACTACTGATCATCCAGAAAGGAAACATAGTAACGGCCAAGGTCTTCATTGAACTCCCACTTGAGCTCAGTGGCATCATCTGCATCAGTCTCATCGGTACCTGCAACTGTGTTTGTAGTATACTGTGAGCCACGGGGACTCAGCAATCCTATTACCCACGGTGTCAAGACTATCAAAGCTTAAAGGTAAGGTAAGGTAAGGTAAGGATATAAGGTGGAGTTGCAACAAGCACTAAGCATTGTATGGTGTCTAACTTACGAATGTAAGAATAAGGTGAGAAGCTATGCAACCGGTCGTAATCTAGCAATGATCAAGAAGTGATCCTGAACTACTTATGTTCAAACATAACCCCACCGTGTTCTCTTCCCGAACCTCATCGAAAAGAGACCATCATGGTTACACACGCGGTTGGTGTATTTTAAAGAGTTTGGTTTCAAGTTCACTACAACCGGATATTAAAAACTCCCGTCTGCCACATAACCGCGGGCATGGCTCTCGAAAGATTAAACCCTGTAGGGGTGTCCCAACTTAGCCCATGACAAGCTCACGATCCGCGGAGACAATCCTCCATCGTGGGACACCCCGAGTATTCTCGGAATCCCGGTGCACAAGCTCTTCAAAGAAAGGAAAACTATCACAAGGAGATCTCCTGGTGAGTCAGACCCGTGTCCAGAGCCGCGCGCTCTCTATCTACGGACTCATCCGTCTATGCTAAGTGGACGATAGCCAAAAGACCTCGAGTTTCCTCGAGGCGGCACCGCCGACTGCTAGGTAGGTGGACCAACACTCATGAGGAGCACTGGCCCGGGGGTTGATTAAGAATCCTCGAGTTAATTACTCCCTATGCTAAATTTTAGTTGTTATTAGGCAAATGCTAAAACCGATGTTGGATCTCCTCGGGAAAGGTTTACTTTAGGTAAAGAGACGAGGGGGGCTCATAAACCCCGACCGTGTTAGGAACGCAAAATTCAAGGAACATAACACCGGTATGACGGAAACTAAGGTGGCAAGAGTCGAACAAAACACTGAGCAAAAGGCCAAGCCTTCCACCCTTTACCAAGTATATAGATGTATTAATTAAATAAGAGATATTGTGATATCCCAACATATCCATGTTCCAATATGGAACAACCTGCACTGCACCTGCAACTAGCAATGTTATAAGAGGGGCTGAGCAAAAGCGGTAACATAGCCAAACAACGGTTTGCTAGGAAGGTGGGTTAGAGGCTTGACATGACAATATGGGAGGCTTGATAAACAAGTGGTAGGTAGTGCGACATAGCGATAGAACGAACAACTAGCAAGCAAAGATAGAAGTGATATCGGGGGTAATGATCATCTTGCCTGCAATGTTTTCAGGGGTGTCGAAAGCTTGCTCCTCGAGAACGTACTTGACAGGGTCCTCGTACTCAAACTTGTCTCCCGTAACTACCCAAAGAAAAGACAAGCATACAACGAACAACCACTGATGGCACAGACATGTTCTATATGCAAGACTAGCGAGGATGCATAATAAGAACAGTATGCACGGAGTTGTGGATCTATCGGAATGAAGGGGGCAGACAACGAGAAGTAAACGGTGGGGTCATGAAGGATACGGGCAGAATCTTGGTAACCCAAGCATGCCACTGGAACGATTGAAAGATTCTGGTTAAAATCGATATGAAGATAACCAGAAACGGATGCACAGTTTGGAAATGACGGGCCAAACAAGATGCAATGCAATATGTTGAAAACAGTAGCATGGCAACTTAGATGCAAAGTTTAAATATGCTGCGGCACCCAAACATGAAAACAAAATACATGGCAGTGAAGTACAGGTGAAGCTCTACAGATCATGAACACTGAACTTCTGCTAGAACTCACTAGAACAAGTCTAAAACAGCATGGCAAAAATGCAAATGATATCAGTTTAATAGACAGCAGAAATTCACTGAGCATGACAGAAACAACATCAGGTTGCAAAGTTTAGAGCTAGTAAACTACATATTACAGGAACCTATCATGGCAAACTTGAGCATGGCATGCTAGTACCAAATGCAGTTTACAAAACCCCCTTATTGAACTTGTTCCAAAGGTCTACAGAAATGATGATAGCATCAATGCAAAGATGGCAAGTGATATGACTGATTTCAGACCTGGTAGAATTTCACGTCATGGCAGAAACAGATTCATGATAGCATGTTTACAAGCTTGTGGCACTCATCACAGTGCACTATATGGCATGAAATAAATTCTAGCATGAAGTAGACATGAAAATGAAGATGTACATGTACCAGAGTACCACATAGCATATTTGAATTTAATCACACAAAAATGACAAAATAGCAACATGATGTAAAATGGCATGGGTGCAAACTTGCTCAGATTATGAAATGGATGCCACCAATGGATTCATTGTATTTTTCTAGCCCAAAAACATATATAATATGCATATGTTGCTGTAGAAAAATGCTCACAAATGCATTAAGTGAAAACCTGCCTAATAGGGAATATGAAAGAATTGGCAATTTCCCTAAAGAGAAATGTCCAGAAATGGACTAGCCCAAAATGGAATATGGCATCTTTCCAGAAATGGAAATTCAGTGGGCTAAAAATAAAATAACAAGGAGGGAGGGGTTGCTAGAGGATGGCAGGTAGGGCCCTGGGGTCAGTGGCTATGACAGGTGGGGTCACCCCATCATACACACGCATGTTGCAAAAAGAAAAGGGGGAAAATAATACGCGCTCGAGCGGGATCGAACCCGGGTCTCCCTTGCTCGGACGTGCATGGTCAACCACTGGGCTACGGAGGGAGATCTGATAGAGGAGGGGCTCGGCCCCTGTTGACCAACCTGTCGAGGGGTAGGCGGACAGGGAAAATAGAGGAGGAGCTTGCCAGGGTGCAGAGACGGCGGAGAGCTCGTCGGAGCTGCTTAGGTGACCTAAGCCAGCGGTGGAAGGATGCAACGGGATTGCCAGGGGATCCCGCAACACGCATCACAAGAACGACGCCGTACGACGACAGGAGCAACGCCGGCGACGAGGTGACAGAGATGGCGATGGCAGAGGCGAACACTGCGCGCAAGGGCCTAGGCAAGGAGTTGCATGCACTGATCGACACCACGCGGTACGGCGAACACGAAGGACACGCGCGGAGGGCCTATGGTGGTCGGAGCACTTGCCAGGGGCGAGGTCCGATGAACCTTCAAAGGGGAACATATTGTGTAGAAATACAGGACCCATAATGCCAATCTCGTCGACTAGATGAACTAGGACATGCGTCATGATATTGAAGAAGGATGGTGGGAACACCAACTTGAAACTGACAAGACATTGCAAAAAAATCATTCTGTAACCTTGGTAGGATTTCTGGATTGATTAGCTTCTGAGAGATTGCGTAGAAGAATGCACATAGCTTCACAATGGCTAATCAAACGTTTTCTGGTAAAAGCCCCCTCAATGCAACCGGAAGCAATTGCGTCATAATCATGTGGCAGTCATGAGACTTTAGGTTCTGAAAAAATTTCTCTGGGATATTTATTATTCCCTTTATATTGGACGAGAAGCCAGACGTGACCTTCATACTGAGCAGGCATTCAAAGAAGATTTCCTTCTTTTCTTTGGTAAGAGCGTAGCTGGCAGGACCTTGATACTGCTTTGGATGCATGCCGTCTTTTTCGTGCACCCGTTGCGTCCTCCCGTGCCTCCGGTGTATCTTTTGTCTTCCCATATATGCCCAAGAAGCCTAGCAGGTTCACGCAAATATTCTTCGTCACGTGCATCACGTCGATTGCAGAGCAGACCTCTAGGTTTTTTCAATAGGGTAGGTCCCAAAATATAGATTTCTTCTTTCACATGGGCGCGTGTCCGCCAGGACCCTTTCCAAAGATTACTTGTAAATCCTTGACCATATCAAGTATATCATCACCAGTACGGATGACAGAATTCTTCCGGTGATCTGTCTCACCTTTGAAATGCTTGCCTTTCTTTCTTAAGATATGATTGGTCAAAAGAAATCGACGATGTCGCAGGTACACATTCTTCTTGCATTTGTCCAAACATATACTTTCGGTATCCTCTAAACAGTGCGTGCATGCGTGGTATCCCTTGTTTGTCTGTCCTGAAAGGTTACTAAGAGCATGGCAATCGTTGATGGTTACAAACAACAACGCTCGTAGATCAAATTCCTGTTATTTGTGCTCATCCCACACACGAACACCTTTGATATCCCACAACTGTAAAAGTTCTTCAACTATAATGTCCTTAGGTACACATCAATGTCGTTGTTGGGTTGCTTAGGGCCTTGGATGAGCACTGACATCATAATGAACTTCTGCTTCATGCACAACCAAGGAGGAAGGTTATAAATACATAGAGTCACGGGCCAGGTGCTATGATTGCTTCTCTACTCCCCAAAAGGATTAATATCATCTACACTTAAACCAAACCATACGTTCCTTGCGTCATCTGCAAAGTCCCGCCATTTTCTCTCGATTTTTCTCCACTGCGACCCGTCAGCAGGTACTCTCAACTTCCTGTCTTTCTTACGGTCTTCCTTGTGCCATCACATCAACTTGGCATGCTCTTTGTTTCTGAACAAACGTTTCAACCGTGGTATTATAGGAGCATACCACATCACCTTGGTAGGAACCCTCTTCCTGGGGCACTCGCCCTCAACATCACCAGGGTCATCTCGTCTGATCTTATACTGCAATGCACTGCATACCGGGCATGCGTTCAAATTCTCGTAGTCACCTCGGTAGAGGATGCAATCATTAGTGCATGCATGTATCTTCTGCACCTCCAATCCTAGAGGGCATAGAACCTTCTTTGCTTCGTACGTACTGTCAGGCAATTCGTTATCCTTTGGAAACTTCTTCTTCATTATTTTTAGTAGCGAACCAAATCCATTGTCAAATACACCATTGTCTATCTTCCATTGCAGCAATTCCAGTGTGGTACCGAGCTTTGTGTTGTCATCTTCGCAATTTGGGTACAACCCTTTTTTGTGATCCTCTAACATGCGATTGAATTTCAACTCCTCCCTTTCACTTTCGCATTCCCTCTGTGCATCAACAATGACCCGGCGAAGATCATCATCGGGCACATCTAGTGCCTCTTGATCTTCAGCGTCCCCCGTTGCAGTATCACCGTATTCAGGGGACATAGGATAGTTTTCATCATCCTCTTCTTCTTCATTGTCTTCCATCATAACCCCTCTTTCTCGGTGCTTGGTCCAAACATTATAGTGTGACATGAAACCCTTCTCAAGCAGGTGCAAGTGAAGGGTTTTCAAGTCAGAGTAATCCTTCATAGTCCCACAGATAGTACATGGAAAATACATAAAACCATTCTGCTTGTTTGCCTCAGTCACCTCGAGAAAATTATGCAGGCCCTCAACGAAGTCGGAGGTGCGTCGGTCACCATACATCCATTGCCAGTTCATCTGCATGCATTATATAGTTAAGTATATCAAAAACCATTACAGAACATCATGAATAGAGAAGTGACCAAATTAATACAAGTTCATCATAACATTAAAACCAAAGTACAGTAGTGATCAAATGTTATTACTGAAAAATAATACATAAAGTTCATACATAGTTCTCATAGAACAACATACAATTCTGTAGAGCATCTAATTAAAACATACATTGAAACTAACATACAACTATGTATAACATTTAAATGCAACAACAAATGCGATCATAATCGCAACTAAGGTAACAATTGATCCAACAACATAATGATACCAAGCCTCATTATCAATGGCATATTTTCTAATCTTCAAGCGCATTGCATCCATCTGGATCTTGTGATCATCGATGACATCGGCAACATGCAGCTCCAATTCATCTTCTCCTCTTCAATTCTTTTCAATTTTTCTTTCAAATAATTGTTTTTATTTTTCAACCAAATTTAACCTATCGACAATAGGGTCGATTGGAATTTCTGGTTCACATATCTCCTAGATAAAAACATCTATGTCACGTTGGTCGGTGTGGGAGTCCTGGATTAGGGGGTCTCCGGACAACCGGACTATCTCTATTGGCCGGATTGTTAGACTATGAAGATACAAGATTGAAGACTTCGTCTCGCGTTGTCCGGATGGGACTCTACTTGGCATGGAAGGCAAGGTAGGCAATACGTATATGGATATCTCCTCCTTTGTAACCGACCTTGTGTAACCCTAACCCTCTCTGGTGTCTATATAAACCGAAGGGTTTTAGTCCGTAGAACAACAATCACAACATACAATCATACCGTAGGCTAGCTTCTAGGGTTTAGCCTCTCTGATCTCGTGGTAGATCTACTCTTGTAACATCCATATCTTCAATATTAATCAAGCAGGACGTAGGGTTTTACCTCCATCAAGAGGGCCCGAACCTGGGTAAAACTTCGTGTCCCTTGCCTCCTGTTACCATCTGGCCTAGACGCACAGTTCGGGACCCCCTACCCGAGATCCGCCGGTTTTGACACCGACATTGGTGCTTTCATTGAGAGTTCCTCTGTGTCGTCGCCGTTAGGCTTGATGGCTCCTACTATCATCGATAGCGATGCGGTCCAGGGTGAGACTTTTCTCCCCGGACAGATCTTCGTATTCGGCGGCTTTGCACTGCGGGCTAATTCGCCTGGCCATCTGGAGCAGATTGAAAGCTACGCCCCTGGCCATTAGGTCAGATTTGGAAGTATGAATTACATGGCCAACATCCGTGGGGACTTGATATTTGACGGATTCGAGCCACAGCCAGATGCGCCGCACTGTTGCGATGGGTATGACCTAGCTCTGCCATTGGACGGTACCCCAGAGGCCGCGCCCGCATCAGCTCCGACCCTTAGCTCGGAGCCAGCTGCACCAATCGAGGACGGGTGGCTAGACACTGCCTCAGGGGCTTCAGTCTCAGCGGCGATCGAGCCGAACACTAGTATAATCCTCTGCGCAGCCCGTGACTCCAAGGTGCTGGACTCTCCTCTGGACCCCGAACCATCCGCGCCCCTGCCAATCGAATCCGACTGGGCGCCAATCATGGAATTCACCGCTGCGGATATCTTTCAGCACTCGCCCCTCACAGACATTTTGAATTCACTAAGGTCTCTCTCTTTGTCAGGAGAGCCCTGGCCGGACCATGGCCAACAGGACTGGGATGCGGACGACGAAGAAATTCGACGCCCACCCACCACCCACTTTGTAGCCACTGTCGATGATTTACCCGACATGCTCGACTTTGACTCCGCAGACATCGACGGTATGGACAACGATGCTGGAGGCGAAGATGAACCACCGCCCACAGGGCGCTGGACGTCCACTTCATCATATGACGTATACACGGTGGACACACCAAAAGAAGACAGCGACGAGGAACGGAAGGACGCACCGAAGGCTTGTTCCCTCGAGAAGCAGTCAAAGCGGCGGCGCAAGCGCCGCCCCAAATCCCGCCTCGCCAGAAAAAAAAATCATATAGACCCAGCATTGGAGCAGGGCGAATCACTGCCAGACCATGGCAATACGGAGAATCAAACCAAACAAACCAATTCTGTCAAAGATAATAGTCCGGACGACACAATGCCGGACAGGCACCCGGAGCAGCAGAATGCCCGTCAAAGGCTTGTTGCCACCGCGAGAAGCCTAAAAAAGCAGAAGCAAAGGCTCAAGGCTGCACAGGACACACTCCAAATCAGATGGAGTAAAATACTCAACACAGCAGCAAAGTACGGCGACAATCGCCCCACCAAGAGCTACCCAAAGCGGAAGTTGCTACCTGAATTCGACGAGGAGGCCTCAGACCCCTCACAACCAAAAATCAAAACAGCCACCTGGCCGGACAGACGACCTCACGGCCAGCATAGAGCGGCCAACAATGCCATTCACAAGACAATACGTGATTCACGCGGGGGCTTGCACCAAAAGAACAGCGCAACCAGATCCATCTATGGACCACGCAAGCACGCCCCAGCATACGATATAACATCCGAACAACGCGGTACACCCAGATACAAGGGTGCCGCACACCCCCCATGTTTCAACGATGAGGTGCTGGATCATGAAATTCCAGAGGGATTCAAACCCGTGAACATAGAGGCATACGACGGAACAATAGACCCTGGGGTCTGGATTGAGGACTATATCCTCCATATCCATATGGCTCGAGGAGATGATCTCCACGCCATCAAGTACTTACCCCTCAAGCTCAAAGGGCCAGCCCGCCACTGGCTTAAAGGCCTCCCCGAAAACTCCATTGGAAGTTGGGAAGAGCTTGAAGACGCTTTTCGGGCAAATTTCCAAGGAACTTATGTCCGGCCTCCGGACGCGGACGATTTGAGCCATATAACTCAACAGCCCGGAGAGTCAGCCCGAAAACTTTGGAACAGGTTTCTTACTAAAAAGAACCAAATTGTTGACTGTCCGGACCCGAAGCATTGGCAGCTTTTAAACATAGCATCTGTGACGAATGGCTCGCCAGACACCTCGGCCAAGAAAAGCCGAGAACGATGGCAGCATTAACAAGCCTCATGACCCGCTTTTGCGCGGGTGAGGACAGCTGGCTAGCCAGATGCAGCACCAGTGATCCAGTACATCCAAAGTTAGAGATGGAAATGGGAAATCACGGCGCAACAGCAATAACAAACGCTGGAACAAAGGAGACAGCACGAAGAGCACGACAGTAAACGCCGGATTCAAAAGCTCTCGGCCAGGTCAGAAGCCGCCCTCTAAAGGCGCCAGAGACGAACTGTCCAGCCTGAATAAAATTCTGGACCAAATATGTCAGGTCCATAGCACCCTTGGTAAACCAACTAATCATACCCACAGAGAATGTTGGGTCTTCAAGAAGTCCGGCAAGCTCAGCGCCATACACAAGGGGGAGGATACACCAAGCGAAGATGAGAATGAGCCTCTCAAGGGAGACGATGGGGAACAAAAGAAATTTCCACCAAAAGTCAAAACAGTAAACGTGCAACACGTGATCAATGGAAAAAACAAAACGGCACTCCTAGAAAAATACGCCCGAAGGCCTGTCACCGCGGAGTCCTGCCACTGGTCGTCTCAACCGATCACTTTCGACCATCGTGATTACTCAGCAAGTATCCGGCGTGTAGGATGGGCTGCCCTGGTATTAGACCCAATAATTGATGGATACCGCCTCGCATGAGTCCTGATGGACGGTGGCAGTAGTCTAAACCTGATATACCAGGATACAATCCACGAAATGGGGATAGATCCAACAAAAATTCGCCATAGCAATATTACCTATAAAGGAGTAACGCCAGGCCCAGGGGCTCGTTGCACGGGCTCCCTGCTACTAAACGTTATATTCGGCTCCCCCGATAACTTCCGTAGCGAACATCTAACCTTCCACATTGCTCCGTTCCAAAGTGGCACTACTCGGACACGAAGCTTTCGCTCGCTTTAATGCAATACCACACTACGCTTCCCTCACACTCAAGATGCCCGGTCCACGTGGCATCATTACAGTGAATGGAAATATTAAGCGATTTCTGCGCGCTGAAGAGCGTGTGGCTGCCTTAACAGCCGCACACTAAAAACGGCCTCACCAACTAATTAACAGGCCCCCTATTACAATACAAGGGGCTCAATGGGCGCAGACAAGTGGCAATTCTTACTCACCTTGAATTATACATGGTTTAATTAAAAAAACTATCTTTTTGCACGACAGCTTTTTTACCTAAGCTCCTCTCTTTTACAGATAATCATCGTGCTACACCCATCCAGGATACGACACAACGGAGACACAGGCGCAGACGTGCAGCAGGGACCCGCTCCAAGGATTCTTTTTAGATTAAGACCCTGCGTAACCTTTTTTACTGTCTCTTGTTGATACATATCCACCGAATTTTCAGCACAATTGAGAAGGATGCTGACGTCTTGGCATGTGGCCACGTCAGAATAACGCACGTACCTGGACACAAGGGGCTTCTTACAAGTGGCACTATTTCGGCCCGGTTTATACCATAAAGATCGAATACCTTAGGGAGTGTTCGGCGTCGCGAGTTCGGCCTTATATGCATCAGCTCCGAATCATTGTCTTTGGTCAAATGTTGGGTTTGCCCGGCTCCTGTGTTTTGGTGCGTTACATTCCGCTTTGCCGGCTAAGGTAGCACCAGGAGAACTACTGCGATTGTGCCCTGGTTCATCCGGACGAGGGCCTCAGTAGAGAAAGCCGAAAACTGACTGTCATGATATAGCGTGAGACTGGTCAACCACTCGATGACCTATCGAAATGTTAGAATTCCTCCGCCTTAACGAAGGGCCATTTTCCGGCCAGGCATATGCGCACCCCGCGATCGGGAGAGTGCGGAGCCACCAGGGTCTATCTAGTAGCCCCACTGTCAAACTCCTATGGCTAAGTGAAAGTGTTCAAGCATTATAGTCCGGTTGCCTCGCTCGCTGCGCTATCACCTCCTTATCAAGACCAAGACGTTGGGTTAAGTGTGAACACGCGTTTTTTGCGAGCACCTCCGCATTATATGTGTGGGGGTTGAAGCCGACGGCTGCAATCTTTCAGGTTATACACATGTATACGTAAACGGCCGCACAGGAGGCAACATACTACTTTTAGGCAAAAGTATAAACACAGCCTTATAAAAACTTCATAAAAGCATTATGTTTACAATGAGAATACATATCACTCAAACATAATATTTTTCGAGCACTGGGCCTCTATCAAACGAGCACCCTCGAGAACTTCCTCGAAGTAGTGTTCGGCAGCCACACGGCCAATGGCCGAACCCTGTGCTGCATGCTACGTCTTGAGCTTGCGTTGGTTTTCCCCGAAGAGGAAGGGATGATGCAGCAGAGTAGCGTAAGTATTTCCCTCAGTTTTTTAGAACCAAGGTATCAATCCAGTAGGAGGCCACGCGCAAGTCCCTCGTACCTACACAACACAAAGAGCTCAACACAACCAACGCCATTAGGGGTTGTCAATCCCTTCACGGTCACTTATGGAAGTGAGATCCGATAGATAATATTTTTGGTATTTTTGATATAAAGATGCAAAGTGAAAAGTAAAAGGCATAGTAAAAACAACACAAGATTAAAGTGATGGAGATTGATATGATGAGAATAGACCCGGGGGCCATAGGTTTCACTAGTGGCTTCTCTCGGGAGCACAAGTTTTCTACGGTGGGTGAACAAATTACTGTTGAGCAATTGACAGAATTGAGCATAGTTATGAGAATATCTAGGCATGATCATGTATATAGGCATCACGTCCGTGACAAGTAGATCGAAATGATTCTGCATCTACTACTATTACTCCACTCATCGACCGCTATCCAGCATGCATCTAGAGTATTAAGTTAAAAATAGAGTAACGCTTTAAGCAAGATGACATGATGTAGAGAGATAAATTCATGCAATATGAAATAAACCCCATCTTGTTATCCTCGATGGAAACGATGCAATACATGTCTTGCTGCCCCTTCTGTCACTGGGAAGGAACACCGCAAGATCGAACCCAAAGCTAAGAACTTCTCCCATGGCAAGAACTACCAATCTAGTTGGCCAAACCAAACGAATAATTCGAAGAGACTTGCAAAGATAACCAATCATACATAAAAGAATTCAGAGAAGATTCAAATATTGTTCATAGATAGACTTGATCATAAACCCAGAATTCATCGGTCTCAACAAACACACCGCAAAAGAAGAAGATTACATCGAATAGATCTCCATAAGAGAGGGGGAGAACATTGTATTGAGATCCAAAAAGAGAGAAGAAGCCATCTAGCTACTAACTATGGACCCGAAGGTATGATGTAAACTACTCACACTTCATCGGAGGGGCTATGATGATGTAGAAGCCCTCCGTGATGACGGCCCTCTCTGGCGGAGCTCCAGAACAGGCCCCAAGATGGGATCTCGTGGATACAGAAAGTTGCGGCGGTGGAATTAGGTTTTTGGCTCCTGTTCTGATCGTTTGGGGGTACGTGGGTATATATAGGAGGAAGGAGTACGTCGGTGGAGCACCGAGGGGCCCACGAGGCAGGGGGCGCGCCCTGTAGGGGGGGCGCCCCTACCCTCGTGACCGCCTCCGGTACTTCTTGGAGTAGGGTCTAAGTCTCCTGGGTCTTATCCGAGAAGAAAATCACGTTCCAAAAAGGATTTTTCTGTTTGGACTCCGTTTGATATTCTGTTTCTTCGAAACACTAAAATAGGCAAAAAAACAGCAATTCTGGGTTGGGCCTCCGGTTAATAGGTTAGTCCCAAAAATAATATAAAAGTGGAAAATAAAGCCCAATATAGTCCAAAACAGTAGATAATATAGCATGGAGCAATCAAAAATTATAGATACGTTGGAGACGTATCAGGCATCCCCAAGATTAATTCCTGCTCGTCCTCGAGTAGGTAAATGATAAAAATAGAATTTTTGATGTGGAGTGCTACTTGGCATAATTTCAATGCAAAATTTCTTAATTTTGGTATGGATATTCAGATTAGAAAGATTCAAGACAAAAGTTCATATTGACATAAAGAATAATAACACTTCAAGCATACTAATAAAGTAATTATGTCTTCTCAAAATAACATGGCCAAAGAAAGTTATCCCTACAAAATCATATAGTCTGGCTATGCTCTATCTTCACCACACAAAGTATTTAAATCATGCACAACCCCGATGACAAGCCAAGCAATTGTTTCATACTCTAACTTTTTCAAAACTTTTTCAATCTTCACGCAATACATGAGCGTGAGCCATGGACATAGCACTATGTAGAATAGAAGAGTGGTTGTGGAGAAGACAAAAAGAGGGGAAGATAGTCTCACATCAACTAGGCGTATCAACGGGCTATGGAGATGCCCATCAATAGATATCAATGTGAGTGAGTAGGGATTGCCATGCAACGGATGCACTAGAGCTATAAGTATATGAAAGCTCATCAAAAGAAACTAACTGGGTGTGCATCCAACTCGCTTGCTCACGAAGACCTAGGGCAATTTGAGGAAGCCCATCATTGGAATATACAAGCCAAGTTCTACAATGAAAAATTCCCACTAGTATATGAAAGTGCCATAACGAGAGACACTCTATCATGAAGATCATGGTGCTACTTTGAAGCACAAGTGTGGTAAAGGGATAGTAACATTGTCCCTTCTCTCTTTTTCTCTCATTTTTTTATTTGGGCCTTTTCTCTTTTTTTATGGCCTCTTTTTTTCGTCCGGAGTCTCATCCCGACTTATGGGGGAATCATAGTCTCCATCATCCTTTCCTCACTTGGGACAATGCTCTAGAAAATGATGATCATCACACTTTTATTTTTCTTACAACTCAACAATTACAACTCGATACTTAGAACAAACATGACTCTATATGAATGCCTCTGGCGGTGTACCGGGATATGCAATGAATCAAGAGTGACATGTATGAAAGAATTATGAATGGTGGCTTTGCCACAAATACGATGTCAACTACATGATCATGCTAGCAATATGACAATGATGGAGCGTGTCATAATAAATGGAAAGGTGGAAAGTTCCATGGCAATATATCTTGGAATGGCTATGAAAATGCCATGATAGGTAGGTACGGTGGCTGTTTTGAGGAAGGTATATGGTGGGTGTATGATACCGGCGAAAGGTGCGCAGTATTAGAGAGGCTAGCAATGGTGGAAGGATGGGAAAAAGTGCATATAATCCATGGACTCAACATTAGTCATAAAGAACTCATATACTTATTGCAAAAATCTAGAAGTTATCAAAGCAAAGTATTACGCGCATGCTCCTAGGGGGATAGATTGGTAGGAAAAGACCATCGCTCGTCCCCGACCGCCACTCATAAGGAAGACAATCAATAAATAAATTATGCTCTGACTTCATCACATAACGGTTCACCATACGTGCATGCTACGG